>NC_083224.1:157159570-157773142 GCF_032191835.1 Heteronotia binoei | reverse complement strand
GCTATGGTGGCTGAAGGGAACCTCCACATTCAGAGGCACTAATCCTCCGAATCCCAGAGCCAGGAGGCCTAGGCCTCTATGTCCTGTTGTCCATCTTGAAGAACTGGTTGGCCACTGTGTGAGACAGGATACTGGACTAGATGGACCACTGGTCTGATCCAGCACAGCTTATTTTCTTAACCACCATGGTAAGATATACAACTAAAGAGCTATGCCTGGTTTTTCAGTTTGGGACTCTGTTTCCCCCCTAATTTTTTGGAAGCTGTAATGTACTGAGTGACGAGACGTGTTGAAGGCAACATACTTTATTAGCGGGTACATCACAAGAGAAAAATGCAGGCCGGGTCCCGCTATATATACAAACCCCGGGAACAACCTTCCATCTGGCCAGGTCCAATCCTGGCCAGTCAAACTTCCCGCCACAGATCTTGATTGGCGGGGTAGTTTCACGCGCTACATCGAGCGACCAGTGGACTTCCTCTGGTCACCTCTGTAGCGTCACTGTGCAGTAACTTCTGGACCGCATTGGAAGACACAACAGAAGCTCTGAATACATTATTTTGACTTGAATTTGCTGGTAGTCACACAATACAATTACACACAATCAATATCCATCCACCCACAGACCATGAGCTTCCTATATGGAAGGAGATTAGACAGGGAAATTTAGACTTCCAGAGAGAGAGAGAGAGCAACTGAGAAAAAATGTCAGTTTATCAAAAGTAAAAAACAAAACAGGTAACAGTAAGATGACTGGCTTTCTATACTGCCAGCCAGTCAGCAGCAAACTGATATAATGAGGCTACTGAAATCTAGGTTATAACAAGCCAGTGTTTCAGAGTCAGCAGCTATGAAGTGTGACAGCTGGTACTGAGGCTGAAACGAAAGAAAGTGGAGCTTTGCATGCATACAGAACACTTGTGTGAATTTTTCTGTTTGTCGGAAGTTCCTGAGCATGGCCTTGCAAATCAGGCAGACACAATATTCTGTGAAGTTAGTTTGAAATTTCCTTGTCAGCATGAAGACAGCAACATAGTAGAAATGTCCAGACTGGATTGCACCTAGAAAACTATGACCACCAAGATAAATCTTTCCTTCCTAAGTTCCTAGAAAAAGACAGAAGTAAATTTAAAACTAAATATCCATTAGAAAAGCCTGCACTACTAGCAAGCACATTTCACAGAACACAGCCCCTCCGCAAGCATTATTGGCATAGTTATTTGCAGCACCACTATATGGTATTTGCTACACATGTATGGGCATTTCCCCTCAATGAGTGAAAGTAATCAGTGTACACTGGAGTTTAAAAGCCAAGCATATGCATATATTACTTACACATTCTATGATTTCCAAATTGTAACACATAGCACAGTTAACATGTAGGGTATATAAGGAAGCAGGAAGAATTTGGAAGATGTAGGTTATCTTAGCTCCAATGTGATGATGTTTCAAGAAGAGGTATCAAGGACAAGAGAGCTTATATCCAAATCTTTAGAGACAGGACACATTTTTGAAATCACTTCTGGCATGATGCCCATTGCACTTTAGCTTAGATTTGTGAAACAGGATATCAGATTTTCCTCACAAGAAGATCTATATAAATGCATCAGGCTATTAACATTTAATTTTGTTATATGGCACTTCTGCAAGTTTTAATGGCTGCAAGAAAAGTCATTCTGAAAGCATCAGTTATTCCATCAAGGCACTCAAAGGATCCCATCGTATCTGATAATGACCACCCTACATGGAATCTCACTACTGCTTTAAAAAAAGGGCCTAGATACAAACTGAGTTGTAGTCCCTGCCTTGGTAACTTGTTAAAACTGAAAAGTAAGCTATATGTTATTTAATAAGTAAAACCTGCACATTAATAATAATAATAGTCATTATGATTTACTTGCAGCAAATAATCATTTACTGCAAAAGAGTGAACAGATTATTATAACTAAAAGTCATGATGTTTTCCAAACTGTTTTTTTTGTCCAAAATTGTTTTGACCATCATATCGATTTGGTTACCAAGGAAGTGAATGGAGATGACTGCCTTACTTGGCAACTGTGCTAAAAGACACACTGATGAAAGCTTTCCATTGTGAATCAACTTCCTCTGGGCCTTCAACTCTAGTTTACAACGCCCTATGAAAATACACTTCTTAATGTTTTACTAATCAAGATAAACATTGGGAAATAAGTGAGATTATTAATGTGCCCTTAATATGTCTACTTAGCCCAACACATGAGTCCTTATCCAAACTGGGCCCCTCATCAATGGCTGTTTTTTTTTTAAACATAAATTACATGACAGAAAATCTGAGCAAGAATCTCCAGCAGTGTCTTCACTTTCATTTTCCCCCAGCAGCTCATCATGCTGAATTGGAGAGCTTCCAAAAATTATCCAAGTCTCAGAAGAAAGGTCCCTCTCTGACTTACAGCATACTGCAGCAAATAATTAAATACAATAAAAGGGCACTAATAGATGCTCATGACATTTTGCTTAAGCACTTACTAAGTTTGAACAAGATCAGCCAACAGACTGCTAACCAAAATTGTAGAAAGCTTGTCTTTGCAAAGTTGAAACCTTCCTATCAGTAACAAGCACCCACCAAAATCTGCCTAATATCACTTAAATTTCAACAAATGAAAGCACAAACCCCTATGGATATTAGCAGAAATCTCAAACATTTTGTTTACTTAAAGTAGGGCTGCTCAGTTGTTAACCTACCTCAAATCCTCAAGAGTCTATGAATTTGGGATGGCCTTAGTAATCAGCCAGAATTTGAGCTTGTCACCAACCCTGTCCCCATGCAGAGACAGGGATATACAGAGTCCTATCTATGATGTTAACACTACATTTTGGAGTCCCTTGGAAGGCCACCGATACCTGTAACTGCCTCAGCATAGCTGGAGACATAGTAAACAGCTATTTTCAACTGCTTCTGAACCTCTGTGATGCCAGAATATCCACTTTTCTCTATGCTCTGGAGAAAAGAGGTGACTCCTGCTGATACCAGAATGAATTTCATTCCAGATTAAACAGATGTGCTTGGCAGTGTCAAATGAATTTTGTTCACTCTCAAAGACAATGGCCACGATCCATGTATTGTAGCTTCTCAGGCAGCAGCTAGTAGGCTGTGTTCACATAAGGGACCATAAATTGTGCAGGTCAGATGCAAGCCATTAAATAAATACACTCAGTTTATGCCATTTAAAAAAAACCTAGAAAGCTAAATTTCACTGTGTGATGCATTACCTTACAGCACAGAGACCACACACAGTCCACTTTACTCAGAACATTCAAACTATTTTGCCTGTGCTATTATTATAGCTAAAAGATAAAATACAACTTGCTTGTACAAAAAGGCAAAACATTCACAGGAGACAGTCACCCAAAGTAGCAAATAATGTTGAACATTCTAAGCATAAAACGGGCTTGCAAAACACAATTTGCCTGGCATGTTAGAGCAAGTATAAATATCTGCTAGGACTGATGTAGAGATTGCCCTTGCACCTTAACTTCAGCAGAATCTGGCCTTTTAAATAAGTAAAGAACTCTATGGCATATGTAGTACTCAGTTCAGTACTTGATTCAGAACTGATACAGAAATAACGGACACCTCCTGCTTAGTTTTACAAATAGCCTGGCTGCCTTTGTACTGGATTTGTACACCTAATTGGCAAGACAACCTCATTATTTGTGCTAGCTTAATAATATTGATTTATCTTGTTTAACTGTCCTTTTTGTCTTACTAACTCTCATACTAAAAATGCTTTTTGGATACAGTTTACTCCCAGGCTCACAGTCCCTATGGATGTTTAGATGAAAGTAAACCCCACTGAAACAGTACAACAATACCATGTAAAAATGCAGGGGTTAGTCAGGATAGAGATACTGGCTGATTTCCTTTCAATATTTTTGTAATCTTCTATGTCCATAAAAGTTGTCTTTATATCATTATTTTAAAGAATATCAAATGCATTTAAATTTTGTAATAGATTTAAAAAATCCATGTATAGGCAGGCTGGTAAAAAACATACAGGCTGTTAACTTCTGGCAACCTATTTTCAAGACTGCTATAAAATGAAAATATTACTCAACAGTACTATGCACATTCCATTTGCATTCCAGTTCGGTTTCTGCCCCAGCCACAGGACGGAGACAGTGCTGGTCACCCTTAGGAATGATCTCTGCAGACAGCTGAATTGAGGCAGGTTTGCACTGCTGTTATTACTTGCTCTTACAGCAGCATTTGACGCAGTCAACTATGACCTTTGACTCACCACCTCACTGATGTGGGAATCTGTGGGGTATCCATGAAGTGGGTTACCTCATTTCTCCTTGGTGGGGGACAGAATGTAGCGGTAAAAGAGAGGGTGTCAACTAGGTACCTTTTAATATGTGGGGTTCCTCAGGGGGCTATCCTCTCTCCATGTTGTTTAACATCTATATGTATCTCCTTGCCCAGCTGGTGTGGAGTTTCATGCTGGGTTGTCACCAGTATACTGATGACAACCAGCTATATCTTAATGGGTGGCTGCCCAGATAGCACCCCACAAAATCTGGCTGAGGGTCTAGAGGCCATGGTGGGATGGCTGAAGAAGAGTTAGCTGAGACTGAATCCAACTAAGACAGAGGTTCTCTGGCTGGGGAGGGGGAGTCAGGGCTATGATACCAGCTTCCCATCCTTGATGGTGTGCCACTGACAGTCAGGAGTTTGGGTGTGGTCTTATCTATGCACTCAGATCACAAATGTTGCCAAACTGGCATTTTTCCATCTACAGCAAGTGCAGCAGCAGGCCCCTTTCCTGTCTCATCCTGACCTAACCACAGTAATCCACAAAGTGGTCATCTCCAGACTGGATGATTGTAACTTGCTTTACAGTGGCCTGTCCTTGAGGTTGATCTGGAAACTCCAACTGATCCAGAACACAGCAGTGTGAGTCCTAACAGGAGTGCCGTAGACAGCACATATCCAACCTGTGCTGTGTCAACTACATTGGTTTCCAGTGGAGTACCAGGTCAAGTTCAAGGTTTTGGTACTGATCTTCAAAGCCTTAAGAGGTTTGAGACCAGCACACCTCTGGTACCCCCCAGAAAAGCATTACACTCAGCCGAAAACAACTTCTGGTGATCCCTGGCTCAAAGGACATTTGGCTGTCCTCAACCAGGGCCAGGACTTTCTCTGCCATGGCCCCAGCCTGATGGAAATATCTGCAAAATGAAATCCATGCCCTGCAGGGCTTAAGAACATAAGAGAAGCCATGTTGGATCAGGCCAACGGCCCATCCAGTCCAACACTCTGTGTCACACAGTGGCAAAAAATTTTATATATACACACACACTGTGGCTAATAGCCACTGATGGACCTGTGCTCCATATTTTTATCTAAACCCCTCTTGAAGGTGGCTATACTTGTGGCCGTCACCACCTCCTGAGGCAGTGAATTCCACATGTTAATCACCCTTTGGGTGAAGAAGTACTTCCTTTTATCCGTTTTAACCTGTCTGCTCAGCAATTTCATCGAATGCCCACGAGTTCTTGTATTGTGAGAAAGGGAGAAAAGTACTTCTTTCTCCATCCCATGCATTATCTTGTAAACCTCTATCATGTCACCCCGCAGTCGACGTTTCTCCAAGCTAAAGAGCCCCAAGCGTTTCAACCTTTCTTCATAGGGAAAGTGTTCCAGCCCTTTAATCATTCTAGTTGCCCTTTTCTGGACTTTCTCCAATGCTATAATATCCTTTTTGAGGTGCGGCGACCAGAACTGCACACAGTACTCCAAATGAGACCGCACCATCGATTTATACAGGGGCATTATGATACTGGCTGATTTGTTTTCAATTCCCTTCCTAATAATTCCCAGCATGGCGTTGGCCTTTTTTATTGCAAACGCACACTGACTTGACATTTTCAGTGAGTTATCTACCACGACCCCAAGATCTCTCTCTTGGTCAGTCTCTGCCAGTTCACACCTCATCAACTTGTATTTGTAGCTGGGATTCTTGGCCCCAATGTGCATTACTTTGCACTTGGCCACATTGAACCGCATCTTCCACGTCGACGCCCACTCACCCAGCCTCAACAGATCCCTTTGGAGTTCCTCACAATCCTCTCTGGTTCTCACCACCCTGAACAATTTAGTGTCATCCGCAAACTTGGCCACTTGTTCCATTTATGCTGTTCTGCAGGTCTTGCAAGGCAGAGACGTTCCACCAGGATTTTGGCTGAGGACAGCAAAGGGCACCATCTTCACTGGTACTCCTTTCTCTCCCCCCTCTTCCACTCCCCCTTTACTCCGCCTTTGGCTGGGGGCATAGTTGTAATTAGATGTGTCAATGCCACCTGAATATTGATATCTGTGAAATTGTTTTAATTATTTTTTAATTGCTGGAACTGTTTGGATATTGCATGTTTTTTATGGTTGCTTTTCATCTCTCAAAGCCCTGAGTACTCAAGTAGTGAGCAATTAATAAATCTAAATTATAAATAAATAATTGCAATGATTTTGCACACCAAGTTGACTTTTAGTCTGTTGAAATAAAAACCTGGGGCATAATTTAAATGAGGCTAAATATTTAATACTCCTTTGATTTCTTTAGAAAAGATGTAATCAGGTGATTAATCTTTTCTAGCTGACATCAATGGAACATGTGTTGGAAAGCACAATCCTAAGAAGGTCTACTTAGAATCCTACTTAGGTTTATTCCATGGGGCTACCTTCCAAGAAAGTGTTCTTAAGATTGCTGTTTAGCTTTGTCAGCATCATGATCCAGATTTTTATCACCTCAAAAAAGACCAATATATTTCAAAATGATCGTTGAGCCTTTGGGAACAAGATTAATCCGCAAGAGTCATCAGTGATATTAAATGATAAGAAAAGTAAAGAATGTGCTCCAATGCATCTCCAGTTGAGACAGAATTTAACAGAATCAATCATGAATTTACCAGGTGACCTTGAACAACTGCTCCTAACCCAAGCCCCCACCTATAATATGAGAATAATGCTGAACACAAGGGTTGCCACAAGGTCATGCAGGCAAAGCACTTCAAACACACTCAAGTGAATGCATGCACAGAGAGAGAAACACTAAGGATCCCTCTAACTGGATCAGAGAGAGGAGAAATTCAAGTTTAAAAACTGATTTTATTTCTACCCAGTGCATGGTTATGTGACCATGTACCTATTACATTAATTTAAAATTTAAAAAAATTGTAAGGCAAAAAGGACTACAGAGAAGGTTTTCTCATCTACGGTATGTAGAATGGAAAATTGCAATGCCACTTTGCTGGAATTTTTGTGAGGTAGGAACTCCATTTTAATAACTGAGTTATGTAACACTGCAAAATTGTAACATATGCATATACTGAATTATTTATATCCATTTTCTTCATGGAGAGTCAAAGCCTCCTTTTCATCTTACAAACTATTTGAAAATGGACTCCATAATTTGGAAGGCATAAACACTAATTAGACAATTTCAGAAAGTGACAGATTCCCCCACAAAACCATCCTGCCCATGAATGGCACACCATTTTCTACAATATATCTTCCATAAGCTACATTCTTCAGTTGGACTAGATTTGTTGAACCAACAGAATAATCTAAAGGAACTACAGCTAGTTGGACTATGGCCTCAACAGAATTTTGGATGAACATGTGGTTCACCCAGAGGAATAGACAGATTAAAAGTGACCACAGAAATATATTTGACACCATTCCAGCACTGCAGGCTGACTGCTTCTCACATTATTTTGAAAAGAAAACTGGAAGCTGTCCAACTGATAGAAGTCAGTCAGGGATGGCAAGGGCAGCAGTCTCTAAGAGCAAAAAGATGCTCAATGCTTCAAGTCAGCAGTGTGCAAAAATCATCATCTGTCATTGTTACTTCATCAATCATTCAGAGGGGTGTTAAATATATAGGAAGGACTATGGCTCTTTGCCATTCCCTAGAGCAATATGAAATTTCATTCCAGAGTACAATGTGCAACATGTTTCCATCAGAGTCAAACACAAATAATACAAAGCTGAGATAAAGTGGCCAACATAGTTTCAAGGCCTGGAACTTCTCTACCAGTACTACTTATGTTTTGAAATATATATATATATATATATATATATATATATATATATATATATATATATATATATATATATATATATATATATATATTCACAAGGTAAAAATATTCTTTGACATGATGGTCTCAAAAATTCTCTCTTTCTAACATTTACATCAGAGGCCAAAAATATGTTCAAAGTGCCAGCCCTCAAAACAATTGCCTTTTCTGAATACAGACACTTAAAACTTTGTTCTGCTTTGCACATCCACTAGTATCTTGCAGAAAGAATCAACTTGACAGTTTCAGTTCTGTTGTGTAAGCATAGGCATTCAAGTCCTCCACAGCTAGATTTACTTGGCTATGCTAGTTATATCAAAGCCACTTGCCAGTAAAATATGCCAGACACAGGAAATAGCATTAATTTTTTATATTTTCAAACTAAAAAAGCACACTGAAGTTCCAAACGGAAGTGTATGTTTTAAAACAAAGAGTATGGCTATGTATGATGTGCGTGCCACTGAAAATGAAGTATTCATTTTTTTACGAAGGAGAAATGGCAAGTCAAAGTGAATATATTAGATATTTCAAAATAATTCTTATACTAGGAGCAGAACTAGGAGAAAGAACTGTTTGTTCTTTCAGAACAGGAAACACTTTATTTTAATATGGCAGGAAAATTAGTACAATCTTACTAAAAAAATACATGAAGAGCTACAAGCCAAGTAGTATCACACTAATGCTTATTTCCTCAGCTTTAACTCAGATAGTACATCTGAGAAGAATATGACTTTTTTTGCTTTCCAGTTCTTTTCATCATCCTTCCATATTCACAAACAAGAGTAGTAAAAACAATGGTTTTCTTACCTTGCAATATAAAAATTATAGCTGCCTGGAAATTGAGAGTATGGAACTAGCAGGTGGAAATTTGCATCCCAGATTGATTAATCTGGAATACAATGTTATAATTTTGTTCAATATTTACTGTGCCAGAAAGTGAATACTTAAACATGGACATATACCAAGTCATAAAATATGACACCATGCCAGCACTGCAGTCTGACTGCTTCTCACATTATCTTTTCTTCACTTGTGCTATGAATCCACATGGAGAAAAACAACCTGGAAATGGCAAAAGATAAACATTCTTAATCTGCAAATCATCAAATGAGAATGTGAAATCTATGAACAGTGGAGAAGTTTCCATAGAGTTCTGCCAGTCTTAAATTTCAGACTTAGCTCCTCACTATTTGTGCATGACAAAAGGCCACTTCATGTGTAACGTGGCTGCAAAGACAGGTTAGGCACCAAGCATACTTTGCAACATACAGGCAGGTATCTACCTTCAAAATTTAGGGCTTGCTTCTAAAATTGTGCTGCTTTCATTTCCTTCAGGAGCTTCCTGTACTCCTTGAAATATCACTGCTGAGGGTTGAGGAACCCTTCCAAACAGGATACCATAGGGCATGGGGCTGATACAGCAAGAAGGAGGAGTCAGCAAGAATCCTTCAAGTGAGTATAACAAGCCCACTATGTTAATGAAAACAGAAGAAAGAACAATTCTACTGAGTCCCTATTCTTGCTGCATCATGTTATGCTGCATGGTATCCTATACTGAAGGGTTCCTTGGTCCTCAGTAACAGCATTTGGAAGGGTACAGGAAGCTGCTGGGGGAAATGGGAACTCAACACAAATCAATTCCATTAATTCACTCTGCAACGCTTAATGCGCAACTTTATTATGTCCCCAATATTATGGCCTGGCCAAGCATAGCTTGCCACTTTATACCCATGATTTCCCCACAGCCATTAAAGAAAAGCATCCATTATACTATAAGATGGCCAGGTTTGAATTCAGACATTCAGTCCCAGTGAGACTCAGGACTCACAACTCACTTGCTTATTCATGGGCAAGTCATTACCTAGCCCATATTTTACAGGGTAAATGTGTGTTTCTACACATTACAAAAATTAAAATATGATATATTACCATGCAAGAAAAGCAGAATATTATGTCAATACTGACATGGCTGCTTTTTACATCATCACTTCAAAACACTATTCAATTAAATATTCTTTAAAGCTGACTTTTAAGTGCCCTCCAAACTGTTACGCCAAGTCTAAACAAGGCAGTGTGCAGACTAAAGAAATCACAATCTGGAACACAAACCATAAGAGATGTTGCCACTGATAATAATTTACATACAATGTTTAAAACAGGTTCACTCTATCAACACATATGTAGTCAGGGCATCAGGAAGCTGTTTTATAGATAGCAACACAATGCATCTGTTTTATAGATAGCAACACAATGCATCAGGGTTTTTTTGGGGGGGGGCAGGCAAAGAGTGCCAAGGGGTGGAGAGAGTTACCCTACCCTACTCTGTTCCCTTCCTCCTGCATGACTCCACCTGCCTGTTCATCCTCCACCACCTGCACGCACAGCTACTCTCACCAGTGGAGCTGAGGGTGCTCGTGGCAGAGTGCTAGCAAGTGGATGTGGGAAGGGCACAGGCAGAGGGGATGCCTGGGTAGGGAACTGGTAGCAGTGTGCCCCACCTGAAGCCATGACTCCAGCACTTCCTCCACCTCGGGATATGCTGACTCTGGTTTTGTAATTTATCCATGGTAGGGATTTTAATCCAAGTTTCCCAGGCCTAATATCAATATACATGCTAATAAACCACAGAGGCTCACTGGAAATCCAAACTAAAGGATGTAATTTTTAATAACTGCAGTAACTAACAGACTACCAATTTGCTATCCACCCACATCCACATTTACTAATGAAAATTGCAAGAAGACAATTAATTTAAAACAGACAGCCATTTAACTATATATTTATAGTTAAAAGTCTTATTGTCAGCTTCCACACAAGAGAAATCCATAAGAAACTAAGATTCAGTATTGTTAGGGTATATACTTTCCACAGCTCATCCAGCTGTATACGCTAAAACAACAAGACAGTCATTAGCTTGATGCAAGAATACTATAGTTGCTCTTGCAACTGCAGAATCCATGGAACTGAGATGCAAGAACAGCAGGACAGCAGCTGAAAAGTTTGAGACAAAAAGTGAAGCGAGTTGTATCTGTTGCTCAGAATGTTTGCAGCAACAACTGGTAACAGACCTGGGGAAAGTGTAGATGACCAGGAAAGGCAATGGCAAACCACCCCGTAAAAAGTCTGCCGTGAAAATGTTGTGAAAGCAACGTCACTCCAGAGTCGAAAACGACTGTTGCTTGCACAGGGGACCTTTCCTTTCTTTTCCTATGGCAAAAAAGTGTAATAATAATGAGATAGTGCTGGTGGGGAGAAGGGGCTTCTCAATCTGGAACACAAGAAATAATGGGCTGGCTGGGGAAATTTGGAAATCCTCCCTTCCAAAATTTCCCCTCAACTCCTTCTATCCCTTCTGGTGTCCACCTCCCTCTTTTTCTTGTTAGTTTTACATCAAGTATTCCTGCATATCTGAGGAGCCCCTTGAGAAGAAAGATAGTGCCTTGTCTACATCCACAAAGGCCAGCCAGTTTACTACTAGACATAGTGATATTTGTAACTGAAACTGGTAGATGAGATTTGCCAGCACATGCCACATCCTTGCTGTTCTTCTAGTTTACCTGCCTCCAGTTGGAGGATAAATCTAGGATAACATTAAAGTTTATAAGGTCACTTTATTTGGACCGAATATAGGATTGCCACATCTGATTCAAGAAATATCTGGGGATTTTAGGGGTGGAGCCAGGAGCAAGGGTATGACAATCATAACTGAACTTTGAAGGGAGTTCTGGTAATCACATTTAAAGGAACCGCAAGTCTTTTGAATGCCTTCCCTCCATTTGAAAATAATGAAGGATGGTGCACCTTCTTTTGAGGCTCATGAAACTGGACCCCCTGGTCTTTTTGAAACTTGGGGGGGAGTGTTTTGAGAAGAGGCATTGGATGTTATGCAGAAAATTTGGTGCCTCTATCTCAGAAAACAGCCCCCCCTCACAGAGCTCCAGATACCCATAGATCAAGTCTCTTTATACCCTATAGCAGGAGTGTTAAACTCATTAGGAGGGCCGAATCTGACATAAATGAGACCTTGTTGGGCCAGGCCATTACATAAAATGTAATGCCAGGGAGCAGACACATAAACTCTATAAAGGACACAAACAAAAAAGTTCTTTTTTTTAAAAACTTAAAACATGCTTGAAACATTAGCATTTGTTGGCCTTAAATGTGCTTTCTTTGTATCTCTCCTGTGCAATCCAGTGAACTGGGCAAAGAAAGCTCTGGCTCTTTCCTTCCTTCCCCAGGGACCAGGAGGGGAGGAGCCTCTGCCAATAGAAGTAAGAGAGGCCTGGCTCAGTAGCTCTGACCCAAGTTGAGGCAAAACAAATACTTTTTGGGCCAGGGATCACAAGAAGGTTGTTATTCATAGAGCGTACCAAAACAGATGGTCCCAAAGGTTTGTTGGTCCCAGACTGCATAGGGCTTTGAAGGTTAAAACCAAAATCTTGAATCTGATCTGGAATTCAACTTGGAGCCAGTGCAGCTGACAATGCACTGGATGTATATGGGCTCTAGAATCAGGGGTGTCAAACTCATTTGTTATGAGGGTTGGATCTGACATAAATGAGACCTTGTTGGGCCGGGCCATGGAAGGTTGGGCAAGGCCATGTCGGGCTGGGCCATATGTGTACCTATTTAAGATTAGATAGCAGAGATATAAATTTTATAAAGGACACAGACAAACACAATTAAATATTTTTTTAAAAAACGTAAAATATACTTAAAACGTTAGCACTAATTGGTCTTAAAGGTCCTTTCTTTGTATTTCTCCCATGGGATCCAGAGAACTGGGCAAAAGAAGGTGTGTCTCTTTCCTTCCTTCCCCAGAGTACAGGGTATGAAGGAGCCTCAGCTAATAGAAGGGAGAGAGGTTTGGCTCAGTAGCTCTGCTGTGTGATTGAGAGAGCCTGGAAAAACAAGTTCTGCCTCCCCTCAAGGGAGGAGCCTCAGCCAATGGAGAAGATAGAAGTTTCGCTCTGTATCTCCTGTGCAATTGAGCAAGCCTGTCAAAGCAAGCTGTTATGCAGAAGGAAGCAAGAAACAGAGAGACAGAAGAAGATGACAGCCAGTTGCTCGTGGGCCTCATAGGAGCCCTCCGGGGGCCTGATTCGGCCCCCGGGATGCATGTTTGACACCCCTGCTCTAGATGGAGTGGTAGTAAGCACAAACACCACTGCATTTTGAACCAATTGGAGTTTCTGGGTCATACAGGGAAACACACTTTGTGATAACATTTGGAGTTACTGTTATACAAGTCACACAAAGCATGGATTCAAGTAGAAATAAGCAAAGAAGAGTAGTCAGAATAACTGAGGAAATAAGCAGAAATTGTCTTTGCTGAGCTAGCAAAAGGCCAAGAAAGGATATAGTTGCAATATAGGGTAAAATGGCCACAACCCAGGTATCTACTTGAAGTGAACTCACTAAGAATGATTTTTTGTGTTTGAGTAGCTTTTTTTAAAATAGACAATTCTTTATTTCAATCCCTTCAACCATAGGGTGGTGGGATTATGAATAAAACAAAAACAAAGCAATAAAATAATAAATATTAAGATCATTTAAAAACATATGCAAGAAATCTAGGAACAGCTTCCAGTCAGACCACATCATTTTAAAATAACAGTTTCAGAATAATAATAACAATACATTAAGAACAACAAGTATGATATATATATAATGATATTAATATAGTAACAACCACAACAATTAAGTCCCTTTAGGCATATGGAATTAATCATTCAGTTTTTTGGGTATCGGTATGAAGAACTAGCGTACACAAGCTGACTTTTAATAACTTTGGGCTAGAAATAGGGAGAAATTACCTTATTAGACTCCCCACAGAACCTTAAATAGTACATTTTTACAACACTGGTGGTTACTTAAATGACCCGGGGAAAATTCATGAATGTGAATTTACTACTTTTTATGGTGCTGAACTTGTGACCCATTAAGCTGAAAAGTTGTTTCTCCCCAAATATTTGTTTTATTATTTTTAATCTCTCCTCCAAATATGCAACGATTAAGATTCTTCAGCCACATTCAGCTTGGGGAGACAGGTTGTAAATTTTGGAATACATTCAGGGCCCAATCACTCTAGGCTCTTACTCATATTAAGAAATATCTAAAAACAAGTAGTGACCCACAAGGGCCTGTGGATCAACCTCATTTCCCCCTCCTTCACTATTTCCTCTTTCCCTTCCCTGAAAGCCCCCCCCCCCAGACTCTCTCCTTTCCCTGCCTCCTTCTTGTACAGCCAACCTACCATTACCTGCTTCCCAATCATCCAGCAAAATTCCATGGCAGGGTGGGGAACTGGACCTGAATTCCCCAGATCCTAGTCTGAAAATCTAACTGCTAAACCACACTGGCTTCATTGAGTGGCTGCTGTGGAACACTAGCAAACAACTGGGTCCAGGGGAATATGGAACTCAGTAGTATAAAGTCATCCAGTAATTACAGCCTGAACTGGCTCTGATGCTTCCTCAAAGGCCAAAACAGTCCTCGAAAGGGCCCTGCCCCTCCCTGTGCCTTTAAGTGACAGAAACCAAGACTTCAACTGGCAATACAGTTGTGGTTGCCTAGTAACAGTACTGAGAGATGCTGTAGTCTTAAAGCTACAAGTGCTGGATCTGTCTTTTTTTTGGGGGGGGGGGGAGGTTTAACCACCAATGTATTATTTCAGATTTTTCTGCAAACTTGGGGCTTTTCTCAAATTTGTAGACAGATCTATCTTGTTTGTTTATGGCTCCAATCTCTGGATTTCAGTATCCACAGCTTTGGCCATGTTGAGAATTATACTTACTAAACCGATACGTTTTAAAACTGTATCACATAGAAACAAGTAGCACCTGATGCTGTTTTGCATTTAGCTGTTTCTACAAAATCACTGCAAAAATAGAGGGATTAGGCAGCATGGTCAACACTGCTGGAACAGTCATGCAAAGTGGCCTCCACCTGGTTATGCATGGACACCACCCCAGGTGGCACTTTGCATGTGTGAACCCAGTTTCTATCTGTGGTGTACTGCATTAAATATTGTGTTTCTCCATAAGGACACTTATACTGGAAGATCAGCCAACTTGCACTGCAAATTGGTTGAGTGTGAGATTTTGTTTGTGTGTTTCTGCCCATAGGATATGGCTTGACACACATGCAAGAACTATTGACTCTGCTGGCAGAGCACACTGGTTAGTCTTGCTCTCCGCCAATGTACGTTACAGGGGAGAATGTGACAAAAGAGTTCTGCCTCTTCCAATTCTTTCATACCTTATGGGGGCTACGTTTTGCAAGAAATTTAATAGAGAAATACTGTGAAATCGTATACAATAAGAGTTCCTAATATATCAACTTATGTTGAGGAGGCTATCAACTCTGGTGCAGACAGATGTGTTTTGGGCAGCAACAGAACGTGACATGTTCTCTGGGAAGGAAAACAGAAATTGAGAAATATGGAGAGTTTTAGATATATAGTATATTTAGCATGCAACAGCGATGCGTCTGAGCATGGGCAGAGTTGCCTCCACGTTTACACAATGTGATCTCCTCGGGCTCGGCGCTCAACGTAGCTCCGGGTCCAATTTTAAGCTTCCGCGGTGGGTAGTAGATTTCTCCCCTCCCCCGGGCTTCCGTGGTGGGAATAAATGCGTTTTGCAACAAGGGGGAGGCGGCACGGGAAGGAAAGTTCCTCACCACGAAGACATCCTGCGTGGCTCTCCAACAAAACCGGGGGGGGGGGGGCGGGGAAGAGGAAATGAGAGCACCTACCGGGAGGACTCCCCGTTGAAACTGCCGCCGTCCAGCAGCCGCACCTTGCAGAAGAGGATCCCGTTGACGAAAGGCACCGAGGAGAGCTCGTCCAGTTCCAGCTCCACGCGGAATTTGAATTTCTTTTTCTTCATCATCATGAAGGCCATGGGAGGGGAGGGGGGGTCGGCGGGGGAGGGGAGGGAAGAAGTAAACAAGCGAGAGAGGGGCGCAGCGCCTGCAGCTCGGGCTAACCCCCTGCCGGCTCCTCCATGACGGCAGCCGCCGTTGCTCTCTGGCCCTCCTTGAGAACGAGCAAGAGGAGAAGCAGCTGAAAAGCTGGGGGGTGTAAAACTGCCCGCCCGCGCGCTCCCTTGACAGTCTCCACCTCAGGCAGGCGGCGCTGCTACGCGGCGGCGGCCCCACGCTCGTCTTACTGCGCCCGCCCGAATTGCTCGACTTAGCCGCCGCCGCCGCCTGCCTTTCAAACCAGCCCGCCTCCTCCACGTCCCCCAAAAGGGAGGGAGCTCTGCTCTTCTCTTCCCTCTGGCCGTCAGTCGTGGACGCTCCTAGCAGTTCCTAATAGCCAGTACGGCGTACCTTGGTGAGATGTGGTTGTTGGTAGCACTTTTGAAAACTATCAAAATGTATCCCAGTGTATGCTGTTGTGAGCCGGAGGAGCTGACTTCATCAGAGGTGTAGTGTTCTCCATGGCTAAGTAGCTGCATATGTAAAACACAAGGCTTCTCCTTGTAGCTTCTTCCCACTCCTCCTTTAAACTCTTAAGTATAACTTTAGCCGATCGGGAGAAACAATCTATGCATCTGATTTTAAAGCAGCCGGACTCCTGTTTAATTTTGATACAACAGGCATAGCTAGCCTGTTGGGTCAAGGAAAAGAATGTAAATTGATTGTTACGGGAGTCTGGAAGGGAAAAGATGTCAACCCCCAGTATTCTTATACTCATTCCAGTCAATTGGGAGCTGGTCTGCACATAACAGCAGTAGAACTGAGGTGGTGCCCATACTACTTCATACTGCAGCTGAGGCATCACATTTTATCCAAAATTTCCCTACATTAATAATTCCCTGTAACTGGAAAACTATCATGAAATGTGAAAACCTAGGGTAGAACCTTTAACCTGAGCTGCTAATTTTTTTATTTGCAGAATGGTTTTGGGAGGCAACCATAAAACATAGGAGTTTTGGCCCCTGCAGTATGAAATACCACAGGCTGCTCTGCCATCTCATTCTACTCTATGTGTTCACCAAGTCTAAGTCCCAGGGCTTTGGGGGGGGGGGGTAGAAAAAAAGCTCAGCAGGAACTCATTTGCTTATTAGGCCACACCCCCTGGTATAACCATTGTTTTACGCAGGGCTTTTTTGAAGAAAAAGCCCAGCAGGAACTTATTTGCATATTAGGCTACACCCTGATGCCAAGCTGGCTGAAACTGCATTCCTGTGCGTTGCTGCTCAAAAGAAGCCCTGCCCTGCTCCTTATTTACTGTCACTTGTTGATCTGGAAAAAGAGGGATCCCAGCTGAGAAGACAATTTATGGATGTATAGCTGAATGATGTGAAAGTCAGGAGAGAGAGCAGTGTGGTCTTGCTTCCCACCCCCACACAGTCAAGCAACATGGAAAGACAACTTTGATGTACACCATCTAATGAATTATGTACATTTAAATGCTCTCACTCATATCCCTGGGCTAATATAAACTTGAACTTGTGGCTACTAGGCATCAGATCTGAACATGGCAATGCAAGCCTAAACAGAGTTCCACCCTTTAAAGTTTATTGATTTCAGTTTATTTTGAAAGGAATAACTCTGTTTTAAGATTACGCTGGATTCATTTCCACCAACAAATGAGTATCTCTATAATGTGGATTAGAATTTGTACTTCACACATGTTTCAAAAGGGTGATCACTTATTTACCAGTTTTCAGCCACCCTGATGGGGAGTATAATAGGATAGTCAAAAGATAAATAACTAAACAATATAGGACTGTCTTTCCTTAGTATATCCCCCCTCCCCACTTTTTTTTACAGCAGAGATATTTTTCTATTATCAGATCGGCGATATGGAGAAATTTTTCTCACAACCTTCTTATGACCTGCTTGGCCAAAAACCATGGTAGAAGTATAGATTTCTTAATGAGTTAAGGTCCTTCAGTCAAGGAGAAGTAACTTAAAATAGCACTATTTCATGTCTGCTCAGCAAATATATAGCACTATTCAGACATTACCAGTATCAAACCTTAATTCCGATTTCATACATGCAAGGGAAGGTGGTGACTGCAGGTAGAAGATCATATTTTGGGATTCTGCTCTATTTTTGAAAACTCCTCATAAATAGAAAGCCAGCACAACGAGTATTGGGTAGAACTTTACCTGCTGCAGCGCTAGTTTTCTACTTGCATGGAGCACCTTATTTTGTATCTGTGAATCAGTGCTTGTGTAATGAACTGGGTGCTAATTGTGTTAAAACATCATAATTCCAGAGGTACACGGTTATTTTCAAGACACTTACATATTTCAGAGTGAATATTACAGCTCAGTCAGCCAGCTCCCAAAGTTCTGCTACATTATAGCATGACTGAGAAGCAGAATCCAGAATAAGGCTATACAGGTCGCAGGGCTTTTTTTGAGCAGGAACGCACAGGAATGCAATTCTGGCTGGCTTGATGTCAGACCTAATATGCAAATGAATTCCTGCTGGGCTTTTGCTACTAAAAAGTCCTGTGTGAAACAACAGTGACATCAGGAGGTGTGGCTTAATATGCAAATGAATTTCTACTGGGCTTTTGCTACAAAAACACCCTGACGGTCCCCCCATCTCACAGGAGGAGCTTTCTTTGCTTCCTATCTAACAACACGTGGAGGAGGGAGGGGGCATTACAACCGGTGCAGTTGCTCGCTCACTCTCACTCCCCTCCTCAGCCTTCCATTTTATCGGCAATGTTTTCACCCAACCGTTATCCGCTTTCTTTCACCTTAGGCGGGCGAGGCAGTTGGCCCCCTTCCTGGAACGCGACGACCTAGCAACAGTGATTCATGCTACGGTCACCTCGAGGTTGGACTACTGTAATGCCCTCTACATGGGGCTACCCTTGTGCCGGACCCGGAAGCTGCAGTTGGTGCAGAATGCTGCTGCCCGGCTGTTATTAGGGCTCCCAAGATGGGAGCACATTTGGCCGGGGCTCCGGGGTCTGCACTGGCTGCCAGTAATATTCCGAGTCCAGTACAAGGTGTTGGTCATTACCTTTAAAGCCCTATATGGCCTAGGACCTGCCTACCTTAGGGACCGTCTCTCCCCACACGTTCCCCAGAGAGTACTACGCTCGGGTTCACAAAACCTGTTGGTAGTCCCCGGGCCAAACGAGGCCCGTCTAAAATCCACCAGGGATCGGGCCTTCTCAATAGCGGCACCTTACTGGTGGAACCAGCTGCCGGAGGAGGTGCGGGCCCTGCGGGACCTAGGGCAGTTCCGCAGGGCCTGTAAGACAGCCCTCTTCCGGCAGGCCTACAACACCTAACTGAAGAGGAGAACATCTTGGATGGAACAAAATGCTTTTATAGACCGCTGGTTTTATTTTTATCTTGTTTTATCAATTGTGGTTTTAACTGTACTTGTAAATGTTTTAAATTGAATTATGTGAATTATTGTGTTGTGAGCCGCCCTGAGACACTTCGGTGAGAAGGGCAGGGTATAAGTCCATTAAATAAATAAATAAATAAATCCAGAGCCAGCACTGCTGCTGAGCAGGGAATAGAGGACGAGGAGGAGATGGAGGGCTATGAGTTCAGCCACTGCCACCTGCCCGAGGAGTGCCAGGGCTGCAGCAGCTGTCCAGCCCTGTGAGCCAACAGTGCAGTCAATGGCACAGCCAGCTGCCTTATAGCACCTGGGCTCTGCTTAGCTGACGGTGGTGGCGTTTCCCACCTACATGCAGCGCTCCTCCTGCCCACCGTCCTCACAACTGTGTGTGCCCACAAAGGGGCTGCCTGGCAAGCTGCCTGCAGAGTGGGCTCCTGTCACCAGCCAGAGCCCTGGCCCACCAATTTGGTGCCCTCAGAAGGCCGGCGCCCTAGGCAATTGCCTTGTTTGCCTAGTCAGCAGGGCTGGCCTTGATTGCGCTGCACTTTATGGTATTGCTACAAGGAAGGTAGAACCTGTGCTCCCTCCCAAGAGTAAGAACTTGATCTTTAGTGCCAAAACTTCAGCAGGGGGCTGCACTCTGGGGTACCTTGAAAATGTACACACCCTCCTTCACACACATGTACAAAAGCATAATACTTACTAGCATTTCACTAGTTCCAAATAATTATCTACTGTGAAGAAATGGGTCTGACCTGAGTAAAACCTTTATCAGGAGTTTTGAAAGTTTTTATCTCTGGGCAGAGAACAGGTTGGGACAATTCAATGGCTTTCCAGACTCACATCAGCTACTGCTTAAGAAAGCTAAAGACAGTCCATGCTCCCTCTTCCTCCTCCCCAAGCAGGGAATAGAGATTTGGAGGAACTGAAGACTAGAGAGACTTTAGGAAGGAACCTGGCCAGACCTGGTCAGTGGGCAGGGTGTAGAGAGGTGATAAAACTCTGGGGAGCAAGGAGGAAGGTCTCTTTTTGTGCTGAGTCCATCAGAGCAGACAGAATTTTTAACTGTGCCATGTGCTGGCCTGGGCAGTTGAAGGGAGCTGCAAAGTAATAGTAACTCTGTAGAGGTCTATAACATTCTAAGCCAGGGGTGTCAAACATGCAGCCTGGGGGCCAAATCAGGCCCCTGGAGGGCTCCTATCAGACTCCTGAGCAACTGGCTGTCATCTGCTTCCTTCTTCCTATCTCTTGCTTCCTTCTGCATAGGAGCTTGCTTTGCAAGGCTTGCTCAATCACACAGGAGCTACGGAGCAAAGTCTCTGTTTTCTCCATTGGCTGAGGCTCCTCCCTTGGGGAGGAAGAGGGAGAAGGCAGAGCTTGCTTTGCAAGGCTTTCTCAATTGCACAGTATAGACAGCGCCATGGAGGAGAAACTAAGCCACAACAAAGAAAAAACTCTCCATGTAAAAACACAATTCTAACTTGTTATGAATAATAAATGTCAAAACACAAAAAGAGCATCAGCAGTACACAGCATCTCAGTCATGCACAAAGTTAAAACCTCATAAGTTCCACAGTGCTCCTACTGTCCTTATGTGGCTCAAAACCACTATATTACATTTAGTGCAATGTTTAAGAAAAAGGTCCAACGGAGAACCGGCCCACTTTGCAAGCCATTTCGGATCTCAGATCCTTCTTCTTGGGACCAGTCTTGTATAATGTGTGCAATTTTCTGGGTCCAGTAGGGCCAAAAATTATTCAGGAACACCTGCTTTGCTGACAAGGAATGTATTAACTATAGTGTTCCTGCTATTAAGTGTGAAAATTAGAGAAAGCTAGGAACTTTGGACTGATGTGGCTGATGACTGAATAATTTTTGGCTTGGCCCAGAATTGTGGGGCTGACACCAAAAAGGCCACAGACCCCTGATGTAGCCAATCCTCTTGGAGCTTACAGTAGGTCCTGTACTAAGAGTCCTGTAAGCTCTTGGAAGATTGCCTACATCAGGGGGTGTAACTTAATATGCAAAGGTGTTCCTGCTACAAAAAAAAGAGCCATGTATAGGAGAAAGATGGTCCTTCAGATAGATACCCCAGCCCCAAGTCATGTAGGACTTTAAAGAACAAAAATAACATCTTAAATTGGGCTTCGGAGCAGATTGCTTGCCAGTGTAATTGCTTTAGTATTTGGGTCATATAAGCTCCTGGTAACTGGCTTCGACCAGCAGTCTAGTTGCAGCATTCTACACTAGCTGCAACTTCCAAACACTCTTCAAGTAGAAAACATTGCAGTAGTCCAGTAGAAGTAGTCCAGTAGAAATGTAACTAACACACAAACCATTGAGGCTAGATCAGACTGAGACAGGAAATCATAACATGTGATGGAGCAAATAAAGAGCTGAGGATCTGGGCTTCATGTGTAGTGGACCAAGGCCTAGCTGTCACACAGGAAGAGGTGATAGTAGATAAGTGGTAAAGCTTTAAACCCAGTTCTCAAAAAAGAAAAAGAAGAAAAGAAGAAGAAAAGAAAGCAAATTTAAGACTCTTCCTCATTTGATACAAGCCTTCAGAATATATTTGAAAACAACTGAGCTTTTAAACAGCCATAGGCGGTTTAGAATAGACTAAAATTTTCTTTTGGCATGCATAAAATAGAAGTATCTCTATGACTTAAAGAAAAAAAAAGTTAAAGTTGATGCTTGGTTTATAGCCTAAAGTTACGTCTCCCTCTAGAGTGTTTGCAGAATCATTGCAAGTAAGTTCGAACTGCATAACTTCAAAGATATAGCCAGGGCCCTCAACAGCCACCTAGGATTCCCTGGCAAAGATTCACTCTGGGCTCCATCTTGCAACATCCAGATGACCTAACCCAAACACCATATAAAAACAACTCGTTTGACTGTGTATTACCATAGAATATTAATAATTCATTTTCTCTGTGTGCACCATATTTTCCCTCACACATTCCATTCCTCTTTTCAATATCCTGCTCTTTCTGCAAGGAGCTTGGGGCTGTCTACATGCCCCCCTTTTCATCTCACAGTCATCCTGTGAACATGGTTAGCCTGATAGTGACTAGCCCACAGTTACAATTTCTTTTCTCCTAGTCCCTCAACAAGAGGGATGCTGGATTTCAAGTAATAGAAATAATTAAATTAAAAAGTAGTATATTAAAAACAATAGAACTCTACAGAGCACTTGGCTCATTTAATTTTTCTGGAGCCAGTAGGATAAATTTGATTTATAGGTAGACACTTGGCCCCTAGAACAGAACTTGTGAATAACATTTTGAAGTGATGTACCTTGTATGTTGTAAAATGTGGCCGAGTTGCCTTTTCCTTTCAAAGCTGCTAATAAAATATATTCAACAGGGCTGCACTTTCTTAGAAAAGGAGCTATAAATCTATTGATGGGTAAGTGCATAAAACTCTGGAAAACTATAGAAAGCTGTCAAACACACAACCACTGCAGGAGGCATTGGAAAGACACAGTTCTCACATGCTTTCGCTTGTGGTAAGCAGTGAGGCTTTGCAAATAGGATTGCCATCTGACTAAGGAAAACAAATATCCCTGCTCTTGTGCCTTCAGCGTCAGCTTATTGTCTTCATTTTATTGCTCAGAAAAAGGATAAGAGGAATGAATAACACATAAGCTATAAATTAACAATAATTTTATTACACTTGTATACAATGTAATGATCTGGTATTAGACACACAACACCTTCTTCTACTGTTTCTGCTATAAACATATTATGAAATTAGTAATGCTGTCCCTTTAACATGGGAATCACACATTTACCATCATCCTCAGTACCACCCCTACACGGTTATATTTATAGTACTCTTCCTAAAATACATACACTCCTGCTTAATGTTTTTCATTAATAGACAAAACTTTGTTGGCCACCAAACATATTCCTTGAACGAAACAAAATGCAACTTGGATTGTAGAGATGCTATGTAACCTCTCATTCCCTTTGCTCCAGTGGGATTGACATCTTTTTTAACCAGCCACTGTAACTGTGCCTCTAACAAGATCAAGATTTATAGTATTAACAGACATCCATGTTCATCTCCATGATGCAAAACTTTACCTGGTTATTTGTGTGCATCTGATTTTCTGATATATATTAAACAAGAGTTCAGTAAATCAGTCTCTCATTCGCTACCTGGCAAAAAAGGAAGAAAGGACACAAGGTGTTCAGCAGCAGGCACCAAAGATCAGGACAAGGTAAAGCAGATGCTTAGTTGGGGTTGCCAACAGGGCTGGAGAAAAGTATCCTGTCCGTTTCATAGAGGTTTAATGTGTGGAAATTGGCAACTTAAGCTTTTTATGACTTGGAGATAAATAATGTAGCCTGGTAAATAATATCCAATTCAGCTTCTATTAAAGAGGTAGGACAAATTTTATTTACAGCGTTGGCATCCCTAAAAATCTCTGATATGTTAGCATTAAGGGCATATATTTGTTCTAGAGTGAACAGATGCAAGGTTGAACTGCATCTCTAACAAATGTGTTATTTCAGAAGGTCCAGCAGATGCAGCATGACAATAATTACCTATCCAAATTTCCTGTTATATGTACACATAAACGCACAGGAGTGTTGCCCTCATTTGCATATTGTCATCCTAGATTTGTCTGCTGAAAGGATTGGGGCAATGTTAGTGGCACTAAGGGATGACTGCCCTATAATGTGTGGCTGGTGTGTTGTTGAGTTAAGCTGTTGCACATTTACCTCCTTGGAGATGAGGCCACTGAAGGGAATACTAAGTTCACTTTTCACCCCTGCAGAGGGAGTTAAATCATCATCCTGGTTAACCTCTTTCTGTTAGGACTCTCCTGCCCTTCTTTCAGAGCTAGCTCAGTTGAGAGAAAAAAAGTAAGCCAGCTACTTATCCTTGGTTCTGGGTTGGACTGGAGCTGTACTTTTTACAGTTTCTGTAAGTCCCTTCCCCTGGTTTGTGGGGAAACCACCAATCTTGGGTGCTGCCTCCAGTCCCTGGAAAGTTTTGGGAATGGTCTGTGCCCCTTTGTGGCCAACTTTTCTCTGGGATCCTTGCTGGCCTAACCCTATGAGGCTGCCATTGGCTAGCAGAAGCATGGCTTTGGTTTCTGGCCTGCTAGGGCTTAAAGCCACAGCACTGTCAGCTTGTTCCCTACTTCTGCTGTAGTGCTGGCTGACCTCATCTCCAACAGCTGCACTTCTACTAAATGAAAGTGAACACATACACACACAAAGCAGCCAAAATAAACAGTTTGCAAGCACATACTTTTGTAATTTTACTGGGGTAATTGGGAGTTGCTGAGTGTAACCATCTGCTGTATTTTAGCCAACTTCCTCAGACTAACAGGAAAATGAAAGGAGAGCAGGCTAGGGAGTGGAGTCTTCCTCCATCCCATAATCAAGTTCTAGTTAATTCTGTTTTACTATGCAAATGACTTCTGAAATGAATGCAAAACAAACAGAGGGACTGTGCTCTCATTTTCTTACAGCTTCACACACTCAGTCGGAAAAGCCACATGACTCTGCTTGCTGCCCCCCCCCCACCTTTCCTCCTACTGAGATTTAAAGGCACACACACCTGTAATGTACTGAGGTCGGAGATGTTCAGATGGCAACATGCTTTATTAGCGAGTACATCACAAAGACAACATGGTGGGGCCGGGTCCCCTGTTATATACATTTCCCGGATGTAATGTACTGAGTGACGAGATGTTTTGAAGGCAACATGCTTTATTAGCAAGTACATCACAAGAGAGGGAAACGCGGGCTAGGTCCCGATTATATACATACCCCGGAACAACCCTCAGCCTGGCCAGGTCCAATCCTGGCCAGTTAAACTTCCTGCCACAGATCTTGATTGGTGGAGCATATTTGTGAGCTACGTCCGGGGACCAGTGGACTCCCACTGGTCACCTCTGTAGCATTTGCTGCGTTGTAACTTCAGGACTGAAATGCAAGACACAACACTCCTCCCCCCTTAGTTTAAGACACAAAGTCAAGTAGGCTGGTGCCCTGCATTCCCTGGTCGACCTCCTCGGGGATATTTGGGGAGTTGGGGCGGCCGCCGTGGCTGGCAGGGCTGCTGGTTCCTCGTGGTAGGGTGACACTGGAAGAGGGCTGTCTGCCACTTGTTGCTGTTCTGGAACCTCCTCTCAGGGGGGTTGCTCCCTCCACTGTGGTGCTCTTCCGCCTGCATAGTCGGTGCGGCCAGCATAGGCTGGGTAGCTCCCGGGGGTGTTGCTGTTAGTTCTCCCCTGCTCCCCCGATCGCTGTCGGTTCTTCCGGCAAGGTGCAGCAGCGCAGCTGGTCAATATGCCTCCTTAGGATCTGGCCCCCCTCTGACGAGACCTCATAGGAGCGGGATCCAGTGACCCGCAGCACCCGGGCGGCTACCCACTCCAACCCACTTGCAAAGTTCTTTGCGTATACCAGATCCCCTGGAAAGAATACGCTAGCGGCTTCCCTGGTTTCGGGGGAACTGCGGAGGTCCATAACCCGGTCAGGATGCAACCTGTCTAGCCTAATGATCAACTTCCTCCCCATTAGCAACTTAGCAGGACTTAACCCGGTGACAGGGTTGGGGGTGATTCTGTTCCCAAATAGGAAGGCTGCCAGGCGGTGGTCCCAATCTCCCTGTACAATGCGACCCAGGGCCTCTTTAGTGGTGTACACCATGCACTCTGCTTGGCCATTGGTGGCTGGATGGAAAGGGGAGGACCGAATGTGCTAGATGAGGTACCTATTCATGAACTCCTGGAATTCCCGGGAGGTGAAAGCGGTACCATTGTCCGTGATGAGGGTCTCGGGAATCCCATGAGTGCAAAAGATCCTTCACAAGGCTCTGACCGCCGCCACAGTGGAGGTTGAAGCTACGGGAATCACCTCCAACCACTTGGTGTATGCGTCGACTAGAATAAAGAATATTTGGCCCTGGTATGGCCCCGCAAAGTCTAGGTGTAACCGGGACCACGGCCTCCTGTTGGACTCCCAGTGGTGGACAGGGGCACTGGGCGGATCAGGCCGGGACTCTTGGCAGGGTTGGCACCTTCTAACCCACCCTTCTATCTCCTCATCCATCCCCGGCCACCATACATAGCTACGTGCCAGGGCCTTCATACGCACTATCCCCGGGTATGTTTCGTGTAAGGCTTCCAGCACTTGCTTCCGCAATGGGGGGGGGGACCACCACCCTGCTACCCCAGAGAATGCACCCCTTGTGTATGGACAGTTCATCTTTGTGTGATGCGAATGCCCTGAATTCTGCATCCAGTTTGCCCGTGGGCCACCCCCTTCCCACCCAGTCTAAAACGCATGCAAGGATGCAGTCTCTATCCGTGGCCCTAGCTACCTCAGTGGCGTGGAGGGGCCTCTCAGGTAGTGTCTCTAAAAGCATCACATGGTGGGCAGGGGTGGGATCCGGGTCCATAGAGGGCAGCGGCAGGCGGCTGAGGGCGCCAGCTTGTCCCATAGCTTTGCCAGGGCAGTGGACCAGGGCATATGTGTACGAGTTGAGGAACTGGTTCCACCGCAGGACGCGCTGTGACAGAATTTGTGGTGTCTGGCGGTCTGGGGCAAGGAGGCCCAGTAGCGGCTTGTGGTCCGTGGCAATCGTGAAACACCTACCGTACAGATAGTCGTTGAATTTATGCACACCCGCCACGATTGCCAAGGCCTCCTTGTCTATCCGGCCATAGTTGCGTTCCGCGGGGGTCAGGGTCCTCAAATAATAGGTCACGGGAACCTCCCTCCCGTCCGGGAGTTGGTGCCCCAGAACGGCACCCACCCCGTACGGGGAAGCATCACAAGCTAGAATCACTGGTAGGGATTCATCAAAATAGTGGAGCACATCAATGGAAACTAGGAGGTCCTTGACTGCCTGAAAAGCAGCGGCCTGCTTCTTTTCCCAGACCCACGGGGCGTGTTTATTGAGGAGCCTATGAAGGGGTTCTGCGATGGCCACTTTGTGAGGCAAAAATTAATGATAAAAATTTAATAAGCCCAAGAAACTTTGTAACTCCGCCTTGCACGTGGGGGCTGGGGCATGGACTATTGCCCTGGTCTTGTCAGCCGTCGGGTGGATTCCCACAGCATCTACAGCAAACCCCAAGAACTCTACCCTCGACACCCCGAGGGAACACTTCTCCCGCTTCACTAAGTCCCACTGTCTGGAAGCGGCGGAGTACCTCTCGCAGATGGCTGCTGAACTCCTTAGCGTCCGGAGTGGCGATCAAAACGTCATCAAAAAACAGTTGCACTCCAGGGATCTCTTTGAGAAGAGAGTCCATTATGCTCTGAAAGATCCCCGGAGCCACACTAACCCCAAATTGCAGCCGCCGCACCCGAAAAGCTCCCCTGTGAGTCACAATGGTCTGAGCCTCTGCTGTCTCGGCGTCCACTGAGAGTTGCTGGTATGCCTGGGCCAGGTCCAGTTTCCCAAAAACCTTAGAGCTTGCTAGGGCTGCCAGTACGTGGCTGACCACCGGAACAGGGTATGGATTGTCCTGGAGCGCTTTATTTATTGTGCACTTATAGTCAGCGCATATGTGCACATCTCCATTTGGCTTCACTGGAGTGACTATGGGTGTTTCCCATGCAGCGTAGGATACCGGTTCTAGCACCCCCTGGGCCATGAGGCGGTCCAGCTCCGCTTCTATGTTTGGTTTAAGAGCAAACGAACTTGCCTGGCCTTCAGCCTTATCGGTCTCACGTGGGGATCGAGGGGTAAGGTGATGGGAGGCCCCTTGTAGCACCCCAAGGACCCATCAAACACTTCTGGGAATTCCCGGCACACGTGCTCGAAATTTTGTGTTTGCATCTGCTGCACCCCCACTATTTGAATGTCCAGCGGTCGAAATCAGGCCAGCCCCAGTAATGTGGTGAGCTGGCGCTTGACCACGAGTATGTCCAGCGTGCCCTTAAAGTTCTTAAACTCTACCCTTACAGTGGCCCAACCCAAAATCTGTACGGGGTTTTTCTGGAAGTCCCGCAGTATGAAATCAGCCAGTCACAGCTGGGGCCGGCCACGGGGGCAAAGTTTCCTTAGAGACTCCTCCGAAATTATGGAGATGGAGGAGCGCGAGTCCAGCTCCATTAGGCATGGAGCGGTCTCTATTTTGACCAACACCCTGACCTTATCAGGGGTGGTGAGGGGCAAGTTCATTACCTGCAGGCTAGTTGATGCGGTTGAGTAGGCATCGGTCGAGTCGTAGTGGGTGGACTGGCGTCTGCAGTTTGCCTTGACCCGGCAAGCCTGTGCTATGTGGCCCACTCTTCCACAGTTCCTGCAGTCCACGTTGCGATAGGGGCAATCCCACTGCTCGTGTGGATCTCCACAGCTGGCGCACTTGGTGTTAGCTGGTCTCTCTGTCGCTCGTGGCCGAGTGGGCACTCTTGGCCCCATTCCTGGTTGGCGATGGAGCTGGTGTGCCTCCTCCTCCTCTGGGTTGCCAGGCGCCATCTCCTCCTGGTGGACGGCTTCAGCTCGCGGGTTGTGGTAAGCTTTAGTTGCTCTCTCGAACGTGGTGGCTTCGTTGAAGGTGAGTTGGAGGGTGAGCTCCTCCTTTGCAAAGAGCTTTTGCTGCAGTCTTTCATCTCGGAGACCCCAGACGAATTGATCTCTCAGGGCTTCCTCCAGCTTGTTGAAGCTGCAGTTCCCTGCAATTTGGCGGAGGGCAGCCAGGTAGATGGTGGCCGTCTCTCCTGCCCCTTGATCCCTCTTGTGGAAGAGAAATTGGCGGGCAATGATGGATGGCTGGGGCAAGAAATGCCCAGTCAGGAGTCTGACTACCTCTTCGTATGTTTTCTCGTGGGGGCCAAGAGAACCTTTGCGATCTCAAATGTGGCCTCTCCGCAGACACTCAGGAGCACGTCTCTCTTACGGCTGTCGTCTGTAATCACGTTCGCTCATAGGTAGCAGTCGACCCGCTCCGTGTAGATCTGCCACCTATCGGGGTTGGCGGGGTCGAACTCAGCAAGGTGGCCTGTCATCCCACTTGGGTTAGCCATGGTGGCGGCAGCGGGCGCTTCAGTCTCCCTCGACTGCGTGCCTTCCTCGTCTCCGGCCAGGTCAGCGAAGTCCCACTTGGGGAGTTACCTGGCTAGTATCCCATCCTCGTCGCCAATGTAATGTACTGAGTGATTAGACGTTTTGAAGGCAACATACTTTATTAGCGAGTACATCACAAGAGAGGGAAACGCGGGCCGGGTCCCGATTATATACATATCCCGGAACAACCCTCAGCTTGGCCAGGTCCAATCCTGGCCAGTTAAACTTCCCGCCCAGATCTTGATTGGCGGAGTGTATTTGCGAGCTACGTCTGGGGACCAGTGGACTCCCACTGGTCACGTCTGTAGCGTTCGCTGCGTTGTAACTTCAGGACTGAAATGCAAGACACAACACTGGAACAACCTTCTTCCTGGTCAGGTCCAATCCTGGCCAGTTAAACTTCCCACCACTGATCGTCATAGGCGGGCTGTGTTAGTCCCTTCCAGGCACCGCCCACAGGTGTGCTGTGCCTTCCTTTCTGGGACAAATGCCAGACGCAACACCTTCCAAAACACAAGCAAGCTGCTTCTAAGCCTGCTGAGATGTAAAGGCATGCCTATTGGAGGAGCCTATTGGCAAGCCTATTGGGGGGGCGGGAATCTCTGTGCCTTGTGCACCACTGTGTCTCCACTATGTCTCTTCCTCATGTTCCTCTGTTATATTATAGAGAAGTGATTCTCCTATTTGAAATTTGGATCTACAGACCTTGACACATTTTATATGTTTCCTCTAATTGTTTTAGCTGACTGTAGTCCTTGATGATACAGGCACCGTCAATACACTCATTATATGAACAGTAGAAGATTTGCATTGAAACAGGAAGAACACTGGGGACCAGTTTGCAATTGATCATGTCAATGATATTGGACTCTTGTACTGTGTGGTTAAATGCTTATGTTCTTGAAAATCTTTTGCATCTCTAAAGCAATCTTTTTTGTTCTTGGAAAGTAGTTATTTGTGTCTTGTAATTAAGTGTTGCCACACACAGTGTGCTCTAAATATAACAATTTATTTTAGAAAAGTACATTGTGCATAAGAATTGTCTTCAGAATATGCAGTGTTTTTTCCTATACTGTTACAGCTGAAGTATAGCTATGGTACTACAGCTCAGATCAGAAGGTAACAGGAAGGTTCTGCTATGTAGAAAGTGCATTTTAATATAGTTAATGTAGATACCTGCCATGTTTGGTATGCCAAAACATATAAAAAAGGAAGATCAAAACAAATTTTGTTATATGATCCCTCCTTCTTGCTCTGTGTTTAAGTTTTCTTTTAATGTTTTTGTATGTGTATTTAAGTTTGGTTTTTATTGTATTAATGATGTGTTGTTGTTTGGCGGCATAAAGCAGCAGTGGTAATTCTTTTGAAGCTAATCTTGGGGCATGAAACTTCCAGGGATGAGAGGCTCAACATCAGACCATTTAAATATAAATTTGAAAGAAGAGGAGCAAGCAACAGCCTTGTCTATCAACACGTTGAACCTGAGCAGTAACATTAGTGTATAATATCTTGATTAACCAGAGTAGTCTTTTATCAATTGATGAGTCTTCTGGTTTCTTCAATAGCTGTGTCTGGCTGACTGAATGAAACGCATGCTTGAGGTCCATAAAAGCCACATACAACTTCCCTTTTGGCATAGCTGTGTACTTTTCTGCTAAGTGGAGAAGAATTAAGCAGTGGTCAGTGGTGGAGAATCCTCTCCTGAAACCAATTTGTCCCCATACCAAAATATTATTGGTCTCAATCTATTCCATTAACCTTTGATAGAGAAGGGAATACAATTCCCCAACAGATGATAAACGCCTGATTCCCAACAGATGGTAAAAGGCAAAGTCAGACCTATTATCCTTTTTGAAAATTGGAATGATTATAGGATGCTTCCAAACGGGGGAGATTTCACTAGTCAAATTTATCAGAGAAAAAACTGGTGCCAATATGCTACCCCACCAGGGACCCGATCTGAGCTTGTACCTACTACCACAGTATTACAGGAGGGACTAGAGCAAAATAACTCCTTTTTAATTTTTATTTTTGTTGGTATTTGTTGTATTTGTGTGTGCATGTGTGAGAGAGTGTGTGTGCACATCTGGAAGCCATGGCAACCTCTGGTGACTGACCCCTACTGGGGGCTGGAGAGTATTCAGGGGGGTAGCTGAATAAAGCCTGCCCCTGCCTCCTGACTCCTGGTATTCCAATGAGGTCTTCCATCCAAGGACTTGCCAGAGTTGACCCTTCTTAGCTTCCAATATCTGATGAGATTGGATTTACCTGAGCTATCCAGATCAGGGCCAAAACAACTCATCATATGTCATCCACTAAGAGGCAGGGATGCATGATGGTTAGACCTCAGATGCATAGCCACAGAAATAATTTTCCAAAACCCTGATAGATCAGTATTATTATTTGAATGTTTTTGTAATTTGTGTATTAATTTGTTTCAGATTTGTTAACTGAACAGCTATTTGTGTCCTCACAGCTTGGTTTGCTGCATTGTGCATTTCTCAGAATTCTGGACACATCTCTGCAGGATACTTTGCTAGCACCAACCCCTCAACATTAATGTGATTCAACATTAATGTGATTAGATAGGACAGAAATATTTTAAATAAATTATGTTCATGAATAGACGGGAGAAAAAGAAGAAAGCATTCTTTTCTTTCCTCCTTTTACTTATATAGGCCAGCCACTCTTTAATATACTAAATAGGCCACCATATGCAGAGATTATATAAGCAGTCCAGTTTCTTGTGATGGCAGTACTGAGGGGTTGGTGCTAGCAAAGTATCCTGCAGAGATGTGTCCAGAATTCTGAGAAATGTTACTTTTTTACTTAGAATGCTGGGATACATTTCACAGGTCACATTGCATTTCATGAGCTCTGCCCTGCATTCTTTGTAATATCGCAAGGGATCATGGGAGATAGCTAACTATAAGGTTAGGGCTGCCATTTTTTTGCCTTGTTGCAAGAGTGTAATCCATTATTTCTCCAAATACTGAATAAAACTTTGCATGTGACATTTTCATCATTTCCAGCCCATACAACTTAATATATGCAAAGAACACATTGTTGCAAGAGTATAATCCATTATTTCTCCAAATACTGAATAAAACTTTGCATGTGACATTTCCATCATTTCCAGCCCATACAACTTAATATATGCAAAGAACACATTTTTTTTCCTTGTCAGTTGTTCACACTATGGGAAGCTGAGGCCAACTGGACAAATACATCTAGAATAACAAATACAGAAGATCTCTTTATTTATGTCTTTATCATTACCTATTAAAGACACACATATTATCAAGGTACAGTTTCCTGTAAGAACATCAGAAGAATGTCTCTGAAGCTTATCATTGCTTTGGGTAAAATTTTCTATTATATACCATTTTTACAGTATTAAAAGCCAAGATATAAAACTGGTGAAACAAACTGGAACTGGTTATAGTTGTAGCATACTTTTTGTTTCAGAAATAGGTCTGAAAATTGTGCATGCACTCATGGCATATTAATTCCATATATTAGGATGCGGCTTGGCTCCCAGAATGCACAGCAGTTTGGAAACTATAGTTAGACACATATCATTTCATTTAAACATATCATTAGTTAGACACATATCATTTCATTTAAACTCTGTCCTCTATTTTATCCTCACAACAACCCTGTAAGGTTAGGCTGAAAGTGTGTGACAGGCCAAAGTCACCCAGCAAGCTTCGATGGCAGAGTGCAGATTTGAACCAGGGTCTTCCAGATCCTAGTCCAATACTGTAATCACTACAGCATATATAGCCCTGTATGATATTTGGGTGTGCAAGCATGCATCACGTTCATTCTTCACATTTTAGGTGTACCCTTAAAACATGCTCAGTGTATACATAAAGGGCAAAGTATGTAAACTGTGATCAGTCTTCCCAATGTTTAATTTAGATGGCAAAAGGAGCCTCAGTGCACAGAGAATATGGCTTGTAGCTAGGGTACTGGGGACGGGGTAGTTAACTCTTTCCCCCATGCCAATTTCTTGATAAAACATTCATCTCCCCAGCTGCTTTAAGCCTTGATAGGGAAAAGCTATCTTCACTGTGCCCTGTTTTCTCTGCTAGCTCTTCAAATACCCTTTAGCCATTTATGATCAGGAAAACACCATGGGGGAGAAATAAACATCCCTTTCCCTACCTTAGTGGCTTTTTTGCAACTAAACTATACATTGCTCTGACCTGGATGGCCCAGGCTAGTCTGATCTCATCAGACCTTGGAAGCGAAACCAGGTTAGCCTGGATTAGTGATTGAATGGGAGACTCCCAAGGAAGGCCATGATAGCTATCCAAAGACAGGCAATGGGAAGCCACCTCTGAATGTCTCTTGCCTTGAAAACTTTATGTGGGTTGCATAAACTGTCTGTGACTTGACAGATCTGGAAGACCCAGGTTCAAATCCCTATTCTGCCATGGAAGCTCACTGAGTGACCTTGGGCCACTATCTCTCTTTGCCTAATCTATATTGCAGGCTTCTTGCGAACATGAAATGGGGACAGGAGAGTCATGTATCCTCTCACAAGCTACTCAGTGCTAGGGTCAATTAATACTGTACCAAAAGCAAGCACAGACTAAAGAGCACTTAAAGTTTATGCCCATCGGAAGTAAGTTCCATTATATTTAATTGGGCATATTCTCAGCTGCAAACCCACAGATTTCAATGTGCTTAACTCTATGCTTGACTGTGGCTTTTTTGTTTGGGGGGGGGGGTGGATATCAAGTCAGCCAATTTATGGTGACCTTTGTAGGGTTTTCAAGGCCAGAAGTGGACAGAGGTTTGCTATTGCCTGCCTCTGTGTAGCAGCCCCAGATTTCCTTGGTAATTTCCCATTCAAGTACTAACCAGGATCAACGTTGCTTAGCTTCCAAGATCTGATGAGACTAGGCTATCCAGGTGAGGGCAACTGTGGCACAGGCACTGTAAATCTCTTTGGATTAAATTATGGTTAAGTATTTTGGTTTACATAGTAGCCCATCCACAAGGGCTCCTGTGTTGTTGTTCTTTTGACATTAGGATCTATATAATTTCCTTTTATATGACTCATGATGATGGGACTTGGCAGCTTGCACTTTATTCCTCTTCTGCTGTAGTGCTATTTTAATAAGAGCATTTCGCAAAGCAGACCTGTAATACTAGGAAAGTAAATTGTTGCACTTCAAGATAATCAAATACAAAAGTCAGAAGTAGTAAACACCACAAAACTGTCTGAGTCACACTGCAGAGATACTGCATTGATATCACTGCTGCACTGGCTGTAGTTGGAAGTCCATGATATAGCAGCCTTGCTTTGAGGCTGAAGCTGGTTCCTTGTTCCTTATTTGTGAATCCAGCCACAAATACTGATGATACTTTAAAGTTCTGCATCCAGAAGAATGCTTTGCACTATGCAATTCATGCACCCCCTGACTCTGGGCTGAGGAAATGTCCCCTTGGGCACAGCTAGGCCCTCCCAAGGGTCAAGAAAGGCTTCAATTTTTTGAGCGTCTTCCTCTTTCAGTCCTGTCAAGTGTATCTCAGTGATACACCTTATTTGAAGATATCCTCAACAACTGAAATCTGAGGCCTTCTGTGAATGTGAGCCTGGGCCAGATAGCTCTTTTGCCCCTACACCCCCGCCCCTGCTAATTGATAAGCCTTAGGCACAGCCCGGAGTCTGAGGAAATATATTATAAAGGATGTCCCAAAGCTTGTTTTGGGGTGTAGCTGCTCCCTCATTTCGTAGTCCTCATTTCTCTGTTGGCACCCATTTTGAGAATGAGTCCTCAAACCAGGCTGTGGACTGGGGAGCAACATAGGTTTTATTGCAGGGCATAGCCTCCCTGTTTGCAAGTTGGGGGTATATGATTTGGGGCTGGGTTTTTTTGTAGAAAAAGCCCAGCAGGAACTTATTTGCATATTAGGCCACACCCCCTGACATCACCGTTGTTTCACACAGGGCCTTTTTGTAGGAAAAGCCCACCAGGGCCTCATTTGCATATTAGGCCACACACCCTGACACCAAGCCAACCGGAACTGTGTTCCTGTGCGGTCCTGCTAAAAAAAAAGCCCTGATTTGGGGCATTCCAAAACTTTTTAAAGTGTCATTAACATCTGGGGCTGTATTTGCAAACAAGGAATTGGATATCATGAACCAACTTCAGCCTTGTAACCTTATTGAAACTCAGCAGGTCTGTTTGATTTATTGGGAACTCCATGCAGACTTCCTTGAGTTTCTATAATATAGTGGGTTCAACGCATGAAGGAGACGCAGTTGCAATGGACATAACTATTCAGTACAGCTTAGTAATGGCTGAACTGGGGAGAACTGGGCCAACAGGGCCAACTATATACAGTTCAGGGTTCCTGCGCTAGAACACAATTGGCTGATTTGAACCAGCAGGGGACCTGTGATTGGACCAGGGCAGCAGGGATTTGGATCCTACTGGCCATTGTTCCTGAGTCTCCAAGCTCAGTCCACATGGCTCCAATGAGCCAGGCAGGAACACTAGTAAAATGTATTGCATGAGTCCTCATACACAACAGTTTCCCAATGGCAAAAAGGCAGGATATTGATGTCATACAGCCTCCTAAACCCAGGTTAGCCTGAGCTGGTCAGAGCTCAGCAGAAGTGACCATGGTGAGTACTTGGTTGGGAGACCACAAAGGAAGTCTGGGATTGCTTTGCAGAGTTAGGCAACAACAAACCACCTCTGCTTTTCTCTTGCCTTCAATAGCCCACAGGTACAGTTGCAATCAATTGGATGCAACTCAGTGACACATCATTCAAATAATCATCCATTCCAGTTCGGGATCCCACCTCTCTAGGAAAAATAGACGTTCTGTGGTATCCAACCTGTACCTAGGGCCTGGAGAACCTCCTGGGATTACTGTTCTTCAGACTACAGAGTCTCCCCTGGAGACTACCGCATTTCCAGAGGGTAAACACTGGCAGCACATCCCTGATGTGCTGCTTCTCTTCAAACTCCACCCTCATCAGGGTCCTCCCTGAAATATCCAGGAATTTCCAATCTGGAGTTGGCAACTCTAGCTCTCTCTGAGTTATCTTTTCTGCTATTTCCCGAGGTGGGGGAGCTCTAGCAACAAGACTGAGTCACTTTCTTTCTCTTTTACGACCCCTCTTTAAATACGCAATCTGGATTTTAAGATCCACACGATGGGACAAGAATGGTGGTTGCCCTAAAAGGCAAAATAGACTTGGGTGGGTTATTAAAGGCTTCGCAAGTGGGTTCGCTGTGGAAAGCACAGGAAGTTTAGAAGCGGGTTCACTCCCACGTCAACAAGCCGTTTTATCGTCGCGGTGGAGTCAGCTGGTTCCCTTGTAAAGCATACATGCCCGTTGGGTGACTCAGGGAAGGGAGGAAGAAGAAAGAGGGAGCAAGCCCCTCCCAGGCCGTGGCCAGGCAAGCTCACTTCCCGCCTTCCTGCTCCCTCCCAGGGTGTTGGCTCTTGCGTGCGATCCCGGGCTAGCGTCCTCTCCCTCCTTCCGGAAACCACGCGTAGAGGAGGAGGAGAAGAGCCCAAGAAGCGTGCTTTCTGGCAGGCCACCCGATAGTTTTCCCCTTTAACCCTCGCTTTCCTTTTCTGCTCTTCTGCTTCCCGCTTTATTCTCCTTCCTTCTCCCCCGGCCCCCGGTTGTGATCATGTTCCGTGTCTTGAGGGGCTTCGTCCTCCCCGAGGCTGCTTGCGAAGCGCCCGACAGTAGTTCGAGGTACGAAAACCTCTTCAAAAAGCTAGACCTCAACGAAGACGGCCGAGTGGATATTGCCGAGCTGCAGGCCGGCCTCAAAGCCTTGGGCATCCCCTTGGGGGATGACGCGGAGAAGGTGGGTGCCAGGCAGGCTTAAGAGCTGCAGGGAGGGACTCCCAGGGAGGAAGGGGAAGATGTCAGGAGGAAGCCAGCGTCAGTGGTGCGCTGCAGTCTCCAGGATACCTTACAGAGACGACTTAGCCCAGTCATGGTTTGATGGCAGTCATAAAACTGTACCAATACAGCTATCCAAGGGTGTAGGGCTGGGGCTTGCTGACTTTCTTAGTTTAAGGAGGGGGCGGGAGGAGGAATCGTAGTTGTCCCGTGTCGAGCACATAGCCTAGCTTCCACTCTGCCCCTAGTTTGCACTATTGATTTTAAAGCAGCTCGCCGCTTCCTGTTCCTGTGGTCATAGCCAAGTGCCACTTTAGGCGATCAATGTAGGGTTTGAATGGATCGGTGCTCCAGTGTTGCTGAAAGCTTGGTTCACAACTTTCTACTAAAGGGCTACAAAAATATCTTAGTAAAGGAACCCTCAGTGTATTTATGGTAGGACTGGGGTGTTGTAGGACTGGGGTGTCCAAAGCCTGAAACAAGAATCCTGTATCTCTTTCCCTGCTAGCTGTAAGTAACAGAGTATCTGTGACTTGATGCTGACCACATTTGAAGTCCCATCTTCCTTCACACCACATTTCAGTGCTCTGCTCTCTCTTACTACTTGTTACATGGGAGGGGGGAACAAGTGGGAGTGTGGGATTATTTTCAGCAGCAACTCCAGCATCTGACTAACCATGTAGTTCAGTCCTGGGGGGTCAGGTAATATGAACAAATGATAACGCAGGATGAAGTGAAGCTTCCATGGAGCAATTTCTGTATTAAAAACTACTAGATATGAACACATGAAGCTGCCTTCTACTGAATCAGACCCTGGGTCCATCAGAGTCAGTATTGTCTACTCAGACTGGCAGCAGCTCTCCAGGATCTCTAGCTGAGGTTTTTCACGCCTGTTTGCCTGGATCCTTTTTAGTTGGAGATGCCAGGGATTGAACCTGGGACCTTCTGCTTACCAAGCAGATGCTCTATCACTGAGCCACCATCCCTCCCCAGATCTCCTGGTGACGTGTCAGGGCTATTTCACACATCAAAACAAACCTGGATGTATTGCTCTGCATATACTCAGTGGGCAAGTGCATTCAGTTGTGGTTCTCTCACAAGTGTGATATGCATTCTTACAACACACATTTGTGACATTTGTGCCCTGTTTGTATATGTGAACACCTTAAATATGCACCTCAGAAACATTTTATGAAATGACCTGTATGAATTATGGGTCAAGAAAGAGAACATTCTGTGCAAAAAGAGAACATTTTGTATCCTCAGATTTTAGTAGAAGCTTACAGGAGTGGCAAAACCAGAGAAGGCTCAAGGCATTTTGGTGCCTGAGGCAGAAAATCCAAATGGTAGGTTTCACTAAGGTAGCCAGAATATAATACATTAAATAAATGACAGCTTGCTGCAGTGTTGACCCTGTGTAGTGCAGTATGTTTGCTTAGCAAAGATGTTTGTTGAAACTGGTATCAATGGAAATCTTAAATTCCTACCACCTTATATACTGATATTACCAAACCTGTTGCACTACATTGCTTTATGACACACATCTTATATGTGTAGTCTTAGCGCAAGGTTTGTTTTCTTTTCTGTTACTATTGTGAGATACAGTAGTAATTAATTCTCAGGTCAGGAATAGCAACGGAACTTGTGGGCTGCGTAATACCAAGCAACATTTTTGGTATCTGTATTTATGTACCAAAGGGTTGTAGCCACATCTCTGTGCCTGTGGGTGGAATGTATTGATTTGAAAACTCACCAGAACATGATAAAATGTAATACAGTATGCTGAACTAATGTTCACAATTGACTACCAAAAACTTGATTTTTTTCCTTACAAGGTTGTCGGCTCCACCCATCTAACTACTCCTTTACTTCAATGGCCGCCAACCTTTTTGGCACCAGGGACCGGTTTTGTGGAAGACAGTTTTTCCACGGACCGGTGGGGGAGGTGGCGCTGGGAGTTTTGCCACCCCAGGCTGCCCCCACCACATCCCTGTCCCCCATGGGGGTCTTTAAATGGGGGAGACTGGGGCTGTTTCTGCCTCTCCCTCCCATTTAAAGACCCCAGCTAATCAGCTGATTGGTGGAGGTCTATAAATGAGGGGTAGGCTAAGGTCACAGCAGTGCTGTTCCTTCTGCCAGCCCGGGACCCAGGTGGATGAAAGAGGTGGTGTGGTCTCACTCCGAGGCTGCCTCCCCTGCAAGTCTGGGGCTGCTCTGCTTCACTGCAGAGTCCACGGCCTGGTTGGAGACCCCTGCTTTACTTTACTCCATTACTTTGTTAATGTGCTTATGAAAAATAGCTGGAGGAGGCAATATGCCCATTGAATTGAGATACTAGATGTCTCTGCCTGTGAGATAACCAGAGTGTGGTTTGTGCGTCACGGCTGTAATTACATAAAGTTATGGTGACATAAACAGCTGTTCTGCATAGTGAATGTTGGTCTTTGAACCAGTTCCATTTCTCGCTTCCATGATCAGATATACAAAAAACCCTGTGGCCTCAGGCATATTAGTAACTCATGTTTAGCAACTCATATCTATATGAACAAAGAAATCATGTGCATGATATATATATATATATATTTTTTGGGGGGTAGCATTTATGTATTGCTGCTAGCTCTGCCTAGCTGACTTGCAGCCATATATTTCATCCTGGACAGCAGTGCTAATGTCCAAACTTAACCAGTTGAGGATAGAGGTTGATTTTTTTACTTCTGATGAGTCATATATCTTCAGATGTATTAAATTGAGACCACGGGAGTTGGAGGAAACGAAACTACGGCCAACAGACCCTTATATTTGCTCCCCAGTTTTCTTAGGTCTTTATGCTTTCTGCGGCAAAATGCCCCATTATCTATCAGACTTAACCATTCCAAGTCATTACAGGGCATTTATGTTGGCTAGACTAAATGCGTTCCCCTCCAAAGTTTTACAAGGGAGATATCATTGAGTCCCTTTAGGTCCTGTGGAGCGAATATTCCCGACTCAATTCAGCATATATTGCTTGATTGTTCCTTTTATCATAATCTCCGTAAAGATTTATTTTGCAAGCTTTCTTTCTCCCCAGATTTGTCTATTCTGCCACCTTGTTATTATTTATTGAACGATACTGAGGGGGAGGTTAGCGAGGCTGTGGCAAAATTTTTGGCTGACATCCTTAAATTTAAATCTGACCATGTATGAATGCATCTGTAAGCTCGGTTTCATTTTGATTTTATCTCCCAATGTTTAAATTTTTATATTCTGTGTATTTTTATTTGCAACTGTTATGCCATTAAAGGTTCGGTATGGTATGGGACTTGCAGCCATTTAAGCTGTTGCTGCAGCTAGATCATTCTATAAATTAGATAGACTGGAAAGAGCTACTTTATTTATATGTCCTGAACTTTGAACACAATCTCCTCCTTATTTGATACAAGGTCATGATGTAAACTATGTAAATGTTTGTATCCATTCCAAGCCCGATAGTGCCCGCAAAGCCCAATAGCCACTCAGAGCAGCTCCCAGATACCACTGCTACTGTGCTGGCTCCTGGGGAGTCGCACCAGACAGTGATGGAAGGGAGTGGGATTCTACCCTGTGACTTTTCAGGAACCCCACTTTCAGGAACCTCACACATCTACTAATAGTGATGTGTGGCCCCCATCCTTGGATACCTAAATCTGCAGAGTGGGGCCACACTGGCATGAAACAGATTTTTTTCTTTAAACTTGGGGATTCCCCAGGTTTGCAGAAAAATCTAAAATCAAAACTGAAATGTACTGGAGGGCTTAAATCCTCCCAAATACTCTTGTTTTCACACATGCACAGACAGTGCTTTTACTAGAGCAGAACTGAGCCACCCCAGCCCGGCTGCAGCAGCGGAGGATGCCAGCAGCTGCATCGGGCCTGGCAGTGTTGGAGGAGGAGGCTGGGCTCAACAGTAGGGGGTGGGGCCTGGAGCCACACCAGGCTTGGCAGTGGCAGGGGGAATGTAGGCTTCTCTGCCCCCCATGAGTCCCCATCCCCCATTCTGTAAGGTGAGAATCAGGTGTGGGGAATCAGCATCAATGGGGACAGGAATATAAAAACCAGTTCTTCTTCTGCATAACACGGAGCTGTCAGTTGCTTTTTCATTTAAAATAGAAAAGGTTCAAGGTGATACCCAAACTTGATTGTTTTATTTGTATGGGTTTTTAAAAATGGATTTATACATTGCCCACAGCCCTGTAGTAGCAGGGATTGTCTGAGTCATAAATATTATTAACAACAACAAAAACCAACCCTGAAAAATAAAGCCCTTATAATAGGAAATGCATTTGAGCCTGATGATGGCTGGCTGTCTTACCATAGGGGTGTTCGACACGTGTTATGCCTGCAAACCTGGTTTTATGACTGGGTAAACATGAAAGCTTGATCTTGGTTCTCTGATGAATATGCCTGTGTGATGTATATATTTCCAAATGTGCTCTTGCTCCATTCACATATTATTTTGTTTAAAAAATATTTTTATTTAATTTATTTTACTTTATATATATATATATATATCTCCTGCCTATCTCCCCTATTGGGGAGGGGGAAGCAGCTTATATTGTTCTCCTTGCCTTTGTTTATTTGTTTTACAGGAACCGTGTGAGGTAGTTTAGGCTGAGAACAGCCCAAGGTCTCCCAACAAGTTTCCATGTTAGGGTGAGGATTTGTACCTAGATCTCCCAGATCTTTGTCCAATACTGAAACCACTACATCATGCTAGAAACTCACGTAGCTAACAGGTGCAGTCCATTCCTCTGCAAAAATTTACAGCAGGCTGTGCTTGGTTGCTGATTTAAATAAAATATGAGAATCTGATCTCTGTAACTCCAGTTAAATCAATGCAGGAGTTAACACACACTGTGAACCTGATATAATCATGTAGAGTTCTCATTTCCTTCATGTTGTGCAGGGATGGCCAACTGGGCTAAATCCAGAGGTAATCTTCTCATAGCTGTAACAAAATTATATGCAAAGCAGATAAAAGCTTTTGAAGTTGCTATACGTATATCCCACACTTCACAGTCTCTGTTGAGTTTTCAGTATTACATATGCAGTATTGGTATTTACCTGTATGTAATGCTAGCCTTGGTGGTACCTGTACTTCTAAAACAGATTATAGAAGCTACCATCTTGCATTGTAACAGAGTCTCTGGAGGCAGAGAATGATTATGTGTTATTATCAAGATGCATCTCTTCAGCTATCCTTTAATGTGCCCTTTTCTTTGACATGTGAGAGAGGAGTCAGTCTTTTATCATGCTTTTAGATAGCACTCTTTAAAGATGCAGTGTAGTTTTTTAAAAAGCCTGAAGATAAGGCAGAAATAGATGGAGAGAGAGTACTACTGACAACACATTATGTCTTCTCCTGTAATGTTTACCCAATGGGAGTACTTCTTTATTGATTTTTATGGAGGAATGCATGCTGAATATAGTGTGCAAATGTATGCAAATCCTCACTCAGTTTGAGAGCTGGAGCTGGTAGGAACCTGTTATACCTTTTTTAAAAAGGGGTACTGAAAAATCCATGAGGAGCTTTTGGTTGATGAATAGTGCTAACCTAAGCAGATTTATACCCTTTTAAATCTGTTGTGACTATTTAGAATTGCCCTGCAGGAGGCTTTTATTTTATAAAATTTTGAATGTTGGGGAAACAGAGATTTCCCCTAATACTAAAATTGGGATTATCCCATAAACTTGATGTGGAGAAATTTCAGCAGAGATAATATACTGCATAATTTCATCATGATATAGATGTTAGAATGTCAGATTAGGGTCTGGGGAGCCAGGTTTGAATCTCTTCTCTGTCATAGAAATGTGTGGGATGTCCTTGGATGAGTCACTCTGGCACAGCCTAGCCTATCACACAGGTATTGTGTTGTAAGGATAAAATGGAATTTTAAAAAAGCTATTTTAGATTTCCCATAGGGAGAAAAACAGGATATAAATAGATAGTAAACATTAATTTAGGTAGGTTTTAAAACAACAACAACAACAACAAAACCCTCACAAATTCATTGAGCTTCTATGGCAGATTGGGGGCATTGTGTTTTGGATCTTCTAGATCCTACTTCAGTGCACTAACCACTGTATCATACTGACATCACTAGCCACATGTAAAGTCAGTATACCCCTGGGTATTAGATACAAAGGACAGACAACAGTTTGTGTCATTTTCTCTGCTGCAAACTGGCATCCAGCCTGTAGGTATATGAAAAGGGTTAAGGTGTGAATTGCTCTGGTCTTTAATTTTCAAATACTGGGGTTCTGTGGGCTTTGTCCAGGAAGAAAAGGCAGTTTGATTAAACTAGTTCCTAGGTTTAATTAATTAAGATTTCCAGGAAACTGAACAGTTTTACTTATAGAAACTTTATAGAGGTTATATATATGTTTCAGATTTATGGTTCGCATCCATCATGGAAAGGGGTGTTGATTTTATCAGAAACACTTGTTAACATTTCTTCAATATGCCTTTTTTAACAGAAAATTTTCAAAGCCGGTGATACTAACCAAGATGGCAAGTTGGACTTTGAAGAATTTATGAATTATCTTAAAGACCATGAAAAGAAAATGAAACTAGCCTTTAAAAGTCTAGACAAAAACAATGATGGTAGGTTCTGATTTGTATTCTCCGTTGAATGTGTTAAGGGGAGAAAGCAAACTTCATTTGACTCTTGTGAGTTGCTTCTCTATTCAAAATCTGCAGAGCAAGTCTTAAAATACAGAGTCATCAAGACAAGCCAAAAAGAAGCCCACATAGTCATCAAAGATCTCATTACAGCTATTTAAAATGTTAATTATAATGAAGGACACAACTTTCAATGTCATTTTCTGATAGATCCTTGTTGGCAGCCGTGAGTTAGAAATTGTTGTATACTGCCAGGAAACGTGACCTATACTACTTCAGGTGGGCGCACACTACTCTGTTCTCTTCTGGGAGAGGAAGGGGCAAGGTATTCTCCAGGAAATCCTGTGGCTGCTTTTTTATGCACGTGGAACAGAATAATTACTTATGAGTAAGCATTCACACGGTCATGCAAAGCAGCGGGATGTGAGGCTTACTCATCATAGGGTTGTTTGTACGAAGAGCACCAGACAGTTCCTTGAAGTTAAACTTTTTCTGGCCAGCAGTTCTGCATCCAGCAGGGTACCACAACAGAACAGTGAGCTGGAGTTCTTGTAGCAGCAGACACATATCTGTGAGTTGATTCTCAGGAGAGAAGCTCAGCTTTTTAATTGACATGGCAGACTGGACCATTTCTTAACTGGCTGATCTGCTGTAGGCCTTCATCAGAAGCAGAGCTACTAACAAGGAGGTTCTTTGGGAGACCATTCTCAGCTAGTGGTTCTGTTATTAAGGTTTGGTCAGAATATCACTGATAAGTGAATTCCTCTTTAATGTTGCTTCCCATACCAAACCCTTATTTATTGGTAGAGCAAGGGTTAGATATTAAATTTAGTAATTTTTTGTGTTTTCCAAATAAGTCGTATAATTTTGATATTGGATTTAAACTTAGCTAATATGTACATGGGACCTTCACTAATTTTGGTAGACTGTATTGAGACTCTGTTTTTGACTTCTGGTAGTACTGTGATTCAATCTAGCTATTAACATTTTGGGAATATGACCTCTCTACTAATACCACCACTCTAATATTCTTCTCTTAAAAACCAGTAAATAATTTTTAAAGTTTATAACATGAATGTGCCATGGAGCTACAGAACCTTTCAATAGCCATTGTCTTTCCCCCCACATTTTTAAAGGAAAAATTGAAGCATCTGAGGTTGTGCAGTCCCTCAAGATACTGGGTATAGACATTTCAATACGTCAGGCAGAGAAAATTCTACAAAGGTTAGTAATTATTATTTCTAGCCAGTGCTGCAAAAGTGGCTGTGGTGTAACTTGAAAAATTAAGCCACCCTGTTGGATGTGAGAACTATCTGTCCAGTGGAATAAGGCAGCACTGATTCTTCCCTCTGCCTTTCTCAGCATGGTGGGTAGTAGTATTACTATAAGAGAAGAATGCTCTTGGGTTTCTTGACACAGGCTGTGTTGCTACTGATGAGCACAAAGGAATATCAGAAGCTTTGCTGTAGCCCTGAAAGAACAGTTCTATCCCTTGGCTTCTTACTAAACCGCAGGGCTTTTTTTGTAGAAAAAGCCCAACATGAACTCATTTGCATATTAGGCCACACCCCAACCATTATTTCACACAGGGCTTTTTGTGGCAAAAGCAAACAGGAACTTATTTGCATATTAGGCCACACCCCATGGCACCAAGCCAGCTGGAACTGCGTTCCTGTGCATTCCTGCTCAAAAAAAGACCTACTAAACAGAGAACAGCAGGGTACCACAAAGAAAAAATAACTAGGCTGTCTTTGAGTTTAGCGTTCCAACACAAAAAGAGACATGTATCTTTTGAGTTTCTGTGGAATGTGCATCTAATCTTAATAATTTTTTAAAAAACTATCTATTGTGCTCTTGATATCCCTGCTGGGATTTGTTTTTGAGTTGGCAATATTTATTAATTCATTCTTGGTACAACAGTGATAAATATAAGAAATCATAAACGTTGATTGGAAAACATGCTCTTTTGTTGCATCTTGGTCATGGCAATACACTATAATTGTGTATTTTAGCATGTGTAAAATAATACTGGCTTATTGTTCATTGGGCATAGAGTGCTGTGCTTTCAGTAGTACTTGCAGGGCTAGTGCTGACAAGTCTATACCTGTTTTGTATGGAGTGCTTAGCGAATTTTCAAATTCTAAATGAATATTCATTTCTTATGCCATAAATGAAGGATTCATGTATTGAATTGTGTACCTGCAGACTGATTCACTTACTGTAGAATTGTGGTGCAGTTTGAGTACTAAGTGCTGGCAACTTTAGGGATATCCAGATCAGCAATCTCTTTCAGAGTTAGAACATTAACACATGGCTTCCATATGTACATTCCAGTGCTGTGAACTACATTTCAGTTTTGTTTTAAAAAGAAATGTTGAATTGCACCCACTGTAAGTTTGGTGAGAGTAAAGGAGAGGGAAGAGGAATGAATGTATGAACTAACTGAGCTCCAGGGATTTATTCTTAGCCTGCTATTACCAAAATGTCTGTTTGAAACGAATATGGAAAAGATGTCCCCACAGTGGCCTCTGCAGGTATAACACTTAGCTGTGCTTTAGTATGAAAGCCAAAACCAGGATGAATGATGGACTCCAAACGGGGGTGTGAATCCATGATTTGGAGTGGCTTGCAATCCACACTTCAGGTTGTATCCAGTAGAAAATGTCTGCTGATGGAAGGGGGGGGGCAGGTTTTAGCTGAATCATGCTTCACTGTTGACTGTATCCCCATCCCCCAGGAACAGCATTTTGGGAGATATTTAGGGCTGCAGTTGAGGGAGGTGGCAAAGTCCTATTTTGCAGGTAAAAATTCCATTGTTCAGTGGGGATCTTGCATGGAATCCAATCTGCAGCAACAAACCAAGGGAATTTCTATGTCTCCCCAGCTTTTCTAATCACAAGGTAATCTTGGCGTTGTTACTTAATGCATACTCTCTGTGGGCGTGGTTTACATTTGTAAGCTATTAGTTTACATGGTGCCATAAATGTACATTGAGCTTTACATGCAAAGAGACAGGTTCTTGCTTCAGGGAACTTGCAATCTAAAATTTGGCATTAGGGAACCAACAGAGGGTGTGAAGGAAGGGTACAGCTGGGGAAAATAGCAGAAGAATATGTGTTCATTCCAGTGACACATGCTGAGGTTTAGAGCCAAACTATGTTTTGGTGGACATGGGTCCAACTCTTGACTGCCAATGCCATTTTGTAGGAAAATGTAACCATTTAAAAATTGCTGCGAGGGACTGATCCTGATTGGACCTATGATGTAGCCACAACTGGGCTAAAACCAATAAAATGAATTTTAACAGGGATAAATGTAAAGTTCTGCATTTAGGTAGGAAAAATCCAATGCATGGTTATAGGATGGGGGAGACTTGTCTTTTGTATGTGCAAAAAGGATCTAGGGGTCTTAGTGGACTATACGCTGAGTCAACAGTGTGATGTGGTAGCTAAAAAGGCAAATGCAATTTTGGGCTGTATCAACAGAAGTATAGTGTTCAGATCACATGAAGTGATGGTATCACTTTACTCTGCTCTGGTAAGACCTGATCTGGAGTATTGTGTTCAGTTTTGGGCACCATATTTTAAGAAGGATATAGACAAACTGGAATGGGTCCAGAGAAGGGCGACAAAGATGGTGAGGGATCTGGAGACCAAGTCCTATGAAGAAAAGCTGAAGGAGCTGGGCGTGTTTAGCATGGAGAGGAGGTGGCTGAGAGGTGATATGATCATCATCTTCAAGTACTTGAAGGCCTGTCATAGAGAGGATGGTGTGGAATTGTTTTCTGTGGGCCCAGAAGGTAGGACCAGAATCAGTGGGTTGAAATTAAATCAAAAGAGTTTCTGGTTCAACATTAGGAAGAACTTCCTGACCATTAGAGCGATTCCTCAGTGGAACAGGCTTCCTCAGGAGGGGGTGGGCTCTCCTTCCTTGGAGGTTTTTAAACAGAGGCTAGATGGCATCTGAAAGCAATGAAGATCCTGTGGATTTAAGGGGAGGTATTTGTGAGTTTCCTGCATTGTGCAGGGGGTTGGACTAGATGACCCTGGAGGTACCTTCCAACTCTATGATTCTGTGAACGCGCAATCTTGTCCAGCCCCCCCTCCTCAGTGCTTTTTAAAGTGCCAGAGCAATGTTTTGGCATTTGAACAGATTTGTGGGCAGGATAAGACCTGGTGCTGCTGCACCGCAAGCCCAACCAGGATCAGGTCCTTGCAGCAATTTTTAAATGGTTAGATTTTCCTACAAAATGGCATTGGCAGTCATGAGTTGAACCCATGTCCACCAAAACATGTAGTTTGGCTCTAAATCTCAGCATGTGTCACTGGAATTAACACATATTCTTCTGCCATTTATCCCAGCTGTACCCTTCCTCCACACCCTCTGTTAGTTCCCTAATGCCAAATTTTAGATTGCAAGTTCCTTGAAGCAAACATTACTTTGGGGACAAAGAAGTCACAATTTCTTTCTCTTTCTCTGAAAAAAAAAAAGAATCATGATGATTTGCCTCTTAGGGATTTTTTGAGCACAAACAAGGAAGAAATGAAATCCATAAGTACTTTGAACACTAAAGTGAATATATAATATCAGGAGGCAGAACAAATTTGCCTAATAGGAGCTAAAAATAATGTGTGCTCCAAGTTGCATGTAATTCTTTTCACTTATTATTTAAAATAATGAAACTGACTAGATGGTGTGTGATATGCAAATTGTTTTATTTTGAATTTTTGGCATTTTATATAGCATTGATGTTGATGGGACGATGTCGGTGGACTGGAATGAATGGCGTGACCATTTCTTGTTTAATCCAGCTACAGACATTCAGGAAATCGTCCGTTATTGGAAACATTCTACTGTGAGTATGGCTGCAGTTTTATTTAGGTCTGTGTATATTTGAATGCGATGCTGTGCAATGGCTCATGAAGTGCTCCCTGATCAGTTATTTTTGACTCCTAGAAATGAATGAGAACTTTTAGCCAAGCTGGTGTGTTCATATCCTAGCAAAACAAACCCATAGAAATAACACAGTTCTTTTGATTATACATTCTCTCTGCCCTTTTTTTTTGAGGTACAACCACAAATCTAGGAAATGAAAATAGAAACCAGTGCACAAAAATAATATCAGATGTCTTATATAGATTTAGGTGGGTAGCCTGTTGGTCTGAAGCAACAGAACAAAGTTGGAGTCCAGTGGCATCTTTAAGACCAACAGAGTTTAATTCTGGGTATAAGCTTTTGCATGCAGAATTAAACTTTGTTGGTCTTAAAGGTGCCACTGGACTCAAACTTTGTTCATTTGTGTTATATAGCATTTTTAAATACTCAAAATGCTTAAATACATTGCTTTGTTTTGATCCTTGTAATTCCAGTACATTGCAGATAGTGGAGTGGGGGCTGTGGTTAAGAGAGAGTTTTGCCTAAGAACATTTACTGAATCCTTGGTAGAAACAGGATTTGAACACAGGCCTTTCTGATTTGTAGCTTGTGAATGAAGGCCCAACTATGCATTATATTTTCCTTATGGCTCCTGGTGATCAGACTTCACTGTGAATTCTGTGTCTGGAATTCTTTTTCAATGTGGCTGTGGGGCCAATTTAGATCTGGACTATGGTGTGCGGGGAGAGGGGACTGAACCACTCCCCTTGTTTTCCAGACAAGAATGGCCCTGGGTGGTGCTGTTGGGGAAACCACATGTGTGGATGGCCTGCATATAGATTTCCCCAGGGGCCAAATTTGGCTCTCTAGGGCCATTTCAGGTTGGGAAAATAGCATAGGGGGAATTCCCCCTTCCCCATGCACTGAGGCCTCAATCTGAATGGACTCCCACAAACCTTGGAGTTGAACTCCAAGCACAGAACTTGCAACATATGTTTTGTGATCAGGACCTGGGGAGAATATGAGGTAAATGTAACTTTAGCTAGGCCTGGTGTCAGTCTCTTAACCACTATTCAATACAACACTGAAACAGTAAAGATTAAGGACAAACATGTTTCAAGTTGATTCTTCTTCAAGAGCAATTGACTCTATCCCTCAGCTGTTAAAAACTTTTATGTGCTGGGTTTTCAAAACAGCCTGTGAACTCCCTAGGAGGAAACTTTGGATTACAAGGTTGAAATAACACCTTGAACAGAAGTAGCGTGTGCTGAAATGGCTTCTGAAGGAGAAGCCTTGGAGCTGTGACATCTTTTGAGTTTTAGGCATTTGAGATGATAAATTGCATTGACTGCCACTGAATTGCTGTCTGATGACAGCTTTGTGGGAGTTTTAGTGTGTCTCAACTTTGCAACTTTTCTCTGAGATTAAGGCTGAATGCTGCTTTGTCAGTTTGCCTTCCTAGAAAAGACACAGAGGGTCATCTTACCCATTTATTGTGCATCTTGCTGATTTTCTAGATTTAAAGGTGTCGCTGAACATTCTGTCCACCTAATTTTTCCCTGTCCTTTTGTTGTGTAAGGTGTGCACCACTGATTAAAATCTCTGTGTGATTTATGCCACAAGGCTGAACAGAACGCTAAATTTATCTCAGTCTCTGGACCAGAATTGCTTTTGCTCAGGTTTATTCAAACAGCAGAGCAATAAGTTTTTACAAACTCCAACATATGTTGAGGAACATAATGTTATGCTTGCATCCCAAGGCTCCATTCAAGTGGTTCATTTAGCCAAAATTATGCACAACTTCAGTTTGTTGCTGAGCATTCATGCATGCCGTACTTCCCCCTTTCATTTTTTACATTGTGAGAGGAAGGAATCCTAAACAAATGCAGAAAATGGGATCTGAAACCACAATTTAATCCACGTTTAGAATATTACAGTATTAGACTCAGCTTTGTGTTAGTAAATTGTCCAAAGACAAAATGGTTAACATGTATCCTTCTTATGTCTGTCAGAATCTCTTGAAATGCTGTTTCCAGTACCCACAAATGAACAATTGGAAGTACAGCCCAGTCAGTTTTTGGTTATAAACTTACATTTTTTAAATGTGGCCATTCAGCTATAGAATCAGTTTATTATGCTCAACTGAATATTTGTATACAAATATGAAAAGCAACCATTACAAGCCCACCATGGCCCTGAAAACAATGGACTCCTTATAATCAATTCGCACTGATTTTTTTAGCTGTGTTCTTAGGGTCACTCTTTTCCATATTGAACATCACCTTTAGTAGGAAAATCTTGGTCTCTGTGCAGAGAACAAGAAACAAGATAGCACCATGCTAAGAATGTGGGAAATCTTTGGTATACCAAGTGGGAAATACACTCAAACAAGCAGATTCCGCTACTTCATGAAAACTGTTGATTCATCAGCTTCCAGAGGACTGAATTTGGGGTCTCGAGTTTCCAGAGCTAGTTCTTTGCAGGACTGTAGATAATTAGTCTCAAAGAACTATTGTTAGGAAGAGAGGAACAAACTCCTGATTTTTTCCCCTTCAGAACTAAAGCACTGCATGGCTATCTTCTCCAGAGCATTACTTGGGCTCTAAAGGCTCCAAAGCACTGAACCATTCTTTTAAAACTGCTGAGCTGAGAACCAGAACTTTGCAAAAGCAGCTGTATTTCCCTCAAAAGGTTTCTGTAGTGGGGAGCAAGTTTTTTATTTGCCCCTGAAACCACATGCCCTATGCAAAATGTCCCTTTAGGACTTCTACACTGAATGCCAATACTTAATGGACACAATACAAAGTTTACGTGTTCCATGTAGACTTGTGCCAGATGTCTTCTGGGAATTCCCCATGGGAGACTTCATTCCTGGCAGTGCACAAGTCTGATTTGAATCAGACCTTGGTGCATGGGGGAGAAAGGGGCCTTTCCCAACTGCCATACCATTTTTTCCCATTTGAAATGTTCCTGGGTAACTGATACTTGCTTGCCTGCTGTTGAAATTTACATGTACTGATGCCAACATGCAGCTTTCCCAAAGGGAAGAAATAGCAGCTCTCTGTTACTGTTTCAGATAGAAAAGTGGTACAGGAGAGGCTTAAGTCCCTTGCCTACCCATGCTTTAATCCTGTTCTGAACTGGGCTTGTGCATGCCTGGGAATTAAGTTTCCAGCAGGAAACTCCCAATGTGTATAACAACATAAGCCATGTTGGATCAGGCCAATGGCCCAACCAGTCCAACACTCTGTGTCACATAGTGGCCAACAACCCAGGTGCCATCAGGAGGTCCATCAGAAGGGGCCAGGACACTAGAAGACCTCCCACTGTTCCTCCCCCTCCCACCAGCACCAAGAATACAGAACATCACTGCCCCAGACAGAGTTCCGCCCATATGCTGTGGCTAATAGCCACTGAAGGACCTCTGCTCCATATGTTTATCCAATCCTCTCTTGAAGCTGTCTATGCTTGTAGCTGCCAGCACCTCCTGTGGCAGTGAATTTCATGTGTTAATCATCCTTTGAATGAAGTAGTTCCTTTTATCTGTTCTAACCCGACTGCTCAGCAATTTCGAGTGTTCACAAGCTCTTGTATTGTGAGAAAGGGAGAAAAGTACCTCTTTCTCTACCTTTCCTATCCCATGCACAATCTTGTAAACCTCTATCATGTATCATATAACCTCTATCATGCATGTATTTGAAAATCCTCATGGTAGCCACAAGGAGTGTGCAGTGAATGTGTCCTCCTTGAACATGGGGATTTAAGAAGACACCAGCTTTTAGAAATGTCCTTGCTTAGCTTAACAGTTTGGGAAGGATGTTTTCCCCATAGAGCTGCTTTTGGATGTTGGGTAGGTTAGAAAGAGAAAACAGAGCTTCATCTTCCCAAGAGAAGCAATCCAATGGTGAAATATCTTTTCTAAACTTCTTAGCTGATTATCTTGGCTTGATGGCTGTTTTCCTAGACCTTGATACTCAGGTCAGCAATCCTAGAGGGAAATTCTTCTCACAAAGGTGATGAGAAAGCTTCTTACTATTCCCCATCTCACAAAACAGCATGGATAAAGGGTTGCTTCCTGACCCTTTAACAATGCTAAATTGAAGTCTGAGATTTAAGAAGGCAGTTCTGTCATAATCCTGTGCATTCTTAAAAGAGAGTCAATTTAATTAAGTGGAGTTTAAACATATGTAAAGTTGACTCAGCCTTCCATCCTTCTGAGGTTGGTAAAATGAGTACCCAGCTTGCTGGGAGGAGAGTGTAGATCACAGGGGAAGGCAATGGCAAACCACCCCGTAAAAAGTCTGTCATGAAAATGTTGTGAAAGCAACGTCACCCCAGAGTCGAAAACGACTGGTGCTTGCACAGGGGACCTTTCCTTTCCTTTTTTTCCAATGCAGCTTGGGTTGGTGCATCCATGTTTAAGATTGTATTTAGTTAGTTCTGGAATAGGCCAAAGAGTTACCTGGAAATGTTGCAGCTTTAGGAGAGATTTAAATAAATTAATGGAGATGGAATGAGATAATTACCGGTACTTTTTTAAAAAGTTCTTTAAATTCCCTCAAGCTTTTGTTGTGGGGTAAAAGCCCCGTGGCGCAGAATGGTAAAGCTGCAGTACTGCAGTCAGAGCCCTCTGCTCACAACCTGAGTTCGATCCCAGCGAAAGCTGGTTCAGGTAGCCGGCTCAAGGTTGACTCAGCCTTCCATCCTTCCGAGGTTGGTAAAATGAGTACCCAGCTTGCTGGGGGGAAAGTGTTGATGACTGGGAAGGCAATGGCAAACCACCCCATAAAAAGTCTGCCGTGAAAGCGTTTTGAAAGCAACGTCACCCCAGAGTCGGAAATGACTGGTACTTGCACAGGGGACCTTTCCTTTCCTTTTCCTTTTTTGTTGTGGGCCCCTGCTTGTCACATTAGTAGTTGTAGCTGGCTTCCATGTCTGCTAGGAAGCAGCAAAACCAGGCAAGCCACTGGTCAGATAACTACAGATCCAGAGAGCTCCACATATACAGCAACATATGGTTTTGAAAATAGCCAAAAGAAAAAGACTGCCTCTCCCTGCCCAGTGGTCTCACAAGGACCAAAATGTGCTCCAAGAGCAACGGAATATTGACAGCAGTTGAGAGTCAGTTAAAGGGGGAGAAGGAGGGGGAGGGAGAATTAGCCTGCTCAATCCCCTGAGAGTGCTCAGGTTCCTAGAAGAGGATGGGGAGCATGGATCATCCCTTCCTATGATTCCTCAGGGGCTCCCAGCCCATAAATAAACTAGACCCTTAGCAGATTCTTAAGGCAGCAAAACGGGATCAGCCACAGCCATGAGAGAGGTTTCTGCTTACCCAGGGCATCTCGAGGTATGTACAAAAATATGGGGTTTCAAATTAAACCCCAGAAAGGGACATTTCCCCTTCCCAATAAAACTGAAAGAGGCCTGTACCTGCACACCGTGTTACCTGATCCTAGTAGCATGAGGACAAGAGCACAGACACAGGCCCCGTGATCCTCTTTACCTAGAGAATGGAGGGGAGCAAGCAGCTTGCCATTTGCTTCTCTTCACCTAACAGTCCATTTGAGGGGCAGGTGGTAGGCGCCATCATGTGCCTGCTTACCCTTGCCCTTCATTCATTCATTCAGAAGACCACAGATTTATACCCTGCCCTTCTCTCTGAATCAGAGTCTCAGAGTGGCTTACAATCTCTTTTATCTTCTTCCCTCCACAACAGACACCCTGTGAGGTAGGTGGAGCTGAGAGAGCTCTCCCAGGAGCTGCCCTTTCAAGGACAGTTCTGCCAGAGCTATGACTGACCCAAGGCCATTCCAGCAGCTGCAAGTGGAGGAGTGGGGAATCAAACCCAGTTCTCCCAGATAAGAGTCCACACACTTAATCAGTACACCAAACTGGCTTTCAGTTCCTTTAATGTTTCTAAAGGGCTGCTTCTTCACAGCTTTAATTATTTTTCATGTGGGGATTGCGATCAAAGTAAATCCCTCCTTAAACCATTTTAAACCATTTAAACTTTGAAGGGGGGCAGCCCAGTTAAAGGGGCAGTACATGTGTGGTTGTGGTATAAATTGTGGGCTGATGGTGTATTTATTAATTTCTCAGTTCTTCTCCCTCCACCTTGTTAGCCATTTTGGCATCAGGGTGGGAGTACTGCATCCCCAATTTTAGGAGAACTGAGTCACAGACTGAGAAGCTTCTCTTCCTCCTCTGGCCATCTCCCCTTGACCTTGTGAGAAGGAACTGCTTCTTGGCAGGCAGGAACTCTACAGTTCTCCTTTGAGTTCCACCCTGACGTATAGTCTGTTTTGTTTGGTGACTGCTCACTTCACAGCTGAAATAAACTTAAAAGATCTTAGGGAAAGGGAAATCAAAACAATTCCATGACAGTGCCCCTCCAATCCCCCCCATCCCAAGCCCTGATCTTTGAATTTAAGTAGTCCTCTGGATGGAGTTTAGTTGTGGTGAAAGGGAACTGTGATCCTAATAAATCTACTCTCAAAGGGCCAGTTAAGTTGTCAATGATGGCAGTCCTCTTATTACCCATAGTGGAAGAGAAAAAAAAATCTGGATTTTTACCCTTGTGTTTGTGAACGTGCAACTAGTTCATGGTATAAGTGAGCTTAATATCAATCTATTTGATACCACAAAAATGGTCACCTTTGCCATTTGATAAATACCCCTCCTCCAAATTTCATGCTTACTCCCCAAGGCTAGTATTTTACCTCTTCAATGTCTTGGCTATCATATGGTTCCAAGTGGCTTGTGTTCATATGGCAGTTTAGATTAATTGCATTAAAAATATTGTGAAGCAATAACATAAGCTTGCTTCATGAAAATGCCTTGCACTGAATCAGACCATTGGTCCATCAAGAACAGTATTGTCTACTCAGACTGGCAGCAGGTCTCCTGGGTTTCAGGTTGAGGTCTTTCACAGTTCTTTCATGGTTCTTTTCACTGCAGATGCCAGGGATTGAATCTGGGACCTTTTGCATGCAAAGCAGAGAGATTTTTCCACTGTCACAGCCCTCCCCACCCCGCATTGATTTTGCAGTAGGCTGACTTTGCTGTGGTGTATCCACAGCCACTCATAATCAGCAGAGTTGCTAAAATCACCTAGATCACTTTGAATATGAATATTTCCTCAATGAACTAGTCTTCTAGGGTTAAGCAGATAGAATGGGAAGAAACAGCATTACTATTAGCATAAGGCTTAAAGTAATGTGCTATGAACTGGGAAGTGTTGGCTTCAGGATTTACTTAAACCATGAGTTGAATAATTGCCCTTCCGTAAGTCACATATTTGGTTTCCCACCTTTCTTTCATCCTTAATATTGTGATCAGGGCTGTAAGGATGACTGTGTGAAGAAATTTGAATATATTTATTCAAAACATTTTCATGCCACCTTTCCACCCAATCAGAGTCCACAAGGTAGCCAACATAAAAACATTAAAATAATTAAAAATACAGTTAAAATTAATCCATTCATTTTAAACACATAAACACCGAGTACTAGAAGGAGGGCCAGTACCGTTATTAGGACTATGCCAGACAAAGCACAAAGGTGTTCACCTGTTGGTGAATTAATCTCCCTGGCAATGGTGCTCCAAAGTTTTGGTGCCATGATGGAGAAGGCACTTTCTTGGGTTGCCAACTGTCTAGCCTGAGATGGCAGGACAACTGAAGTAGGGCTTCTGAGGATGGCTGAGCAGGTTGGTTTGTATGGGAGAAGGTGGTTCTTAAGGTCCCAGGCTGTACAGGATTTTAAATACCAGGACCTTGATTGAGCTCAGAAGTAAAAAGGAAGCCAGCATGGGTGGAACAAGACTGGAATGATATGTGGTCCCTGTGACCCACTCCATTTAATAATGGACAGTCTTCAAGGCAGTATGCATCACAGTAGCAAGATCTTTTCTATCTAGGAAGGGCCACAGCTTGCTCACCAGCTGAAGCTGGCAAAAGGCACCCCTGGCTACCATTGCCACCTGTTCATCCAACAGGAGGCCCAGGTTCCAGAGCATTCCCAAGCTATGATCCTGCTTCTTCAAGGGGAGTTCAACCCCATCCAGAAGGGGATAACCCATTTCCTGGGTAATATCCCAGTAGCACCTGTGTTTTGTCAGGATTAAGTTTCAGTTTGTTAACCCTCTCCCATTACACAACTGCCTCCTGGCAGCTGTTCATGGTTTCCACATCCTCCCTGGGATTTGCTGGTAGCACATGAATTTTTAAGAATACTGTATAAAAACTGCAGCATGCAATATATAGAAGACTGCAGATGGCAACCAGCTGGTAACCTAGGCAACTGGTAACCATCAAAGGGAGGGCTGTGCCTGTGTGTGGCTGATACAACAAGATGGAAAAAAATAAGAAACAAGAATTCTACTGAAGAAGATAATTAGCACTTTATAGAAGACTGAATTTTTTAAACAATCCCAGTTCTAGTATAAAGAAACTAGTATGGGGCCTTGTAGTATGGGGCCTTGTGGGAAACAGCTTGGATCTCCTTGTGAAATAGGTTCTCATTTATCTCTTTATACTGAGTCTGGACCTTCTCAGCCACCACCTGTAAGAGGTATGTCCTCCATCACTTCAGTCTTTTATGTGGAGCTGATTATCTTCTTCAGGTTAATTCATCTGTTGTTACCTGCTTTGAGCTAACTTTCTTGGTTGCTGAAGCTATCAGCTGGTCACCACCTGAAGTCCCTGTGTGTAAATTGCCCATTGTACCACTAATGGTATCCAGCCAACTGTGCGTAGAGTGCCTGTGCACAGACATTTCAAATTGGTTCATTGGATTCCCATTGATTAAATAGAGCATCTCTGCAACTTGCATGTGCTTAGCCAGATTAAAATAAAATTAAAATGAATGGGATATCTCTGTATGCTTTCAGTGCCCTTATGCAAATACAGAGCATAAGCAATCTGCGCTGAAAGGAAGATATGGGAGGTGATCACAAGCCTTCCATTCATACAAAGTGTCCCTCAGTTCTGCCAGCTTGTATGGAGATAGGAAAGAAAACAGGGTTCTGCTCTCCTCTGCATGTTGGTGTTTTCTTAGCTGTCAGCGGGGGGAGGAGGGGAATAAGCATTTGTTTCCTTTATCCCTAACTACAATGAACATAAGAGTTGGCTTTCAGATTCCTCCCTGAGTAAAAATATATTTTGAAGATGATGGGGAGTCTTCCCATGGCAACAGGCTATAAATCTTTGGGAAGTAACCTCATGGGTAGAGAACTGCAACCATAGGAAGCGGAATGTTATATCTGAGTATTTCTTTTTTTTAAAAAAATCACATTTGATTTCTGTTTTGAGTTTAGCATGCTTTGTGATTCCTCAAGTGATATTGAACAGCACCTAACAGATTGAAACTGACATCTTTAAGTGTTTTTAAAATACAATTCTAAACAGAATTACAGGCTGCTAAACTCATTGATTTCATGGGTATATGTTTAGGATTGCACTGTTATGGTAGGCAGGTTACTAATTGACTTCTAACTAAGAGCCAACTTGGTGTAGTGGTTAAGAGGGCAGACTCTAATCTGGAAGAAGTAGGTTTGATTCCCCCCTCCTCCACATGCAGCTCTGCTGGTGTGACCTTGGGTCAGTCACAAGTTCTCTCAGAGCTGCTCTCTCAAGAGCAGTTCTCAAAAGAGCTCTCACAGCCCCACCTGTTGTGTCTTTTGTGGGGAGGGGAAGGGAAAGGAGATTGTAAACCACTCTGAGTGAAGGGTAACATATAAATCTAGTCTTCTCTTCTCTCTTCTAGTTGAGGTGCTTAACAGGTGATTTCCTCTTCTCTAGGGAAATGATGTAATATGTAAGGTGTGGTTGCTGTGAAAACTGCCCAATCACATAGAAATCCTTATACAAGTAAAATACTAAGAAACAATATTTACATAATTCAGCTTCTGTTAGAAGAGAGAAAAAGAGCTGGAATAATAATTATGTTTCACAATAACATTAATTTCATTAGCTATTTCATTTTTTAAAAGTAGCATAACAACAACTCAAGATAAAAATACTTTGTGATTCATAATCCCTTTAGGAAGTTGTCTAGAGGTTAATCTAGATAATCCCTACCTAGAGGAAAGGCTAACAGTACTTTATAACCATTTGTATTTTAGCACTCTGGAAAAGCTTTGTATCTCTCGGTATAATGTCTTTGTTACGGCCACACTCAAGACGGGAATTTGTCATCATTTTTAATGATGATGGTGCAGTTTTTGAAATGGTATGTTTTGGATAGCATTGTTTCAGATACAGTCAAACTGGTGTGTATGGGTGTTCTAGAGCTTTATAAATTTCCTTCATTTGAATTTTATGACAGTGAGGGCTTTCTGTTGAAAGATGGTTGAATGGAACAGATTTATCTCTTCTTCTTTTGACCCCTTTTTGTATCTAAACAGGTGTTGGATATAGGGGATAGTTTAACTATCCCAGATGAGTTCACTGAAGAGGAGAAAAAGACTGGCCAGTGGTGGAGACAACTTTTATCTGGGGGAGTTGCTGGAGCTGTATCTCGAACAGGCACAGCACCACTAGACCGACTTAAAGTCATGATGCAGGTGGGTTGTCCTGAAGTTCTAGCCCCTGGCCTCTACAGAGGTATTTTAGACATGCACAACAGGATTGTATCGTTTTGAACAGCAGATCCCAGTTCCATATCACAAATTGGTTTGAGAGCCCTTTTCAGAAGTTTGCCACAGGGCTGTGATCTAAGGAATATAACCGAAGGCCTTGTGAATTTAGTGGCACAGTTCCTGGCTTAAATCCCTCCCTGCTCCTTCCAAGAGATAAAATTAAATCACGGCATGTTGGAGGCTTTTGAGAGGAGCTCTGTAAGCAAAAAACTTACTTATAGGCGTCTATTTTTAGACAGCCTGATGGCGGTGCTAATTAAGAAAATGTGGCATACAAAGAAGCCAGAAGAGTGTTAGTTATGTAATACAGAAATATCTCTATTAAAGGATCTCATAGTTTGGGGGTTAGGCTTTAGTATGTAGTATTAGTTTATTTGATCCATTTTACTGCAGTTCTCCAAGAATTTAAACTCTGTAATTGTAATGAGCAAGTACTTGGTTTCTTGCTTTATTTGATTAAAAACTATTTAATTGGTGCATTTGCTTATTATAAATAATGGAAAATAAAGGCATTTGGCACTGTAGAGAGCAGTCAGCTGCTAAAAAATCATGCATAGGAGAATTGTAATATCCAGAGCACATTTTAATGATTGTGCTCTAATACTTAAATGCCAGGTTTTTGAAAGCATGCTCATTTTCCCCATCTTTTTGGTATTCTTGCTAATATAATGCCCTGTGGCGCAGAGTGTTAAAGCTTCAGTACTGCAGTCCCAAGCTCTGCTCATGACCTGAGTTTGATCCCCGGCGGTAGCTGGGTTTTCAGGTAGCCAGCTCGAGGTTGACTCAGCCTTTCATCATTCTGAGGTCAATAAATTGAGTACTCAGCTTGCTGGGAGGAAAGTGTAGATGACCGAGGAAGGCAATGGCAAACCCCGTAAAAAGTCTACCGTGAAAATGTTGTGAAAGCAACATTACCCCAGAGTCGAAAACGACTGGTGCTTGCACAGGGGACCTTTCCTTTCCTTTTTTTCCAATGCAGCTTGGGTCGGTGCATCCATGTTTAAGATTGTGTTTAGTTAGTTCTGCAATAGGCCAAAGAGTTACCTGGAAAGTGTGCGGCTTGAGAGATTTAAAGAAATGGAGATGGAATGAGATAACTATTGTTGATTTTTCTTTTAGGGAGAGGAAAAAGGATTACTCTAGACACATGCATGTTTGTAAAAGCTCGGTGAGAGCACCATGCAACTTGCAGACTTAACTCACAACATACACAGAGCTGGTGCTGCCATCCCCTCCCTCAATTTCCTTAGTTGTGCCTTGAGAAAGTAGTGTCCGTTGGAGATCTTGGAATGGCTCTGCCTTTTTTTTTCATGAAGGGCTTGATGACTTATTCCTGTGTTTAACACAGTGAAGCTCTGTTGCTAATTATTCTTTCTGTGTACATCCAGAAATTATATTTGATTTTCTCTTTCTGTGATAAATATAGGTTCATGGCTCCAAGTCAAAAATGAACATAGCAGGTGGCTTGCAGCAGATGGTGAAAGAAGGAGGCGTACGTTCTCTTTGGAGGGGAAATGGTGTCAATGTTGTTAAAATTGCACCTGAAACAGCTATAAAGTTCTGGGCCTATGAACAGGTAAGACGTTAAATCAAGGCAGTTAAACATTAAATGGAGAGAATCCAGCTGTAAACAAACAAAATGATATAAAATGTGTGAAGTTACTTTTGTCAATTGGACTTGTGCATCTGTTTTTTAAGACAAAGCTGGGAGCAGTTCAGATATTACTGAAATGATAAATCTGCTACGTGTGTGGTGTTTTGGGAGATCATAACTTCAGTTTTACTTTCATTTGGATTTTGTATGGTAGCAGCCCATGTAAAGCATGCTTGGTAAGCCAGGTGTATACAGGATTCTTCTAAGGCCTGAGTTCATTGTGCTGCGATAACAAGGGCTTCACCAAGGACTTCAGAGTTATATTTACCTCATAATCATCTTTAAATAACCTATTAAAAGCCTAGCCTTCCTTTAAGAGAAAGTGTCTTTCTGAGATAGAACTTTCAGCTCTGTTTCTTTTTTTTACACTGTTCTGTAGACTTAGAGACTTCAGAAACCTAAAGCAATAAAACTTTTTTTAAAATTGCATTTATATTCTGCTGTTCTTTCAAAGGAGCTCAGGAAGGTACACACTAGATAAGCGTGTGTAATCCCTGACACAAGCATATGAGGTAGGTAAGGCTAAGAGAAAGTGACCTACCTGGGGTGAACCCAGTGAGCTTTGTGACCGAGAAGGGATTTATATCCAGGCTTCTAAGTGCAGCATTTTGTCTAATGTACCATGCTGCCTTGAATGTTCTTGTAAAAACTATTTTTAAAAAGAAAGTTACATCTTTCACACAATATAGTTTGTCGGCTGTAAAAGGCATTCATGCTGAAGAGGGCAGGAAACGGCTGAAGATACGAGGCACTGTAATGTTTGAATGGTCGAAAGGAAGTGATTACATCCTGAAGGCCAAGTTCCTTGGTCTAGGCTTCCAGAGTCATGTGTTTTACATCCAGATTTTTACTGTATAAGAATAGTAAAAATCTGGATGTAAAACACATTATCTAGTGTAGTGTAAACGCACCATCAGTCTCTTCCAATCCCCTATCCAGTGCTGCTTTTGAAATACACTGAGGCTAAGGGAAAAACCTGGCGGGGGAAAGAGGACTTGCAGTGGTTCTCTCAGCCACAGTGTAAGCCCAAGTTCTTCCTTGTTTTGCAGGTGCTGTGACAGACACATACCAGCTACTCAACTGCTGGCTTAACCATCAGCCTTTTCTCTTTGCTCAGCTTCAGAAAGGCTTGTGGTGCATGCCTTTTGGTTTCTGGCCTTTTTTTTTTCAAGTCAAGTCAATCTTTATTGCATTAGCAACAAAATGCCATAGCAACCAAAAACCAGACAAATAAAATAAAATAAACCATTCAATACAATAATAGAATTATATAAATTATGATAAAATTTAGGCTGAATTTTCATTGAAATTTATCCAATGTCAGGCTGATTCAACAAAATTCAGGACCCTATGTTTCTGCAATTTATAAGAGCATATGATATAATCTTTCTCCAAGAGTCCTGGTTAACATCAAAACTGATGCTAAATGGGTTTCTTAACTTCTCACTTAATGCCACACCTTCAGTTGCTAAAGGTCGCCCTAGTGGTGGTCTGGTGTGTTTGATTTCAACTTCACTGAATTGTGATGTGACATCTCTCCCTTCTTTGACATCTCTAGCAATGGCTTGCCTTTTGAAATTTAAGGAACAGACTATTTTGGCAGTAAATGTTTATATTCCTCCTTATTCTTCACTTTACTGCTATGAGAATTGCTGGCTAGACTTGGAAAATTATATATGTGAACTTGAAGATACTTATATCCCAAGGCACAACTGAATTTATTAGGTGATTTTAATGCCCGTATTGGCAATAGTTTTGATGGCTTTGATAAACTCTCAGCTTGAAAGACACAAGAATGACATTTGATTTATTTCTATTATCCAAACAGTCCTACTGTACTTCCTCATTTTTTTCAGAACAAGCACTCATAAATGAAGGGTTCTAGCTGCAGAACAATCAAGATATAATGAAGATAGTGGAGTAGATACCATCTGTACTTTACAAAGGCCTCCTGTTTGTGGAGAACAACATAAGGAGTTTTCATCAGATGTGCATTGGGAGTTCTGTATTTCCTATACACGCCTCAGCTCTTTTCTGCTTGTGGCAAAGCAAGCAGGGATAAACAGCTTTAGCCTCTCTTGCCTGCTGTTTTTTTGTATTTTTTGCCAACCATCCAGTGGAGCTCCTGTTGATTCCATTGTGAAATCTGCATGTAACAACATAAGTAATGTGATTTTAACAATGAAGCCAACAGCAGCTTCACTGGGCAGTTTGCAAAACAGTTCTGCTGACAGTTAGGGATAGTGTGAAGAAATGACTCTTTCTTTCTTTCTTTCTTTTTGTGCATCCTGAATATGCAGTATAAGAAAATGTTTCTTAATGAAAATGGGAAGGTAGGAACTGTGGAAAGATTTATATCTGGTTCACTGGCTGGTGCAACTGCTCAGACTTCTATTTATCCCATGGAGGTAAGTGCTGAGGAACCTGCTGTGTTCTCAAAGAAGCCCTGTTGTGTATTCTCTTTCCAGTAATCAGACGGCAAATGTGCTCAGCATTGGTTTTTACTTTGAGTTACTGTAGTGTCAAGGGCAAACAGCATGTGTAGCTACAATCAGGGGTGGTTCCAGTGAGCAGGACAAGTGCATAGTGGTAGGCTGACACATGAGAGTAGCAAGAGCAGGGGTAAATGTGTGTGTGTGGGGGCAAGCAGGGGCCTGGCTCTCTGCCATTCTGATGTGTTGGCCTGCCACAGTGCACCTCCATCCCACCTCTTACTACCGTTCCTTTTTCTTCTGTCTGTGCTCTCCATTTGTGTGTTTGCTGTCTACTCACTGCTTATTCCCCCCTCTCCCCACTTTTGGGATGTGTGTCAACAGCAGTGGACCCAGTGGGGAGGGATGCTGATGCTGGCCCAGACTATGATTTAGTCTTTATTTTAAAGCCTGTTGATATGACAGAGTTGTTTTATCAGTGGTAAAGTACATGCTTTATATGCAAAAGGTCCCAGTCCATGGTGTTTCTAGTTAAAAACTAGAGTCTTTGGGTACCATTGGTGGGAAATATCTCTGCTTCTGCCTCTGGAGACTGCTGCCAATTAAAGTACACCATAGTGGACTAGGTCACCCATTAGTCTGACCCAGTAGAAAGTAGCTCATTATATTTTATTTCTGAGAATGATGGAAAAATAAGCTGTGGCAGTAATCCCTTGGCAATGAAGTGAGAGGAGGCAGGGGGCAAAACAGGACCCAATAAAAGACACTGCAGGCAATTGTCTTTCCTGTAGGTCTGTAACTAGTGATTTTAAAAAATGGTTCAGTGAATTTTCTTTAGGTTGTAGCTTTCAGGTATCTTTGGAAAAGAAGCCTGTTTTAAATGAAGTTGCACTATCTTTAGATACCTAAAAGGTAGATTTGATAATTTGTATCCAGGCTATTGAAATATAAGGCTATTATCTCTGGGGAGAGAGGGAAGTAGGTATTTCTTTTCAGAATCTGGGTTGCTCCCACAGAGTCCTGCTAACACTGTCACTTCGGCGTTCTCATGCTGCTTTCTGTAGTGTTAAGGTAATCCCCCCAAATATCTCGGTTCCCCTTCTATAAGGGCCTATTTTTTTTTTTGAGGGGCTGTTAACTATATTTTGTTCTCAGTCTTTTGCCCATTCTGCCTCATGATGTGGAGGTGGCCTAGAATCACAGTAGACTTAAAATAGGAGAAGGGGAGAGGGAATGCAATATTTAATAAACATCCACAAAATCACAAAGTTTGGGCCTGATGTATCTTTGCTCTTCTGGAGCATCATGATGGGACATAAGGGACAAAATGTGTCTGATACTGTTGCAGTGAAATCCTATGCATGTTGACGTAGAAACAAGTCCCACTGTGTTCAGTAGTGCCTATTTCTATGACTGCTGTGCATTTCTAGGCAAAGTTACACCTTTCTAAGTCCACTGACATTAATAGAAGGGTGTAACCTTAGGATTGCGAGCTGTACCAAATTACTGTAGGACTCACATTCCTCTATGCTGGAATGCTGTATTTGCTTTCAGTCTGCTCTAGTATATGCAGATTTTTTGGGGAGTGGGGTTCATTTGATGATTCTCACAGGGTTTTTAGCAATATAGGATAATATGGCACTAGGCCCACCATTGGATTACCAGTGTTTAATGTGGCCATCTTGCAGAACTGCTTGTCTGCATGAAGTGCCATATGAAAGCTACATTATGAATGGTAATCAAATGGCTGCTGGCATGGATTGTGTTTCTCTGTCTCAAGTTCTCTCCCTCCCCCAGTGTCTCATTTGGACATCTGTTGGAGACCTTCAGACTCCTAACAACCAAAGATTTCAGAAAATTATAGGCTAGTGCAGAATTTTGATGAGAACATTTGGTTAGAAACATAATGTATTCAAATATTTTTTCAACCTTTAGGTATTAAAGACCAGATTGGCTGTGGGCAAAACAGGACAATATGCTGGCATGTTTGACTGTGCTAAGAAGATTTTAAGGAGAGAAGGTGTGAAGGCTTTTTACAAAGGTTATATTCCCAACATTTTGGGCATCATTCCCTATGCTGGCATAGACCTTGCTGTTTATGAGGTGAGTTGAGTTTGCTGGCAGCAGCATTGCTAGTAAGTTTAGTAGACAGACTTTTTTGCTTGCTCACTAGCCATTGTTGTCAGGAACTGTCATAGTTCATCCTGGCTTTAGCTCCAGCATCAGAGCATGGCAGCCACAGAGAAAAAAATCAACTTCAGTTAATATGCATCCCTGATAACGTGAATCATAATTTCTCTGTTTATCTCATTTACATCCCGCCTTTCATTTGAGGAGCATCATTTTAGTGTCAACAGCCCTGCAAGGTAGGCTTGACAGAGAGAGAGTGGCTTGACGAAGAGCATCTAGTGAGCTTCATGGCTAAGAAGGAAATTGGCCTGGGATTTCTACATCCACCTTAGAAGCAGCTGAGCCTGAGATCACCCAGGTTCAAACACCATGTTTTGTCAATGTGTGAGAAGTGCATTTAAGTGACTGCTGCAGCACCAGTGCAGTGTTTTGAAATGAAATTGTGCTGATGTTGCAGGCAGACGGTGATAAAAATATTTATGAGCTGCTGTTGTGCAGTATGGTTGCTAAAAGTGTGACCTGTGTATAGAAATGACTGGTTCAAGTCTCACCTCAGTTATTTTATTAAGCAGCCATGAACAAATCCCAGAGCATAATCCACACAATACCCTTTTATATTAGGACTGACCAAATGACACAATAACAGTGTATGAGCTTTTGAGTTTTCCTGAACTGTTTGTTAGGCTATATGTTACAAATAAAAAAAAGTAAAAAAGAGTTTTGGGAATGGAAGATGCCTCAGGACATGTTAGGTCCTGGTTGAACCTATATTATGTGTTAGATGCAGAGGTGATTCAAATGGTGCTAATTTCAAGTGATACCCAGCTGCTTGGGGCAAACCACGGTTTCCCAGCCTGTCTCGCCAGTCTGTAAAACAGAGCTATTCTAAGGATTACCAGGATTATGTGTGCAAAGGGATGTTACCAAACTGGAGAGCTGTGTCAAGATATATACCTGTAATTCCTAGTCTTAGCTCCAAAGTAACAACATATCTATGAAAGGCCTAATTGATATACATATTGATCAATTTTGACTCATTTCTCATGTGTGTCCTGAAAGAACAAAATGTTCTCTGCAGGTATTTGAATGTTGTCACTGTTTGTTAAATTTGTGTCCATTGTTTTTGAGAGACAGAGAGACTCAGACCTGTTTATGCTATGTAAATTGTGGACTAATATGTTAGTTCCTGTAAAATCATAGCCTGAGTGCATGTGGGGATGGAGTTGGCATCTGCATTAGTTGTAGGCCTGGTCTGTTTCCCTGGCTATTAAATGTTGAATGAATCTGTCATTACTGAATTTAAAGCTTATCCATAGGTGTAACTACATCAGTCAAAGCTTAAAGTGACGTAGCTTTCTGAACCATTACAAACATTAAATTTCTTAAATAGATAAAATGGGTTAAATGCCCATAGAGAATGGTCACTGTGTTTATAGTGGGCTGGATCTACAAGAAGAGTTCATGGTAGGTTTTGGTGGAGCCAATTTTTTCCCTCCTTACTCTTCACCTAGCTCCCTGCCATTTCTCCTGAAAGTCCTTTTTAGGGGAGGTACAGCGACAAGGGAGACATGAAGTGAAAATGCCTTTTCCCCTCTTCCACTTGCAACTTGTATTAACAGGACATTTTTACTCTGTTTTCCCTTATTTGCTGCAATCCTCTGTCTTGTGGTGTATTTTTCCTGCAAGTTTCTTCTGATCCTCAGAAATGAAAGAGAAAAGTGGGGGACAATTTGCTATGCTAACACCCATGAATTCTACTAGTGAATCCAATTCATTGTATACTCCAGTTTTGCATAGAAATGTCACAGATTATGCCTCTTATGTTTTATGACTTTTTAAGTAATTTGCAGTTCTTTTTCTCCTTTTGTCTTTGGCCATATAATCTGCATATTGATTTTTCACTTCACTTGAAGTGAGCTTTAAGGCCAGACTAGATGTGGATCTAGTCTGGCCTTGAAGCAACCTGTGGATGCTGCAACCATTCTAAAGTAATTTTAAAATGTTGTGCTTGCCGTGCAGTGGGATGAGATGCTGTTGTTCCTCCTCTACCTTTTCAAGAGCGGAAATGCCCTCCATGGCTATTTTGGCACGTAATAAAGGAACGCCTGTGTATGAATGTGTGTGTATGTGAAACAAGTGCCTCAGCCAGCTGTGCTGCAGGCCCAGACAGGATCAGGCCCTTGCAGCATTTTTAAATTACTTTAAAACAGCAACAGCATCCATGGGGAGGACCTTTGGACACCATCATGTTTAGTGTTTCCCTCAGTCCATGAAAGCTTATTTTATATTGTATCTATTAGTATTTAAGGGATGATAAGACTCCTTAACTTAGTTTTACTGTAACTAACTTGCATGGCTAACCCATTAGAATGAAGTAATGTGTATGAAGTGTTTTGAGCAATATTATTATGGGATGTGATGCAAAAATATCTGGTGCCACCATGTTTAATTTCTTGTAACAGCTAATGGCAAATCTGTTGTCATTTGGTATTCTGGATGGAATTCCATTATTAGTATTCGTGGGGTTTTTTTTTTAAAGTCACAGTAACATCTGTGTGACTTGTACTAAATGTGCACCTATAAATTATGTTAATACTGGCCTATGTCCAGTATGAAAGTTGAGGGAACTTAATTTATTAGGAACTGGGGAAAGCAATTTTTGCCAGTTGTGCCTTCCTGCTAAGCTTTCTGAAATTTATTCTGGGGGCTTATTGTGGACCTTCAGAATTGCATAGGAGCAGAGAGGGGCTCTGCAATGGAAAGAGCGAAAATTACCTCCCCTTTTCTGAAAATGTAAAGTACATTTTTTGGAATGCATGGTTGTGTACAGACCACTTGGTAGTTACATTGCCTGGAATGTCCACATTGCTTTTAAGAATACTATGCATCTGATGAAGTGAGTTCTAGTCCACAGACACTAATGTTGCAATAAATCTGTTAGTACTCAAAGCGCAGTAAGACTCCTTTATGGTTTTGAAGTATAGCTTGACTAAATGCAGCAGTATTTTCTCGGCAGGCTTTGAAGAAGATGTGGCTAGAAAAGTATGCAACAGACTCTGCCAACCCTGGTGTTCTTGTGTTGCTGGGATGCGGTACTATGTCCAGTACCTGCGGCCAGTTGGCCAGTTACCCTCTTGCCCTTATCCGAACTCGAATGCAAGCTCAAGGTGAGTCAAGGTGTTTTGGGAGAGGTCAATAACCCCCCTCTTTTTGAATGAATAAGCAAGGTCCTTCCTACCTTCCAAGACCATTCAAGGGTTTAGTCCCACTTGCCTTGCATTTCAGATAGTAGACGCTCTCCTTGATTACTCCGTCAGTAGTTGATCCACCTAATTTGTCAGAATTACACTGCCCCTTTAAAGTGCTCCAGATGAAGGCCTAACTGTTGCAGAGTTTATGAGATGGTGACCCTGCTTCTGGGTGGGATGATTTCAAATTACAATTGACAGATTGTATGATTTAAATGCTTCAATATAAAAACAAGAATTAACTGTACCAGAAAACCAGATGTCCAGGAGGAGGGTCTTTAAATAGCTTTTGTTTCATATGGAGAGGCATTTAATTCAGAGAACCAGCATGTGCTTGTTTAGATCCCTAATTTTCCATGAAGGTGTTAGGTTCAAAAGGCTAACTTGAGCCAGCCAACTTCCTGTTCCTGGGCTGATCAAGGCAAACCTCTGAGAGTCATCTGGGAGTCTTATCTGCTTTTGAGAAGGTGAGAGATGTCATTCACGTACATACATAAGTGAAAAAGGAGATCTATTGTGCTGTGAAGGCAGAGACAAAGTAAAAACTTGGATTTTACTCACACACACACACATGCACACAACACTGCATACCTAGAGAAGTGCTGTAACAGCAAAGGAAAGAGGGACCTCAGGGTTGGGGCTACTTTATTCGTACTCCTTTTTCTGTATTTTTTGCCCTTTCCCCCTAAGATTGGCCTATGTCACCTCAGACTAGGTTTGTTCCTATTCCCTGGATGGATCCTCCATTTGCTTTAGTTACTTCTGGCACTTCTTGTTAAAACAACCAAGGCCCCCTTGTCCTCTTTCTATCTCTGTGATTCTCACAGAAATTCTGAGTCCTGGGCTAGTGAGTTATGCACCATGCTAAGGATCCTGACCACAATTACAGCTTCCCCTGTGAACTCAAGCAACTGGTAGGCTTTCCACATTCCAGTCTGACTCACTGGGAAGAGCAGAGTAAAAGGAGTAACAGGAAGAATGAAGATGGCTGTAGTTCTGCTCTTAAATCAGAGGAGAGCCAGGGTTTCCTCTAACAAAGCTCATTAGTTGACCTTGACCCAGTCACACATGCTCAGCCAAATGTATCTCACAAGGTGGTTGTGAGATGGGGAGGGGGGAAGAACCATATAAATTCCCTTAAGCTCCTTGGATAAAGAGAGAGATAAAAAGTGAATGAATGGATAAATAAATGCAATCTTGAATCTTTAGCATGAAGTGGTACAGTCCATGTACAACAGGGCTTAGGTGTTAGAATAGATTCTGATGTTTAGTTGAGCATGTAGTTTCACTGCCTTTGATTAAAATGTCTTTACTGTTTTCATTCTCTCTCCCCCTCCCCTTTTTGCCATAGCTATGGTGGAAGGAGGCCCTCAGCTGAACATGGTTGGTCTTTTCCAAAGGATAATTGCTAAGGAAGGCGTCTTTGGACTTTATAGGGGCATAGCTCCTAATTTCATGAAGGTGCTTCCTGCTGTCAGCATCAGTTATGTGGTGTATGAAAAGATGAAAGAGAATTTAGGGATAGCATGAAAGCAAGAAAGGAACAAAGTGAGAGCTTATCATGAAATATGGACACCAGACAACTTTATCAACTTCAAATTTATTCATGTTTGCAATCAGAGACCAGTCTTCTGTGCAAATATGCTGTGGGATTCCTGGTCTTCTCTTGATGGAAGGAAAAATTCCACCTTCCTAAAACAGCTGTGAGCCAGTTTCCGAATCTTAACAATCAAAGAAAAAAAGCATTGCTAGTTCATTGGCAGAATGGAAAATCTTCAAAAAAAATCATCTCTCTTTTTTCACTCCCTCCTCACATTTGATTGGAATAAAATGTATTTAGAAGTGAGAAGTAGGGTAATGTGTTAAGGCATACATTTGCCCTTTCTGTGGGTTGTCTCACCTTGGCATTCTTTGCATGTGCATCCTGCAACAGAAAAATGATTTTGAAATAAGGATGAGAAAAATGTTTGGTATCCTTTTAAAAACAAGGCTTGGAAGAAGAGTACAAGAAAGAAATGGGATGATGCAGTGAAGTTCCTGCAACACTTTTATGGGTTTATAAGATGAAAATTTTTAGCAACATCTAACAAGAAAGCTGCTACTTGATGCCCTCAGGAAATGAGTGAGACTTGGGCAGGAGTGCTGTTTGCCTAGTTCCCAGCCATTGTATTGAAACTTGCACAGATGGGCCATTTGATCATCCTGAAATAATCACGACTGACATGTAGATCACATATGCAGCAGAAGAAGTTGGGTGACCTATGGTGTTTGAATGGGCCCTAGTATCACTTAATACTTCATGGAGCATTTTTTGATGTTACCTTGTGTAAAAACTATCTGCAAGTTTTAAAAAGGGGGTGTAGCCTGCTGTGCTAGCTTTCCACTTAAAGGAATTATTCAACTAGAGGAGTTTTGAAAAGTAATTAATCTGAGGTGGTTCGTTCACTCTGTTGCTTCAAACAATCTGCCACCTCATAATCATGTCTCTCTGGTGCATGTGAATATGTGGCCTAAATTCCATTTAAATTAGTGGAAGGAGTGCACCACAAATGATCAATTCAAAGGGAAAGCAGGCCTTTGGGCAAATTGCAGTCTCAGGATAAAACTCTCCTCCTTTTATTTAGTGGGTTATGCATTATATGTTCACTGTCTTGGTGGGAATGCCTGCATAAAGGGCTGATTATGTGGGAGGTTGAACTGGAGTAAGAGGGATAGCAACGATACTACTTTGCTGGTTTTTTGCATGTCAGGGATGTCCTCTTTAAAAACAAAACAAAACTGTGCTTTTTAAAATAGTGTGCCAGAGACTCAGTGATAATTTAAAAACTCCTCCTTAACACTCAGAATCAAATTGCTGAGTTGTTGAGTTAGAAAGACCAAGTACATTGAAATTGGCAATAAAGAATATTCCCATCAAGCCATTGAACTGTTAATTTTGGTTAGATGTAAATTGAGCCATGACCTTTGGTATAAAAAGAGAAGATCATGTTGAAGAGACCTTTCCTGCATGTGTTTTGCAAACTCTTTAATGTATGTACATTATTGAATGGATTCTCAGTTTTAAAGCATATTTCAGTTACCTATGAATGAGTGTCTGCTGAATGTCCATAATAGTGTTTGTGCATAGCACCAAAAGTATATCCCATGCTTCTCAGCACTGTGTTGAAGTAGATCCTTACGCAACTGTCATGCCTTCATTGATAATCAGCTATTCTTGTTAACTTTCTGAAACACTTCTTGCATGTGGGGATAACATATGAAATTGCACTGGAGTGCATGATCTGTTTGTTGCTCTTTTGAGTTTCCAAAGACCACAGCGTAGGTCACACATTCTAGAGGAGTGACATTCTAGAGGCCAGCTACCATGTTGAACAAACTCACCTTGTTGTTTCTGGGCCTGTTGTACAGATACTTTTTTGTATAATTTCATGCAAACATTGTACATTTAATGATAGAGGTGCCAGCAGCTAGTTCTCCCTTTCAGATTCCTCCACGCAGTTGTATATTTAGATACATAATTATATGGACAAAGGCTGGGCCAGCTGCAAATAAACATGCAGGGAATCATTTATGTGATCTTGGTTGCACTTTTTGTCCATTAACCATGATCATAAAGATGGTGGCTGGCTCCACCTGTGTACAGACCAATTCACCTAAGCTGTCCTTGACACAATCAGGTTCCTGTATGGAGGGGTTTGATAGAATGAACTGACTTTGGGAATAGCAGCACATTAGCAAAATTGGAATACATTTCCAGTTACTAATTTGTGTGGGCATTGAAAGGATAACCAAAAATGGCTATGTGAAATATTTTTTCTCTGTGACTCTTCCCCTTTTGTTTTAGCAACAAGATTATTGAACCCTTACTGAGCTCATTAAAACCACCAGAATTCAACAGATTGATATGGATCTCTCAGTACCTTTTTGATTGGGTTGAGGTGCTCACATAAACAATGTGGTTTACAAGAGAATGTAGCACTTTGGGTTGCAATGTGTTTTCAGAGAGTGGTTGTACAACACATACTCTCTGGCATTCTTTCAACATGATGATGCAATCTATACAACACAACTCCCACTTTGTTTTGTTCATTGCAGTGGGGCTGAGATAGGTAGTGACCCCTGGATTGTATTGATTTTTATCTTGTCATGTTAAGGAACCCTCTACTTCTTGCACTTGATACCAAACCAAAGAATTGCTTAGGTAAAGACTTATGTTTTCTCTTTTTTAAAATAAAATGAAGAAAACTAGATGTTCCATGCCATTGTGAATTTGCCTGTCTGTGGGTGTCACTTCCTGTATTCTCTCTTGCTTTTTTACTGTAATCTAGAAAGATGCCTATTTTCTTTGTGTTGCAAAGGTGACCTGAGCTGTATGTGAACCATACTCAGTCCATTGTCTTGCACAAGTGTCCTTAGAAAATACTGATCATTTTGCTGGTAAGTATTCCTGTGCTGGAAGATTGCATGAGACTATGCAGATCTAGCTCCATGGCTATGTGGTTTAAAAAAGGGCTGTGTTTTGTGTGTGCTTGGTCTGTTACTTGGAGAAAGCGAATCAGACATTTACTTTTTATAGACCTATAAATCTATCAATTTATAATAAACATTTTATAATGTGACTTTTGTGGCTTCTTGACTTTGTTTTGTACAAAAAAGCAGGCTGAGGTATCTCATAATAGTATTGCTGTCAGGGCCAGCCCTAGACTGTCAGGCACCGTAGGCAAGGCTAACTTCTGGCACCCCCCCTGCACTGATGACATCATCAAGTCACATGGGGGGCACCCAATTCAGTGCACCCAGAAGGCTGGTGCCCTATGCAATCACCTAGTTTGCTTAGTGGCAAGGCCAGCCCTGATTGTTATCCTTTCTCTGTTGATCATCACGGTAGCTGATGATCAACAGAGGAGTTGAATACTTGAATGCACTGAAGCAGTTGTGGCACAGTTGTCAATGGGACTGCCCTTGAGTGTTTGGACCAGCTGGAGTACTTGAAATTTGCCCATTCTTCCAGATACTGTTTATCAAGCTGTACACTAGGGGTTCTTGACCTCTTTGAGCCTTTGGAATTCTGACAAGTTGGTAGGGACAAATACAAAATGGCTGCTTCAGGAGGCAAAGCCAGCCACAAAATGTCTGGGAGTTAAGTCAATGACAACTTTAATGGCAACTCTTCAACATTTCAGAGTGAAGTTCTGCTCCTCTGGATGTCTTTTGAAATAGATACAGCGTTTAAAATTTTTTTGGCCAAAGAGTGGTCCCTTCCAGCTAAACATCCAAAATCTTTCTGGACATGGAGATTAAATTTACAACACTTCCTGCTATTACTGAACAAGGGATAATTCAAGCAAAAAACAAAACACTCTAGAAAAGAAAACACACAGCATATCCCCATGGTTTGAATACTTAACAATTACAAAATCTTTTGAATACTCCTAAAGTTAAAGACTGTTGAACTCACCCATTCATAAATTTTGAAGTCCTAATAAATATAAATATGATAAAGACTTGATCTCTAAATTATACAGAATTCTTATGGATTTAGAACAAAATAACTTACCATCATACATTGAAGCATGGCATAAAGATTGTGGGCTATCTTTATAGGCATCACAATGGGAATCACTCTGGTCTCCTGTGATGACATCAAAATATATAAACATATCACAACAGAACATCAAAATTGTATTAAGATGGTATAGAACACCTCATGTTCTCTATGTGTTGGAAAAACTGTGGCAATGTAGGGTCCTTAATTCACTGTTGGCACTGTTCAGGATATACAATCTCAGAGAATCCAGATAACAGTTTTATTAAATAATTTAGAATCTATTGAGCTGCAACAATATGTGGACATAGATGATTAGTTTACCAAGTGGTTGCTTATGATATGTGTGTAGTTATCTGATAACTGGTATCATTCTACTGGGCACTGATGATTTCATCACACTTCTCTGCTCCCTCACATGCCAGATCTGGACAAGATTTTACCAGTTTGAGTATACTGTATCTGTGATGACTCATTTCATACATGGAAATACAGTCAATAAATGAGAAATGAGTGGGCATGTGTGAACAAGCCCATTAAGTATGTATGCTTGAGATAGTGGCCCAGGCTTCAGCCATTCATATTCATTACTTGAACCATATCATCAAGTGATGACTTTTATGTGTGAATAGGTCATCACAAGTAAATCACATTGCCTCACAGGTAAATCATATTGCCTCATTTCTTCTCAGACAGTTTTTCATATATTCAGTTGCTGGTCATCAAATATACATTAATGGATACTGTACCTTCATGAATGGAAAAAGGAAGATGGTAGTGGTTCAATAGGACTGAATCTACCTTGAAAATCATCACAGAGGTTTATTTATTTAATTTATATCCCACCCTCCCCACCAAAGGCAGGCTCAGGGTGGCTCACAAACCAAGGGTTGACACCAACGCATTAGTGTGACCGATACATTAAACAACAATAAAAACATAGAACATAAAAACAATTTGAAACATTTGCATATGCTACTATCATAATTTCAGGCAGCAATTTAAATTCTGGTGGTTAGTTATACTCAGAGGTCTCAGGATCGCCATACTGTAGTGCAGTAGGCTATTGGTGGTGTTCTTATGGGCCAGTCCCACTGCATGCCACCTTTTTTCCAGCCGCCTTCTCACACATACTCTAATGGTCATTTATCATAGATTAATAAAGTGAAACAAAAGAGGACCTGACCAAGAATTTATTCTTATTTGTTGCAGGCTACCAATTGTGTGGATATTGAGAAACCTGGATTAGACCACTCCTGAAGATAAATCTGCTCAAAGAATTTCAATTAGTTTTATCAGCTGCCCTGAGGCAATTCCCCTTCAAATACTTAACAATTCATCCTGGGTTAGGTCATAAATCTCATCTAATTCAATTAAGGAGTTTTAAACTATGGACAGAGCTGTTAATTTTGTTTTTTCACTTATCCTGACAAATGAGGGCAGAATTCAGTTACCTAAGTGAAAATTTCCAGTATTAAGCTAACATCTTAATGTGTCTTGCTTTTTTTAATATAAAATATAATATAATGCTTTTCTGCTTAATGTATATCTGGCTAACGATTTTGAAATCTTACAAATGTAAATGAAATTGCTAATTCTGGTTAGAAAAATCTTTGAATATTCAGGTTATAAGGTCAGCAGCACCACCTCCTGGTGTATTAGAGCATTTTGCACAAACTCTTGCCAATGGTATTCCATAACATTCAGTATGTTTGTAGCCCAGCTGCTAAAAGAGGCGAAGATTGAGCATCAGTCTATGAAGCAAAAAGCAGCAGGTCTTCTGCCCAAGAAACTGTTAATTTTCTTGCTGTTTTGGGGTGAACAGACCTGTGGTTTATTTACAGTAACATTTGCTGATAATGACTCAAAAAAGGTAATTCTTTCCTATGAACTCTGCGTGTATCTGTGTGAGTTATTTGGCAATTGGAATGCATGCTACAAATAAGAGATATGCAAAATAATTTCAGTCTATGGTAGATGTCAATTCCACAAAAGGACTGTATCACCATGGGAACTTCTATTTTTTTTCTCCCATAACACATGCTCTCTTATGTATGTTTTCTGACAGTTTCATTCAAACACACACACACGCACGTATTTATATATGTGTATGTGAAATACGTATGCATGTTTAGTGAAACATCCAAAAGTGGTTGGATGAGCAGTTTATGAATATTCCAGCTGCTCAGGGCATCCGTAATAAAATATTCACAGACTGATTTCACACTCACCTTATGCAGTTCTCATGTTTGTCTTCTCAGCGCAGATTACTTCTGATTTCACACTATCTGCCCCAGGGCTGCAGCAAGCATCAGCGTTTTTGCACAGTAAACAGAAACTGATTTTTAGCGGTTTCTGTTTGCTGTGTGAAAACACTGATGCTTGCTGCAGCCCTGGGGCAGATAGTGTGAAATCGGAAGGAAGCTGCACTGAGAAGACGAACGTGAGAGTGGCATAAGGTGAGTGCAAAATCGGTCACAGTCTCGTTCTAGTTCTTGCGGTGATATTTGCTATATTATATGTGCTATATATAGAGAGAGCATGGTAAGCAATGTCAGCATATCATCAGACCTCACCTGGTCTGCTCAGGGCTTTTACTCTTGTTAGAATGAATGCCCATTCAGTGGTGGTTATGAGAAGCTACTTTTTGCATCTTCCTAACTCTGATAGAATTTGCTTTTTGCTCCCTTGGTAAAATAGATCCAGCCTCTCCTATTTTATAGGAATGCCCTCTATATTCTAATCTAAGATGCCTGGGAAAACTACTCCACAGAAAGACAGGAACTTCCCTTGGTTTCACCTATGGACAAGGATTCCAGGAACACCAGGGAAAACCCCCCCTACCTCCTCTCCAACAGCAAGCTTGGAACTAGCAGCAAACCCCTGAGTGCTGCCCTCCACTGGCACCCCTAGTGTCTTCCCCAGGCACAGAGAAGGACAGGCACAGAACCAAAGTGTGGACCAGGAGGAAGAATGTATGCTTGGTAGCTCAGGTAGGGTTGCCAAGTCCAATTCAAGAAATATCTGGGGACTTTGGGGGTGGAGCCAGGAGACATTGGGGGCAGAGCCAGGAACAAGGGTGTGACAAGCATAATTGAATTCCAAGGGAGTTCTGGCCATCACATTTAAAGGGACAGCACACCTTTTTAAATGTCTTCCTTCCATAGGAAATAATGAAGGATAGGGGCACCTTCTTTTGGAGCTCATAGAATTGGATCCCCTGGTCCAATCGTTTTGAAACTTGGGGGTACTTTGGGGAGAGGCACTAAATACTATACTGAAAATTTGGTGCCTCTACCTCAAAAAAACAGCTCCCCCAGAGCCCCTGAAACCTCCAGTTCAATTCCCCATTATACCCTATGAGAATCGATCTCCACATAGGGAATAATGAAGTGCTCAGCAGACCCCCCCCCCCATTTCTGGCAACTCTGCAGCAAGAGATTGGCGTCTCTACTCATGAGTTGCTGCCAACTTCAAAGTAACACAGACGCACCATCCTGAGAGGATGCCTTTCAATCAGAGACTGAAGCCTCCGGAGATGGAAAGGCACATGGACCTCTGGGGGCGGGGCTTCCCCCCGCCAGTCAGCTGACTGGGGGCGGAAAGGAGCTTGGGAAAGCGGAAGAACACCCGCTGGGACCTGGGGATTGGCAAGCCTAAGCTCAGGGCCCACCACACTCCAGCCTTGTTCAGGAGGATAATGAAGCTCTTTAGATTTTGGCAGGATGAAGGACCTAGACTGGATTCAGGAAAGAGTGGGGTTCTCAGTGCCTATATCATCCTGCACTTGAGTTCCAACTTCTATTGATTCAATATTTCCTTCTCACCAGTTTGTGTTTTAGTTGAGGTAATAATTTCTTGCTAAGATCCAGCTGACTAGGCCCTGCCAGTCTCTTGCGAAAATCCTGGACTTTTGGCTTCTGCCTTGTTCATCAGGTCCTTCTCTGTTTATCTGCTGCCTGTGACTGTTGTTTCCAGCTTGCCTGGTCCATGATAGGACTCGGGCCAAGTCAGAACTTTTCTCTTCACCTGGGTTTTTAATTGAGGGGTTTAAAAATATATATTTTTATCTGTAGTTATGAGCTTAGCTTATTTTTTAGTTGTTGCTATTGTTTCAGATGTGGTCAATCTCAAGCAGGTTCTAGATAAGAAACTATGACGGCCCTGTCCACTTCCCTGCCTCAGAGGAAAGATTTCCCCTCTGTTTTTTTTTTGTGTGTGTGTGTGTGTGACTGAGCAGCCCTAGTAATGTGTTTTCTTCTTTCCTGAACAACGCTGGCTGTCCCACTCTGTCACAGTATAATATTTTGGTTGTTTGCTCAGCCCATGAACCTGAGGGAAGGATCAGAGCCCACTTTAACTTAAACAACTTAAATGGTACTTAAGGCATTTTGAAATTCAAAAATAACCAAAGCATTTTATATAACACAGAGGGAAAAGGTCAGGGAAAATCAGGGGTTGAAAATCTGAGGTAAAATAAATACAAGCACCGTTTTTAGTTTAAATGTTTAAGGTTAATGAAAGTTTATTAAGTTTTTCACAGTGAAACAAATCTTTATGTTGAGAGCCATTTGTTTCAGTGTATTTCCCAAACTCTTGGGTACATTTTCTCTAACTCTTTTGAGTATTCTTTAACTCTTTTGGTTTCCATAAGGCAGGTATGCTCATTCCAGTACCCAGACTCCTCCTCTTGAAACACCAGTACTTGTCTTGAATTTTTAATTGACTCTTTAGGTTTCTAAAGGCAGTTTCTAAGCATGCCAGATCAGGGATTTCTTTACTCTTCAGAGCTAGCTCCCTGTTTGACTGCGTAGGGAATCTTCTTCTCTCTCTAGAAGATCTATTCCCTTTCTTTGGCCTGATTGGGAGTCTTTGCCTATTTCCCAAACTTCCTTGCCAACTTTCTCCAGTTCTCAGTTAAACTGCCTTCAGTCCTGGCTGAATTCTGAAAATGTCAGTACTTGACTCTTCTCAGGTGGGGCTGAAATCAGATTCTACTCAGTCAAGGCAGAACTTTGATTAAATCTTCAGCATGCAGCTCTCTCAAGACTTTCTCTCCTCAGCTGATGTTAACCAATCAGATTAATTGGAGCAGCTTGTCACTCAAAGCTCACTGGCTCTGTGAAGAATCAAACTTCCACAGTCTTTTAGCTGTTTGTACATTACTTCTAAGCTTCTTAAATATGCAGTCCATCACAGAAGCATGGACATTTTATAACTAAATCAAATGGCTGGGAAACATTACCCAGTTCTGCCTTTATTTCCTCTCTCCTTAATGTACCTCTGAAACTTGAATTTCAGTGTTTGTAATGCAATGACTTAATGGTTTTGTAAGCAAACTTGGTAGCTGTGGGGAAAGAGGATGGATCATCTTGTGGCTTAGTAATTGGTCAAGCAACAGGAAAAAGATGGCAGGGGTCATTGGACAGACCTTGTAATAGAGGGACCCAAGCAGTGGAGTTCCCTCAGCATTTGTATTTGGGCTAGTGCTATCTTGTTTATAAATTATTTGAAATGAGTGTGAGTGACTAATGAAGTTGTCAAGTTTGCAGATATCACCACATATTCACAATTATGAAAACCAATGCAGATTGTAAAGAGTTTCAAGATCACTCAAAATTAGGGAGTAGGCGATAAAATAGAAATTTCATTTTTGTCTAAATTTTAAAAATGCATGTTGGTGGAACATAGTCTGATGAGAACTAAAGAGATGGTTAACCAGGAACAAGATCTTGGGGGCTGTGATTGATAGCACAACGAAAATAGTTGACTTGGTATGCAGCAGCACTGCAAAGGGAACACTCCTTGATGGGGATGATTAGAAAAGGGGCTGAAAATAAATGGGCCGATTTTGTAATATACATATCACAAAACCATACACAAGCTCCTGAACTGGTTAGATGTGTGTGTGTGAGAGAGAGAGGGGGGGGGGATTTTAGAATGGAATATAGGAGGTATTAACTGGATTAAGAGCTATTGAGCGCAAAGCAGTTGTAACAAAGGCTGCCAGGACAAATGTCATTTTCCTGCAGAGTGCAGAAAAGGTAGCAGTTATCTCTCAAATTCTAACTGAAATACACACACACACACTCTAAAAAGCAGCGAGAAAAACCAAACCACCGCAGTCCTTTCCTGTTAACGAAACTGGAAAGAAACTGATTTTAGCTGATGTGCTAGAGCAGATTAAGTTGAAATTGTCCAGTAGGTGGCGTGTGACACTCGCCAATGGAAGAAGCGCTGGGAACAATTTCAGTGACTCTAAAACACGATGCAAGAAGAAGTGGAATGATCTCATTGGAATCGGTAGTTTTGAAGACTCTGGGGGTGGGAATATGCCATACCGTACTTGCCCTCCTTAGTGACGGGCGGGTCTGCCCTAGGGCTAGCAAATGTTCTTCTGCACTCCACTGGAAGTGAATGACTGTTTTTTTGCTTAAAAACATGGCTTTTAATTTGCCTTGGCAATAGCTTCCCTTTAATACAAAGCAGGGCTTTTTTAATAGCAGGAACGCACAGGAACACAGTTCCAGCTGGCTTGGCATCGGGTTGTGGCCTAATATGCAAGTGAGCGTCTGCTGGGCTTTTTCTACAAAAAGCCCTATACTAAACAGTGGTGATGTCAGGGGGTGTGGCCTATTATGAAAATGAGTTCCGGCTGGGCTTTTTCTACAATAAAGGCCCTGATACAAAGAATTGTAAAACCTGCTTTCTCTGTCGGTTTGTCTCATTACTATCCTTCAGAGTTTCTTCCCCCCCTTAAGGTGGTACCGCACCTTTAACATTTAAAAATATAATTGCATTGCTGAGCACTGTGTGCTAGAATTTTTAAAAGTATAACTGAAACCAGATTTTCTTATTAAAAGCTACACTCGTTTTCATATACCATATTACTTTGTAACACGGTGGCTAATATTACAGTCTTACCTGGAGGACTTTCATTTGGAGTGGTAATTGCCTGGCATTAAAGAAGTCATTAGAATAATGAATGAAACTGAAGAAAACCAGGAAATGTAGCATTTAGTGTTTAACTGGGTTCTTTTATTAAAGTAGAGCCCTCTGACTGTTAGGATGATGCCACTGACAAAGCAATAGGAGCAATTTGTCTATCACATTTTTATGCTGCTCTTCCTCTGTAATACACAATGTTCCTTTCCTTCATTTCCCTCCTTTCCTCCATTTCATTGCCTTGGCAGAAAAGCTGTGACTGGCTCAGGGTCACTCAAAGAACCTTATGTATGAACTGGGCCTTGAACCCATGTCTCCTTAATCTGGCATTTTTACTGTGTTACTTCACATTAGCTCTACAGATCAACAGGGAAGGACTGCTTTCTCATACTTTGCCCTGAGTTTTACTTTCCACAGAATAGGCTATATACTTCCTTCCTTTAGAAAAGCAGTTTCCATTTTTTCAGAATCATGCCCTTCCTTATTCTTGAAAACCATTATTTATTTAGGAGCATTGTATGCCCCGAGACCTTCTTGAGGCGGCTCACTTCACAATAATACCAAATCATAACAATATTAGCATAAATTATTAATATTAAAAAGAAGCAGGGGCATAAAAACAACTTAAATCAATAAATGAGCAGTCTAAAAATACATATAAATGTTGTCATGCTTCAAGCAGACTGTAAAAGATAAAACACATTAGTTAAAAATCTTGAGCAACTCCACAGGCAAGGTGCCACCACTGAAAGTGCCCTGCCTCTAGTTCCCATTACCTCTTTGCACAGAGAGCAGGACTTAGAAGGCAGATATTACCTGGTGGTCAGGAAAGGACACAAGGAGATGGTGCTTCAAGTGCCCCAAGTATCAATCCATGTTTATATGTCATATTATAGCACATAGTTGAAGCTGAAGAATACATAAGGTTGTGTGCATGGAATGGAATTAAAAAGACTCCACGTCCAGCCTTGTTTCTGGCTAATTAAATATTAACCTTTTATCTGCTCTTTGCACTTATGTTTACCTCTTCTGGTTTCTGAGATGTTAATTTCACTCACATAATTCTGATCCATGTGGCATCAGGAATCAGTTTCATGGTATGCTAATTCAGTTAAACAAAAGTCAGTGAAGCAAGAAGATGGTAGATAGCTGGCTAGGTCAGAGGTGTTGATGAACTCATTTGTTATGAGGGCTGGATCTGACGTGAATATCACTTTGTCAGGCCAGGCCTTGTGTGCCATAAAATGTAATGCCAATATAAACTTTATAAAGGACAGCAGCTTGGTAAGCTCTGAGTTGCTGTGTCCTCACTGTAAGGCCTCATAGACTGGGAGTGGGTGCAGGGGAAAACCCACATGGGCAGACTGGAGAGCCAGCAATGCAGCACTGGGCAGATGCTCCCATGCTGCCTGGAGGGGAGCAAATTCCCTTCATGTCAGTTTCTGAATACGTTTCAGTTTCCAAATAGGTTTCTGAATACATATTCCATAACGTTCCATAATGAATTATAAACACAGTGAGGCAGGACAAATAATACATAATGAAGAGTAACAATTGAATTTCAGCACTACTTATCTACTGCATTTATTATTTGAGAAGCATGTTTTGGACTGGTTCTCCAGTCATCAGACTTTTCATAAACAAACGTTATTATATTTGGACGTCAGTCACAGAAAGTACAGTAGGAGTGGCATGAGTTGTGGATGGATTTTTTCATGTATGATTTCTTGTATATTATATTGGAATTTAGTACTGTTTGGATTTGTTAGTAAACACATTTGTTAAATTGTTAAATTTTTATTATTGTGCTTTCACAGAGAGGGGTTTGGTGATAATCCTCACCTGGAGAGTGGCGACAATGGTTCTCCAGGAGCAGGCCTGGCCTGAGCCCTCCCGGCGCCCTAGACAGCACAGCTCTGCCTGTCACTGAGTCCCTGTGCTTTTTATCTGCTGTTCACTCGCCTTGTGATTGGCAGCAGGTGCTACTTGTGGGTAGGCAGCAGGTGCCTAAGCAGCCCAAAGGCGGGCACCCCCTGCTTACCGTGAGGACACCCAGCCATACCAGCTCCGAAGCCTGTGCGTGTTTTGAAGAGACCTTTGGAGGAAGTTTCTTCCCCTTCCTTTCCAGAATGGAGGGGGGGAAAACTTCCTCTTCAAAACACACACAGACCTCGAAGCTGGTGTGGCTTGGGGTCTTCGTGGCAAGCTTCTCAGGACTGGGCAGGAGCTGGCTGCGGGGGCAGCAGGGTGGTCTAAGGGGGAGGGATGGGAAGGAGGGAGCTGGCTATAGGGGTGGCAAGGCAAGCAGTGGGGGCTTCAAGAGCCACACAATATGTCTGAAAAAGCCACATGTGGCTCCCAAGCTGCAGTTTGGACACCCCTGGAATAGGCAATACTGACCTTGATAGACCAAAGGCCTGAGACTGTGTAAGTAGCTTTTGTTAGAGTATTTTGCACGCAGCAGAAGAGCTGAAGGAGAGGGACAGGCAAAACACAGGAATTAATAGACAAGAGAAACAGCTGTATTCAATGGTAGATATATTTACCAGGAAAGTATCCAATATTCAGAGTCGTTGCCAGGCCAAGGTCATACACAGTAATCAGTACACACTTCAGTAGATAACAGTATACAGCAGTAAGTATACACAGCACGATAGATAACAGTATACAGCAGTAAGTATACACAGCACGATAGATAACAGTATACAGCAGTAAGTATACACAGCACGATAGATAACAGTATACAGCAGTAAGTATACACAGCACGATCCAAGCACAGTAGCCTAGGATCCCACACCAGCAGTGTCTCGCTGCCACCCAGATAGAGGGCCTCACAGAACCCACAATCCTTACAGGCAGACTGAGCAGGCTCACTGAGCTTCCCTAAGTACACGTACCAATCATCAGGGTTGCATCAGCTCTGTGAGTCAGCACAAAGCCTAATTACAGGTGAGGTCATCCCACCTTACCTCAGTAACAGGTAACAGCTGGATCATGATGCAGCATGACTCAGCATGACATTGCAGAAACAACATTACTATTACTAAGATGGAGTCAGTCAGCCATTTTAGGACTGAGTTCCAACATTCTCCTCTTAATAGTTCTGTTCGTTTCTCAATCCGAGCCTTTTACAGTGCTCATTATGCTTTCCCATAGTCTGGGGTTTGGTAAACATATCTGCTGTATTGTGGCCAGTATCACAATACCTTATGTTTATCAACCCTTCCATGATACATGATCTGACATTCTGGTACCTTATGTCAGTGTACCTATTCCTTGTCTTTACTCCTTCTGCTTTTGCAATCTCAATCACAGCTTGATTGTCTTCCAGAACTTCAACAGGCTTCTCTGCCTCTATATGCAGGTCCTTTAGTAGCTGTCTAAACCATTCTACCTCAGTACAAGCAGTAGAAAGGGCGCAGAACTCTGCTTCTGTGGTGGACAAGGCAACCACACGCTGCTTTTGTGTCTTCCAGCATACTAATACCTCTCCCAAATATATGGAAAGACCTGTTGTTGACTTTCTGGTTTCACAGTCACTTGCAAAGCTTGCATCTGTATACACTTTCAGTGCTAGCTCCCCCCTAGGTTCGATATAAAGACACCAGTCAGCAGTGTTCTTTAAATATCTCAACACTCGCTTAGCAGCAATCCAGTGATTCTGCTTAGGGTTCTGGGTAGCTCTTGCCAACAGATTACAGGCTACTGATATGTCTGGCCGTGTCCAATTACTGATATAGCTCAGACTACCAATTAACGACCTGTACATTTCAACATTACATGGTGGGCTATCAGTAACATCATTTACAAAGCCAGTCACCATAGGGGTTGAAACAGTTTTGCAATCAGTCATCTTGTACTTGTCCAACAAATCTATGATCTTAGGTTTTTGTGACAGTTTAAAACCTTGTGTAGTTTTTGCAATATCTACACCCACATAGGTCTGTACAGTACCAAGATTTCTCAGTTTAAACTTCTTACTTAAGGCTGAAACAATATCATCTGTTTGTTTCTTTGTCTTGGTTAGAATCCCCAAGTCATCCACAAAAGTAAGAACAATACATCGTGTCTCACCACTTCCCTTGGTAAACACACATGGATCAGCAATGCTCTGGGTAAACCCTAGCTGTTTAAGTGTACCCACCAGGCATTTTGACCATTGATGACCACTTTGCTTTAGACCATACAAGCTCTTATTAAGTAACCAGTATCCCTTTCCAGTACCAGGAATACCCTCTGGTCTCTTTAAATAAATTTGGTGCTCCAAATTAGCATTTAGGTATGCCACACAGACATCCAAATGGGTAAAATGGAGTTTTTCTCTGGCTGCCACAGTTAACGCAGTCAGAAGTGAACTGCTCTTTAACGTTGGAGCAAACACTTCGTCATAAGTCTCATTAGTCTGTCTGCAACCTTGTGCTACAAGCCTCGCCTTATACTTTTTTCCCCCAGACTGGTCTGTTTTCACCTTGTACACCCATCTACTGCCTATGGGTTTTACACCAGCAGGTACAGTATCAGTCTCAACATAAACATTTAAACGTTTCAGGGAAGAAAGTTCATCGTCCATAGCAGCCTTCCAGTTACACTGCTCTTCCTTGGACAAAGAGAAAAATGTCAGTATATTTCTCAGGCTCATGTATAGCAGACATTACAGGACTAAATCTCTCAGGAGCTCTTCTTTCACGTGTAGATCTCCTCAGTGCAGGCTCATCAGTTGGCACATTCCTCCCGGATGATTCCTCACGAGTAGGCTTCTCCTCCATCTCCTCCTCGTCAGGCATCTCTTCTTTTGGGGTTAACTCAGCCGCCTCTCCCTCCTCTGGGTTGCTAGGCATCGAGCTGACTTGTAACCGGATTCCTTGGTCATCCTCAGGACAGAACGCTGGCGATTGGGTGCAACGATCCCAGCCCTCTGATCTCTCCAGAAACGTGGCTGAAGCACTAATCACCACCTCACGACTGTCGAGCGTGCCAAAACGATAACAGCTCCCGTTTCTCTCATACCCGAGAAACCTCATACGTCTAGCCTTCAGTTGGCCTTTACGTCTGAGCTGTTGAGGAATATGAACAAAAGCTGTAACTCCAAATACATGCAAATTTGCCAAGTTAGTTACCTTGTCATGCCATAGGCTTGCTGGTATTTTGCCAGTAGATGAACACCAAACTCTGTTCAGGTTGTAGTTGGCACAGCACATAGCCTCTGCCCAAAATCTCCAGGGCATATCTGCATCACGTAACATACACTGGCACATGTCTTGCAATGTACGGCCTCTTCTCTCACAAAAAGCATTATGGGTAGGTCTGTACGGAGCAGTCAATCTGTGCTCAATCCCAAGCTCTGCAAATAAACTTTGAAAACGTTTATTAACAAACTCAGAGCCTCGGTCAGAAATAATGCATGCAGGCACATTTCCAGTTTTTCTCTTAACAAACCTTAGCCAATTCTGCATATTTTGAAAGGTTTCAGTTTTAGCTTTCAACAGGTAAACAAACCCATACCTTGAATAGTGATCTTCTATACTTAAGACATATTTGGCCCCGCCCACTGACTCCTTAAAGGGCCCTATCAGGTCTAAGAACACTAGGTCAAGAGGTTTCTTACTAGTAAATTTACTTGGAGTACACACAGGAGCTTTTGTAGACTTCACAAGCTTGCAGATTTCACAGTCAAGAAATTCCTTGCAAGGTTTAAGATTAATACCTTCTGCCTGTTCAACAGTCTTCTTTAGAGCAGGAAAACCAGCATGGCCTAATTTCCTGTGTAAAAGATGACAGCAATTATCATGCACTGGTTTATTCACACAGACGTTATTACACGTTTGTACCTTGGTATGCAAGAAGTATAAATCTTCCTTCAGCATTGCCTTTACACACAAGCCATCCTTGGTCCTCAGCTCACAGCACGAGGTGTCAAATTGCAGTTTGAAACCTTCCCTGCACAGAGCAGACACAGACAGCAGATTCATCTTAAGTGAAGGAACAAAACCCATAAGCAGCTCCTTCCTTAGGCTTGGCAGGAACACTTTCCCTCTGCCAAAAACAGTTGCCTTAACTCCATCTGCTAAAACAACGGACTGGTTATCAACAGGTGTGTAAGTAGTAAACAAACTCCTCTCTCTACAGAGGTTCTCTGACGCTCCGCTGTCAATTAGGAAAGATTGAGTGTGATTAGATGACTTACCAGTAGTAACGAGATGCACATTACCACTCTTATCAGCAGACCTCATTTCAGACCGTCTCTCTTTCCCTTTCTGGCCTTGACAATTCCTAAACAAATGTCTAGATGAGCCACACCGGAAACATTTCTTCCTTACAGCCATTACATTACCTGTTTGACAGTCAGGATCCTCCTTAACAGTAAATCCACTGCCCCTCTCTGGCTTACAGACAGGCTTTCTCTCTGCACGTAGAGAGGAATTGGACTGTCTCTTGCCATATTCATCAAGAAGCCGTCCAGTTACGACGTTCATGGTTACCCCTGTCTCAGGCAAACCCTCCAGGCTCGTTATCACAGCGTCATATGATGCATCTAAAGAACTTAAAAGTATGCACACCTCCTGTGATTCAGAAAACATTTGGTTATGCTCTCTTAGCTGTAGAAACATCCTACGCATAGACTCTATATGAGATAACATATCAGCATTAGCTACCAGCCTGGTATGCAGAAGCTTTCTCACCAAACGAATCTGAGAACCGACAGTTCCTCGGACGTAAATTTCCTTCAAAGCATTCCAACAGTCATGAGCCGTCTCCAGTCCTGCTATATGCACCAGCTGGGAGTCGTCTAGAGAAAGACCTATTAAAGACAAAGCCTTAACATCCTTTTTACGCAAAAGGTCTACAGCTTTTCTGTCTTCAGCAGCTGCCAACAACCCCCGTAAAGGAGCAGCCACCACCTCCCACAGCTCTTGGTGCTTTAATAACAGACTGACCTTCTGGGACCACGTAGCATAGTTAGTCCCGTTCAGCTTAGTAATGCTGAGCCCAGAGAAGGAAACAACATTTGCAGCTTCCATCTCTGCTACTTATCACTGGACACCTGGGCAACTTGGCAGTCTGCCTCCGTCTCTTCCAAAACACTGTGTTGCCTCCTCTGTCTTCAGAACAGCAGCACCTCTGGAAACACTGGGAGCACTGGGAGCTCTGGGCCCATAACCAATGTTAGAGTATTTTGCACGCAGCAGAAGAGCTGAAGGAGAGGGACAGGCAAAACACAGGAATTAATAGACAAGAGAAACAGCTGTATTCAATGGTAGATATATTTACCAGGAAAGTATCCAATATTCAGAGTCGTTGCCAGGCCAAGGTCATACACAGTAATCAGTACACACTTCAGTAGATAACAGTATACAGCAGTAAGTATACACAGCACGATAGATAACAGTATACAGCAGTAAGTATACACAGCACGATAGATAACAGTATACAGCAGTAAGTATACACAGCACGATAGATAACAGTATACAGCAGTAAGTATACACAGCACGATCCAAGCACAGTAGCCTAGGATCCCACACCAGCAGTGTCTCGCTGCCACCCAGATAGAGGGCCTCACAGAACCCACAATCCTTACAGGCAGACTGAGCAGGCTCACTGAGCTTCCCTAAGTACACGTACCAATCATCAGGGTTGCATCAGCTCTGTGAGTCAGCACAAAGCCTAATTACAGGTGAGGTCATCCCACCTTACCTCAGTAACAGGTAACAGCTGGATCATGATGCAGCATGACTCAGCATGACATTGCAGAAACAACATTACTATTACTAAGATGGAGTCAGTCAGCCATTTTAGGACTGAGTTCCAACAGCTTTATGTGATATGAACAAAGGCAAAGGAAGGAAATAATCAGATGCAAATGCCTGTCATCAGAAGTGGCACATCTGGGCAGATGCAGTCTCAAAGGGGCAGCAGATCTCTTGCTTTCCTTCATGTCACTTTTCTTTCCATTTCCTTTGCCCATAAATACTTATTCAGCCATTTCTTGCTTTAAAGCATGTCACAAGAATGTCTCTATTCCAGAACCAGGAGGAATTAAAAACAAGATTTATTACCCCAGTGTACTGACTATGCCAGTGGTTATCACAAGATGATTCACTGGCAGGTACAGAAAAACAAAGAACCTTATAAATCCCCCCTCCAAAGTGCATGGTTTGTTAATTCATGGAAATCAAATGCAGTGAGCTGGGGCCAGTGCTTTGGTGCACATGATAAGCTATTATTTTTTCCAGCTCCATTAGCTGCTTTTTCACAGGCTGCTGAAACTGCTTGAAAGCACCCTTTAAACCTGTTGCCGTCAACCAGATGTCTGCTGCTTTTAAGAGAAAAAGGTAAAAAAAAAGATGTGACTTTTTGAATGAAAGTAAGGGTTATCACTGGTTCTTGACTTGCTGTCACTTTTGCTTCTGTAATGAATCTAAACTTTAATATTAAATGACACCTTAGAGCAGAGCAAGGTGATGCAGTTGCCATGGAGATCACCCTCCCCAATATAGTTTTTCCCCAGTGTGCTCTTCATCAGTAACATTTAGCATCACTAGCTGCATAAATTTGAGCCATCACATAGCACTTTTCTTCATCTTCACTGCGGGATATTGTTTAATTGGGTCATTAATAGATTGATTGATGCTCCATGGACTCATAGCCTAGGTGTGCTCCCAAGATGGCTTCCCAACCTAAAATCCAGAACAATATCTGTATATAACCCTTGGCAAAGTATTCTAATTTTTATTTAAAATCAAAGAACACAAAGCAACACTTGTGAAAAACAATTAAGAAATAAGAACATAAAAATAACCAGCAGTGACATGAAAACAATCAGCTAAGTACCAGACAAAATGTGACAGATGTGATTTCTGTTAATCTTTGGAAGTTGAATTTCTGTTGCGCAATTTGGCCTGGGGCTATGCAGGGACAGGAGAGGGGATTAAGCCTTCCACATCTGTGTGTTGTTGTTAGCCCTTCAAAGGAAAAGATAATCTGTTGGTTTTTGCCAACTTTTTTTTCTTGAAAGAGATACGTGGTGAAACAATCCTCCAGCCTTGCTCTACCCTCTGAGGAATCTAGATGCCGAGTGAGCAGTGACCAATGCTCCCTCTAAGCTCTGGAGTCTGTGAGCAAAAATTCTACTTCATGAGCTACTGGCATTAAAGTTGTGAGTGAGTGATTTGGCTGCTGCATAAATTAGTTTGCTCTGGGGGCATTTTTCCTGAGCTGAAACAAAAATGTGTGAGCCAGAGGCTAAAAAACAGTGTGCCAGCTCTCACTCAGCTTAGAGGGAACACTACCAGTGACCATCCTAAGTCTCCACCCAGCAATGTGATATTCTTCTGGTTTTCCCAGTAGTTGGAGGGGTTTCTCTCTCACTTATTTGGAGTGCTGCCACCAACTGAAATTACACACCAAGAGGACCTATATTCCTAGTTTTCCTTGTGCATTGCCATTCAAAGGCACCATCTAGTACTCTTATCTCCTGGTACCCATGGTCAGGTTACCTTGGAGATAATTTACCACCTGTGCACTCCCAGGGAAACAACTGCCAATGTTTAAAATAGTAAAGGAGTTATTAAAAGTAAAAGTAAGTATGTATAATTTCTGCAGAAATACAAAAGAAAGGTGTAAAAACACTGAATTGCTGTCCTTCACTCTATACAGGCCCTGGCTGGTTTTATTCCAAGGCAGGCTCTTTAGTTTAGAAGTTACAATGTTCTAAAAGCTTTCCATTACCTGGAATCCTTTGTCCAGACAGTCAGCCCTTTGTCTTCTCCACATAGAAATGGCAGCCATCAAGATGGAGGTCAGGTGTAAGAGCCCCTTCCTCCAGTGGAATCAGGCAAAATGAACCTCTTACAAAATGGACTCATTTCCCTCCATGCCATAGAATTTCCCCCCTTCTGTTTTCCCACCCCCTTGTGGGTCAAATAATGCTTTCCTGAACTCTCCAGGAGTGCAGCCTCTTACACTCTCAAATTTCTTTCATCAACTTGTAGGTATCAGATTTCATTTAAGTTGTGAGCTGGTGATTTCATTATCTCTGACCAGAATAACATTAGCATTTCCAGAACTTTGATGGCTGCTACCTGAACAATGTTGGGGAGCAACTGACTCCGCCTCTCCACTTGTCTGTCTTCTGCTCTGAGAGAAACTTTTAAAACTAAACATGCAGGTTTCATCAAGCCCAAATGTTGAAGTAAAAAGGCATTTTTCCATATGGTATACCGGTGCAAAGGCCCCGGTTTTAGTTTTGTCCAACAATGCAAAGGTGAGTTAAACCCTTTTTCACATAGCCCTGGTCCAAATCAACTCTGCACGTGGCTGTAATTTGACTTTAGAAGATACTGGAAAGATCCAGTCATTGACCTCCCATCATTTTACCTATTTTGAGCCTAAATCCAATTTAAAGCTTTTACCTAGTGTCTTAAATGACTAGGTGCTGCCAGGTGTATTTGGGGAAGGGGACAATGAGAGATTTCCAAAGTTGAGGCCTCCCCACTGAAAAGACCCTTTCTCTTGTAGTTGCCCACTTGTGTTCTGATAGGTGATATATAGGCAGGTATATGTATACCAGCAGTGGCTTTTGGAAGCAGGTAAATCCATAGCCCCAAGGATGCCCTTTGCACGATTCCTGTAATGCCTATCCTGCCTTTCACATGGAATTGCAAACCATCTTTTCTTTACAGAAAGAATGGCTGTTTCCTAATAAGGTTGCCACCTTAAAATTAACAAATTATGGAAGGCCTAATGATTTGTTATATTCATGTAACAAAATAGAAAGGCATCCATCCATCCGCATCAAACATGCTTGTTATTTCAATTTGTTGCCTCTAGAAGAAAGCATTTTCAAAACTTGAAGGCAGAACTAACTGAACAGGACACACAATTATGTCTTCACAAAAAACTCAGACAGGCATAATCTGTAATGAGTTTGCTATCATAGTGGACTGTGTTCCCAGACAATGAACAATCCACAAAGTTGTTCCATAAGCAAACAATTATGACTAGATGGCAACTGGATGAGCTCTTCCATGTAAATTGTTCTCATATGACACCTCATAGGGAGAGTGTCTAAAAATACTGTTGCTGGTAGCCAACTTCTCTGTCGTGAGGAGCAATCAGGCAGAAAGCAATATGGAGATCTTGGCTGTCCCTTCTGATATTCTTTAGCCTTGGAAGTGATAGCAGCTGCTGCTCTTCCATTCAGCCACTGGACTCTTGATCCATGTTCCTTTGCCACCTGCTGCAGGGTCAAAGCTTGCCCAAGCAAATAGGGAAGGATGGTGAAGGAAGATCACTGTTGTAATATGGTCTTCTACAGACCCCTTGGACCAAGTCCCTTGCCTCATCTGTGTCCTGCTAGTTTTTGACAGAGATTTTCCGTGCCATGTTCCTTGCTTTTCTTTTGAGGCTCAGCTGGACAAGGGGCTGGCTTTGGGATGAAGCCACAAACCTGGACTGCATTCAAGCTGAGATGTCTGCCTTTGCTCAAAGCCTGAGGCAGCTGCCGGTGCTTGTAATAATCCTCCTAAACTGAAGTTCAAGCAGTTCTGTGCTATATCCTTCCAGTTAAACAAAGAATATATTTTATCTTTAAATACACACACACACACTTTTATTGTTTGCTTATGTTGCTAATGTTGAGGGGTTAACATTAACTCTACTGTTGCACATTTCTTTGCCTTAAAGTTTTCAATTTTTTAACAACAGGCAGAAAATATATTTCACATTTAGAAGTCTAATCTTAACATGAGTCAAGTTGAATTCATATATTGACTTTCATTGTTGGTGGTGGACAGAAATGTTTAAATGTTTTCAAGGGCAAGCGGAGGAAAATATGGCTGCTAACTGCTTTTAGGGACTGGATAAGATTTCTTGCACATAATGAAATACCTGGGTTGTATCTAAATTGTTCTGTGAAGTAGGTTGAATCTGGATTTAAAGCCTCTCACTTTATGTCCTGTTTGGCTCAGCAGTCTACTTAGTTGGCCTGAACAAAGAAGGTAGGTGTATCATATTGTATGTTCTTGGCAACCTTCACTGGAAGATTTTTGGACTGTGTCCTGGTGAACTGTTGTAGGAAGACATGATGGCATCTGTTTTCTCCTTCAAAAAGCTTTCTTGTGAGAACCATCCTCAAGAGCCAGATGTGAATCTCAGATATGAAGCCATTTTGTTTTCTTCTAGCTATTGCGGTTTTCTATAGAGGACCAGCCAAGGTAATTTATGACAGTAGACCTGCTTTTCAGAATTTTGGCAAAGATGGGACTTTTAATGGAGAAAGCAGTGCTTACTACTTTTGTTGCAGGTATGACCAGTTTCAATTGCAAGTAATAACATTATATAAGTGGTTTCAGAATTGTGACATGTTACTTGTGTGCCCTGTTTGTAAAGTCTTGTTTTCAGGTATTCACATGCCTTGTATTTTTGCTTGGCTAATAAAGGCAAATTCACAAAAAAAACTGGAAAAGCTATAATTGGGTCATCTTGCAGGAGTGAAGTTGGAGCACAACTTCTTCTTGCAAATGAATGGAATTCATTACCATTTAGTGAGAACTTGGGGACATTTGAGTGTAAGGTATTTTGGAGGGAGCAGTATGTTGTGCGTATGGTACCCATGGCAGAAAGTCTGGCTTGTCTCACTGCAACATTACCATCTCCTTATTACCACACAAATTCACACCTGCTTATCCTCTATTGTAACTTCAATTAGATCCCAAGACACTTTTTTAAGGGTGGGCCTCCTCATTGGCTATGGAACCCACTTTCCACAGTGTTGCTACTTGTTGCTTCAGCCAACCTCCAGCTGCGGACCTCTGCCCTAGTGATGATCTACTTGGTCTGGAACTTGGAGGGGCATGTGGTCTTAGCCAATATCCCATGAGAAGAAACAAAAGGGGAGCTCACACTGAGAAAGGAAGTCCAGGCAAGAGCATGGTGTAGGGGGCAGGGACTGTCTGCTACAGAGGATAGTGTAGTGCCCTGTGGATAGTTGCAAATGAAGAGTACATGGATGGGAGGGCAGCATCTGATTTTTTGAAACTCAGTTCTGACACTTTTAAATGATTCTTAAAGGATATTAAGGTTCTATTGTACTGTATTATAATTTACTTTGCTGCTTCCTTGACTGTCTTACTATTTGAGTATAAGATATGGAATGGAGCCAAGCTAGACACTAGAATTCTATGCATCTCAGCCAGGGAAAGGAATCATGCTTGGAATTAGATGGCATGGACTAGGAGAAGGATGTCTAGACAACTGAGAGGTTATCATCCATCCAGGGCTTTTTTTTTGAGCAGGAACGCACAGGTACACAGTTCCAGCTGGCTTGGTGTTAGGGGATGTGGCCTAATATGCAAATGAGTTCCTGCTGGGCTTTTTCCTATAAAAAAGTTCTATGTGAAACAATGGTGACACCAGGGGATGTGGCTTAATATGCAAATGAGTTCCTGCACCCATCTATTCCTTTTCCCAGCTCTGTGGACCTTGCTTGCCTTGTTGGAAAATCACCAGGTCTTAATATTCTGCTGTTGAATGCCAGGTTGGTAAATAGAATGAAAGCTGTTATCCAGGATGTAGCCCTGGATGAACATGCCTAGTGAAACCTGGCTGGTTGAGTTGGTTTGTCACACCTTTGCCTATCAAGTTTCTCAGCACAGCAACAGGTAGGGTTGCCAGACAGTGCATGGCAACTGGTGGGAAGGTTGTGGTAGGCAGCATTCCAAAAGAAAACTTAAAAAAAAAAATAAGACCTTAGCTACTTACCAGAAATTCTGACCTTAGAATTCCTGGTGATTCCTAGATCTATGTGGCAGCTACAAGGGTAGCTCCAGCAATTGTCAGAAATTCTATGGTAAAACAGTAGACTTTCTGGTGATTTCTAGAGCTACCCTTGTTACTACCAGGTAGGTCTAGAAATCACTGGGAACCCTGTGGTTAGAACTTCTGGTAAATAGCTGAGGCCTTGTTTTTCTTTCAATTTTCTCTCCCTAGGACAATGATGCCTCATTTTGGCCCCAGTTTCCATCAGCCTATCAGCCGAGCATTGGTTGGTAAGGGCTGCATTTGATGAGGAGAACCAGGAAGTAGGGACAAATGAGGAAGCTGGGGCTGTGAAAGGGCAAGCAAGATCTCAGCGAACTTTAAATCCAATCCAGCAGCTGTTTTCTGAGTGCTCATTCCATGCAACAGCTCCCTTTTATTCCACGCCTGTGTCTAACAATCAAGGACTAGCAGCAGGTCTTAGTTCACCCCTAGAATTCTCCTCCAGCACTGAACTCTCTCCCAGTACTGAGCAAACTTCTAGCTCTTCCACGGTCTCCCCCTCAACTTTTCTGGGTTTTCTATCTAGCACAGAGGACTCTTTGTTAGCTCCCCTCCGGGGAATCTACGTCCCACTACAGCCCGGTCCTGGCATTGAAACTCTATACATGTACGTGCCTTTCACTTTAAGTGATTTAGTAAATTGGAATGCTCATATTGTAGCATTTTCTGACAATCCTACTCCAATGACTAATCTGCTAACCAGCATTATGGCCACACATCAGCCCACCTATGCAGACTGTCAACAGCTTTTACTGGCCCTCTTTACTACAGAGGAGAAGCCGCATTCTGCATCATGTCTGAAAGCATGTCGAGGGAAAAATTCCCCTAGAGACTGCAGATAGAGAGGAGTGGATAAAAGCCTGTTTTCCTGCAACAGACCCAAAATGGGATCCCAATGGCCGTGAGTCCAAAGAGCGTCTACCAGAATACAAACAGGCAATCTTAGAAGGAATGAAAGAGGCAGGCAAGAAGCCTATGTCCAAAGTCAGTGAAGTTCTTCAGAAAGTAGAAGAGAGCCCTGGAGTTTTTGCTGAGACTTGATGCAAGCATTTCGAATGTATACTCCATTCGATCTAGAGGCTGCAGAAAACTTGTGCATGGTAAATACAGCTTTTGTTGTCCAATCTTATGCTGACATCTGCAAGGAGCTCCAGAAGTAAGATGGCTTTGCAGGCATGAATTTATCCCAATTGCTAGAGATTGCCCAGAAAGTTTATGCCAATCGAGATGTAGACCAGAAACAGGAGGCAGAAAGAAAAATGAAAAAGAAGGCTGATCTGTTGGCAATGGCGCTGGCTGGGCAGACATCTGTGAGAGGCAGAGGGGCTGTACGAGGTCAAGGAATGAATGGCGGAAATCAAAGATCTGCAATGACTAATTTAGACCCAAACCAGTGTGTGTACTATAAAGTATTTGGGCACTGGAGAGACTCATGCCCTAATCAACCCCCTCTCCGCACACAAGAGATCCAAAGCACCCCTAGACAGATGACAGGACTGGAGTTTAGAGGCAGAGGAGGCAGAGGGAGAGGCCAGGTCCAGAGTGGCAGATATCAGAGGAACGAAGAAGAGCCTGTGTGTGGTCTGGCTGGACTGGAAGGATGGGAAGATTAGGACAGACTGGACACTGATGGTCCTGGCCCCGTGGAGTCCATGATCAGAGTTGATACTGGGGGTCAGAAGATTACATTCCTTATAGATACTGGAGCTGCACAGTCTGTGGTGCCTGCTAAGATTGCTCCTTCAATTCACAAATAAATTAATATAATTGGAGCTACAGGGCACAAGCAATCCAGACCACTTCTAGCAAAACGAACTTGTACAGTAGGAGGCCATGTAGTCTGCCACAATTTTGTCCATTTATCTGACTGCCTGGTGCCGCTGATGGGAAGAGACCTGCTTTCTAAGTTGTGGGCCCGATTGACTTTTGAGTCAGAAAGCCAAATGAACTTTGAGTTGCCTTACACTTCCTCAGAAGGCGAACTACAGTATCGAGGTGTATATGCTTTAGAATACCCCCGAGAAGAAGAGTGGCGACTTTACCAACCAGCTCCTGTAATGGCCATGTCCGAAGTCTGGTTTCAACAATTTCTAGATGTATGGGCAGAGGAAAACCTGCCTGGGTTAGCAGTAAACCATGCACCTATCAGAGTAGAGTTAATCCCAGGAGCCGTTCCAATCCAGGAACGCCAGTACCCGATTCCCAAGAAGAAAGTAGCTGGCATCCAGAAGCACCTTGAAAGGCTTCTTCATTATGGGATTCTTATTGAATGCCAGTCCTCATGGAAAAGTCCCCTTTTGCTAGTCCAGAAGCAGGGCACCAATGATTACAGACCGGTACAAGATTTACGCTGTGTTAATTCTTGCACACAGACTCTGCATTCTGTCGTTCCAAACCCATATGTCTTGTTGGGACTTATACCTGCCTCAGCCACTTCTCAATGGTAGATCTCAAGGATGCGTTCTTTTGTTTAAGACTGGCACCTGAAAGTCGGCCACTGTTTGTCTTCCAGTGGGAAGAGAAAGAGACTGGTAGAAAGTTACAATATACATGAACCCGTTTACCCCAGAGGTTCAGAAATTTGCCCACCCTTTTTGACAATGCCACCCTTTTTGACAATGCCCTCAGTAAAGACTTGAGCTGGTTCCCAACTGTGCCAGGAGAAGTTGTGTGCCTGCAATACGTTGATGATCTGCTGATAGGGGCCAAAGCCTTGCAGACTTGCCAAGATGCCACTGCTGCCCTGCTAACACTTCTGACTGAGGCTGGGTATAAAGTGTCCTGGAAGAAAGCTCAGCTATGCCAAGAGACAGTGAAATTTTTAGGTTTCCATATATCCCAGGGCAGATGGCAGCTAGGCAGGGAGCGAAAAGAGACTGTGTGCCATTCCTATGCCCACTACTAGGCGCCAGCTGAGAGAATTCTTAGGAGCAGAAGGGTTCTGCAGAATTTGGCTCCCTAATTTTGCTATAACAGCAAAGCCCTTGTATGAAGCCACTAAGGGGGGAGAAAAAGCACCTTTTGAATGGACAGAGCAATATCAAAATGCCTTTGAAACCTTAAAACGCCAGCTTATGCAGGCTCCGGCTCTGGGACTACCTGATACTGACAAGCTCTTTACTCTGTATGTGCATGAGCAAGAAGGAATAGCTGCAGGTGTCCTAACTCAATTGCTGGGACCCTGGCCCCGACTAGTAGCATATCTGTCTAAACAACTGGACAATGTGGCCAAAGGTTGGCCTTCATGTATGCATGCCATATCTGCAGTGGCAGAACTTGTGAAGGAAGCTGACAAATTCACCTTCGGTGGCCAGCTTGAAGTGAGAGTGCCTCATTATGTGCAGGCACTTCTTGAGCACAAAGGGAACTATTTGTTCACTAATGCCTGCATGGTCAGATACTAAGATCTTATGTGTGAAAATCCCCGTGTAAAAATAGTGACTGTGTCAACTCTGAACCCAGCTTCCCTGTTGCCAACTCCTGGGGAAGAATTAGAACATGACTGCCTGGAAGTTATGAAAGAGGTCTATTCTAGCCGCCTGATCTAAAAGATACTCCATTTTCAGATCCAGATATTGAATATTTCACTGATGGGAGTAGCTTTGTCCAGGATGGGAAGTGCAGAGCAGGATATGCGGTCATTACTCTAAAGGCAGTGATAGAGGCAGAAGCGCTGCTGGTATCAACTTCAGCACAGAAGGCAGAGTTAATTGCCCTCATCAGAGCACTCCGGTTAGCAGAAGGACTGAAAGCCAATATTTACACAGACGCTAAATATGCTTTTATGACATTGCACACCCATGGAGCCTTGTATAAAGAGAGAGGCTTAATTACTGCGAGTGGCAAAGGAATTAAAAATGGTAAAGAGATTTTGGAATTGTTAGAAGCTGTCTGGGCACTTCAGCACATAGCTGTCACCCATTGCCAAGGCCATCAGAAGCCCCTAAATCCGGTAACAAGAGGAATTTGGAAGGCAGATTTAACAGCTGAAGGGGCAGCACTAAAGCCTTATCAGGGAAGCACAGAAATTCTGCCTGTTTTTTCAAGTTTTCTTAACCGAATGGAGTCCTCGGTATTCACTAGTTGAGGAGTAGTGGATTCAAACTCAAGGGGCAGTAACCAAATGAAGAGATGGCTGGTATGTTTTTCCCAATGGCAGAATTTATATTCCAGAAGCTGCCACATGGCCATTAATTCAGAATCTGCATGAGGGAACACATTATGGAAAGACTGCCCTTGAACGCTCTGTGAGTCAATGGGCATATATCAACCATGTGAGTTCACTAACAGCCCAAGCCTCTGCACAGTGTGTTACATGTGCAAAGAACAATCCTAGGTCAGGCCCCACTCAACTCCCTGGAAGCCGGTCAGTGGGAGCAACATCTTTCTCCTCCCTAGTTGTAGATTTTGCTGAGATGCCCAAAGCTGGACATTACCATTACATGCTTGTATTTGTTTGCACAATGTCTGGGTGGATTGAAATTTACCCAATTGGCACTGAGAAAGCCAATGAGGTTATAAAAGCTCTATTAAAAGACATCATACCGAAATTTGGTTTACCTGTAACTATTGAAAATGGAATGTCGTTCATTGAGAAAACTGTGCAAGGGGTATCTAAGTTGCTTGGCATTACTTGGAAATTGCATGCTGCTTACCACCCACAGAGTTCAGCAAAAGTCAAGAGGGTTAATAGGTCTTTGAAGAACATCCTGTCTAAACTCTGTCAAGAAGCCCATTTGCTATGGACTACAATTGCATTATTCTGGTTGCACTGCCTGCCCCACAAACGTCTTAAGCTGTCGCCATTCGAGATTGTTTATGGAAGACCGCCCCTATAGTTCAGGGAGTTCGGGTGACCATCTCTCAGTTAGGGAGCTTTGTAACTTATGAGGAATTGCAAACCTTGGGCAAAGCTGTAAAAGATGTGAATAAGTATGTGTTTGAGACTCTGCTATATCAAATTTATTCTTCTGTACATGCTTACCAGCCAGGAGACAGTGTGTGGGTTAAAAGCTGGAGGGCTAAGACTTTACAGCCTAAATGGAAGGGCCCATTTACTGTTCTTTTAAGTTCTCCTACAGCCGTGGCAGTGGCAGTGTTGATTCACTGGTCTCATTTAAAGCCAGCGGCAGACCATTGGAAGGCAGAGCCAGTCCTGGGGAAGCCATTGACTCTGAAACTTACTAAAGACTCTATCCAACCCTAAGCCATCTAGTAAAGACTGTTAAAAGTCAATAACTTGAAGCTGGTGGAACTTGCTTGAAAGCAGGTCCAGTGCCCCCGAGTTTCATCGGCAAGCCTTGACCCAGCCACCCCAGAAGCTGGCTGGTCTACGCACCACCGAAGCTTTGAGGAAATCATCTGGGGCAACAAAGAGTTAGATATTTCCTTGTATTATTTATTCTGAATCTCTTGAGCCTTCCTCATTATTATTTGTGTTGAGTTTGCAATCAAAGAATCATGCATGCTACAAGCGGTTTTATTGCTGTGTTCTTTTGCTGTGCTTTTGTTTATGTGTGTAGTTTTCAAACTGTAAGATGTTCTAAATGTTGGGAAGGAAAGAGTTCACAACGCATGCTGCGTGTTCAATCTAGGGAAGTGTATGGGGCTTGCATTTTTTTTTATTATTAAAATACAAAAATAGTTTTTGTAGAACGTGGAGTGTCATATTATCAGGAAAAATTGAATATCCCGGTTCAGGAGGGACAATACCCTATAGAGAAAGTAACCACTGCCCGACTTCACTGTGGGCATGCTGGCCAGTTAATTTAAAATCTTACAAAATCAAAAAGCGTAACCCTAAGTTTAAGGCACCTGTCCAGGAGACTAAGAAAATTCTGTATAGGACTGTATTTGATGCTCAGGATGAGAAATTTGTTATTCCAGAGCCTGAGAGTAATCTTTTTGTAGCCATGGCTGAACAGATAGCCGCCTCCCTAAATATTTCAAACTGTTGGGTGTGTGGAGGTCTGCTAATGAGTGAAAGATGGCCTTGGGTTGGTACGGAGGTTCTGCCTTCAGACTTGGTCCGATGGAATAAACCTAGATTGGAGTTAAGGCCAGAAGAGAGAAAAATTTGGGAGTTATAAGCTGTTGTGAATGGAGAACTGTGCATTTCTTGAGCTGTGTTGTGGATGAATGGAAAGCATGTTGGACATTCTCCGTGCCACAGAACCCTGCTAGTTAGCCTCACTAAGGAGAAGCCAAAATGGGTAGAAGCGGATGGCACTGTTATATAAGATTTTCAGCCATGGGAAAAATTAGCAGCATAAATAAATAATGCTGCTTCAGAGTCCTCTGATCAATGGATGGCTCCTGAAGGGTTATATTGAATCTGTGGTAAAATGGCTTATACTCTCCTGCCCAGGAGATGGCATGGGACTTGCATTATTGGACCAGTACATCCCAGCTTTTTCCTTTTGCCTTCAAATGTTGGTTCAGTTCTAGGAATCCCAGTGTTTGATGATTATGTTAGATCAAAGTGTTCTCTGGACATTGGAGGTACACAGTGGGGAAATGAATGGCCCCCACAATGGATCATTGAATACTATGGCCCAGCCATGTGGGTGCAAGAGGGTCCTGGGGTTACAGAACTCATTCCCTTAGGGAAAAATGTTAACATTATGTATATGTCTCAGAGGAAAGAAAACAGTACTTTATTAATTTGTTTGAGGATGGTCAGCCTCCTTCAGACTAAATAAGTTTTCAGAAGACTGAAAGGGGGGAAATGAAGGAGAGCCCCTGAATAATTAATTAATACCCCCAATAATAGTAATTGCTATATTGAATAAGAGCATGCTTTGTCTTAACAAAGTCTGCTGTAATTTTCCGTTAAAGAGCTGGCCACAGCATAGCGGGTGTGTGTCTGAAGCTGGCTAACTAAGATAAGAGAAACGGCCTCCTAGAGGTGACTTGCTATGATAGATAAGTAAGGGAACTTAGTCATGGAAATTTATCAGGAGGAACTCAGTGGAGGCGGGACCCAAGCAGGACCCTTTGAATCAGACTCTTTGAAATGTGTGTGTGTGTGTGTATATATATATTGGCCACTGTATTGGCCACTGCGTGATACAGAGTGTTGGACTGGATGGGCCATTGGCCTGATCCAATATGGCTTCTCTTATGTTCTTAGATAGGCTTATGTGCTGGCCTGCTTGTTTCTGTGTGAATAAAACTGTCTGTATGTAGAATGATTTTAACTCAGTCATTTTGGGGTCCGTGCCTGACTGGGTCCTACCTTCTGGTACCAGAAAGTAAACCTCACTTCATACCAGGAAGTCTGTGCGGACCTCATTATTTCTCTGCTTCAACCCCCCACTGGGACCTGGGGATTGGGAAGCCTAGTTCCATTCTTTTATAATGCAAACTTTGAGTCTGAATATCTGTATTAGGCCTAGCCTCAGTCCAACAAACCATTGTGCTTTATGGACTATTTTATTGAGAATAAACTGTTATTTATGAGACTCATTGCTTTTGATTTGCTTTGCTTTTCCTCCCTAATACATCATGTTGTTACCTTTACATCAGGCAGAGCATGGCTTATTTTTTAATGTCTGTATTTCTGCTACTGGCTCTTGGCATAGTACTTGGCTACTGGGTCCTGTTTAGCTAAGGGAATCACTTTGGTATTGCTCTCAGTAGGTGGTTCTTCTGCAGATGGAGTTGCATGACCAGAACCACTTCCTTGGAGTTCATGTGGAAGTTCTTTCTGTATGCCAGGGTCATGAGAAGTATTAGTCATGAAGAAGTACTAGTTCTCATTTCTCTCTCAAAGGCTTGGAGGTAGTTATTGATCTAGCTGTATCTACTTCCTATCATATGCTTCTGAAATAAAAAAGCAATTATTTATTATGTCAGACAGCTACTGTAAGGACCATGTGCCTTCTCCAACCAAGACTCCCTTGGTTAGTGGTCTCCATCTTATTTTGGACTTAGTTGTTTTAAGAGGCACTCCCTTTTAGAGCCTAAGTGCCAAGGGGACCTGAAACCTGGAGAGTCTCATAAAGGCACTAATTAAGTGCAAACTGATTAAGTGCAATCTCCCTCTGTGTAATAACAATACGACTTTTAAACATTGGAATACTCTAGCATATCCCAGAGGTGTCTGCCCATCCCATGGAAGTTGCTGTTACATTAACCAATGTCCAGTTCCTCTTTTATCTTTTTTTACTCAATCAAGAAGGGCTCTTAAGTCTTTAATTTATGCTCCACCCTGTTTCAGGAGCTATCTTGACTCACCCAAACTTTTGTGTCAATGCAGATCTATCTCACCCAATGAAAATGTGTTAATCATGTTGCCTCACCTAGGCTCTTTGTGCTCATGCAGATTTGGCTCACTGTAGCCTGATCAAAGTATTTCCCCCCACTTTTTCACACCAAAATTTGACAACAGTTAACTTTAAGCCAGCCAGTGAAATTCAAACTTTTTAGCTTGGACCAGTCATGTTCCTGGGAAAGTAGGTTCCCATGTCCAGCTTTAGGGCTCTTTCCCATAAAAAGACCATTCCAAGTAAGTGAAAAGTGTGCCAGGTTTCCTGTTATTGGAACATCTCTGCAACTGTGTTGCAGGCTTTTTCTCTTTGATCAGCCAGCTCCTTGCTCTGCTCCTTGGACCTCTCCAGACCTCAGGATTTCAGGTTGTACATCCCTTCCCTAAAAGCTTCCAGTTTCCTCCCTCCTATCTTTTATAAATGTGCCCTCTTGTGGAGTGTGTATATGCGGTTACTTAGGGAGTTATTTCTCAAGTGCCCAGTGTAAGTTCTTTGCATTTATACTTCTCTTACTTTATTTTGTATGCAATAAAGCTATTTGTGTTTAAAATCACTCTCTTTCTTTATAATTTTATTTTGAGGTACCACTACCAAGATTCACCCTGGTATGTGCAGGCCAAGGTTCTGCATTATTCCTTTCTGGAACCCTTTTAAAGCTAATCTCCTCTTCTTTGGGTCCAGTTTGGATAACACCACTGAGAAATGTGAATCTTAGTCTTGAGGGAGAGTTCTGGCCTTTGTCATTTTCCTTCAAATGGGAGATGGAAAATTCTCAATGAGGAAAAAATGGTTGATTCTATTTAATAATGTATTGTTTATTGTTTCTTAAGTTTGTGTTATCATGTTTTGACTGTCTTACTTTCATTGAACTTACGTAATGATGTAAAACCCAATAAAGTTTTTTTATTGTAAAAAAAAGTGAGATGGAACTGAGTCTGGGAAAAAACATAATGATGTTACAAAGGTTTTTTTTTAGCAGGAAATTTAATGGACTAGTATTACAAGCATTCATAAGCCTTGTGTTGCCCTGGTTTGGCATGATATAAAATAACTTGTGGGGAAAACAGAAGCACAGCATTTCCGGACTGGCAGAGGCTGTTTCACTGCTCGCTGGACAAATATGTATTTGCTTTGGAAACAACAAAAATTGGCTCTGTTTTTCAATAAAGGAAAATCCAGCTGTTGTAAGTGCTTATTGGTTACCAGCTGTGACATCTCCAGTTCACACCCCCAGTCATTTTTGCATTATTTTTTAGATGTTTATGGAGAATAAACATAAACACAATAAACATATCTAGTACCAGCCACCTAATTCACAAGTAGCGGGCGAAGAGAGGAGACAGACCTAGTATTCCTGCTTTTCTACATTTGCAACGCAAATTGCAACACCAGACTTGTTCTATGGGTAAGATCCCATTGTGACTGCTCCTTAAAATAGTATGTCTGTATCCGCTCTGTGTGCATATGTGAGCTGCATTTTGAGGCAAAAGGAACTCAAACTAAGAGTATAGGAATTGCTATCCAAGCGTAGATCTGTTGTCCATAATATTTAATTGTTGTCCATAATACTTAATTCTGTTAGCAGTGCTGTAAAATATCATGTAAATAGGGCCATTTGTTACTTAATTTTTAAACTAAAAAATCTTACATCTTAATGCTAATTTAGAAACATTTCTAAGAGTAGCTCCTTCAGATACCTCCCCAGTGAAATAATGAATGCCAGAACACATTTATTTCTTGATATTACCTCTTCTGTGATTTTGGTCCTGTTGGACAATTGAGGATTCACTTAAAGATTGCTTCCAGAAATAACTGGGAAATAAGTTTTTTGAATGGATGCACAAAAAGAATAGGTTTTTGATATGACAGTGTCCACTTATTTATCATTTGCAAATTGCCTAAGCCATTTTAGGTGCTGTACAGAAATGTACCACAGTTTGTATTTAGCGTTTTGATACATTTGCCTATCATAGCTCAAATACCACAGGTAGCCCCAGTGTATGGATCAAAAAATCTGCACAGCGGGGCTTCCCAGGACTGGGGTAAATTTTTTATAAACTCCTAGGTTTTAAAAGGTTAAGATAAAACAAAAACACAAAATAGTTTTAAAATGCTGCTGAGCTCTCATGAGAGTAATATGCAAGATCTCTGCAACCATTTTGGATTGACTATGCAACATACAATACCCAAGATTCTCATTAAGGAGTCTTGTGAGACTGGGGTGAAATTTTATTCCAATATGAAACTGAAGGAAATGAGTGGAAGAGTGGGGAGAAGGGAAAGAAAGATTGGGGCATGTAATATAGTGGGTTCTGAGACATTCAGCCATAACCATGCTTTATTCAAGAACAACTAACAAGACCACATGGTGGAGCTGGGTCCCCGCTTATGCATTTCCTGGAACAAGCCCCCCCCCCCCCGCAAGGTCCAGTCCAATCCTGGTGGTTAGGAATTTGCGCTGTAGTCGCCCATTGGCTTCTAGGTACAGTTCAGAAAAAGCCCATCAGGAACTCATTTGCATATCAGACTGCACCCCCTGATGCCAAGCCAACCAGAACTGCATTCCTGTGCATTCCTGCTAAAAAAAAGAGTCCTGCATGCAGTATATCTATTGGTTCATGAGCTGTTTAAACCCATTTTCTGCTTGTCATGAAAAGCAATGGAGAACAGAAAGGTGTTTTTTGTGAAGAGCAGAAAGCAGGGGTTTATTCTGCTCTTTACAAATGGCCGCAAACCGCACCAAATTTTGTGAAAGTTTGTGGCAGTTCTTCAGTTAATGAACATTGCTTCATGAACCACAAACTGGCCAAAATTCTTGATGAACTTTAGTTCATCAGCCAGTTCGTGCCCATCCTATTAAACAGGTTGGATAAAGTAGGGGTTTAAATGGCTCTAAGCCAAAATTTGTGATGAGTTTTAGTTCAGCAGCAGCTTCATGCCCATCCCTATTAAATTGGTTACCTACTTCTGTCCTAGATGCATATCTGCAATTTTCCTCATACAGTTTGGGGATAGGAATGCTTTGGAGTGGAGGAAGGCAAGAATTAAGCACCCCTTTCCCCACTAGATCCCCATTCAAACTCCTGCCTCCCGAAACTACTTAAAAAAAAATAATATCCACTGGGGTGTCTCTAATGTGTGGCTAGCCCTTTACATAGGACTGCCAAGTCCCCCCTGGCCACAGCAGGGGATAGGGGAGAAGGGTTGACTGATCCAGTTTGAGAAACTCCTGGAAATTTAGGGATGGAGCCTGCAGAGGACAAGGACCTGAGGGGGGTGGGGTGTACAATGCCAAAAGCATCCATTTTCTCCAGGGGAAGTGATTTCTGTAATCTAGAGATCACCTGTAATACTAGGGGATCCCCAGGCCTTCCCTGGAGGCTGACATCTCTGCTGTTAGACCAGTCTCATTTGTCATCTTAACTTTTTCCTGTTCAGCTATCATCCTTCCTCTGATGCTGCCAATTTTCCCCTTCACTGGAGCTTGGAACTTGAGGGTATTCATTGCCCATGCTCTTTCTTGCATTTAGAGGGCATGCACCCCCTAGTAAGTGATAGAGCTGGTGGTGGGTAAAACAAACCCCAACTTCTTCAGATTTGTCTCCTTGCCAAGCTAGCCAGTGGGAAAGAACTCACTTTATCTCTCCTCTGTTTTTTCCATTCATGTTAATTTTTTGCTAGACTGCACTCATCTGTGTTGTAAATCCCAGGATTAGCCAGGACACAGATGATAAAAATGGATGCTTTCTATCTAGAACATTAGCCCTGTCATAGTTAATAATTTTTGGCCTTCAGTGTAATGTTTTTATCTTTGGAGAGCAATTTGTAAGGATTAATAGGTCAATATCAGTGAGGAAGAGAGTAAATATATTATATAACTCCATTTAGCAAAGAAAAACTAGCAGAAAGTTAAACAGGTTTTTATTCCCATAGCTGAAGCAGTGCAGGCATAGAATTGCTTGCTACAATTCTTAATAGGTATACACTGAAATATGCGTGATACACACTAACACTGTAATTTTTGAACTGGCCTCATGCTGGTTTAAATTGTATTCTGAAAAACACATGGTGAATATCTTTATACTTAAAACAGCCATTCCCTCTTTTCAGGGGAAACTGAGAACTGTAGGTTATTGGTGTCTGTGTGAATTCTCAACACTCTCACTCAGCTACCTGTATCTTTGGTTAAAAGGATGTCAACTAAGCTTGTATCAAACCAGTTCTAGTTTATAGATACACCTGTATTGAAAACACATGCTTATATGGGAGCTCTAAATGTTGCAGTTCTGGTAGGTTTGTGCTTTCCAATATATATATAGATTTAGTTTTTTAACTTTCAAGAGTCAGTTTGGTGTAGTTGTTAAGTGTGTGGACTCTTATCTGGGAGAACCAGGTTTGATTCTCCAATCCTCCACTTGCACCTGCTGGAATGGCCTTGAGCTAGCCATAGATATCACAGGAGTTGTCTTTGAAAGGGCAGCTGCTGTGAGAGCCCTCTCAGCCCCATCCACCTCACAGGTGGGGGGAGAAGATATAGGAGATTGTAAGCCGCTCTGAGTCTCTGATTCAGAGAGAAGGGTGGGGTTAAATCTGCAGTCGTCTTCTTCTTTTCGGCCCAAAAAAGGTAATTTAAAGCAGCTAAAGGACAATATTTAAATTTAAAGAATTTAATTTAATTCAAAGCTGCTAAAGCACAATATGCAAGGCATTCCTTACAACAGAAGAGACTTGGCTACATGTTATTTCTCTGTGTTTGACTTATTTCTTTTAGGTTACAGCTGTCTTTTCTACCTTTTGTTGTTACCCTAGTATCTTCAGCCTAAAATAAAATTTGCTTTAAAGGACAAAAAAGTCAAATATTGTTTTCCGAGCTAGAGTAATGGAATTAAATTGGGTCACTAGGAATAACTTCTTGCCAGAGTGAAGTTGCAAGGGTGTTTTCCTGCAGTGATTCTTTTTCAAAATAAGCAAGGGGATATTGTTTTAATTTATTTTAATGGATTCTGCAAGAGCTCAAAGGAACTTTGAAGCTATGACCTAAAGCACACTTTCTAGGATGAATAGCCAATCTAGTTTGTCATGTGAGAATTTAATTAATTGCTGATTTCTCAAATGAGCAATAATTATTTACAGAATAAGTTCTCAACTTCCTTTCAATCAGTTTTGCTGCCCTAAAATATCAAATTATATGTCATTTCCCTCACATTGTTACTGCCATAGAAGTGTTCTTTGTTGGGAATTTTGGTGTCTATGAACTTGATTTAGGTAGTTCACTAAAAACTTCCCAGCAGGTTCCAGTAACTATTTTAAAATAAGGCCTGGATGGTAGGAAGATCTCTAGGGATCTATTATGTTATGGCTTTTAGAAAACTAGAACAGGGGGACATGTGAGACTCATAGGGAATGGGAATATCCCATCTACTACCTCCATTTTTCTTCCCTGCTAGTTCTATTCCCTCCATTCTTTGCCCCAACCTTCATGTGTGCCCACTTCTTCTCTCTTCCTTCTTTCTTTCATTTTTTCCTGTGATTACCTAGGCAATCAAAAATGGCTGCCAATATTAGGGATCCTATTCCATTGCTGGGGATGGAGGTTCCATGCCCTTAGCTCTGTTGCCTGTGACTGCTCTGAGTGGCAATGGAAGAAAAATACTCCCTAAGCCACATTACTTATGATAAAAAAATGAAAACGTGACATAGGGTAGCTCTAGGAATTTTGTGGAAACTCATAGAGTTGAGGAAACATCTCTTTCATCTGGTACTATTGTGTGGACCACTTGATCTGCAAATTTGACCCAGGTTCCAAATTACTCATGTAGATCAATATTCTTTGTCTTTCAGTTTAAATGCGGAAGAAACTTTCCATAGTGGATTTTTCTAAAAGTATTCTTTGACTACAGTGGCCAGTTTTCTGTGTAGCATTACTCTGACAGATGCCATAGATCAACTCACCAAAAATCTCTTGTGAGTTTTGTTGGAATAGTTGCCTTTCCCGATAGGCACATCAACATCCCTATAAATTATAATAGCAGAACTTGTTGCTGGATTTGCCAGGTTCCTGGCCTCAGACCCTTCTTGAGGTGGTGGGTAGACAAGACAGATGGGCAAAAAGTGATTCAAAACTAAAAATGCAGAGGTTTTGATAACCTAAACAGATGCAAGCAAGTGGAACATTGCTAAGGAAGATGATGAGGCAGTTAGTGAGAATTAGTATATCCCTACTTTCCCTACGTAAGTCTTCCCTAAATTTGTCAGCTACTGACAGTGCAATCCTAATGAGAGTTCTATGCCAACTGGTGTCAGTGAGCTGAGAAGGGTGTAACTCTATTCAGGATTGCGCTGCAAGTGTTGTATTGGTTTCAGCAAAGAAAATATAATAAACTGTCTGCACGTTTATAATTTGAAAATGGTGCTTATAAACATGTCATAGACCTGCTCACTTCCTTGACCTTTTCTGGACGAGTCACTTATTAGGCATTTCATCTGATAGGCACTCTAATACTAATTCTGAAGAGGAAATTGGCAGTTAAGTGATACAATGAAAATCTCCCTTAAGATTGATTTCATTGAACACTTTACCTTGCCCAGTTATGCCAGTATCAAGAAGATTACAAACCTCTGTTTCATCTCTAAATTTTTACTATTACTGCTGACTTTCTGGAGCTGGTTTTGTATCAAAATAAAATCTTGAACTTGACAATATCTTCTCTAAAAATTTTCTGGGTCTATCATTATCATTCTAGCTTACGGATTCTCCAGATCCTGGACTCTGTACACAAAACTTTTGAAGAACTTACTCGTGAAGCAGCTTCTGGGTTATAAAGTCAGATAAGCTATATTATAAATGACTCTTGAGGGCACAAACAAGGTTTACATCTGGTTTGCTCCATGCCTAACATTTGCCACAACATTTTCACACTATGTTTTATAGTGTCTTCCAACTCTCATCATTGGCTGGCGAGGACAGAGTAATGCATAATAAGATTAGGTCATATATAATGGGTTAAACTAGACATTATGAAGGTATAGGAGACACAAAATGTCTATTAATGCCTGTTTCCCTCCTCACAAATGGAGGCTGATTTGTTATTCTGGGAATAATGAAGTTGCTATGCAAATAAGCTACTTTACAGGCTTCTCCCGTTGGGCATGGGGCTTCTATTTCATGCTGCGGTGTCCTCCAACCTATAATAATTGTGTAAAAAGAAGGTCTTGTTCTACACAAGGATAAATCCATTCTTATTCTGGCCTTGCCATGGTACGTACTGATGGTTGTGGGTCTACTTGTAAAAAGGCCAGTGATACTGAATAACCCTGAGGTAGACCTATTTCATTCTTTTTGAATGTCAGCCTTCCTGTACTGATTTCCCCATTTAAAGAATGAACTAAATAGATTAAAACCTGCATGAAAGAGATACTTAACCTTTCTGGCGCACACATATCTGCACATGTCTTCAATGCATTTTAATTCATAAATACTATATGTGTTGTAGTTGCATTTATTTCATTTTGTTGTCAGTTTGTCGTATGCTCTTTGCTTTTGGCTGGTTTCTCACTGTTCTTAATAATTTCCAAGATTTGAGTGGGAGAGGTATAAAGTATCTTGAACAAAATGAAATTCACTTCTATAAAGCCTTCATCTTGATTGATTACCTTAATGCTTTCAACTCCACTCTGTACCAAAATTCACTGTTATTCTTCCCCACTGAAAGATTTATTAGATCCATCTTAACACTGTGCCTAAATGGAATTAAACACTGCCAACAGCATGGGGTTCAGCTTCTGTGGAGTGTAGAAAGTAATGGGGAAATGGACAGGATATTTTACATGTGAGAGCTTCTGCTATGGATAGGATAGATTTGTTGGATCAAATCAAGGTGTATCTAGACATGAATTATGGTGTCAGCAACAGATGCCCTAAGAGTTTACAGGACCCCTTGCTGTCATAGGGGGGATTTGGCGGTGGGCATGGGTGGGCAGGACATTGCATCTCATCAGTGACATCACTTGTGAAGCTTTGGTTTCTGGGCAAAATTCTATGGGGTTTTTGCCTTTAAACCATAGTTTGCCCAAAATCATAGCTTGCTGTATGACGTCCCTGGTGCAATGATGTCACAGCAATGTCCCTGTTTGGGGGTGGGGTTTCTCCTGTCAGTCAACTGAGTGGTGGCAGATCAAAGCCCCCCCCCCAGTGGGGAACCCCCACTAGGATTTGGGGGCTGGCAACCTTAGTTTATAAGCACTAACTGGGCTTAGTGACTCCACCAGGCTCATTCCTTTATATAATAGGTCTCAATTTTCTCTGTAAATGTCAATACAAATGTGTGCACTTTACTTGGTTGGATAAGATTTCAGGCAAGGGCTGAAGGCACATCAGGTTTAGTAACTTCTGCATCAACCCTGGTAGGTCCCATCAACATTACTGATTTTGTAGTTAACAGAAACAATATCTGAAACGAGAAAGGCAACTATGAAAGAAAGTGAAGGAAATAATAATTGGATTCCAAGGGGCGATTTTTTTAAATTAGACTTTTTGTGCTTGCTGGTTAAAGTGGCCGTGGAGCCAACTGGTATCATTTCCTGGGCTTGCTTGGGCCCCTTTCACAATGTTTCCAGGGCTTGGCTCAGTCTTGGCCAGTAGTGGCATAGGAGGAAGAAATGGGTGTTTCTTGCTTGAAGCAACCAAGTCCCTTGAACTGCTCTTTCTTCTCTTTCTCCTGAGAGTTTGAGCCTGTGGAGTAATTACATGAAATGAGAACTTTTTTCTCAGAATGTCCCATTCATAGTTGTCATGGATAGAGGCAAAACTGGAATGTGAATGCAGAGATTCCCACCTGGCTGTCATCAGTCCCCTGAGAGGGAAGAAGCTCAGAAGGTCATGTTATGTGGACTTAGATTCCAGCAATACTGGAAGTGGTTGGTTGGGATAGGTTACACCGTATGTCAGAGGTCTGGGGTGGAGCTCACTGAGACCACTGGTACAGCCATGGCCTTGAGGGAGGGGAGGACTGTATCCAGGGCTTGAATTCAGCAGGAACTTACATGAACGCAGCTCCTGAACCTTCAGCTAGGGTCTGCATGCAGTGGGGAGTTCTCTCCCCGCTGCACACAGATCCCAGGACATATGCAAATGAGTTATGTTACTGAGCTCCTGCACTTTCCCCCTCCTCTTATATTCTCTTTATGGCACTTCCGCCTCCCAGCCTGCTCTGTTAGAACCATGTATTAGCTGGTAATATTTGATGAAAGAAGCTGCAACAAGGTAAATGTTTATTATGAACTGAAGCAGGATGCAGCAGAGTACCAAATTTATGAGATACCCACCAGCAGTCTAAATAGCGTGGCTTCGTCTAGGCTCATCTGAGCTTAGGAGCTAAGAAGGGTCAGCCACAGTCAGCTCTTGGATGGGAGACCACCAAGGAGGGAGGTGGAGGAAGAGGAGTGCTAGACTATATGGGGAACCATAACTGTCCTCTACCAAACACTTGGCAGAACATCTCTGCCTTACATGCCCTGTGGAGTGGCAACAAATCCCACAGGGCATGGATGCTGTTTAAGAGAGAGTTTCACTAGGCAGGGGCTATGGCAGGAAAGGCCCTGGTTGAGGACAGTTGGATGTAGGACTGCCTGTCAGATCTTGTGGTTTGCCATATTTTAAAACCTCTTTTTATGCCATCATTCTTTCCCCTGTGGTCTTGTATTGTTCCAAGGAAACATACTAGTTCCACAAGAAGGCAGCAAATCGATGGAGTGAACACAACGGAAGGATCCTTGACATCCTGCCTTTTAAAGATGAGCTGGCTTCACTGCACACAGTTAGCCTATGGTGGTGAAATGATGCTAAAGTTGCACTGCTGGAAAGCTTTTTGCTGTGTAGTGGCCTCAAAATAAAAGAAAATGGGACATGTAATTCCTTGGCTGGGGGGTGGGGAGGGAGAGGCCTGTGTCTTCACTCACAGATGTGGTCACCATCCATGAGAAATGGCTTTGAGGTTTAAGGCAAAGTGTGGGAAAGAGTGTAGAAATAGATGCCAGAATCACAACTTGGTTGCTTGCTGGGCCCAGTTCCAGAAACAATTGGTGCAATATAGTTGCCATGGTTGATAGTTCACTTTGTAAATTTTATGATCCAAGGGCACTGTTGTGCACTATTGCCTCTGAGCTAGCCCACTCTATACCATAGCCACCAAGCAGAAGTGACCCTCTCTTAGTTCCGTGGGATTGAGAGAAGCAGAGCTGCCTCCTGCAGCTAGGGGAATGTGATTCCCAGCACTGCTGAAAGAGGAGCAGGGTAAGAAGACAAGCAAGGCTAGAAAATGCTCAAGGGGTGTCACTCATATTGGCATGCCACCCTCAGGAAAGCAGCCAGGCAAAGGAGTGATAGCATCGTTTTATTTTGCTCTCTTCTGAGGCTGACTTCCTCCCACCCTTAGTGATAAGGTCCAATATGGAGTCAATTACTATTAGTTAAGACAAGCAGTCCTTCTCAGGCAGCCATGTAAGCCTGCTGAGCTTTCTGTTCCTTCCCTAATTAATTCCCAACACCAGTCATCTCAGTTTAAACAAGAAGCTATGTGTACCTAAAATACATACTTATCCTGGATTTTGTGGGACTGTGTTTTGTTTAAAGGGTTCAGTCCAAGTACTATTTGCATAGCATAGGGACTGCCACTTTTTTAGGTGCCAGCAGAAGGGTGAAGGGTGCTTTAAAAGAGATGTTTGATCCCATGGGACCACCTGTGGGTAATCTCTAGATGTATTGTTGAAACTGACCTTCCATTCTATATTCTTGAAATGATAGTGTCCACAGCTTCACATGAGATAGGTTGATTTAACCAGCACCATGTACGAATACCAAGGTGGATATACTGTACTGATTTGGGTTTTTCCAGTTTTAAAAAAGTTTAAGACCCCAGGAGCGACAGAAAGAAGCCTGTACTGTATTTAGTTAAACCACACATTTCTCCATAATGGGGACCCAAAGTGGCTTGCAAGACCATTCTCACTTTCATCCTTTTATCCTCCCGATAACCCTGTGAAGCTGATGAGGTTGAGGATTGACCTCAGGTCACCCAGCAATGGGGTTGCCAGGTCCAACTCAAGACATATCTGGGTACTTTGGGGGTGGAGCCAAGGGCAAGGGTGTGACAAGCACAATTGAACTCCAAAGGGAGTTCTGATCATCACATTTAAAGGGACCACACTCCTTTTACATGCCTTCCTTCCATTTGAAAATAATGAAGGATAGGGGCATCTTTTTTTGGGACTCATAGAATTGGACCCCCTGTTCCAATCTTTTTGAAACTTGGGGGGTGTTTTGAGGAGAGGGACCAGATGTGATGCTGAAAATTTGGGGCCTCAAAAAACAGTCCCCTGGAGCCCCAAATACCCATGGATTGATTCTCCATTATTCCCTATGGGAACCAGTATCCATAGGCTATAATGGAGTGCCCAGCAGACATTCCCCCACCCTGATTTTTGATAACCCTGAAGTGGGGGGAGGGCATCCAAGCCAGGGGATCCCTTGCTCCCAACCCTACCCAGCAAGTTTGCATTAGGGTTGCCAATCCACAGGTGGGGGCAGGGGATCCCCTGGTTTGGAGGCCCTCCCCCCACTTCAGGGTCATCAGAAAGCGGTGGGAGGGGAGGGAAATGTCTGCTGGGAACTCTATTATTCCCTATGGAGATTTATTCCCACAGAAAATAATGGAGAATTGATCCACAGGTATCTGGGGCTCTGGGGGGGCTGTAGTTTGAGGTAGAGGCACCAAATTTTCAGTACAGCATCTAGTGCCCCTCCCCAAAATATCCCCCAAGTTTCAAAATGATTGGACCAGGGGGTCCAATTCTATGAGCCCCAAAAGAAGGTGCCCCTATCCATTATTTCCTATGGAAGGAAGGCATTGAAAAGGTGTGCTGTCCCTTTAAATGTGATGGCCAGAACTCCCTCTGGAGTTCAATTATGCTTGTCACAGCCTTGATCTTGGCTCCACCCCCAATGTCTCCTGGCTCCACCCCCAAAGTCCCCAGATATTTCTTAAATTGGACTTGGCAACCCTAGTTTGCATGCTAGAGTGCGGATTCAAACCTGGTTCTCCAGCATCCCAATCCAACACCAATGTTTGTGTACATGTGCGAAAACAAGCTGCTATTCACAGGATGTGAAAAGTTTGCTGATAAATTTCACAACAGCAGGCGTGAGAAGAAGCAGAACTGCCTCTTTTATAATAGACGTTCTTATTGGGGGAGCATTAAATCAGTTAATCTTAACTTCTTCCTTCATCTGATTGCAACCTTCACAACTGGAACACTCATGAAATTTATGATCAACTTTGCCACTACAGTGGTGTGTGTTTTGCTTTGAAATTTCCTCTTCATCTATACTTGACCAACAAGCTCTACGTAACTGTTTCCATGCTGAAATGGGACAACTGTATATATCCTTGTGATGAAAAGCAATTTATCAGTACCATATGGCTTTTTCATTTCCTGCAATCCATCTACATGCCATTTTACCCTGGCTGATGATTGGCTGTTGTCTGAATTGTTCATTCAATGTTGTCTTAATTCATATGTGAGGTGAGTGGGTGTATGAATACTAGGCTGTATGTACTGTACCCATTTGGGCTTCTCCTGTTTAAAGAATATTATTTGCACCCTGATGAGAATACTTAGAATAACAACGGAAAGAAGCAAAAAAGAAAAGAAACTTCAATAATTTGGCCATTTTAAAAAAAATGCTTTTTAAAGAGGATGTGATCAGCAAGGGTTGAACAATAGATAACTGGCTGTCAATAATGATGGAAATTACTAGAAGAAATACAATTGGTTTTCTAACACATAGGCTAGAGTAGGGGCTCATACAATGTTGTCTTAATTCATATGTGAGGTGAGTGGGTGTATGAATACTAGGCTGTATGTACTGTACCCATTTGGCCTTCTCCTGTTTAAAGAAGATTATTTACACCCTGCTGAGGATACTTAGAATAACAACGGAAAGAAGCAAAAAAGAAAGGAAACTTCAATAAATTGGCCATTTAAAAAAAAATGATTTTTTTTAGAGGATGCAGTCAGCAAGGATAACTGGCTGTCAATAATGATGGAAATTACTAGAAGAAATACAATTGGTTTTCTAACACATAGGCTAGAGCAGGGGCGTTGAACTCATTTGTTAAGAGGGCCAGATATGACATAAATGAGACCTTGTTGGGCTGGGCCATGTCGGGTTGGGACGAGCAATGTCAGGCCAGGCCATGTGCGTACCTATTTAAGATTAGGTAGCAGAGATATAAATTTTATAAAGAACACAGATAAACACAAATATATATATTTTAAAACTTAAAACATTAGCACTCATTGGTCTTAAAGATGCTTTATTTGTATTTCTCCCATGGGATCCAGGGAACTGGGCAAAGGAAGCTCTGGCTATTTCCTTCCTTCCCCAAGGGACTGGGGGGGGGAGCCTCAGCCAATAGAATGAAGAGAGACTTGGCTTAGTAGCTCTGCTACGCAATTGAGAGAGCCTGGCAAAGCAAGCTATTCCTCCCCCTTCCTCCCCCAAGGGAGGAGCCTCAGCCAATGGAGAAAGTAGAGGTTTTGCTCTGTAGCTCCTGTGTGATTGAGCAAGCCTGGCAAAGCAAGCTGTTATGCAGAAGAAAGCAAGATACAGGGAGAAGGAAGCAGATGACAGCCATTTGCTCGGGGGCCTGATAGGAGACCTCTGGGGGCCTGATTTGGCCCCCGAACTGCATGTTTGACACCCCTGGGCTAGAGCCTATTGAGCTCCAGCCTACAGGAGAAGGTGGACTGCTTTGCAGCCCATTGTGATCGTTTTGCTAAACTCTTTGTGAGCAAAATCCCTGACATCTCCTCTTACTTGGACTGCACATTAGCAGTGACAGGATTGGATGGTCTTGTAGAGCCGATTTGTCCAGTTGTGTGGGATACCTTTCAGCTTGTCAAGTCTGAGGATGTGAACAGAATTCTTGGAAGCTTGAGACTTACCACCTGCTGCTTGTGTGACTCTTGCACCTCCTGGCTGCTTAAATTAACTGGGGGAAGGGGCTAGTGGACTGGGTTTGGGAGAAGTAAATGCCTCCCTGAGAGATGGGGTGGTTGCTCCTGTCTTGAAGGGAGCAGTGGTGCATCTACTCCTAAAGCAATCTACTCTGGATCCAGCAGAGCTGAATAACTGCCATCAGCTGTGTTCAGATGGGCAACAAAAGCCACCCCAGGGATGGCAGGTGAGCACCCCAAAAAAGCATGTCCAAATGTGCACATCTGCCTGCTGTCCTGCTCCTGCCCTTGTCCCGTTCCCGACTCACCTCCAGTTGGCTCAAAACAGTTGCTGGAGTGCCTCTGAGGCTCCTTCCTGGCCATCTGGCTGGCCAGGAAGTTCCTGGAAAGTGCCTGAGGAGCTGCGGATGGGGTGCATGAGGACTCCACACATTCCTCCATGGCATCCGCAACCTGTTCTGCGGGCCATCTGGACACTTCCTGAGCCGGCGGTCTGTACTCATCCATCCAGTCTTAAATGTACCATTCTTGAGCAACGTGGTTGAGTGGTGGTTAGGCAATTTCAGAGATTGCTGAATGAAACAGATTGTTTGGACTCATTCCAATCTGCTTTCAGGCCTGGTGGATGACCTGCCCTGGGAGATGGACAGAGGGAGTGTGGCCCTGTTAACTCTCCTGGGCCTCAGCAGCTTTCAATACCATTGATCACAGTATCATTCTGGACCACCTTTTGGGATGTGGACTGGGAGGCACTCTGTGATGGTTTCAGTTGTACCTTAAAGATATATTTCAGAGTATGATGCTTGGGGACTGCTGCTCCATGCCTTGGCCTCTGTTCTAATAGGTTCCCAGATTTTCAGGATCTAGGTGAAGCCACTACAAGAGGTCATTTGGAGAGTTAGGCTCAGTTGTTGCTAATCTGTGGATGACACTCAGCTCTATGTTGCCCTTCTAGAAGTTCCCAGGGAGGCTGCAGAAATTTATAAGCCTGGGCTAAGCTGGGCTATTCTGGTTGTTGGAGAAATCATACAAAACTACATTTCCCGCTGTGCTCTGGGAACACCTAACATGGTTCCAAAAAATTTCAAACCTGATTAAATGTGTAAAGGTGTCTTAAGTATGAGTTGTTACTCTGACTCTTAAAATGAGCTGTGTAGTGCCACTTCTGCTTAATGCTCTTTAAATATAGCAAATCCTGTATTCAAAAGCAAAAATCCCATACTGGTGAGCTATTGTGGAACTCTTGCAAGCACACTGGAATCATATCTGTTCTTTTAGGCTTGCTTTGTTTCAGTTGTGAGGGGGTTGTAAATGTTGTGCTTCCCTGATTGCCTGGCTTTGGGATGAGCTTTTTCATTCTGCGTACAGTAAGTAAAAAACATCCACACACTTGCGGTGCCAAATTGTTTTTGCAAGGAGACCAGCAAGCATGCTATTTGATTGCTCCACTGCTCTCATTATGTTAGAGCCTATGGTTGTGTCTAAAGGTACTTGCCAAAAAAAAGAGAGACACAGCGAGAGGGTGGGCGTAAAAGAGGAAAGCATCTGTTGTTCTCTATGTTGGCAGAGGAATTCTTCCACAGTTGTGCTTTTAGTATCTTTTGCACTTTTGTTTAAAATGTGACTTGTGAAAGCTTATCTGTATGAATCACACAAAAGCATCCTTTGTACCAGCAGTGCATACCTAATGTGCACACACTCAATAAAGGAGCCAAAGCATCAGGCAAACAATAGTTTTCCACTCATCTTCTCTGGGCCAAGTAAAAGCTCACAAGGAATTGTACTTGCTCCCTCTAGGAACTGCAGTATACAAACATCAGGCTTAAAAGCTGTCATGTCCTAAATGCCTGCAAATATCTTTATCTCATTCTCATGTGCATATTGAAAGGCTTTTAAATCTAACAAAAAGAAAGGATGCTAACATTACTGTGACGGAACTGGCCTGATTTGAACTTCAGACCCAGTCCTGTCAGCTCCCTCTTGAGTTGCCAACTCCTGGAGAGAGCTGTTCTTCCTGCCACTAGGGTGCGCTGCCACCATCTGCTCAATTTAGGAGTTCCTGAATGAGAGAAATAGGACTCCCAATCCCCCTTTCCAGTTTTGAGGCCTGGCCTTGAGGTCCTCTGCCAACCCAGCACCTGGTTATCACAGAGACCAAAGTCCTTCTTTGGGAGACCCCTGGAGGATTGGCACCCATGCCAACTGCATGCCTTCCCGGTACTCCCCTCTTATAATAGCATGTTCTAAGGCTGTTGGAGAACTATGTAATACAGAGCTTTACAGCCAGCCTTCAAAATAGTAAAAGGTTTATTTTGAAAAAGTTAAAAGCATAATTCTAGCACAGCACACAATCGGCAACCAGAAGATCAAATTAAAGTTGGTTTAAAATGCATCTTTCTGTCCCTGGTTTAAAAACTTGCCCTACCAGATAGTTAAGCAGAGCAGTCACACCTAAGCTTAGTAAGTTGCAAAATCTTCTAATGATATAGGCTTGCCAATCCCCAGGTCCCAGTGGGGGTTCTTCTGCTTTCCCAGACTCCTTCCCGCCCCCAGTCAGCTGGCCGGCGAGGGGAAGCCCCGCCCCCAGAGGACCATGAGCCTTTGCACCTCTGGAGGCTTCAGTCTCCGATTGAAAGGCTTCCTCTTGGGATGGTGTGTCTGTGTTACTTTGAAGAAGTTGGCAGCAACTCGTGAGTAGAGAGGCCAATCCCCCTTCAGAGTTGCCAGAAACCAGGTGGGGGGGAGGGAAACGTCTGCTGAGCACTTCATTATTCCCTATGTGGAGATTGATTCTCATAGGGTATAATGGGGAATTGATCTGGAGGTTCAGGGGCTCTGGGGGAGCTGTTTTTTGAGGTAGAGGCACCAAATAGTATCTAGTGCCTCTCCCCAAAGTACTCCCCAAGTTTCAAAACAATTGGACCAGGGGGTCCAATTCTATGATCCCCCCAAAAAGGTGCCCCTATCCTTCATTATTTCCTATGGAAGGAAGGCATTTAAAAAGGTGTGCTGGCCCTTTAAATGTGATGGCCATTTAAAGGGACTCTCTTGGAGTTCAATTATGCTTGTCACACCCTTGTTCTTGGCTCCACCCCCAAAGTCCCCAGATATTTCTTGAATTGGACTTGGCAACCCTATAATGATACCTCATAGCTTCAGGCTTCCTGCATCCAGCCAGGCCCAGCCACATGGTCAAATATGGCTGCTGGCTGGAGTGTAGCAGTCTGTTGTCTTCCAAGGTCCAGCTCCAAGAGAGAAGAGCCCCCCTTGTTCTTCAGAGCAAGCACTTTTACTAATCCCCCGACTCCACCCACTTTACCTCACTTTCCACCCCTTGTTACCTGGTCTGCTCATATTTAGGCTTCTTTTCCTGTTGTCCCCAGGAAGTGTCCTTTCTAGTAGGCATTCTGGGAAACCCCACGTGTTTTGGGAAATCTGCAGCTCATTCCTGGAGATAGTCTCTGGGGCTGGTCTAGCCCAATACCCTCTTCACTCTGTTTCCTGCCTGGTGGAAAAGGATGCCCATTGTCTCTTAAAGTAGCTCTTATTAGCACCTCTTGAGAGGTAGCCCAGATGCTGCTGTAATGCCAGGGGCTACATTCCCCCACACTTCCTGCTTGTCTCTGAGCTCAGAGACAGAACCTTTTAAAAGCTGGCTTGCCCCCTCTCCAAGAGGCAAGGCATTTCTCCACATCTCCCCCACCCAAGATTCTAGTGGAGAAACACTCTTTTACAGAAGGGTGTTCCGTAGCAGAATCCAAACAAGTCTGTTACAAGAAAGTTGAAAGTTACAGAGTACACATTAGAAACCACACATGCAAGTCATTTTGAACCATATCACATATATGGGGTAGATTCTTTCAAGAGTCTGTGTCCTTCCTGGAGAGGAAATTTGCAACCACGCTGTTGCATTCAGAAAAATGTTCAGTCTTTATGATGTACTCTTCAGTCTCCCAAGACCACCTCTGTAGTTTGGTGTTCTTCCTCCATTGCAATTTGCAGCCATTGCTGGGAGGTGTTGTCTGTCAAGAGAAGGAAGTCTTGGCCCCCCTCATGGGGTTGGAAGCTGCCGAGTTCCCACACTATTGCTGCTACCTTGTCCCTCAGTGGTGAAATGTTCCCTCTATCCACTCTGTATTCCCAGAAGACCACCTCTAGCATCCTAAGCATCCATTTCCCCCACTTTATGCTGAGGCCCATCCAGTGGATGACACTAAGCACCATTGCTAGATGCACCCCCTGCAGACACCAGTCCCTGCAAAAAGTTTTGATGTAATCCACATAAACCTCTGCCAATTCTGGTTTATGATGTTCCTTTTGGTTTTAATGTGATGTGACGATTTAATTTTTTCATTCTTCCTCTGGCTGCTTGGCCCACTGGAGGGGGGGGGGTATCTCCTGCTTCCAGTAGGCACATGGAAGCCCTCTGTCTGGGAGTGGTAATAACATCTTCATTTGGTGCCTAAAACTCAACAGATTAGGAAGAGAGGGCATTCCGTAGAAGAGAGGAGCCATCATAGAAAACAGGCAGATAGGAGCCACCATAGAAAAAGATCTCATTGCCTCCCACTTCACTTCAGAAGAGAGAGATGCAGTTTCTTTGGAATTATGCTCTGAAATTAGCTGGTAACTAATGGATTTCTTTTAAGAACTGAAAATTTGTCATTTCTATGACTTTATTGATTAGCAGTCTTGTTGTTGCATCCTGCACCATTTGAAGTTTCCAAGTCATCAAAGATAGCACTATGTAGAGCACACTACAGCAATTTAAGTTGATTCGATCAGAGAGTGGATAACAGTAGCCAAATCTAATTTTTGACCAGAAATGCTCAGATGCCCACTAATTCTGTGCAAACACCTGCTCACTGATATCGAGGATTGGAACTGTACATTCAATATGCTGTTCAGCTGCATCTGAACAGCCTGAACATGTCCAATTGTGGAAAAAAGATGGTAGCACATGAAGACTTACATGCTGCTCCCCCCCCCCCTTTGCCTGCCACCCCCCATAGGCTTGCCAGCCACCAGGTCCCAGTGGGCAGTCCCTTGGTTTTGCAGGCTCCTCTTCACTGCTAGCCAGCTAGCTGGCAGGGGGAAGCCCCACCCCAGCAGCCACCATGTGCCTTTAAATCTTGGCAGGTTTAGAAGAAACTTTGAAACTGCTAGTGTTTTGAAAAGTGTGTGTGTCTTAAATCTCAGTAGGAAGAAAGCTGGATGGGCGGGGTGAGCAAGCAGAGCCATATGACTTATCCCAGTGAGTTTGTGAAGCTGTGAGAAAATAAGAGAGTACAGTCCCTCCTTTTGTTTTGCATTGGTTTCAGAAGATGTGTGTATAGTTAGAGTTAACTAGGACCTGATTATGGAATAGAGAAAACTCTACCACTCTATCATCATCATCATCATCATAGTTGTTGTTGTTGTCAACATCATCGCTTTTTTAAAAAATTCGTGAAAATCTCCTATTTTGGGATTGGGAGGTTGAGTCTGTTTTGGTTAGTAGCAATTATCACAGCTTAAATAGTAGGAGTATTTAACATGAGACTCGTCACAGTATTCAGTTGTTTAAAGCAGTCAGGTGGGAAATATGCCTGCTTTTTTGCTTTTCAAAATACGGTTACCCAAACAGAAAGGGCTTGTTTTCTTTTGAATGAATGGGTAGGTTGCTCATGCAGCTAACTTTTAAAAACAATGGTGCATGGCTTGCCCATGGACCTATGTAAGAAATTTTGTGAACATAATAGAGGCCATCAATTGTGTGGATGTAAAAAGCATAATGTTCTGTGGATAATTTAAATGATACATTTACTTGTACAGGCACAAAGAGGGGGGAAATTGCAGATACAGATTCTGTACTTCATACAGGTCACTTTAATTACCTCACAATGATTCTTGGAAACATGTGCCACCAACTTTGGTTCATCAAGAGGATTTATTTCACAGACTGGATAAGGTAAAAAGCAGGTGCAAGATGCAATACATAGGCTGGGTCCAGACTGGCAGCTTTGGCTGCACCAGAAACATCCAAAATTGGGTTGGTTTTCAGTGGAGTGGATTAGGGCTTTTTTTGAGCAGAAACACACAGGAACGCAGTTCCGGCTGGCTTGGTGTCAGGGTGTGTGGCCTAATATGCAAATAAGGTTCTGCTGGGCTTTTCCTACAAAAGCCCTATGCTAAACAATGGTGATGTCAGGGGGTGTGGCCTAATATGAAAATGAGTTCCTGCTGGCCCTAGAGTGGACTATTCCTGGTCAGACGCTTGCACCGGAATTGCCTGTATCTCACACAGGGGGTGCTTTGGATCAGTCAGATGGCTGTCGTGCACCATCTCCTAAGCTCAGTTTGTGTTTCTTTTCCCTGCTTTCATTTTAGTGGTCATGCACATATGCGCTCATGCACTTGGTGGCAACTTTTAAAAAGAAAATACCTGGAAGTGACTGCGGATGGATTGGCAAGTTCACATTGCTAATTCGTTTGCTCCTGTGTTCAGACACATGGAAAGGTGGTTGGCATGCAGCAGATGAATTTGCTACCGCCACTTTGAGCATGACAGCTGCCAGGAAGTTTAGGGGTGGGAATATGGTGGGGAGGCCTTTGCTGATGTTATCATGTTACTTCCAGGGAAAACCCAGATCTAGGAACTGTTGAAATACTACGGTAAACCACAGAGTTTTCAGCAATTCCTAGAGCCACCTGCTGTCACTTCCAAGATGGTTTTCTGCTGAAAGTTATGTCAATCCTGTTCTGCTCTTGCTGCTACATACAGAGCCTTCTCAGCTGGCTGTCTTGTGTTGGTAGGGCTCCGGCTGGTGACTGAGTAGGCCAACCAGTAGACCACAGCACGGTTCTGGCTGGTTTGAGGGTAAAGAGTGGATGGTTTGAGACAGAATGCTACAACCTGCTTGCCTCAGACTCTTCAGCCTTTCGCCATAGGTCAGAGTTCACTGGCTTCTCCTGCACTATCAATAAAACCAAGGCAACTATATATAGGCTTGAGACAGCAAGCAGCCAAAGCCTCATTGAAAGCCAGTTTGTAGCCCTTTCAACTGAAATGGCAGGACTGTTCTTCCCATGCTGTCCCACCTGCACAGAGCTCATGGTTCTGTGGAGTATATTTCTTTTATTAACAATTATTTTTTGCCAGGACTGACTCAAGAAATATCTTGGGACTTTGGGGTGGAGCCAGGAGCAGGAGTGTGACAAGCATGACTGAACTCCAAAGAGAGTTCTGGACATCACATTTAAAGGGACCGCACACTTTTTAAATACCTTCCCTCGATTTGAAAATAACCAAGGATAGGGGCACCATCTTTTGGGGCTCATAAAATTGCATCCCCTGGTCCAATCTTTTTTGAAACTTGGAAGGAGGTTGGGGAGAGGCACTGAATGTTATGCTGAAAATCTGGTGCCTCTCCCTAAAAAAACACCATACCCCAAAGCCCCAAATACACACAGACCAATTCTCCGTTATACCCTATGGGAATAGGTCTCCATAAGGTATAATGGAGTGTCCAACAGACATCCCCCCCCTGCTTTCTGATAACCCCTAGCAGGGGAGAGGGCCTCCAAACCAGGGGATCCCCTGCCCCCAAATGGTGATTCCAAAAATTAAAATGATCACCAAAGAATATTCAATACTACCTGTATAATCAAAGTTTCTATTAGCATGTACAACTCAGTACAATCATAACTACATTATATACTTTCACAAAGAACAAACTGACATCCAGTGTTTCAGTATACAATAGCCACAATCCCAGATTACATAAAAGATGCTGTCTCTTTAAATCTCCATTTGAGCGTGCCACTGGAAGGTTTTGTGAGAGCCACTTTCCTTTCCCAATGCTTTGGTGAACATATATGCTCTGTTCACCTCCAAACTGGTCAATATTTGTGCTGGAACAATACTGAGCAGAAATTAATACATAATAGATGGTGAAATCCACAGAATGAAGGATCTCAAAAAAAGAGAAAGAACTGGTCTTTTCTGGAAGTTGCAGATGGTTTTGTATGCCTTTATCAGCTCTATCCCTCTTTCAAAAAATCAATTCTTCACGGTGCCACAGAGAATAACACGTTTGGATCGATGCATACCACTTTCATTCTCTGCACCTTGGTGGTTATTCTCTGAAACTTACTGGAGTTCCACCTGGACTTGGCTGGCCATGGCCTGATCCCCCCATGGGGAAATCATGTGCTCTGAGGCCAGGTGGTATGGCCTAATATGCAAATAAGCTCCTGCTGGGCTTTTTCTACAAAGCAAGCACTGGGTAATTTAATTCCTGTGTTACCCAAGTCCAGGGAGCAATGGGATCCTATGTAAAAAATGTCATAAGCAGCCTTCAGAGTTTACCAGATGGAAGAGGATGTATGATCTAGGACTGAAATAGAGGGTCAGATGGAAATGAGGGGACAAGAGGCTATTGTTAATTCATTGCAATTTGCCCAAACATTTTCTGGTTGCAAAAAGAAAAAGATGAAATGGCAGCTATTAAAAATGAATCTGACAATTCCACTCAGAAATAGTCTTCTGAAAATGATTAAGAGTTTTCCATTTGCAATATTTATAGAATGCTATATTTCCCACAAGTTGTTACATAAATTATTTAGCGATTTTTCCTCTCTCACACACACTCCTTAGTCCAATGGTAAGTTATTATCTGCAAGTCATCAGTGTCTTCTATTTACGTGTGAGTGGTCCAATTACACATTATTGCTTCTATTTTTTGTCCCCTGCCTGGAGGAATTCACTATAAGTAAACATAACATTTTCTGTTATATTAATTATTTGTGATCTTATTTTTTGCCAGTTCTAGAGTGCCACAAAGTTCTTGCAGAGAGAGTGCAGAAGTTCCATCTTAATGCCCCTAAGGAAGTATTTATTACAGTTCAAGAAAAACAAAAAGAAAAGCAAACTCTTAACATTTTTATTCCATAGCTCTTCAAATAAGCCTGTGAGATGAGAATGCACTGAAAGATATTGAAGGCAACCTCTTTTTGTGACTCTTACTTACCTTGAATCAAGAGTTCTGCAGAAGGGTTTCTGTTTATACAGGAAACTACAGAATGATTCCTAGCTTGTTCCATCTTTTTGAGTGGGCTGCTGCAGCATTTCAGCTTTCTTAGGCTCCCCACATTTAATTAAGCTTCTACAACTCAAATTTCACAAGGCGGCTTGTGAAATTTGAGAAAAATAATATTTTACATTAAACACTGTTTCTCTGGCTGTACAATCCAGACATTGTCCCAACCAGTGACTTTGGTAACAAATATTTAGTTTTAGCAATCAGCAAATGTTGCCCCACTGCAAGATACTTCCATTGCTCACACGAGGAAAATCTGTTGCTGCCCCAAACCTTCAATACAGCACAGTTTCAGGGTGGTATCAGACATGGCTGATATGTAGCTAAAGAAATGGTATAATGCAGGGCTATTTTTCTGGGGAATGCAGCAGAACAAAGTTACGGAACATCTTCATGGAAATAAAATTCTCAAAAAATGTTTAAAAGTTAATGAGGGGCACCCATGTGTTTCTCCTTCATTTTCCTCTTGAGAGTTCTGGCCCCTCTTTTCCAGAAATAAATCTCTGGTATTTTTGTCAGCACCATTGTGAAAGAATCCTTAGAGAAGCTTATCGCCAATGTGGTATGGAAAGTGGTCTGACACTATGCCTTCCCTCTTATATCTCAATAACAAAAAGGGCCTAGATACTTACTTTAAAAAATAAATAAAAGTGAAAGCTATGGACTCAAAGAACCTGAAATATAGATTGTTATATTATGATATGCCAATTGCCATTTTTTAAAAATGCCCCCTGATGGGCAGAATGAGCACTGCAGGGGACCGGTGGTGAAACCTACCATGTAGTAGAGGGGTATTAAACACATGGCCCGTGTATTGTCCAGGGCTCTTATCTGGCCTGCAAGCAACTCCTCTTCCTCCTCCTCCATATAGCAAAGTAGGAGCCAAGTGCACCTTTAAGGCCAACAAAGTTTTATTCAGAATGTAAGCTTTCATGTGCTCCAAGCACACTTCATCAGACGAGGAATCAGGTACAGTGGGCAGGGCTATATATAGCTGGTAGGCAGTGGTTTAGAATACAAAATGGTACAAATTTAAAATCCAATGACAATAGCAGAGTTTCACATAAGAGGCATATAATAATATAAAATATGTAACCAAGTCAATACAATAGGTATGCAGACAGATTGGGCAATCCTCCTAAATATTAATATCTAATTTTTCAATCCACTCAACTGCAACTGGGGAGAGTTCACAGAGCTCTGTTGCATCTCCCTGGAAAGTATGACGCTTACATTCTTGTGACAGGAAAATAGTTTGGCGAGCTGCACCACAATTGCATTTGGGTCCTGGTATTTTGCCCCATTTAAACAACAGGTCTGTACAACTGCCAAAGCCTGTTTGTATTCTATTAACTGTCTTCCATATTTTACTAGACAAGTCAAATTCTGCAGGTCTCTTGTTGGTGTTTATCAGGTGATGGATATTGGGTGGAAATGATTGCATTCATGTTTGCAACAATTTATTTCCTAGATTGAAATTTTGTGATTGCAGGAACAATGGGAAATCCACACAAACCATTCTTTATATAGAAAATATAAGAAAAATCTGCTACTAATAGCTGGTGAACTATTGCACTAGGATTAGGTCCTGACTAATTGTACAACCCCTCTTTTATACAGATCCTCCCATCTCCTAAGGAAACTACTCAGGAGATCATCTGAGCTGAACATACATGGCATTCACCAGGATGAGGGCTTTTTCAGTGGTTGCCCCAGCTTTCTTGGTTTCCTTTACATTAGTCTTTCTGCTTCGTTTGCATTACTGTTTTCCTTGCATCATAAAAGGTACATAGAAGAACTGTTCCCAGTATTTTATTTGTAACTCCTTTTTAAGAAATGCTTGGGATATGCTGCCATTTTACTGACACTAATTTAGTATGATTATAATTGCCTGATTTAATTGTAGAATTGTTTTTATTGTTTATTGTTTAAGTTTAACTGCTGTGATTTTTGTTGTTGACTGGATCAGACCATTCTAGCATTTTGTTTCCGTCACTGGATAGATGAGTTGTTATAATATGTCAGTTGTGACTTGTGTGTGAACCAACCCTATGTGCAGCATTTGGATATGTTTCCTTTTGATTGCTGCCTCCTACCAATTTACAAATAATGTATAAGGCAGAAAAGATAGACAAAACTTATTATGTGATCAGCTTCCCCCTGTACAGCTTTGTTTTCCCCATTAAACGTTGTAACTCTTGCCAGCTGCCCAGGCAACATGTTTTCTTCTGGTCCATCTTCTTCTGCTCATTGTTCAGGTACTTTGCACTTGAATGCAAACCATTTTACGAAAAGGGGATCCACTAAGCTGCCTCCATTTGAGACCTGCCTGTCAGTTACAGCACATCACCAGGAGCTGGAGAATCTCAGGAGATCACTGAAATTGTGTGGAGTGATTGGCTGATGTTAGGGTTGCCAATCCCCAGCTGGGGGCAGGGGATCCCCCGGTTTGGAGGCCCTCCCCCTGCTTCAGGGTCGTCAGAAAGCAGGGGGATGGGAGGGAAATGTCTGCTGGGAACTCTATTATTCCCTAGGGAGATTTATTCCCATAGGAAATCATGGAGAATTGATCCGCGGGTATCTGGGGCTCTGCGGGGGCTGTTTTTTGGGTTAGAGGCACCAAATTTTCAGTATAGCATCTAGCGCCTTTCCCCAAAATACCCCCCAAGTTTCAAAAAGATTGGACCAGGGGGTCCAATTCTATGAGCCCCAAAAGAAGGTGCCCCTATCTTTCATTATTTCCTATGGAAGGAAGGAATTGAAAAAAGTCCCTTTAAATGTGATGGCCAGAACTCCCTTTGGAGTTCAATTATGCTTGTCACAGCCTTGATCTTGGCTCCACCCCTAATGTCTCCTGGCTCCACCCCCAAAGTCCCCAGATATTTCTTGAGTTGGACTTGGCAACCCTAGCTGATGTTCCTAGAATAGAAGGTGGGAAATGGGTGGCCTGGAGGCAAAGTAGTTCACTCCCACCAGCAGCTGCACCAATTGGTGGTGGTGGGGTTTGAGCTATTTAGTATCCCATAGTGTCAGTCTGGAATATATTGTGGCAATAGCGTTTTCAAACTGATGCTGTGGTATTCCCAGTCCCCACAATTTCATGCTTCCGAAACAAAGTCAGCTGCTTTCCTTTTTACAGGCACACATTTAAGGCCCCCAGTGACCCCCCCGCGATCTGCTGCCTTTCCCAGTTACCGGCATGTTTTGGATAAACAAAGAAGAAGGAAGTGAGCACCACGGCATCTGAATGCTCTCGTCAAGGAAAGGGCTACAACGGGGGCATGGATGCCTGACATACAGATCATAGCCTACTGTTGGCTCATCTGTCATTTTGTTGTAAGAAAGCAAGCCACCCTTTACCACTGTTTAAAATAGCCCTGGAGGAAGTTGAGCATTAATCTTAACCTCAAACACATTGAGCCTTGCATTTCCTCTCAGGCTCTAGAATGTGCTATCTGGTTTCCCACACCTCAGTCCTGCTAAGTATAGTTCCTTTAGGCCAGCTGCTGAGGAAGGAAAATGGAGAGAGAGAAAAAAATAACACAATGCTTCCGATGGATAAAGCATTGCATCCCTGTCACTCTTGCTTGTTCCTCCTGTCCCTCAGAAGTTTCTGAGGGATGTATACGGAGGAGAGGAGTCTACATGCAATTTTTGCATTAGTGGATTAGAAGAAAAACACCAGGGCTTTTTTTGAGCAGGAATGCACAGGAATGCAGGTGTGGCCTAATATGCAAATGAGTTCCTGCTGGGCTTTTTCTGAGAAAAAAAGCCCTTAAAAACACATTTTAAAATTTTGAAATGTAAAGAATGGCAGTTTGTTCAGTTTCGCACATGAGGACCTGTTGATATTTATATATTTGAAGAAGTACCTGAGGATCCAGACTTTCTTCTGGTCCATCTTATTCAGACTTATTTAGCAATGGTTGAATATTTATGTATACCAATGAGTTACATGAACAGCTCCTAGTACATGGGTTCAGCTTTCCTGCGTGTGCTTTACAGACTTGTGTCTTTTGGAACCATTCAGCCTGCGTATACACAGGCCAGGTTTGACACTGTATTTTGCAGAAATCTAAAGAAGCAAAGGACATGTACATCATACCTTCTGAAAAATAAAATAAAAAAGGGACAGAGCAAGTTCCAAACAAAACACTTGGTCCAGCAGAGTATCATATACTAGAGAAGCCTGGTGTGCAATCCAGTCCTATGCAGAGATGTAAAATTTCCAGGAATTTTGAAACCACAGGAAAAAAAATCTGCTCCCCCAAATAGTGGAAATTTTGGGCAAAAATGAAATATATCCAACACTTACTGTCCTATCAAACCTAATCTAATTTTACTCTTGTAGCAACATGAAATGTATCATTTATAACTTCCATAGAATATAAAATTGCAATATTTGACATATTTATCAAATTAAAAAATTATAAATTGGTCCCCTACCTCGAACACAGCGACTTGGCGACAGTGATCCACACCATGGTCACCTCAAGATTGGATTACTGCAATGCCTTCTACATGGGACTGCCCTTGTCTCGAACCCGGAAGCTTCAACTAGTGCAGAACGCAGCAGCCAGGTTGTTAATGGGCCTTCCTTTAAGGGAACACATTTCAACCTGTACTGAAAGCGCTGCACTGGTTGCCTATTGCATACCGGGTTCATTTCAAGGTGTAGGTTCTCACCTTTAAGGCCCTATATGGCCAGGGGCCTTCATACCTTAGGGACCACCTTTCCCCATATGTTCCCCGGAGAACACTTTGGTCTGGATCACAAAATCTATTTATAATCCCCGGTCCTAAGGAGGCCAGACTCATGACAACTAGAGCTAGAGCCTTCTCTGTAGTGGCTCCACGCTGGTGGAATGAGTTGCCAGAAGAAGTCAGGGCCTTGTGAGAGCTCATACAGTTCTGCAAGGCCTGTAAGATGGCACTCTTCCACCAGGCATTTGTAAACTGGACTGCCAGCCACTACAGTCCTAGGTAACTTTTGAATCATCCCTTGTAATCCGCTGTATAGCAGCTGCGGAGAAGACAACAAGATCAGTTTACAGAGAATCAAAAATTAAGATTATAGCACCGAAATATTTTATGTATTTTATGTTTTTATACTATTCTATGGTCTATGGTTTTAATGTATTACTGTGTTTACTCATGCATATGCATGTCTATGTGAGCCACCCTGAGCATAGGTGAGGAGGGCGGGATATAAATGGAATTAAATAAATAAATGCCTTAGTTTTGTACAAGCAAAATTGCAAATATGCCCAGTACCTGAGACAAAATTGTGAGCTGATGCCACCTATGCTATTTTAGCACATGTACCCTAATTTTTTTTTTCTGAGAGAACTAAATTCTCAAAGAAACCTAGAAAGCTTTCTGCCCCACTTTCTGATCTTTTTTTTCTCCCTCATGCATGGTAGGGCAATAACCTATGCTTTACCCCATCTGTGGGTAAATGTTTGAGGGAGTGGTGAGGTAAACCATATCAGGTCAAAAGGACAACAGAAGGCATGCAACTGTTGAGAAACAATGAAAGCCCTGCATGCTCCCCTGGCGAAGATTAGGTATTCCATCTAGGTACAGAAATGTATCTTGGATTTAAGAGCTCTCTACAGTACGCCCACTTTGTTTTTAAAAGTGTTTCACTCATCCTAAAAGAAAAAAAAATACTTTGTAGGAATTTTTTCAAGTACTTGCCAACATTTCCAATATTTTTTCCTCTTCGAAAAATTGGGGAGAAATGCCTTAGGAAAAAAAGAAACAAAGAAACTAACCGCCCCTGAATTTTTCCAGTCCCGCCTCCCCCAGCCTTCCTGTCTCTAGTTCTATTTAAAGATAACCTGAAGTTGGGGGACAGGATTGTTTCTAGCTCAGGGGGAATAAAAAGAGAATATAAATGATATTTTGTCTGCCTGATAAGAGAAGGGGGGACTTCATGTGGTCTGAGGTTCCTTGAAGACTGTGGAGGAGAAATGATTGTTGGGGAAAACTGAGCATACACTCCAAATTTCCTGAGCAGGGGAACCTTTTCAAATTGATGGGCAGGAAAACTTAAACAATTTTTTTTTTGTGCTGCGGACTGTTAGGGTTTAAATTTGGGCTGGAAAAATCAAGTTTTCAGCACAACTCCCATGAGCTGCTGAGAGGCTGACAAGGTGTGTGGGAACCTGAGTAAGTTATAACAAACAGTCTCGGTTGGTGGTTGGATTTACGCTATTAATGTGCTGATTCCCTTGGTTACTCAAAATCCCTGTTTTCATTTTGGGTGAAATGGATTAGTTTAAATTTCTAGGAGACAGTGCAGTTCTGGCCAGGTGGAGTTAAAATAATTACTAGGCATCCAAAGGGCCAGACTAGCAATTTTAAAATGCTTTGAGGGCCCAGTCCTGATCAGATCCACAGTGGAAGGGCTGTGGTGAAAGGGGGTCCTTTTTTTCCATAATTGGTGGTCCTGCCCAGTTGTGTAAAAGTTTTGGGCCTCTATATTGTCTGAAATCAAAAATATAACTGGTATTGCATTACCCCTTGAGACACATATCCTTTTTGAATATATGGAAAGATTTTAAAATTCATAATTCACTAAAAGAATTAATTACGTTGATGCTGACAGCAGAAAATGTACCATGAGTATAGGGTGGAAGGCAGTTAAGCCGGCAAGTTTCACAACTTGGCAAACTATGGGAGTACTTTGTTTTGGATAAATTGGCTGATACTATTGTAACTTTAAAAATATGTACTGCATTCATTATTAGATAAATGGTTGCCCTTCTTGAATTGTGCATTGGGCAAGGAATTTGTGTCTGGGCATGATATACATTTAGATAGTACTATATTATCATTATTAGCATTTCATTAATTGTCAAAACTTGGTTGCTTATTGTTTTTTCTGTACACTGTCCCATGTGTGTTAATTCTATAACTATTTATTTTTCAATAAAACTGTTGAACTGGAAAAAAAATCAGATCCACAGTGTGGCAGGCTGAGGGGCTTTTGTCTCCCCTGCACCTTTTCAAAAGCTGAAACAGCTGAGGGGGGCTATCCAGCTATTTTGGATCTTGAATAGGCATTGAAAGGAGACAAAAGTAGTGTTGGATTTTTAAATTTCTTAAATATTTATGTATAAATGAAAAATAAATATTATTTCTTTGTACAGTCAGGTTAATCTTAACACTTTCATTGACAGAGAATATACTTCAAAGGTATATTCAAAGCCAGTAGCCATTTTCTTTTGTCAAGTATGTTGGATGTGTGACTCATCCCTGAAGCAGGGTGTCTTTTATGCAACAAGCATCATGCAAATGATGGACAATTGCATATTTTGTTTCAATAGACTCAGTGGTATGACACATTAGCCCTGTGCATCAAGACTATCCTGATGGTGAGGAGATACTCCAGACATCTGGTGTCCATTCAAGTTCAAGTTCAAGTTTATTTATATCCCACCCTTCCCACCGAAGTGGCTCAGGGCGGCTCACAACACATAAAAATCTAACATATTTGAATTTAAAACATCTTACATAGTTAAAAGTAGAATAATAAAACATATAACGGCGGTCTATCAGAACTACATTCACTGATCATAATGTTTCAATACAAGCCCACATGTGTGGATTTGGCCATGGTAATCCATCCTCTGATCACATCCAGGTTAAATTACTGTAATGTGTTCTAGATGGAGCTGAACACAGCTGCCAGATTATTGTCAGGGTACAGAGATTGTATCAACCCTGTGCTGAATGATCTTTATTGGCCCACCTATCTGTTTCTGGGGACAATTCAAAATGCTGGTTTTTACTGAGTCCATAAATGGCTTCAGGCCACAATATTAGGACTGCCTCCATTCATATTATCCAGCCCAACGATTAAGGTCCTGTACTCAGGCCCTTTGGATCTCTGCGAAATCATTCTCCATTTACTTCACCTGCATGAGAAAGAAAGGGATCTCAGAAAATACAAAAAGAGACAGAATGAATTTGGGAAAACTGCATTTTTTCACCATCCTCTAAAAACAGTAGGAAGTAAATGCAGGGGTATAGCCAGGATTTTTTAGATTAGAGGGCTTTACAAAAATTTGGAGGGCACTCAATTTTTTTAAAAAAGTCCCCTGACCTAGAAAGGTGGGGCTGGCAGGCTGGATCTTTTTGCTTTTGCAGCCAGCCACAGCCTCTCACTCTCCCATCCCGCTTGCCCAAGCAGAAGAGGGGAGAGAGGTGGGTTTGGCAAGCTGGGTCTTTCTGCCACCTCTTGCTCTTCCATCCTGCTCACCCAAGCAGGAAGGGGGAGAGAGGTGGGGTCAGCTTGGGGGTCCTGAGTTGAGGGGCCTCTACAAGAAGTGTGTGGGGGGGGAGCAAGAGGCCCCCTGTAGCTATGGGCTCTCCAGTGCCAAATTAAGGGCCAATGTTACCAAAACACCCCTTCCAATTGCCCTCATCCTTATTTGCATGGCTGAAAATTCTGAACCCCGCAAAAGAGCCCATGCTGCAAGTTTCAAACATCCCCACCATTTGCCAAAAGCCTTTATAGCAGTGGTCCTCAACCTTTTTGGCACCAGGGACCAGTTTTGTGGAAGACAATTTTTCCACAGACCGGTGGGGGGGGAATGGTTTCAGGATAATACAATCGTGCACTTTATTTTGGTGTGGTGGTTAAGTGTGTGGTTAAGTGTGCAATTTCTTATCTGGGAGAACCGGGTTTGATTCCCCACTCCTCCAATTGCAGCTGCAGGAATGGCCTTGGGTCAACCATAGCTCTCTCAGAGTTGTCCTTGAAAGGGCAGTTTCTGGGGAGAGCTCTCTGAGCTCCACCCACCTCACAGGGTGTCTGTTGTGGGGGGAAGAAGATAAAGAAGATTGTGAGCCACTCTGAGATTCGGAGTGGAGGGCAGGATATAAATCCAATGTCGTATTATTATTATTACATTATACTATATAATGAAATAATTATACAACTTATGGCCAGGTTGCTAACAGGCCACAGACTGGTACCGATCCATGGACTGGGGGTTGGGGACCCTTGCTTTATAGTACTATAGTACCAAAGCATTATTTGAGACTGTTCAATACCATTAATAGCTCTGTGCAATGCATCCATACATCAGTCATAATGTTTGCTTGAGGCAGCTCACCTCTAAAACAATAAAACAAAACCAATCAAGACAATCTGCATCAAGCCTTTTTAGCCAAAGGACAGCCAATCATAACACACAATGTTCTTGTTACTTTTGTGGATGACTTTGTGAGGGGTTTTCCCCCATACTACCGATTTCTAGGAAAATAATACTGACCTTGAGCTTCATTTTGACTTCCTAAATAAAATCAAACAACAGTAACGTATGCAGTGCCTCATGCACCCTTCAAGGCAAAGGAAGTTCTCTGATTTTTTTTTTTGGTGTCCTGTTCCTTTAGCATACAGGATATGCTCTTCCTCTGCCACTTATAACAGCATTATAGACCGTGACCTAACCCCGCCCCCTCCAGCCACTGAAAAGGCAATTGCCTTGTAATGAAACAGGTTTTACAACATAATTAGATGCAGCCACACTGCAGAGCAGAGTTGACAGGCGCAGTAATTTAGCCCAGATATTGTACATGGATGGTGAGGGATCCCAAAGTAAGCAGAAATAAGCTCTTAGGAAAGAGCTCTTGGCTGTATAAGAAGGTGCCATTCACGCACTGGAATCTTTACGGCTGCGACAAAATGAATACATGACTATGATATAATCCTCACTTTTTAATCTGTGCTAGAGGCCTATACCAAGCTTTTCTTCATTCATTTGTTGAAAACATTTCTTCTTGAAGCATGCTCAAGGCAACTTGCATTATTTTAAAATAAAACAGAAATGTAAAAAATAATATTTATACATTAATGATGCAAAGTGTTTTATAATGTCATTCTTCCCTCTTAGCTGAGGCTGAAAGAGAGTTAATTTCAACTGTGTGGTTAATAGAAATATCTTACAAATTATTGTTCATATTAGAAAAGTGCAGGTGAGTATGAAACTAAGTTAGAATTTGATCACCTGAGCTGGAAGAGAAGACTGGTATACTTATTCCGAAAGCTTGTTTGTGTTGTTGGATTGAACTGAAATGAACTACAACTAGACTTTTTTCTGATAGTTGTAGCTGCTGTTCAGTTCAGTCGCTATGTCTTGGTCTCTTCTGATGGCTCATTTGCAATAGAAATTGCTTCCCATGTTAGATTTTGATGACACAGAATTGCGGTCTCAAGATTTCACTGTACCCTCCTAAATAGAGTACATCCCTGACACTGATTGCATTTATCTGTCACATATCTAATAATACAGTCAGGTGCCATACCTGTTCTTTCCACATAGGGTTGCCAAGTCCAATTCAAGAAATATCTGGCGACTTTGGGGCTGGAGCCAGGAGACCTTGGGGGTGGAGCCAGGAGACATTGGGGGCGGAGCCAGGAGCAAGGGTGTGACAAGCAGAATTGAACTCCAAGGGAGTTCTGGCCATCACATTTAAAGGGACAGCACACCATTTTAAAGGCCTTCCTTCCATAGGAAATAATGAAGGATAGGGGCACCTTCTTTTGGGGCTCATAGAATTGGACCTCTTGGGCCAATTGTTTTGAAACTTGGGGGGTACTTTGGGGAGAGGCACTAGATACTATACTGAAAATTTGGTGCCTCTACCTCAAAAAACAGCTCCCCCAGAGCCCCTGAAACTTCCAGATCAATTCCCCATTATACCCTATGAGAATTGATCTCCACATAGGGAATAAGTTTAGTTTTAGTTTTTTTAGTTTATTTGTAATTTGTATCCTGCCCTTCCCACCAGGTGGCTCAGGGCGGCTTACAGCATATAAAATCTAACATAAGAATATAAAAAATAATGAAGTGTTCAGCAGACGTTTACCTCCCCCCCCCACACACCCTGTTTCTGGCGACTCTGAAGCAAGGAATTGGCCTCTCTACTCACAAGTGGCTGCCAACTTCTTCAACGTAACACACACGCACCATCCCGAGAGGAAGCCTTTCAATCAGAGCCTGAAGCCTCCAGAGGTGGAAAGGCACATGGTCGTGTGGGGGTGGGGCTTCCCCCCACCGGCCAGCTGACTGGGGGTGGGAAGGAGCCTGGGAAAGCGGAAGAACCTCCGCTGGGACCTGGGGATTGGCAAGCCTATTTCCACATCATTACTGTGAGAGAGGTTAGAGTAAGTCTAAATCAATGGTTTTCAAATTCTGCCTTCAAGCAGACACTGAATTGTCTGCTGTAGCAAAGGATTCTGTAACATTTTCTAGGGTGTACTCTCAGTTTACACAGCGATCAGTCAGGTCTGTTGGGCCTTGTTATTGCAGTTTGTGAGAAACCTGACACTAAGGCAAAAATATTCTAATATTAATTATATTATAATTGAGTCCAACGCAGTGATCTTATAGCCCAGTTCCAAACAAAGATCCTAGGTAATTTTTTACTCCATTTCAGTTTTTTCTTCCACAGTGGTTAGGGCTCTTCAATCAATTTATATCTAGGATGTCAATTGTATGCAACTTAAGTGGTGGTATTCTGCTGTTGTGCAATATATACTTTTCTTTGAGATAGTCTTCTCTATCTCCTATTTAACTCTTGCATGAACTAAGGAATCAAGCCTCTTTTTTCTCTGACGTCTTGTTATTGCCCCATGAGAAATGAGAACACACTATCAAATGTGTTTTAATTTTTTAAAAATTATAATTGACTGTCTTATTGTTTTTATATTTGAAATTGAGATGTTGGTTTGTATATGATTGTTAGCCACCCTGAGTCCGTTTGGAATGGGCAGGATATAAATGAAAAGTAAGTAAGTAAATAAATAAATAAAATTCATCTAGATCCTGTTATTGTACATAGCAGAGGAACTTTGGTTGTGGTAGCTGACTTTTGTAGAACTCTCTGAAATTATGACCTTGTTTAGGAATTCCTGATAAGCTTTTGAGAAATCCCAGGATCTCATGGAACACAATTTGAAAGGAACTGCTCTTGGGCACTCCTTGATTTTATAGATATCGGTCTATTTCAACCGAGGCCTCCACAACATTCTACTCACTCCATTACACTGGTTCCTATAGGAATTCTGAATACATAACTGAATTTATTTATTTAAAATATTTTTACCTCACCCTTTTAATATTAAAACATATCCAGGGCAGCTAACAACAGTTAAAAAAATAAATAATCAATAGTACAAAAAAACCCCCCTAACAAAACAAAATCACATTATTATGCAAATTTTACAAATAGAAAAATTAAAAATAGAATCTATAGAAGGAAAGAGCCCCATGGCGCAGAGTGATAAGCAACAGTGTTGCAGTCCAAGCTCTGCTCACGACCTGAGTTTGATCCTGGTGGAAGCTAGGTTCAGGTAGCTGGCTTGAGGTTGACTCAGCCTTCCAGCCTTCTGAGATCAGCAAAATGAGTACCCAGCTTGCTGGGGGTGGGGGGGGGTGGGGGAAGTGTATATGACTGGGAAAGGCAATGGCAAACCACCCCATTAAAAAGTCTGCCGTGAAAACATCATGATACAACGTCACTCCAGAGTTGGAAATGATTGGAGCTTGCACACCTTTACCTTTATAGAAGGAAAACACAGAAATTAAAAACATTTTAAAAATAAAACCAGAGCTCATTCTAGACCAGCAACATATTAGTAAAACATTCACTGGTCCAGCCACAGCAGCTCGCCGGTGGGTCACAGGAAGTATTTCATTTCTCACTACTGAGTGTATCTGAAAGGAGTGTGGGGCTCTCATACCAGGCTGAAGCAGCAGGTGGTGACAAAGAGTTGCCAGGACTGCTTTCCAAGTTTATTTGAGAATATTAGGACCCATTTGCAATAAGAGCTAGGAACTTGAATTTTCTGTTATCTTTTGACACAACTGGCCTTTATGCCATCATTGTGTAATATCACAAAATATAGATAAGACCGGGGCTGGCCAAACTGCAATTCAGGAGGCACATGTGGCTCTTTCACACATATTGTGTGGCTCTCAAAGCCCCCACTTCCCCATCAGCCAGCTTGGAGAAGGAATTTCTTTCTTTAAACCACTTCTTCATGCCAAGCCAGCCAGTAGCTTGGATAATGCATTTAAAGTTAAAGTTGCTTTCTTTCCCCCTCCTCCATCTATCTTCCTTCTTTCCTTCCTTGCCAGTTCCTTTCCTTCCTGTCTTGTGACTCTCAAAAATCTGACGTTCATATTTTGCGATTCTCAGACGTTCATGTCTTGCAGTTCTCAAACATTTGACATTTATTCTATGTGGCTCTTACATTAAGCAAGTTTGGCTTCCTCTGGACAAGACAATCCAGGAGGTGATGACTGCTATAGCTCAACAATAGCACAATATCCAGTAATGTGTGGATGCAACATTTGTGGCCCGACTTGCCTTCTCCAAGCTGGCTGATGCAGAAGTTGGTCCTACTCTAACCAAATGCTTCCTTGACTTCTTCCTTTTTGTGTTCTTCTGTTTGCTGCTGGTCACCCTATGCTATTGCTTGTAGGGTTGTCCATCCCCAGTTGGGGGGCAGGGAATTCCCTCATTTGGAGTCCCTCCTCCTGCTTCAGGGTTATCAGAAAGTGTGTATGTGTGTGTGTGGCGGGGGGGAGAGGGCTGAATGTCTGCTGGACACTCTATTATACCTTATGGAAACTGGTCCCCATAGGCAATGCTCCCTCTAAGCTGTGGAGTCTTGTGAGCAAAAATTGTACTTCATGAGCTACTGGCATTAAAGTTGTGAGCGAGTGATTTGGTTACTGCAAAAATTAGTTTGACCTGAAGCCATCCTTTCTGAGCTAAGGCAAAATGTGTGAGCTGGAGGTTATAAAACTGTGAGCTAGCACACACTAACTCAGCTTAGAGGGAACACTGCCCATAGGGTATAATAGAGAATGGCTCTGTGGGTGTCTGGAGATCTGGGGGGCTGTCTTTTTAAGTAGAGCACCAAATTTTCAGCATAGCATCTGGTGCCTCTCCTAAATTCCCCTCCCTCCACAATTTCAAAAAGATTGGACAAGGGAGTCCAGTTCTATGAGCCTCCAAAGAAGGTGCCCCCATCCTCCATCATTTCTAATGAAGCATTTAAAAGGATTGTGGCCCTTTAAATGTGATGGCCAAAACTCCCTTTAGAGTTCAATCATGCTTGTCACCAGGGGCCATTTTGTAGAAAAAGAGGTGCCGGAGCTCATTAGTACAACTCATTTGCATATGCCACACACCCTTGACATCTTTAAAAGGTGTACTAAATTATATCAGCTCAGTATCTACCTTAAAATGCCTCTTGAATTAGAATTGTTATAATAAAACCTTACTCCCTTCATACTTTTAAAATTACTTTCTCCTATGCGGCCACAGTGGCATGATGAAGATTTCTATCTGTCTGCTTTATATGTTTTGATTATTTCCCCATTTTTTGTGGAGGAAATATTAGACAGTTTGTAAAATATTAGAGTTCAGCAAAATTCTCACAGGGGGTTTGAACAATGGAACCCAGAAGCAAGTATTTGGGGGAGGGAGGGTAAGAAAGAAAGAGCACAATAAATTGAGAGGTTCTGGAGCTCTGCTCCTGTGAGCTCCTGCCCAAATGAGGCCTGCTTGTCACAACCTAGCTCCTGGCTCCACCCCAAAGTCTCCTGGTTCCACCCCCAAAGTCCCCAGATTTTTCCTTGGTTGGACCTGGCAACCCTGGCTTAGATCTCCCTGGGCCTTACCTTCTACTTTGCAGATTCTTGGCCCAGGTAGAACAGGACACTTTGCACAGCTTTGCAATAACAGCACCACACAAAATCAGGCCAAAATGTACTTTGATAGTATATAGTTCTGTGAACATTTTCATTCCCCCCTGAAAGCTATTGAATATCTATAAATAACCTGACCACTGTTCAATGAAAGCTTCTTAATATCTCCTGACCTGGAAAGCTGAAAGTCACTGAAGCTCAACATTATGTTTGCTAGAGCAATTACAGTCACTTGAGCAGAAAGCTGCTCTTCATGTCAGGGATGCCAACAAGAATGACGGCAATAATTTCCTACTGCGGCTGAGCCAGCAGAGGGACATGACTAGGATTTCTAGAGTCCTTGCAGAAAGCAATGCATGCCCTTTCTTCACCTTACAAAGCTTGCTTGCTCAGGGACAATTATGATTCACATCCTGTTAGTCTGGAAAATATAGGGATTAAGAATGTTATATCTGCCACAAGCCTATCATTTAGAGAAACTTGCAAAAGATATACAGTACAAAGAGAAAATTAAATGGTACTCGGCCATATGTCTGTAGCTTGTTAAGTAATACATGCCATTAGATAATAATGTTGGTTTATTTTTAAACAAGCTCACATTGTGGGTTCAATATATATATATATATATATATATATATATAACAGTTGTTTTAGCCAGTCATGGTGTGCCGAATCAACCGCCGAATCACCCCTGATTCGGCTGTATACAGAATCGCATACAGCCGAATCCAATTGGGGCCCATTATGCGGGAGCCGAGTATGGCTCCCCGTATACCTCTGTATAGATATTCGGTAGTATACGGAAATCCATGGAAAAGGCGGGAAAGGGGCTTCTGCAGCCTCAGGGGAGCTGCTTGCCTCCTTTCCTGCCTCTCCCATAGCCTCCCTGGGATCAGGGAGGGGGGAGGAAGAAGAGGAGCCCCAGCAGCCAATCCAAAGCATGCATTTGCAAAATGCATTGCAAATGCATGCTTTGCAGGGCTGTTGTGTAGCTGATCCCCCAGCCATCAGCAACATTGTTGTTCTTTTGATCTTTTGCTCAGCCGCCCTGAGCCTGCTTCGGCGGGGAGGGCGGGATACAAATAAAAAATTATTATTATTATTACTTGGGTATCCAAGTAAGCACTGTTGTCTGGCCAATCACAGAGCAGTGCTATTTTTTGAAAATGCTCTCTGTAGGGCCAGAGAACCTTTTTAAGGAGTCTGCCTGGCTGGACTCCTCCATTGCTGCTGTGCTGGTGTGTGTTGGTGTGACAGAGAGATTGTGCTGTGCTGGCCCTTGGCCTCAGCTGCTGCTGCTCTCTCTCAGCCTTACCAGACTTGCCTGGAGTAGAGAAGATGTCTAAGGTAAGACAGTCTTGGGGTTCTTGTTTTTATTTTAGTTGATAAAAGGACTTTTTAAGACTCAGAGTCCCTTTACTTATCCAGATTTGGGTGGTGGGTAGCTTATTTGGGGTTAGGGTTAGGGGGTTCTGCTGGGGGAGGGAGCCTGGGGTGGGGTTTTTTTTGCCAATTTGCCCATATCTTACTTTAGTGAGAGGACTTTTAAAAATGCAGTGTCTTTTTACTTTTCCTGATTTGGGTGGCTTGGATTTCTTGGGATTAGGGTGAAGGTTTTTTTTTGGGGGGGAGGGGTTGGTAAAGTTCCTGTATTGTTAAAAGTGAAGTTTTTTACTGTTTTAAAAGGATTCTGTGTTTGATTTGTTGCTGCTGTGTTGTGCTGCTGTTGTTCCTTTTCTCTTTTGGTTCTTGGGGGGGGGTGCTGTTTGGCCTAATTTTCATTGTTTAAAAGGCCACTTTTTTAACAGTTGAGTTTCTTGGCCTTCTCCTGTTGTCCCTTTTCCTGGTTCTGGGGTTTTTTTTTGGGGGGGGGGGGAAGCTGGCACCTGGGTGAGAGACCCAGAACCAGCAGGCTTGTTGTGCTTGGCCAGCTCTCCCCATGTTGTTTGGAGCAGGGCTGGAGAGCTGGCATCTGTAGATTGTGTGTTCTGTGGTAGGGAAGCTGGCACCTGGGTGAGAGACCCAGAACCAGCAGGCTTGTTGTGCTTGACCAGCTCTCTCCATGTTGTTTGGGGCAGGGCTGGAGAGCTGGCATCTGTAGATTGTGTGTTCTGTGGCAGGGAAGCTGGCACCTGGGTGAGAGACCCAGAGCCAGCATGCTTGTTGTGCTTGGCCAGCTCTTCCCGCGTTCTTTAGGGCAGGGCTGTAGAGCTAACATCTGGGTTTGCTGCAGCCTTGAGCAGATTGTGTTTTGTGTGGCAGGGTTCATAGAGTAGATAGATGTATATAGTGCGTTTGGGTCCTATAGAGATTCTCTGGTGTGAAGTTAGGTTTGGCTTTGGGTGCCCCAGGAATTGGACCCCCTGGCCCAATCTTTTTGGGACTTGGGGGGTTTGTAGGGGAGAGTCCCCTGCAAATTTGGGGGCTCTCCCTCAAACCCCCTCCCCTCCAGGCGGCTTCAAATATACCCTATTTGCTATTGATTTCAATGGCCCATAGGGTATAATGGGGCCGTATATTCGGAAATAGCCGCGCATCTACCGTATATGCGGCTATTCCGACTATGGAATTCAGAAATATACGGGATTCCGTATTCCCCCCCGTATATTTCCGAATCCGTGTACTACCGAATTTTTTTTTTGCCCATCCCTAGTTTACACCAAGTTGAGCTTAGAAGGTGATAGATCAAAGAGAGTGGCACTTACCACTACCATCTTGTTGCTCATCCCGTAGCTGTTGCTGTGTTACTGACTACCTAGGAGTAGCTAATGCTGTTTTACTTCTCGTTCCTAGGCATCTTTAAAGACAGCACATGCCCAGTAAGGCTTCCTGAATTCCCTTTCAGCGTGTGTCACTTGGGAACAAGAAAGCAGCCTTAGTTGCCCGAGGTCCTGCATGAGGATTTTGAGAGGAGTGGGAATGGGAAGGCAATGAGAGGTGGTGAAGGGCTGAGGACTGGCAAGTAACAGGAGATGGTAACAAGGGCCAGGAGTATAAGCCTCAGGCAGCATCCCTCATTAAGCTGCCACTACCCAAGATGAAGCTGCACAGTATATCCCTGAAAGATCCACTCTTGGTTTGGGTGCTAGCACCATCTGAAGTGAGGTCATGTGCCATCAAAACTATATATCCTTTGTAGAGGTGAAGTGTGGACTTTTTAGAGGTGAAGGATCTTCCTCCTCAGAAAGGCCTGCTACATGTGAGCCATCAGACCTGTTAACAAAGACATTTGTTCAACCAGACTTTTGCTTAATATTTTAATTTGAAAATCATGTGACTTATTCAATTGCATGACCGACCAGGGCTCCAAGAATGTTGTTGTCCTAGTTCACCATCCTCCTTGGTAGTTGTGAGAAAGTGTTACACTGGAAGAAGTTCCAAGAATGTAGTTTTATAAGTGACGTTTTCCTATGAGCTTCAGGGCATGGATCCTGTAGTCAGGAATGTCACTCCTGTCTTATTTTGGGATTAAATCAATTCTGGAGAGAGAAGATGAACTCCAGATATGATAGACCTCAGCCAGTCAGTGGCATTCCCTGATATCATTTTTAGGATCTGAGGTAGAAGGAAGACAGCTTCTGTAACAACAAATGTATTTTGAAGATAAACTTTTGAGTTAACATCACTGTTCAGGTGTATCTGTTGTACCTCTGTAGTTCCCCCGTGCTAGTTCATTTATCTAGCAGTAGTCAGAATAGGTACTGTGCATTCTTTCTTTCACAGAACATACGATCTGCATTCTGAGTTGGTGTGCTAGCCACCCACCAACATAGCACTTGGATTCATACGGCAACCAAGGACATTTCTGCTTTGTAAAGCTTCCTGACCTGCTGAAAATAAGATATTTTCCTCACATCCTTCAGGGGATTTTTGTTTTAGAAGATGCATTTTCATCATCTGTATCAAGAGCCTGGACTGGAGATTACCTCATCACCCTTCAGGATGGCACCACTAATAAAACATTAGAGAATGGCTGGAGTTATGACTCTGGAGCGTCCTCCATCAAGATTAGGTTGGAAACCTCCCTGAATTATGTTGGAAAGCCTCCTGAATTGAAGACACATGAATACCATAGTCCTGCAATGATTTTTTTGGGTTGCAACTGTTTTTGATACTTGTCAGGGATTTTTTGGTAGAAAAAGCCCAGCAGGAATTCATTTGCATATTAGGCCACATTCCTGACACTAAGCCAGTTGGAACTGCATCCCTGTGCATCCCTGCTTTTTTTTTTTTTTTTAAAGCCCTGGTACTTGTGGCTGCAGGATTCTAATTTGAAATTCTTTTTGTAAATGTCCTGCCATAAGCCATACTGTCAATGCAATCCTAAGTGAGTTACACTATTTGAAATCCATTGAAGTTAATTGGATTAAAAGGGTGTAACTCTACTTGGGACTGCACTGTGAGAGTATTACAGAAAGCAAGTATATGAATTTCCATCATTATCCAGTGAGCAGCATAAAATCCAATTGAAATGGCTGTATGTTCCACTCCAGCTTCAATCAAAGGTTACTGAGTTCACTCTATTAGTGATTACTAATAACGACTCTGCACAGCTATTAACACATAAAGCAGGATAATCACTTTCTACACCAAGAAAGCCAGTCTCAATCCTTGCTAAATCCGAGTGGGGAAATATTATATTTGTTAATGAAGAGGGACGTCTTTCAAAATGCCAGAATTTCTGTAAATAAGAAATGCTACACTTTGACTGAAGAGAAATGGGCTTTTGTTTCCTGTCTTTTAATGTGTAAAATGTATTATCTCTACCACACCAAAATCCAAGACTGAGGCATATGTGATTCTTGGAATGCAAACAGTAAGTCCACACATTGCCATAATTTTCTCTATTTCCTGAGCCAGATTAGAGCAGGAATTTATTTGCTTGCTGGTATTTCTGTTTTTTCCATCTGCATCATTAAATAACTGTAAACATTTATGGTCCAAATCAGATCTTGACTTAACAGAGGAACAATCCTTTTCTTTGTGTCTGTCAGCTGGCTCATAAAGTCTGATGCCAGGTATACATCACTAAATAAGCATGGTAGTCCAGAAGATAACCACCCCCTTCTCAATCTGATGGTCATTGAAATCAAAGATAGGTTGTTATTTGGGATGATTCCTGGATTTTTGTTGCTTAACCTCAGGGATCTTACATTATTGATGCATACACAAGCAAGTTCCAGTGTTTATGAGGAAGAAACAGACCCAAAGGAAGGGCTCATCTCGGTAGCTCCTGTTAAGTTCCATGGAATGAAACAGAATACAGTTAATAAAACTGTTGTGGGAGGAGCAAAATATTTGAACTTTCCTCCACGCATTCAGGAGCTGAATTTTTGGAAGGCATTTTAAATTGTGAAAGAGATAGGGGAGCAAAGGATTAAAACTATTTTACCCAGTGACCCTTCAAAACAGCTGTCTAGAGCTGCTAATTAGCTTTTTTTTTTTTAAAAAATGGAAGATTCTAATGTATATGTGGTTGGAATTGTATCTATTATATGGAGTTCATGCCTGGCTCATTGGAGCCTGTAGGACTGAGCTTGGGGACTTAGGAACAATAAGGAATAGGATCCAAATTCCTGCTGCCCTGCTCCAACCATGAGCCTCCTGCTGGTTTGAATGCTCCAATAGCATGCTAGTGCGGGAACTTTGTGTGTATATATAGTTGGCCTAGTTTTCAGTCTTTTGAGGCAGCACTATACTATGCTGTATTCAGTAAAAGAGCTATGTTCACTACCACCTTGCCTCATCATTGCATAGAACCCACTATATTATACTAATCATGGATCTTTCATGTCATGTCCATTTTGGCAGTGTTGGATTAACAATGAGGCCAAGTAGGCACTGGCCTATGGGCCCCCCACAACTTTAGGGGCCCAGGGCTGGCTTCCCCACACCCTGGTTTCCCCCCTGCTTGCAGCCCTCCCAGCCTGCATGCACATCCAGCAACTGAACTACTCTTTGCCCAACTTGCCTGGTGCAGTTGCTGCTGGCGTTGCTGCCAAGTTTGCCTCTCTCTGCCTCTCCCTCACAGCTTAGTAAAAAGGTTTTTAAGAAGGTACCTGCAGCCTGCATTGGGGGCCATATGTGGCAGGGTGGGCGCTCTGACTCTGAGATAATTTGTGAGGGCCCCCCCAAAATTTCAACTGCCTAGGGGCCTCCACAGGGTTTAATCCAGCACTGCATTTTGACCCTTAGTCATAACAGTGCAATCTTAAGCACACTTACATATTTCAATGTGTGAATTTGAAGCCAATGGGTTTAGAAGAATGGAACTCAGTTTTGGATTGCACTGCCAGTCCCATTCCATATCATTCAATGGGATTTAGCTGAAATTTCAATTTAGGGAGCAATTTGGAACACCTCTCCTCAGAAATAAGCCTAGTCCCAAGAAGTCTCTTTAGGATTGCAACTTTAGCTGGGCTATACTCAGTATTTTGTTGTTCGTTTGCACAGTCGAGTATACTCAGTATACACCACTGCAATATTAATAGTGAAAGTACATTATTAAATAATATACATCCACTCCATCTATGCTACACAGTAAGACGGTGGAGATAAGTACCCACTGGAGACCCATTAATCCTAAATGCTTTTATTTTTAAATAGGTCATATCTAATATGATAGAAGTTACTGAGTCTGAGAAGCATTCATCTGTTTACTTTGTTTCATTTTACCCTATTTTGAATATACATAATCTTTCTCTTCTAAATCATTTTTCAACCATTTCTGAAAAATTTAAAGACATTATATAAAACATGTTTTTATGTATACAGTTGTTTTGACAGTGAATATTGAATAAGCTCTCCTTGCTGGAAGCTTTCTGGTTTTGAGATATGTATTTTTGGCTCCATATTTCAATATAATTTTCAGTTAGAAAATGGGGTAAAATGGTTTTCAGATCCCTGACCTAGATGGCCTAGGCTAGCCCAATCTTATCAGATGTGGGAAACTAAGCAGGATTGGCCCTGGCTGGTATTTGGATGGGAGATCTCCAAGGAATAGCAAGAGCGTGAAGCACAGCCAGGCAATGGCAAACCTCCTCTGAATGTCTCTTGCCTTGAAAACCCGGTGGGGTCACTATAAGTTAGTGATGACTTGATGGCACTTTCTACCGTCTTTTTAGAGCACGCACAGTTTTTCCTCCCCAAATCCACAGCTCATGGGTTAAGATGGAAATGGAATGTGAAATTGTATTCATTGATGTTGTTGCTGTGACTATGCCTTATGACAGACAACTGTCCCTTTTAATTATTACATGTTGTTTTTCAATTTTTAAAAATCCCAAATAACAAGGCTGCAATAATTGTATATGAAATATAAAACACACACAATTGTTTCTTTAGAGTCTTTGTGTAATCTTTACCTTGGAAAGCCATAACATGTGGTAATCACGGTTGAATCAAAGACGGACCATAAAATTGTGACAGGGCATATTTTGCTAAACAAAGACTTTTTCTCCAAAAAGAGCCAGAACTTAAACTTTTATATAGGGAAGCTTCAAGTCTGGCCAGTGAGGATGTAGCAATGGAGACATAAAAAGTTTTAGTGCATAGTGACATTTCAACAGGAGCATTTTGTTCAACTGTAGCTTTATTTTTGTTCCTAAGTAGCTTTATTTTTGGAATGGGAAAATATAACAGTCTTTTAGGAGGAATTAGAATACCCAGTTTTCTAACAGTAAAATAAGGTATTTAACTTACCACATCAACTTCTGTGCTTCTTTATTGGTGGTGTTTCATTTACTATTGCAACCACTGAGCAATTACCCAAGTTAGAGCACTCGTGTTTGAGTTCTCTGGTTTAGTACAGAATTACCACCTCTCCATACATTTCCATCAAAGGATTCTGCCTTACAAGAATGTTGTTAGAAATGGACTAGTTCCCTATTAGTCCCCATTCCTTGATTCATGCAAGGTACCCTTGGGCATACTTATGTGACAGCTATATGGTGGCAGCTACCTGAGACCCTAGAACTGAAAACTGTTTCTCGGTAATCTTTCTTTGAGCCCACAGAGAAGACTACTGGAATGATTTAAGATAACTTTAATGTGAGCAGTAACTAAAACTTCTTGTAATAGGATTGCCAACCCCCATGTGGAACCTGGAGTTCTCCTGGGGCTACATTTGATCTCCAGAACAAGAAGAGGAAATGGAAGCTTTGAAGGGTGAACTCTATGGTTGTCATATCAGTGCTAAAAAGGGCTGCCAGCCCCCAGGAATCAATGAGGGATCCTCCAGTTTCAGGGGCTCCTCTTCACCATGGACCAGCTGGCAGGCTGGGGAAATTCCTCCTATAAACAGGGAAATTTCTTGGGGATGCTCTGGTAATTGGGCAAACCCTATGGTTTTAAGGGTGAAAAAACCATAGAGTTTCACCCAAATACCAGAGCATTCCCATGCAATGTCCCCCATGCAATGGCATCACTTTTGGGTGATGTCATCATGTTGGAGACATCATACAACATCTCCACCCACCCGCAGAATGCCTCCCAAATCCTGCTGCTGGAAGGGTGAGGGGGCCTGGTAAACCTAGTGCTGAGCTCCTTTCCCTCTCTAAACTCTGCCATCCTCAAATCTCCAGGAATTTCCCAAGCCAGAGTTGGTAACCCTACCTTGCACAGTAGTCTCTGTAATGTCCTTGAACAAACTGAGGTCATGTGATCTTAGGGTAAGTCCACACATTACCAGTTTCTGAACACTAAAAACGTGGGTTTGGCTACAGGATCTAAATATGTCTTTTAGTGACTTCACAAAATTGGTTCTTTCAGAAACATTGTTTTATTCGTCTAAAATAATACCAAATGTATATTGGCTGATAAGAGATCTTGCATATATGAAATCAAACACATATAATATATAGATCCTGGAGTATAAATCTTATTTTATTTAAAACATTTGCTTCCTGCATGGTCCCATATGGTGTCATGGTGAATAACAATCCAAAGAATAATATACATTAGGGTTTCACTAAAGCAAAGATAAGTGTGTGCCTTGTTCAGAGGAATCATTGTCTTGCAATTTAGAAATAAGAATGTCTGATTTTAATTAAGGAAGGATGGAATTAGTCCATGAACTGCTACAGATGCTTAAACTAGTACTCTTGGTCCATTTTGAAATGAGCCCAGATATGTGGGGATTTTTAAAGACAATTGGCACTTTGCTTTCCATGAACGGATTGTGCCCTCTCGCACCGCTTATCAGTTGAACATCTGCAGCGAGGTGTTCATAGGTATAAGTGCTTATGCATTGGTTTTTCCATGCAATTGCAACCCTGCTTTGAACAGCATTTCCGATTGTATGGAACAGCCTGCATGCAGGCACTTGGATAAGCAAAGGGCCCACTGTAGATATTCAGATGAACACACAGATATATGTGGATGGGGCCCATGGGGGTGGCTGTATTCCTCACAGTGCAAGTAGAGTGGTACACATTTTTTTAAACAGCAGCAGAGTTGTAATTCTGAGTGTTCAAAGCTCTTTATGTACATTATTTCAGAAACCCTTACAATCCGCCCCCGCAAAGCAGGTTTTATCAGGCTGGAACTAAACATATAACTGCTGCCAAAAAGCAGTCCTACATCTCTCTTGGCTGTTGCTCACTTTGGCAAGTAAGTAATCTTCCATCGTCAATCTTCATCCCCTGCTGCTGCTCAGTAGGGTGACAGAGGAAAAACGATCCCACAACAGCATGACATCACTTCTGCCTGCTGAACCAGAAATAAGGCAATGCATCATGGGGCACTCTAGGATTCAACCAAAATGGAGTTTGGGGTGAATTTAGAGTGTCCTACATTGCGGTGATGTCACTTCTGGATTGTGAGAAAAATACCCCTAATTCCAGAACATCGTAGTCACCCGCTTGGTTGCCAGGGTGCCTGAAGACTCAACTCACACACATCTGCCAGGAGAATGTGGGTTTTGTCTACCAAACTCGAAGGGACTTATGAGTACTAACAGCCACAATATTACAGCAGCATTCTGTGTCTCTTGAGGAGTGCTAACCAGGAGAACAGATGGTTTCCAGTCGCTCCATGCAATCCCCATCTTGGCCTTGTAACGGATGAAGGTGCGCTGCCAGGAACTGTCCAGGCAAGCGGTTTCCAGCCTCGACCATAGAATCCACTTTGGGAGGCTAACACCACCAGCAGCTATCTTCCTGCAGTGCCAGACTCCATAACAGTGAAGCAGGAGGCTCACGTACTCAACAGATGTCACCTATGAATAGAGCCATCAAGCTTATCTTAGGCGTGGATCCTGCCAGACCGCCTAAGCCTTTGTCCAACAGAACTCAAGACAAAGACTGGTGCCAGTAGAAGATCAAAGAGGAGGAAGAACATCTTCACCCAGAGCCAAGTTTCTTTGTATAAGAAGAAGAAGAAGATATTGGATTTATATCCTGCCCTCCATTCCGAAGAGTCTCAGAGCAGCTCACAATCTCCTTTACCTTCCTCCCCCACAACAGACACCCTGTGAGGTGGGTGGGGCTGGAGAGGGCTCTCACAGCAGCTGCCCTTTCAAGGACAACCTCTGCCAGAGCTATGGCTGACCCAAGGCCATTCCAGCAGGTGCAAGTGGAGGAGTGGGGAATCAAACCCGGTTCTCCCAGATAAGAGTCCACACACTTAACCACTACACCAAACTGGCTCTCTGGTATAGACCGGGTGTTACCTAGGTAGTAATTTGGCCATCTATTGTCACCTTTTTAGATAAGTTTGATAGACTTAAGTACCCCCCACCTTAACAATTTTTCCCATTCTTTCCCTTAATGGTCATCCTGGAGCCTCTCCCTTGGCCCATTGTTACCTGGAAGTCCAATCAGGTAACTAAGGCCAAGTCTGCTCATTGGCTAGCTATGAGCATCCAATCAGGGGCTGCCAATTAACTGGCTATTGGCTACTGCATAAGTCCAGCCCTTCTGGTCATTGCAGGGCTTCCCCTTTTTCTGAGGTCATGTACCAGCTGACCACTGTCATCCGCCCCTGTACCTCCCATTCCCTGAGGGCTCAAGGTAGTCCTTATAACCTGTGACCCAGCCCCTCACAGGTGTGCATCTAACAGTACCCCAGTTCCACTGTCTAGATACATCCCCGATTCTTGGCCAGTTGAGGGTCCCCTCCCCCTAGTCCTCATTCGTCGCCATTGGAGCCTTCCTTGAAGACTACGATTGGTAATTATCACCCTGTTTGTCCATCCTTGTGTTGTCTCTGAATCTCTCTCTATTTTTCTTAGGACTGTATGTGTGTTTTATGAGTTTATTGTCTTGTATGTATGCCTATATTTTTCTGGAATAAATTTTAATTGTTTTTACTTAATTAGTGTCCTTGGTAAATTTAAGCAATAATTTCTGGACGTGTATCCTGTATACATAGATTAAAAGATCCTTTTTAAGCCAGGTGCGCACCTGTCAATTCCCCAACCTCGTTTTGAGGGCATTTTGGCTTACGGGATATGCATCCAGAAGTAGGATTGCCAATTCCCAGGTGGGTAAAGACAGCACAACCGAAGTTATAGTGACCGTATAACTAAGAATGTATTGAAACAAAATGATACAAATATGTTCAATAGAAGACTAAATAGCAGTAACAATTCCCCCAAAGTTTCACAATTCCATCAAAGGAGTCTTGAGCCTTTTGGAGTTTAGTGCTGTTTTGAAATCTTACTGGAGACTTTCTGTCCCATTTGTCCATTGGGAATTCTGTGTGCAGTTTTTGAATGCACTGAAAAAGGATCCTGTGGGTTTTACAGCTTTTTGCAATTTATTGATGCATCAGAAACACTTTGATATTTTTCTGAGCTTTTGCCTTTGGTTGAGATCTGTGGTTGGAGCCCCCTATGCTAGAAGAGGATTCGAAGCAGGAATAATCAAGTTGACCTCCTGTTCATTGGGACTCCTTTGATGGAATTGTGAAACTTTTGAGGGAATTGTCATTGCTATTTAGTCTTCTATTGAACATATTCGTATGATTTTGTTTCAATACATTTTTAGTTATTCGGTCACTATAACTTTGGTTGTGTTGTCTTTATCTTACAAGTGACCTCTCTCCCTTTACCAATCCCCAGATGGGGGCAGGGGATCCACTGGTTTGGAGGCCCTCCCACTGCTTCAGGGTCATCAGAAAGCTGGGGGGGGGGGATGTCTGCTGGGCATTATTCCCTATGGAGCAATTTCCATAGGGTATAATGGAGAATTGACCAGAGGGCATATGGGGCTCTGCGAGGGGCTGTTTTTGAGGTAGAAGCACCAAAGTTTCAGTATAGCATCCAGTGCCTCTCCCCAAAACACCCGCCAAGTTTCAAAAAGGTTGGACCAAAAGGTCCAATTCTATGAGCCCCAGAAGAAGCTGCCCCATCCTTCATTATTTCCAGTGGAGGGAAGGCATTTTAAAAGTGTGTGGTCCCTTTAAATGTGATGGCCAGAACTTTCTTTGGAGTTCAATTATGCTTGTCACAACCTTGCTCCTGACTCCATCCCCAAAGTCTCCTGGCTCCACTCCCAAAGTCCCCAGCTATTTCTTGGACTTTGCAACCCTAATGGATATGGATCCAGAAGTTACATCACAACATTGCTGGATGCCATTGGGGTAAATCCCACTCCATAGTCTTCCAGGGGCTGCCAGCCTACCCTCCTCTCCTATGATAATAGCAAACAAAACAAAATGCAGGAAAAAAAACCAGTTTGCCAACTCTTCAAATTTTCAGCTTCCAGGTAGGGCCTGGACTTTCCCTAGAATATAGAGAGCAGCTCCTTTGGAGAAAAGGGCAGCTTCAGATGTGTGCCCCCTCCCAACTCCTCTTCCGCAAATGCTTGCCATCCTGGATTCTGCTTCCAAATCTTCAATGGCTACCCTAACTGGAGTTGGCAACCCAACCTGCAAGTATCAGCAATGAAGGAGAATGTGCATGTGTGTCTGTGGAAGTTTGCAACACTAAACCGCACATTGTGTTTTATTGCATTTATTTGTTACATTCATTAAGAAGTTAACACTACTACAGAACCAGGTCTTAATAAGGACCTGTTATTTCGTTCTTAATCTCTGTAGGTGCTAATATTTTGTATATCCCACTGTTACATGTGTTACTTACTTCATCTTTATCTCTGTAATTTCCTGTTGTTCACACTTTTCACATTGCATCCTTGTTTTACATACTGACTATTTAACAACAATTGGGAATGTCTCATACCCATACTAAGTGAACCAGTCACTCTTTGGATTGGATTATACGTTGAACCAAAGTTTCTTTATAACATTTTCCCTTCCCCTTTCTGTTGTATATATAAATCATGTCTGATGGATTTACTCTGCTGTGCATCTGATGAAGTGAGCTCTGACTAGAGTTGCCAACTGTGGCATTAGAAATTCTTGGAGATTTGTCGGCGGTGCACAGGGAAGGTAGAGTTTAGGGAAAGGAGGGCGCTCATTACTGTAGGCCTGCCACCTGCAGGTCAGGAAATTCCTTATGGGGTTTTGTGAGGGGACAGACTTAGTTATAAACTTCTAATTCTGGGAAATCACCAGGCCCCATCAGGAGGCTGGCAACACTACTTAGCAGGGATGTGATGCAACCAGAATCTATAGTAAATAGTAGCATTGCTGCACAAACCTAGCAACACCATCAATGATAAGAGTTTGTGCTGGATCTTATCTTTGGAGTCAATTGAACCTAGAGCAGAGCCTTTTCACCTGATCTTGACTGGCAGGGGAAGGGGAGGGCACATGTGAGAAGAAATTCTTTAAGGAAGACTGAGTTCAGAATGTTTATCTGGTGATGACTTATTTAATTCCCACACGGAATTATCTCTCCAGTATATCACTGGAGAGCACTGTATAACACAGTATATCACTGGAGATAGCTGAAGGCCTTCTTAGAGTCCCAACTGGTATAAAGTGGTCTTTTCCCCCCTTACTTGAAGGTTCATTTATTTGATCCCAGTAGTCTTTTTTTTAATGGACCAAACTAAAAGAAATTATCTTCCGTCTCACAGGTTTCTGTGTACACAGGAGATGTAATGTAATGGATACACCTATGGAATGGTTATAATTCTGCTCACTCTTCTCACACATATTTTGGGGCTCCTGTAATTTCCCTTGAGCTATTTGGCAATGCAGTTTACCACATACTGTCCAAAAGAGTATATCTGGCAAGTGCTAGTCAGTAGAGCTGAATATCAGAATAATATTTCCCTGCAGTGGAAAAACAACACTTGGCCGCAATTTAGCAAGGAGATTAGTGCCAACGTTCCTTATTAGGCTAGAATTATAGGTTTCAGCCCTGCAGGGTGAGATGCTAGCTGATCAGAGGGTGAATTTGGCTGGCTTATGTTCTACTACATTTTCCTTTTGTATTTTAGAAAACGCTTTTACATGGACAGTATTTGAGATATATTTGGTATTGTATGTAGGAGTCATGTGATCATTATGGTTTCTTATTTCTACATGGTTTGATTTTAGATGATGTTTTAAGTGGGGTTGTCTACATGTTTCTATAACATTCTAAAAAAAAAGTTTCCAAGTATCTAAAAGTCCACATGCAATTGTCATCTACATGCCATGAGTTCAAATACTGAAAAAACTCCAAAGTTCCCAATCCATTGATTTAATGGAGGTGGGCATTTAGAAGAAGAAGTAGGTATTGGATTTACACCTCACCCTATACTCCAAATCTCAGAGTCTTAGAGCGGCCTACCATCTCCTTTACCTCCCCATCCCACAACAAACACCCTGTCAGGTAGGTGGGGCTGAGAGAGCTCTCACAGTAGCTGCCCTTTCAAGAACAGCTCTGCAATAGCTATGGCTGACCCAAGACCATTCCAGCAGCTGCAAGTGGAGGAGTGAGGAAAACCTGGTTCTCCCAGATAACAGTCTGCATACTTAACCACTACACCAGTGTTGTAATAAGAGTCTTTTAGCTGCAGTAAGGGCATGGAGGGTCCATTACCACTGAAAATTGGTTAGCTTCCAAGAGATGGGCAGATAGTTTAAAAGTACATAAGCATCCTGAGAAGTACATAAGCATCCTGAGAAGTCAATGAAGTCAATGAACATTCTAATACAAAATGTATATGAGAAGAAGAAGAAGAAGAAGAAGATATTGGATTTATATCCCGCCCTCCACTCCGAAGAGTCTCAGAGCGGCTCACAATCTCCTTTACCTTCCTCCCCCACAACAGACACCCTGTGAGGTGGGTGGGGCTGGAGAGGGCTCTCACAGCAGCTGCCCTTTCAAGGACAACCTCTGCCAGAGCTATGGCTGACCCAAGGCCATGCTAGCAGGTGCAAGTGGAGGAGTGGGGAATCAAACCCGGTTCTCCCAGATAAGAGTCCACACACTTAACCACTACACCAAACTGAGTAATAATGAGTAAAAATGAGTAATAATTTCTTTCCAGAAAAACCAAATGACTGGACATGCCCAAAACATATATTTAAGAGATGTGTCTTGTAAGTTACAATGCCAACAATTAGACACTTTACTCAATGGTTTGCTAAAGAATTGCTGTGGTGTGTAGTGTTTAAGTATTGAATCTCCTTACGTTTGTATTTTGATTTCTGTGTTTTATGGGTAGCAGTTATAGTTTATCCATTTTTGTTAAGCTGCAAAGTTACAAAAGCAGCTGGTATATAGCTAGCTGAAGGCAACCTACCAGTTGTGTTGACAACTTACTAGATGCTGAATAAATGTCATATTTTTATTGACGACCTGACAGTGGATCAAACACACAGTGACTGGATCCTCCTAGCATTTTAAAGTGCTGAAAAGAAGTTGTTCAGGGCCCATTTCTGACTGGAGTTGTGTGGGGAATTTTGTGTGTGAGAGAAAGGGTTTAACTCTTCTCTCACAATTTAACAGTTGAAATGAATTTCCCACACATGTTGTTAGCCCACAAAGGGAAAACTACAGACATTCCCTTATTTTCCTTTGAAGGATAATCAGGCAGGGATCAGGGCAGTGGCAGTCTTAATTTATTTCTTGTCACAACTTTTGGCAGTAACAGCATGGGACTGGATCCATTTTTGGAAATTGGCCTGTGTGCCATTTCTTGGATATGGGGATCCCCTTATGGGATATTGGTGCGAGGGCTTAAGGGAGCAAGCTTGCTTTGGGACTGCCAGCAATTGCCCTCATGAGTAGATGGAAGGGGAGACCACTGAGGGGCACTCTTCCATGTAGGCTCCTGCAATCTGCCATCCCACAGTTTTCCACCCAACCTGGCTGGGTGTGATGAGTACATCGACTGGCATGAGCCAACTGATGTTCCAGATCTGGGGTGCGGGCATGCTGTGCCAGTGCTTCTATCCAATAAAGTTGTGGCCATATTATTCCACAAAGTTCTCCAAATCTGGTGTGAGTCTGATTTAGTATACTGGGGTTTGTTACATGCCAGTAGGACTACGCCCTCCACATGTAAAAGATGTGGCTGCAATCAGTAAAGTCACATGAGGGGAGTTAACCCCCTATTTCCTCCATTGGAAGGATCCAATCATAGATCCTCCTCCTCTATGCTGTTTTCACATCTGGGAACTGATATTAGTGCAACTGGGGAAACTTATTTGTAGCCATCATTTCATATAAGTTTCCCACTGGAGGAAATATTGGCTCCCTGGGGCCATTTCAGCACACAAAAACAGCACAAGTGGGGGATGGCTAAAGCCACTTCTCCCCAAACACCATAATTGTGATCAGAATAGAGTTCACATGCAACCAGGAGGCACAGAACTCCCATCCCATAAAGACTTTGTATGATGTGACTAGGCCCATAAAGAGGGACTGGGTTCCTGTATCTTTAAGAATTGGTCAGAAGTGAATTTGGCACTTTTCTGTAAGCTTGAGTCCCCTTGATGGATTTATTTATTTATTACGTTAAGCTTATATCCCGCCCTCTCTGCAAGCGGACTCAGGGCGGCTCACAACATCACATTACTTCCATTAAAACCAATAAAACATATAAAACATAATTACATATTTAAATTATTTAAAACATTTCATGGTGCTGTATTAATACAGTACAGTATAGTGGTTCTGAAAGTTCGATGGTGACCATCGGTACTCTGTCTGGTGCTCCATATAATGTCCAGTGGCAGCTCTCTCTCGGTTAAATGTCGAAGGCCTGTCGGAACAATTCGGTCTTACAGGCCCTGCGGAATGTAGACAAATCCCGCAGGGCCCTTATGGCCTCTGGGAGAGCGTTCCAGAGTTCTGGTGCTGCCACCGAGAAGGCCCTGGCTCGTGTCGTACGCAACTTGGCTTCTTTTGGTCCAGGGATGGACAATAGATTTTTCGTCCCTGAACGCAGTGCTCTCTGGGGAATATGCGGAGAAAGGCGGTCCCGCAGATAGACAGGTCCCTGACCATAAAGGGCTTTAAAGGTCAACACCAACACCTTGAAATGAACTCAGAACACAACAGGAAGCCAGTGCAGCTCTTTCAGCACCGGCTGAATGTGCTCCCATCGAGGGAGTCTCATTAACAGCTGCGCCGCAGCGTTTTGCACTAGCTGTAGTCTCCGGGTTAGCGTCAAGGGTAGCCCCATGTAGAGAGCGTTACAATGATTAGAATACTAAGTGTTTTTCTAGATAACTCTTAGTCTGGGGTGGTGGGGGGGAGAAGAATGCTTTTGTTTTTCTCTCACAGATGGAAAAGTGATGTAGATTATAATGCCACCCACTGATACAGAAGAAGAGTGTTTTGCACTGAGCGTCACATGAATGACTATCTGCCCACTGGACAGAAGTCTTGGGTGTGTGCTTGGTGCAAGGACCTCCTGGTTCTCAGGGAACAAGTTTGCACCCTTGAGGCCAAGGTGGCTGACCTGAAGAACCAGAGACAGTCATAGGCATTTGGAGAAGATTCTTGGGGACTTGTTAGATGTGTCCCACTCTGAAAATGGCAGACCCGCTGCTGCCAGGGAGCATGAACAGGGCACCGTGCTGAGGATAAGGGGAACGTGCACTCAGAAGGGACCTCTTCTTCAGTTAGTGAATGGGTATCCGTTCATACCAAGGAACCATCCCTGGGCAGGGAGGGAGGGGAGCTCTTGGTAGTTGATGATTCGATCCTTAGACAAGTAGACAGCTGGGTGGCAAAACAAATACAAATGCTAGAAGTGTCTGAGGTAAAATTGAGGAGTTGGAATGCTTAGTGTTGGGAGAAAATATAGATATTGTGGTTATTTCAGAAACCTGGTGGAATGAGGAAAATCAGTGGACACTGTGATTCCTGGATATAAATTATATCAGAAGGATAGGGAAGGAAGCATTGGAGGTGGTGTGGCTCTGTAATGTTAGAGAGAGGGTATACAGTCTAGTAAGATTGAGAAGGTAAGAGAATCAGATTTGCTTCTAGAAATGCTTTGAGATGAAATAGTGGGCCCAAAAGGAAGCTTAACTCAGGGAGTTTGTTATCGCCCACCAGATCAAAAGATAGAGGATGATTATAAAATGATGAAAGAATTAAAGGTAGTGGCTAGACCAGGGGTTTCAAACTCATTTGTTATGAGGGTCAGATCTGGCAAAAATGAGACCTTGTCGGGCTGGGCCATGTCAGGCCGGGCCATGTGTGTTCCTATTTTAGATTAGGTAGCAGAGATGTAAACTTTACAAAGGACACAAATACAATTAAAGATTTTTTTAAAACAAAAAAATTAAAATAAAACATGTTTAAAACATTAGCACTTGTTGGTCTTAAAGGTGCTTTCTTTGTATTTCTGCCATGGGATCCAGGGAACTGGGCAAAGGAAGCTCTGACTCTTTCCTTCCTTCCCCAGGGGACCAGGAGGGCCTCAGCCAATAGAAGGAAGAAAGGCTTGGCTCAGTAGCTCTGCTGTGTGATTGAGAGAGCCTGGCAAAGCAAGCTCTGCCTCCCCCCTTCCTCCCCAAGGGAGGAGCCTTAGTTAATGAAGAAAACAGAGGTTTTGCTCTGTATCTCCTGTGCGATTCAGCCTTGCAAAACAAGCTGTGATGCTGAAGGAAGCAAGAGAGAGAGAATGAAGCAGATAATAGCCAGTTGCTCAGGAGCCTGATTCGGCCCCCAGGAGGCATGTTTGACACCCCTGGGCTAGATGTAAAAATTGTGTCATAATAGGTGATTTTAACTACCCGCACATTGATTGGGTCAATATGTGTTCAGGTTGGGAGAAAGAGATTGAGTTTCTAGACACTCTCAATGACTGTGCTATGGAGCAGATGGTCACAGAACCTACAAGGGGAGAGGCGATCCTGGACTTGGTCCTAAGTAATGGCCAAGACCTGGTGAGAGATGTAAAAGAGATTGCACCGCTTGGCAGCAGTGACCATAATGTTGTTGATTTCACCATTTGTATAAACATAGAGTTGCCCCAAAAGATCAACGCAACCACTTCTAACTTTAAAAGGGGGTAACTTCTCTGAGATGAGGAGGCATGTGAAGAGGAAACTGAAAGGAAAGGTAAATAGGGTCAAAACCCTTGGGGAGCTTGGAAACTATTTAAAATTACCATCCTAGAAGATCAGATAAAATATATATCACAAGTCAGGAAAGGCAGAATTAGGTATAGAAAAAGGTCTTCATGGTTAACAAGCAAAGTAATGGAAGCTGTGAAAGGTAAGAAGGATTCATTTAAGTGTTGGAAAGCTAATCCAAGTGCAGTTAATAAAAAGGAACACAGGCTGTGAAAAATAAAATGCAAGTCTGTGATCAGGCAGGCAAAAAGGGACTATGAGGAGCGTATTGCAAAAAACATAAAGACTAACAATAAAAATTTCTTCAAATATATTAGAAGCAGAAAACCAATCAGGGAGACAGTGGTGCGCTTGGATGTCCAAAGGGTGAGAGGACTACTGAAGGAGGATAGGGAAATGGCTGAGAAGCTGAATGTATTTTTTGCCTGTCTTCACTGTGGAAGCTGAGAAGTGTTTGCTCACCTCTGATTTCAGGAGGGGTGTTGAAAGACCTGAGTCAGATTGAGGTGATGAGAAAGGAGGTCCTACGACTGATAGACAATTTAAAAACTGATGTCACCAGGCCCGGATGCCATATCTCCAAGAGTTCTGAAAGAAAGGTGAACTTGTAGATCTCCTGACAAAAATATGTAATCTTTCATTAAAATCTGTCTCCATTCCTGAGGACTGGAAGGTAGCTAATGTCACCCCCATCTTTAAAAAGGGTTCCAGAGGAGACCCAGGAAATTACAGGCCAGTCAGTCTGACTTCAATACCGGGAAAGTTGGTAGAAACCATTATCAAAGAGAGAATAAGCAAGCACATTGATGAACACAAGTTACTGAGGAAGACTCAGCATGGGTTCTGTAAGGGAAGATCTTGTCTCACTAACCTGTTAGAGTTCTTTGAGGGGGTGAACAAACATGTGGACAAAGGGGACCCAATAGATGTTGTTTACCTTGACTTCCAGAAAGCTTTTGATAAAGTTCCTCATCAAAGGCTCCTTAGTAAGCTTGAGAGTCATGGAGTAAAAGGGCAAGACCTCTTGTGGATCAAAAACTGGCTAATTAATAGGAAGCCGAAAGTGAGTATAAATGGGCAATTTTTGCAGTGGAAGATGGTAAGCAGTGGGGTGCTGCAGGGCTCAGTACTGGGTCCCATGCTCTTCAACTTATTCATTAATTATTTGGAGTTGGGAGTAAGCAGTGAAGTGGCTAAGTTTGCAGATGACACTAAATTGTTCAGTGTGGTGAGAACCAGAGAGGATTGTGAGGCACTCCAAAGGGAACTGTCGAGGCTGGGTGAGTGGGCATCAACGTGGCAAATGAGGTTCAGTGTGGCCAAGTGCAAAGTAATGCACATTGGGGCCAAAAATTCTAACTATAAAAATAAAAAGAACCTTTAAAAAGTGAACATCTTAGAGAGAAGCAATTGTTTCCTCTGAAACAGAAACACTATGTATGAAATATGTTCCTCATAAATAATGCCATTTTCTGTTATTTGTACCAGCACAGTGGCAGTTATATTATATTACTGGCACAATCCACATTCCTGCTCTTTAAGACAGAATTTATATGTTTATAGGTTTTCTAGTGTGAGGATGTAGTTCTTTAGTGTTTGTTATTTTCACCTCCCAGTACCCTTTCCCTGTAGTAATAAATATGTTTTTTTTCTTTTATGTTAAATGCCTCTCAATGATTATTTGATCCAGTGATCCATCGAACTGCTTGAGATAAAGAAATAAATGTTTAAACAGAATTTCCCTAACAAAATTGGTAGCAGATGACATGGTTTTGCTATCAAAAATTGGTATCAGAGCAGATGAATCTTGGTTTTTGCCGTCAAGCTGGTAGTTTATAGCATGGACTGTTTTTGGTTTTTGAACTCTAAATGATTTTAATCTGGATCACCTTTGAGAGCATTTGAAAAGCAAGCTGCTATGCTGAGCCAGTCGAACCTCGTTTTAAAATGATGCCTTTTTTTCCTCTTGCCATTACTAAGAGCATTCTGACTTAAATGAGCTTTGAATTCAGATTTTCTCGATCTGGAAATGCTGCTACTTTTGTCTAACAGCCTCAGATGTGCTAGAAAGAGAATTTTTGGATCTTTTAAACCCTTTTTCTGTGGATTACATCGGAGACCTTGGAAGAGCCTTGCTGCAGCCACGCACACGCACATTAAGAACATAAGAACATTCAGTCGCCTTTTCTCTCCAGTGAGGAAGGAAGAATCTTTAACCCTATCCTGCCTGATTGCTGTGAAAAATGTCAAGCCCAGAGAGAGGAGCCACTGGATCTTCTGTTTCCATGTCTTCAGGAGCAGCCACTGCAAATCTTGGTCTTGGAATCGTGAGTAGCCTCCCTGTGATAGAACTTAGTACCCTGAAGTTAACTAAGAATAATTTCTCATTCTGGCTCTCGCTCCTAACGCAAAGACTTGAGATTTATGGAGCTGAAAGAACTTTATCTGAGAATGAGCAAGAAAAATCAAATTTTAAACGGCTAGATGGTTTTGCTAAAACATTCATTTTAGAGTCTATTGAGCCTATGAAATTTCTGGATTGCATAATCTTAAAACTGCAAAACAAATGCTTGAATGCCTTAAAAATAAATATAATAAGACTCCCATCAGCACTATTCATGATTTAAAGGGCAAAATATTTGGTTTTCAAGTGCAAGATGGGGAGAATGTGACTAAATGTCTGAAGGAATTTATGAGCATGTAAGCCAAACTACAGGAGCTTGGTGAACCTATTGCAGAAAGAGACTTAATCTCAACTATATTGAAAGCTCTACCCAGTAGTTACAAGCCTATTAAAATGATATTAAGACTGCAATCAGATTTGAGTCTGGAAGGTCTGTTAAATGCTATCAAGGAGGAAGCAGCCTCAAGATATGGGGACAAGGACACTGAACTATCTGATTCTATGTCTGCTTTAAGCTTGAAACCACAGCATAAGAATAAGGCAAGAAGAGATATAATCTGTCATAGATGTGGCTTAAAAGGGCATATCGTGAGATATTGTAATAATCAGAATACTGCTGCTAGACAAAGGAATGTTAAAGCACATGTTCCAAATGAGGGAACATGGGTGCCATCTCGTGGTCATAGAAATAATAGCAGTCAGAAATTTTTCAAGCCACATGGCCCAAATGGGAATAAAGAAAATAACAGAGAAAACACCATGTATGCTAATAATGTGAATTTTATTGGCGAAAGGAAGATTTTTGATTGATAGTGGAGCTTCTATGCATATTTTTCAAAACAAGTGCATGTTTTCAGAGTTGGATGAAAGTCAGATACCTGAAATAATAGGTGCCAACCAGAAACCCTTGGGAGTTCTTGGTGTGGGTGAGATCAAAATGAAATTGCTTACCACTGATGGAGATTTAATGCCAGTAAGACTGAAAAATGTAGCTATGCACCTGGATCAATTGAGAATTTACTTTCAAGCCAAGTGCTTATAAGAAATAATTATGCTGTATATCTTGATGAAGGAGATGATGGTGAAATTATTAGAAGAATTCTGGAATTAGTTTTAAACTGGATGAAAGAAATGGAGCTGATTATATTATGGACTTAAGTGAAAGGTCAGATGCTGTTGATGTTGTGGAAAAGACTGTTTGCCAGACTGAAGGCAAAAGGTGTGATCACAGGAGATGTGTTTGTGCTTGGCATGTAAAGTTAGCACACAGAAGCATGCAGAGTGATGAGAACTTGCTAAAGGATTGTGGACTTGATGTTGCGCATTGTGATAAATCCAAGGAAAGATGTGAAGTTTGTCTGAGAGCAAAAGAAACCACACCTTGTTTCAGTGGGAAAAGCAGTGTGCATAATGAAAAGTTTTTGGAAATTATTCGGTGATGTTGCTGGGCCTATAAAAGCTTTGATTGGGAAAAATAAATATTTTTCAGTATTCATAGAAGCAAAGACAAAATATAGCACTGTCTATATGCTCAAATCAAAAGATGAGACTCTTGATGAATTTAAAGAATATGTTGCCATGGTTAAAAACAGATTTGGGTGTGCACCTCAAAGTTTGCTGACAGATGGAGATGGTGAATATTGCAATACTGAGTTTAAGAAGTTTCTGAAAGCAGAAGGAATTGAACACAAAGTGACTGTCCCATACACTCCACAGTAGAAGGGGAGTGCAGAGAGACTTAATCATGTGTTACAGGAAATGACCAGAGCAATGCTCATGCATTCTGGATTACTTAAAGGCCTTTGGGCTGAAGCTGTAAATACAGCAGTGTATATTCACAATAAAATACCTTCAAAAGTAACAGGAATTACTCCGTTCCAAGCTTGGTTTAGCAAGAAGCCAGGACTTAAGCATATTAAAACTTTTGGATCAAAAGCCTATGCATATGTTCCTAGAGAAAATAAAAGGAAGCTTGATGCAAGGACTGAGATTAGATTCATAGTGGGAAGAGGTTACAGAGTCTATGATCCAAAGCTGAATAAGACTAAACATTGTAATGTTGTGTTTGTGGATGACAGTGATTTGCCTAGAGCACCCTGTGTACCTGAATCTGTTCCTGAGGTTACTGATGATGCTTCTGAAGACTGGTATAGTTGGTTACCTGTAGTGACCACTGGTGAGCCGGCAGGTCTACCTTCTGAAGACTCTACTGAACCAGAAGGGGAAATGGGGACCACACTGCAAGGAGCGACAGAACCTCCACTCATTTTAAGACGGTCAGAAAGGAGCACAAAAGGGCAACCACCACAGAAATATGGATACTGTGACACTGTGAGATCTATAGAGACTGTGAAACCTAAAGAGGAACCCAAGAGCTGGAAACAAGTGTGCGATTTACCTAATGAAGAAAAGGAAAAATGGATTCAAGCAATGGAACAAGAGATACTATCCATTTATGAAAAAGATGTATGGACTCTTACCAAGTTACCTGCAGGATGCAAATGGGTCTACAAAATAAAGTACAAAGATGATGGAACTATAGACTTGTATAAAGCAAGGCTAGTAGCCAAAGGCTATGTGCAAGAATTTGGAACTGATTATTCAGAGACATTTGCACCAATTATCAATAGTGCTACACTTAAAACACTACTGAGTGTGTCAGCATCTAGAAATATGCTTGTGGAGCACCTAGACATTAAGACAGCATTTCTTAATGGTGAGCTATTAGAGGAAATCTATATGGAAATATCTGAAGGTTTTCAAGTCCCTAGCAAAGAAAACTATGTTTTCAAACTCAACAAAGGACTGTATGGTTTGAAACAGGCTTCGAAAAGCTGGTATGACAAAATAACTGGACTACTACAACAAGGATTTGAGCAAGGGAAAGCTGAACCCTGCATGTACACTAGACTTAAAGATGGAGAATATCAATACATTCTGATTTACATTGACGATTTGGTCGTGAGCTGCAAGAACAAAGAGGACATTGAAGACATTGTTGAAAAGCTGAACAAAGAGGTTGAAGTCAAAAGACTTGGAGATAGTAAACAGTGGCCGTTTTCCCACTGACCTTACCCCGAGCGACGTCCCTCTTCTCCGCGCAGCGTCTGCGTGGATTTCCCACCAACTGCTGCGCAGAACCAGGAAGAGCTGCGGCTTTTGCGTCGCAGATGTAAACTGGTTTTTAGCGGTTTACATCTGCGACGCAAAAGCCGCGGCACTTCCTGGTTCTGCGCAGCAGTTGGTGGGAAATCCACGCAGACGCTGCGCGGTAAAGAGGGACGTCACTCCGGGGTAAGGTCAGTGGGAAAACGGCCAGTATCTAGGAATACAGATTGAGAGACCTGAGAATGGAACTTTTCAACTGTGCCAAAGACTAAAGATTATAGACTTTATAGAATCTCTTGGCATGAGAGACTGTAAAGAATCTAAGATACCTCTTAAACCTGCATACTTGAGAGCTCAGGGTGGTCAAACACTCAAAGACATCGGAGAGTACAGAGAAGCTATAGGAAAACTCCTGTACCTGAGTAAAACTACCAGACCTGATATTACAGTGGCTGTTGGAATATTGAGCAGTTCACCTAATCACCATGATTGGAATGCAGTAAAGAAACTTGCCAGATACTTAAAAGGGACTATGGACTTAAGACTGATAATTGAACCTTCTGAGAATCCCAGACTAGTTGGATACATGGATGCCAACTATGCAGAAGAATTGTGCAATTACAGATCAACCAGTGCATACTTGTTCTTCTATGGAAATGGACTTGTAGAAAGGACTAGCAGAAAACAGACTATAGTGGCACAATCTACAGAAGCTGAGTGTGTGTCAGCAGCCAGTGCCTGAACTTGAATGGATTTTTCATCTGATGAAAGACTTCAGGATAAAAGAACCTGTACCTATTGTAATGTTTGAAGATAATCAAACATGTATTGCTATACGTAAAGGGGAAAGTAGAACAGCCAGAAGTAGATCTATTGGTATTAAATGTGTGCTAGTGAAAGATCTACACCAGAAGGGGTTGATTAAGATAGAATATTGTTGTACAGAACCGGATTTGATTCACCACTCCTCCACTTGCAGCTGCTAGAATGGCCTTGGATCAGCCATAGCTCTCATAGGAGTTGTCCTTGAAAGGGCAGCTTCAGTGTAAGAGCTCTCTCAGCCCCACCCACCTCGCAGGGTGTCGTTTGTGGATGGGGGGGAAGGTAAAGGAGATTGTGACCACTCTGAGGCTCTGAGATTCAGAGTATAGGGGGGATATAAATCCAATATCATCATCATCGTTGTCCTCATCGCCTTCTCCTCCTCCTCCTCCTCCTCTTCCTTTAAGACCAACAAAGTTTTATTCAGGGTGTGAGCTTTTGTGCACACGCACACTTCCATGGACAATAGAAGTATGTGTGCACACGAAAGCTCATACCCTGAATAAAACTTTGTTGGTCTTAAAGGTGCCAATGTGTGAGAGCTCCTTTCTCCAGATGAAATCAGCTCAAATGGAGCCTTCTTCCACCATGCCAGGGGATTTTATCTATTAACTGTCCATCCTCTTTGTGGGTCAAAATTCCAGTTTGCTGTAGTAGTTAAGTGTGAGGACACTTATCTGAGAGAACTGGGGTTGATTCCCCACTCCTTTACATGCACCTGCTGATGTGACCTTGAGTCAGTCATAAGATCTCACAGAGCAGTTTCTGTCAGAACTCTCTAAGCTTCACCTACCTCACAGGGTGTCTGTTATGCGGAGAGGAAAGAAAGGAGATTGTAAGCTGCTCTGAGACTCTTTCGGGTAGTGAAGGGCAGGATATAAATCCAATCTCTTCCTCCTCCTCTTCTTTATTGTCTTCATTTTCTTTGTCATCTTCATCTTCTTTGTCATTGTCTTTTTCATCATCTTCATCTTCTTCTTCGCCTCCTTACCAGGAAGCTCTTATCTAGGCCCCTGCCTCATAGAATCATAGAGTTGGAAGGGACCTTCAGGGTCATCTAGTCCAACCCCCTGCACAATGCAGGAAACTCACATATAACGCCCCCCCCCACTAAATTCACAGGATCTTCATTGCTGTCAGAATGCCATCTAGCCTCTGTTTAAAAACCTCCAAGGAAGGAGAGCCCACCACCTCCCAAGGAAGCCTGTTCCACTGAGGAATCGCTCTAATGGTCAGGAAGTTCTTCCTAACGTTAAGCAGGAAACTCTTTTGATTTAATTTCAACCCATTGGTTCTGGTCCTACCTTCTGGGGCCACAGAAAACAATTCCACAACATCCTCTATATGACAACCCTTCAAGAATTTGAAGATGGTGATCATATCTTAAGTCTCTGTTGCTTCTTGGTTATCAGATTCCAGACAAAGTGCAAGTTGGCTATTTCATTGTCTTCAGTCACAATAGTCATTTGTATTTACAAAGCTTTTATGGCAGGTAGTGATTAAAGTGTCAGACTAGTATTTGAGATACCCAGCTTCAAATCCTCACTTGTGCCATGGCAGCTTGGTGGCTGACCTTGGGCTAGTCATGCTTTCTCAGCCTAACTTGCTTCACAGGATTGTTGTGAGGATAAAATTGAGGATGTAAACCGCTTTGGGTCCCCATTGGGGAAAAAGGCAGGGTACAAAGGAATGAATGAATGAATGAATGAATGAATGAATGAATGAATGAATGAAATAGTCATTGACAGGATGGGCAATGCTTGGGAGTAGTTGATTTTTGCCTTCCTTTGTGTCTTGTGCTAACTTAGAAAAACTTCTGTAACCAAGTGTGGGGGTGGGTTTTGAAGAGTCCAGACCTCAAAATAAAATGCACTTCTCTATAAATGCTATTGGAAAACCAGTCCTCCCCCACATTTCCCCACAGCATTGTGGTACATTTGTGCACCTCCCAGTGTTTCTTCATCTTTCCTCAATTTCCCCCAACCCTGCTTTGTTTTGGGAAGGATTGCAGCAAAGTCTAGATGGCTGTTGTGTGGGCAGGAAAGTTTGGATTTTCCCAGTACCACCGACAAGGCAGCTGTTTCCTTTCCCCCTGCCCCTGGCAGTCATTTCCTTCCCTTGCCAGTGGGCAGGGGCTTTCTTATTTTAAAAAATGGCAATTGAATATTGTTATAATGTTATTGTTAGCAGAAGCTAGCTGTGTGTGAACAGCAGGGGAAGCCTGCTTGAGAATAATGGCCAGGTGAAGTTTGTTGTGTTACGTAAGGAAGGATATTCTTTGCTGCTAATCTATACTGCGATAGGAAAGGCAGGGTAGGCAGTTCAGCTATCTAACTAGAAGATGAAGAGAGACTGAGAGAGAATGTGTTGCTCTCTTCTAGAAATATTATCTCTGGCTATAGGAGAAGACCTCCCAGCCTGTCCTCCATTCCATTCTGCCTCTTGAGAGACTTAAGGGGAAAGGGGTCATTAAAGGCATGCTGACATGCATCATCACTTCAAAATTGGAAGTGATGGCATTGCATTGGGGGCTACACTCTGGGGGTTACTCCATATTCTATAGTTACCACACAGAGACAGTTTTAACTATATTGTAACAATATAATGATATTCTATTGCTGGTGGTGTGTGTGGGAGGTGGCGGCTGCTGTCTGCGGAACTGGCAACATAAACCCAAATTCCTATTACCCAAATTATTATAACAATAAACATACATTTATTACAAGAAAGTGAGGCAAATACTACAATTCTCAATATATAGTCATTGAAACTCAGTCCAATAATAAAATACTCAGGTCATATTAATCATGTAGATCCCAGTAGATTCAATATATGGAGTCATTCTTCAATGTCATCAAATCCCATGAAAAAATGTGTGTGCAACAGGACAGCCAGTATTCCACTTCCTGTTTCATAAATTTCCTCAGGCATGGGATTATAATTTTATTTCATAACATCAATGAAGACAATTTGTCCTTCAAAAACTTATGTACTGAAATGATCTCCTGACTTCCTTACTTACAAGCAAATGCTCAGATGGCTCAAAGCCTCACATTCTATAGTTACTACACAGAGACAATTTTAACTATACTATAACAATATGATAGGGTTGCCAAGTCCAATTCAAGAAATATCTGGGGACTTTGGGGGTGGAGTCAGGAGACTTTGGGGGTGGAGCCATAAGCAAAGTTGTGATGAGCACAATTGAATTCCAAAGGAAGTTCTGGCCATCACATTTAAGGGGACCACATACCTTTTTAATGCCTTCCATACATTAGAAATAATGAAGGATAGGGGCACCTTCTTTTGGTGCTTATAAAATTGGACTGCCTGGTCCAATCTGTTTGAAACTTGGAGAGCGTTTTGAGGAGACTCATCAGATGCTGCACTTAAAGTTTGGTATCTCTACCTCAAAATATCGCCCCTCCAGAGCCCCACATACCACGGGATGAATTCTTCAATATACCCTATGATCCAGCAGACATTCCCCCCCCCCCCATTTGTGATGACCCTGAAGCTCTGGAGGGCCTCCAAATCGGGGATCCCCTGCCCCCACCTGGGGATTGGCACCTGTACTCACGAGTTGCAACACTTTCAAGTTTTTCACAGTAACACAGGGCAACTAAGGGTTCAAGTTTACCTTCACACTATACAAATGACCTCTGTAAGGATTGTGCAACAGAGGGTCTGGGCTCCTTTCACAGCCACATTATTCTGCCTCCCCACCTCCCCTTCAGCCTTAAAGACACAGACACACCATCCAAAGTGGAAGGCAAGTAGAGACTGAAGCCTCAGGAGGGGGAAAGGCACAGGATGGCTGTGGGGGTGGGGCTTCTCCCCTGTCGGCCAGCTGACTGGGGGTGGAAGGGAGCCTGGGAAAGCAGGAGAACCCCTGCTGAGACCTGGGGATTGGCAAGCCTACAATATGATGATATTCAATTGCTGATTTTAAAATGGCAGAAAAAGCCCTGGTGGCGTGTGTGGGAGATGGTGGCTGCTGCCTGGGGAACTGAGACAGGAAACTATGAGGGAACCTTTCCTGTGGAAGTGCTATTGCTGCTGAGCTGTACTGGCAGCCTCAACAGCAACAGGGGAAACTGCAGATTCCTGTTTGGAAAATACTGCTGAGGGCCAGAAAGGGAAAAGTACAGTGATGACCAATTCCACCCCCCCACCCCCTCCCCCAAAAAGGAGAATTGAGGCAGGTAAAGGAAATCAGTTAAGCCTCACCAGCAGTGTGTACAACAGTTAAAAGACATGGGAGGGAAAGGAGGTGGGGGCATGGAGGGGGAAAGATGAGCAACATGACACTGGTTGGTGGCCTTGAATTATTTTGTTTCTTTCAATAAAAGGGCCGTTAAGTGCGCACACATGCTAGTATTTCATAGATCTTCAGCATTTTGTAAGAAGCCTTTTGGAGTTAAATGAAAGCAAGAGATTTGTGCAAAGGGCTTACAGTGTTGCTTGCCGAATCTATTATTAAGCATGTTAAAAGTGAACTGCTGTAAAATAGAATGTAAACGAGGAAAAGAAATATAGTACAAAATTGTATTTCCTGTTTTACAGCTGATTTGGCTTGCACATTCTTCTCACTGTCCATGCCTGATAAAAGCTCACTTATAGCTATCATCCACATTTCCAAATGCTGACAAATGTATTGCTTAGTTGTGTGGCACCAAGCTCTGTTACATGGCGAGAAGGAACTGCTGTGCTAGCAACCTCAGTTTAGCTTTTAAAGTGGTGTGAACAGAGGTGCCTAATCAGTTCAATTCAGCAAATACAGGCACTTCCCGGCTGTATCAAGCAGACTGAATCAGCATGCTTAGCCCACAAGGCTCAGGCATGCACACAAAATTTCTCAGAATTAAACTTTCTTGGTCTTAAAGGCACCACTGGACTCAAACTTTGTTCTTCAGCTGCACTGTACTTTATTGTAACACAAGAAGACACATCTAAGCTAAGGGCCTCCAGACTGAGCTGATTCTGTCAACAGCAGATCGGTCCGCTGATTGTTGGAACTGGAAGCCTATGGGGGGAAAGTCTCACAGGTCTGGCAGATGAAGCTGCCGTATATCATGGGATCAGACCTATTGAGGCCAGTATTGTCTCCTTTGACAGGCAGTAGCTCAGCAGGGCCTCAGACAGATGACTCTCACATCACTTGCTATGTAATCCTTATTAACTAGAGATGCTGGAAATTGAACCAGGGACCTTCTGCATGCAGAGCAAGTGTTCTGCCTGAGCAGGGTTGCCAGGTCTGTGTTGGAAAATACCTGGAAACTTTGAGGGTGGATCTGGGAGAGGGTGGTGTTTGGGGTGGGAAGGGGCCTTAGCATGGTACAATGCCAGAGAGTGCACTCTTCAAAGCAACCATTTTCTCCAGGGGAGCTGATCTCTGCCAGCAAGAGATTAGTTGTAAAAGCGGGAGATCCCCAGGCCCCACCTGGAGGCTGGCAACCCTACCACTGAGCCAGGTAACATATGGTCTCTCTCTTCCTTTCATGTTCAATGGCCTTCAGTTCCAGTCAGCTTTTGAACACCAGAGCTCAGCTTCTACTATAGATGGATGATATGAAGCTGCTGGATTGGGAGGGTCTGGTGTAAATATTAGAAGCTTGCCTTCTGGCTTTGCCTGACCAGCAAAGGAACACCTTCTGTCTGCTGTATTACAAGTTCCCTCTTTTGTCTTATATCATTGACCTTTGGGGGCCTGCACTAGAGAGCAGATTTACATATGGTTGTCCTGGCCTTACCCTGACACACTAAAGATATAGAAAGCAAATATTGTACAGCCTCTTCCACATTACACCCTACAGAAAAAATGATGGCAGGTAATTTGAACAGACGTGTAGAAGAGCTTGGAAAGCATACAAAATTAGAGCAACTGAAGGAAGGGGAAATGTTTGTTAATTATTCATTAGCTCAGAGATCTAAAACATGTCACAGAGTGACTGACATTTTCACCATCTGCTGCAAGCCTCAGTTTAATGAAAACAGATACTAAAACACTTTCACAGTTTATAAAGGCTACTATTTATATAATGCTTTGGGCTGTCAAATTATGCCAGTTCAATTATTTCTGGTAATGCCTCATTTTCTCAAATAGATAGGCTTGGCATTCCAAGGCAACACAATTTTTCTTTTAAAACATGGTGACAAACCCTATTCCAAGCTAGCTGCAGGATTGTATTTATTCATTTGAAAATGTATGTGCTTCCTCTCCAGAGCTCTGCTTGAAGTGGCTCACAAGGTCAATAAAATAAAATAAAATCATAAAAACAACAGCAACTATAACAATTACAAATATTAAAACAATCCATAAAAACAAGCTAAGAGCCCACCATGGGCATGAAAACAGCATAATATGACATTCAGTTGTCCAAAATGATATTCATATGAAAATCTTCACAGTAAAAAACCAACTTATAATGGGCTTGTTCCGTTGAAATCCTGGATAAAGATAAATATTTGAGCTTGGGACACTAAAGTACAGTAACTCTGATGAAGCATAAGGAAGACGTGGGATCTCCCCTGTACACCCATGTGATGAATGTATTGCCCTAATGCTAATCTATCATCTACTTTACTTGTAAATAGAATTTAATTCATCATTAAACTGGTTAGAATTTGCCATGTTTGTGAGTCATAAAACACTAGCTCTGTTTTCACACTTACCTAACATTAAATACATGTGACATAGTTTTTGCAATTAGTATACATGTCATCTTAATTACAAATGTACAAATATTTGTCAAATACTAGATGTGTTTACTACATTTTAATCTAATCTTTTCCTCCAATGACCTCAAGGCTGCTTCTGTCTTCCATCTTGTCCTTGTGAAATAATGTAGTTGAAAGAGACTGATTGGCTAGGGTAATCCAGTAAATTTAATGTCTGAGGGCACAACTATAGGATATGATATCTCTGCGGCCAAGCCAGGGACTCTGAAGATATTTTACCTCAGGATTTCTGTTACTTTTAACATGCCATGGAGCCTGATTCTGCTTGGGACCATGGTGTGTGGGGGGAGGGGATCCTGTGTCCCCCCTATACAGTTTTTCAAGAGCCCAGGTTGGGCTTTTGTAAGATGGTGCAGGAGGGAGAGAGGAGCCCCTCTCCTTCCACACCTTGGTTCCAAGCAGGATGGTGTCATCCACAGCATTTTTAAAGCCACATAAATCTTGAAGTAAAATGACTGTGTTGTCCTTGGGTTGTCCCTGGGAACGCCACATTGCTAGTTGTGCCCAGAGTTGGAATATGAGCCTAAGAGTCGAACATTCTACCCACTATATCTCACTATATATGACAAATAATATTATCTATTGTAAACAAGGATAGCAGATGTAATATAGAAGTTGGTGCATACATACTATAAAATACTATAGAACCTCCATATAATTTTTTTAAAAGATTTTTTTAAAAGATGCATATCATTCATAAATAAATAACTTGGGGGTGTGATGGCATACAAGTAGGAGCCAAGGATTAAAATTTGCTAGGAGAATGTTTACCACCCGCCTGAGAGGCAGGTTCAATCTTACTGATACTACAATTTGATCAGAAGAAACTAGGCCCCAAGATAAAAGTGGCAAACTTCCTGACCTCTTTGTGAAGTGTGGCTATGAAGACACATAGGAAGGTTGTGTACAGAACTGTTCACCAGGAAAAGATAGCTCAATTCAAAAATTCTCAGTAAGTCTGAAGGGGCGAAATAAAACCACTTCATTTCTCTCTCTCATGGAGGTATCTCCCTGTTGGATTTCTATATCATATTAGTTGGAGATCCTGATAATATTTGCATGACTCCTGCTTCATTTCTTGTAATCTATTTAGAGAAGGAGATGATGTCAGTCTTCTAGGCATTCCATTTCACAAGTGTTGAAATTTCACCATTGCTTTTTTTTCCTCAGGAAGAGAAAAAAAAACCACATGTACCCCAACTCCCTCATGTTTCAGTAAAGAGCACAAGAAAGCAGTTCAAAGGAAACAGAAGGCAAGAGTCATTAATGTGCTGCACACGTACAGGGACTATATGGTAACAGATGGGAAAATTCTACTTTTTTTTATTAGCTCTGCTGAGTATTTTCTTTTTCCCTTCCAGTGTTGCCTGATACAAAGTATGGCATCCAAAAGGACAATATGGCTTATCAGTAGGTTAATCCTGCTTCACTCTGACTATTCACTCCACAGTGTTCAAAGGAGGGAAGAGGATCACTATCTCCGGAGCATCTTCCTGCTTATGGAGGGGAGCACAGTCTGGATGTGGCATCTGTTAAGTAAACCCTCTAAAATAATTATCATAATGGCTGGCTTGTGTTCAACAAATAGCAGAGGGAACAGGTTGAAGGGAGAACACATGGTGCATTTTAAAAATCTGTTTGCATTTAACCTCTGAGGGCTCTTCAGTACTGCAAGGGATCTTTAATTATAAGGATCTGTCAAATCCCATGGATCACAGTGGGGATTATTGCAGAGCAGTACATTTTAATACTAAAGCTTTAATTTGATCTAGATGAAATCTTATTTGCAATTTATCCTTGGATATATTGTATAATACTCCTATATCAAAATACAGTTTTCTTTAGGATAATATCGGTGAAATGACTCAAATAGAAATACTCAGACTAAAGTAAATGTCAGCTCAACTGTGATCTCAAGTTAGTGTTTGAACTCAGTGGTCTTATTCCTCTGCCTTTAAATAATAACATATACTTCAAATGTAAAGAACAGAGTTAACAGCCAGCAGTTTATCCTACCATCTCCACAGATAAACACAAAGGTATAACTTGATTCTATGCATATTTACTCAAAAGGGAAAAAAACCCCATTGTGCTCAACAGGGCTTACCAACTATACCGCACTTTTCAGGGGCCCCTGCTGAGCTGGGACCCCAGATATCTGTCCTGAAGTCCAGCTGTGATTACATTGCTATAATCCAAAGAAGAAAGTCTTCCAACATTTATAGATGATAATGAGTACTGAGGATGGTTGATGCATTCACCCATCTTGCAGTACTGACCTGGGCAGGCATGTACATAGATGGTTATTTCCCGGTCCTTTGACACTGTGAACAGTGGATAGAGTACACATCTGTAAGCCAGGATGCTACTCCTTTAAATTCCACCCAGATATCAACAGAGGGGCAGGGTTTAAATGTGCAGCATTATTACTTAAGAACTCAGGTGGGAGCTTGCTGTTGATGAAGTAACATTCTTTTTTCTATTGGAGGCCAGCCAGTTTCTAGAAATGATCTGCTCTGCAGAACTTGCTGTTGCATGGTTGTCACCTGAGGCCAGTCTCTGCTTGTCTTCTGGCTCAGTAGATTTATAGTCTGACCTGAACAGAGAAAATAATATGTTTGTGGTAAATTGCCTTTATTGGGTATAGGCCCTTGCTTTACAATCCATGCATATTTTTTGGAGAAAAGGATAGAACACTACAGTTGGATGTATGCATATAAACACAGTAGGCACACATTGGATTGTTGCTTCATGTTGGTCCGCAATGGCTAAATTGATAACCTTGCTCTTTGAATTTAGCTGATTTCTTAAGGTGAGAATGCTCTTTCCATAACCAACAAACTGAGAATGCCTATGCGGAGAAACTTGCTGTATTGGCTTAGCGTATAGATAGGCATGAGCCTGCTTCGGCGGGGAGGGTGGGATATAAATCAAATAAATAAATAAATGACATAGTGGCCAATGTCAACTAATCCCACTGACATTTGCAATTCCATTTACACAAGTAACTGACAGAATATATCCTTGTAATGATTCAATGGTATGCTTGCTTTTAAAGAGAAATAAAAGCGGGCACTGTGTCTCATCCCCCACCACTATTTTATCTTTCCATTCCCTGAATGCTTCCATAGCCTGTCTCATCTACCTTCTCTCCTTCCCACGCATTATATAACCTACATTTATTTGCATCCCATCTTTTGCTTTGCCTTTCTTTCTCCCCTGGCAACTTCTACATGAGGAAACTATGGCCCAGTTGTGTGGTGTTGGTGACAACTGCTGGGCTAGGAAATGTGGTAGGAAATGATCAATTACTTATGGGTGGAGGGGTGCTTCCCTTTCTTCTATATCCCCATCACCGCACTATTTCTTCTTTCCTTTGTCCTGGCATCCCCCATATCTCAACTTTCCATGGTTCCTTCTCTCCTTCCCTCCCACTTACCAACCTATCATTTATCTGCCATATATTTTCAGCTATATTTATTATTTATTTCATTTATATCCTGCCTTTCCCCCCCTATAATGGGAACTCAAGCTGCTTTCATCATTATTTTCTCCTCCATTTGATCCCCACAACAAACCTGTGAGGTAGGTTAGGCTGAGAATATGTAATTGGCCCAAGGTCTCCCAGTGAGTTTCCATAGCAGAGTGGTAATTCAAACCTGAGTCTCCTAGATCCTAGCTGGAAACTCTAACTACTGCAAAACTCTGGCTTCCATGCAGTGGCTGTTGTGGAACAGTAGCAAGCAGCCAGTCCAGGGTGAATCATTCATGTCACATGGTATCAGGTTGCTCAATGGTTGTTGGCAGCCCTGTCCCCAGTGTGTCCTCCTTCAAAGGCCAAAATAGCCCTAAGAAGAACTTTGCCAGTCACCAACAGAAACCAAGGCTTCGAAAGGGAGCAACACTGTTGTGTATGCCTAGAGACCCCTCAATGGCCACTGAGAGAGCATTCATCTCGTAAACCTACAGGAACTGCTTCTATTACTTGAGGGAGGGTTGACCTCCCAATATTGTGGGGTGTTTATTTTTAGATTTCAGATTTTTCTGCAAACCTGGAGCAATTCTCAGGTTTGTAGAAAGATCGGTCGTGTCAGTTCATGGCTCCAGTTTATGGATTTAAGTGTCCACAGATTTGGCCATGCTGGGAGTTAGATATATTGATGAAGGAGAAAAACCAGGGCTTTTTTGTAGAAAAAAGCTGAGCAGGAACCTATTTGCATATTAGGCCACACCCCCTGACAGCACCATTGTTTCACACAGGGCTTTTTCTGTAGAAGGAGCAGGAACTTTTTCTGAGCAGGAACTCATTTGCATACTAGGCCAACACCCCCTGATGCCAAGCTAGCCAGAACTGTGTTCCTGTGCATTACTGCTTTTTAAAAAAGCCCCGAGAAAAGCCATTATCTTTCCTCAAATGTCAACCACTGCTACAAGATCTAGTGCTTCTTTTTCTTTCTCCAGCTACTCTAAACCCCTGGCTTCCAATCTACTGTTTGCCTATATGAATTTGCAGCTCCAGTTCCCACCTCTCAAATGGTTGCCTGATGGCTGCAATGCTGCTAATTTGCAGCAAGGCAGTTCTAGGAATGGCTTGTCATCAACCCCATTCATCAAATTGTTCTTAACTCATCACGAGGAATAACTTCATTGCACAATGCAACCATTATGATGACCAGAGACTAGGATTAAAAAGAAAGAGGAAGATTCTAAAAATACAGTTGAAGCACTCTTTTGGCTGTTTACTCTCCATTTAGCATTTTTTTTAAAGTTAAATTGGCAAACTGAACCACATGCATGATAAGCAAATTATAAATGCCCTGTTAATTTTGGCCTTTGGGGATCCAAGCAGCTACCTGGCAATCTGCTTGCGCTGCATCTTCATCAGACCCTGAGGGAACCCTTCCCCAAAGCTACTGGAAAGAGTTGTCAAGGCATTGCCAGCTTTTAAAGGGGCTGCAGGAGTCTGTGGCTTGGATTTGTCTGTTCCATCAGCCCCCTTTTGCAAAACTCCACTATCTGTCAATTTCTACCAATGAAGAGCAATGTGTTTAAGTCATTGCTCCATAAGCCGAACCTGTCTTTAAGGCCTATTTCTTACTGAGGTGGTACACCTGTGTTGGGGTAGTGCCACTTGCGTCAGATGTTATGTAGGGACTCAAGTGACAGAATGTTTCTCAACAAAAAGAAAACCCCTTTTCCAAAACCTAGCATGCTAAAGAGAAGTGTTTCAGTGTAGCCTTCTCTCTGATATGCCAGTATTCTATGCAGAGGGATTTGGGAACATGTAAAGCAATATTCAGCTCTTCAGAATTTGGATACAGGTTTACTACCACAGTTTAGGATGTATCCTGCAGATCTCCCCCCCCTCCCAGATGCACCCCATTGGGTCACAGTGGTGTTCAGCGCATGCCTTCTGAATACGCTCAACTTTGTCAATCTCTGTACTGAAGAAGAACCTTATTTATAAATGCTGAGCCCTGTCAGTTTGTTAATCAATAACAAATATTTCATGACAAAGCTAGTTTTCCTGAAAGACAGGAATCAATCACCAGTTTATTTCCTAAGCTTTCCTTTTACCTGCAAAGGGTCCAATCCACAACATTTTGTGCAGCACTGAGAGGCTTTGCGCAACCTATTCCTCACAAATGGTGTTCAGACACAGAGGGTGCTTCCACACACCCTAAATAATGTACTTTCAATCCACTTTCAATGCACTTTGCAACTGGATTTTACTGCGTGAACTAGCAAAATCCAGTTGGAATGTGCACTGAAAGTGGATTGAAAGTGCATTATTTAGCACATGCAAAAGTGCCCAGAATCTACTGAGTCCTGCTGCCATACTCCTTCTGGCCATGCTGCTATGCCTGGGAATAGCAGTTTCAAGAGTCTTGGTGTAGAAGCACTGGGACTCTGACACCCCCCATCCCATATCGTGGACTGGTGCTGTTGAAACATCTCAGGCCAAATACAGTTGTCCTCTGACAGTGAAGTACTGGCTACAGTGCAGCCGTGGAGAGGAAGCAGAAAGGAAGCAAAAAAAAAAAAAAAATTGGAAAGGAGTTGTGGGGGAAGCAGGAGTGGAGAGTGGATGGATGGGAGTGGGGGAAGAGAAACGGCAATGGATGGAAGGAAAGACATGTGAGTGGGAGAAAGAATGGGTGGGATGCAAGCAGCCAGGGAAAGGAAGGAACAAAGGGGAAGTGGAGAATGAAACAGTTCTAGGGGTAGAGAGTCAGCATGGTTCAGTGGTTAGAAGTGACAGACTGCTGCACTCTTCCACATGAAACCATCTGGGTTACCTTGGGTAAGTCACAGCTCTCAGAGCTCTCTCAGCCTCCCTCCAAATAAGTCTAGCTTGCCACCTAGTGGTGCATAATGCTTAAACAGAACTTAAGGCTGCCAGACAACCTTTGGATCTTCTGGCTATACTACACACAATGCCATATGGTAATTATTATTATTAGTGAAAAAGGTGGACAGGTGAAGCCAGAGAAAGAGGGGGAGAAGTGTGGGGGGCAGCAGGGGAAGGGAATGAGATTTCCCCCTTCCTGTAAGTCACTTTTGTACAATCATATGTATGAGCACTGGGTCCTCCCCTGTGCTTATGACAAAGAAACCTGGCCATTTAAGCAGATATGTATCATTCATCATGGATAGTGCCACATATCTATTTTGTCCTTTAAGTGTGGGTAAATTTCATGTCTGTGTTTCAAAAGGTAAAAAACTGACTTTTGTCTGCAGCCCTAAGCACACTTATGGAAAGAGGTCCAAATTAGGTCAGTGGGATTTCCTTCCGAACAAACAAGGTTGAGACTGGCTGTAAATTAATATATAACAAATTGTCATTTTAAGAACAGAACATTCCACTTGCCCTAAAATTCTAAGTTAATTACCACCTTCCCTTCTAACTGAGTGTATCAGTAAAGCATTCCCTGCATTACAGCAGCTTCCATTGACTCTGTGCATGCTTGCCTAAGCAGTTTCATATTGTCTTTCAAATGTAAAGCATCTTCAAATAGACCTCTGGGGAACCTTTTACAGCAATATAGAGCCTTGTCTTTACTTACTTTTCAGAAACTCCTCTTACAGTAGTAGCCTAACAGACATGCAGCATAGCTTCTGATATGTGCAAGTAGCATATTTCTATCATGCTTTAAAATAAGTACATGATTCACTCTCATGATAGCCCGCCCACCCAGCCTTTGGAAACAAGTGCATGAATAGAAAAAATGTTTATGCTGGATTGGTTTTAATGAATAACATTTCAATGAGTGGACTGATAACATACCTTGATATGATCTGTTGGTGGCTTACTATATGGCTACCATTTCCCATCCCTCATGCAGGTGGCTGTTAGTTCTTGATAAACTCACTTCCTGTTATTACCCACTGCATTTATGAATTACTAATCCCACATAGTAACTGCACAGATGAACGGATAAAGGACACCCTATGTAGACTGTTGATCCACAGCTTGAAATAAATCATGCACAAGAGATTTGAGAAAATACTTTCAGAGAAGGAGCTGCTGCTTCAAAGGGAAATGACTGCCCTAGATGTAGTTTTTCTAGAATGATGAATGATCAGAGCAATTCATGCCTTCCTTAAAAAAAACAATCCGCAAACTTCTATTAACATTTCATGTCTCTTAAACAACGACAAGCACACAAAACCCTTATCAGGCAATACTTGGGTTACTTCCTTTTAAAATTTGCAGCTTATATATGTGTCTTGGCAGTCTCCCAAATATACAGAGACCCCTACTGTGAGTAGCCCCATTTCACTCTCCCATTACAGCTTGCTATAAGAAAGTGTAATAAAATAATTTTTATAAGGTAAATATTCCTAACTAGGAATAAGGCCCATTGTGAGAATAAATGCAATGGGCTCTAGAAAGAGGCTCTGGGTGAGTGCCCTGGCCTTGGCTGGAAGATTCCTTGGCACACAGACTGGAGAGCCAGTGGGCCTTACTTCTGAGTAAATGTGCTCAGTGGGAGGGCCGCCCACCTCCCTGGCAGAAGGCTTCTCTGTGCAAGGGCCATTTGCTCTAGGGGAGGGCTGTGGGGCTTACTCTAGAGTAGACACAATATTTAATTGTGCCTTCCCCTGGGAACCTTTGAAAATCACCCCAGCCAGCCCTGGATTTCTCTCAGTACCCAGTTTTATGGCTGTGAATGTGGTGGTATCTCTCTCTTGTTCCCTTCCTCCCGGCTGTCTCATTCTGTGTGCAATTTTCCATTCGCGATCAGCTCCAGCTCCTGAGGAAATGAATGGATTTTTTTTTCATCATTCAGCCACAATTTGGCTAAGTGGCTTGAACAGGATACCAGCAGTCTCACTGGCTGAGGTCAGTGTGCCCAGGTCGCTCTGGAGAAGAGCAAATTGCAGCACCCAGGCAGGCAGGGGTTTTGCTGAGGGACCGTTCCCCACTGTGACATGAGGGTAATATGAAGGACTTCCACAGATCTTAAACAGTCTGGCACAAAGGCCTGAGTCTCCCAGGCTGAAAATAGCACTGGGATGAATGGTTGGGTGGAGACAGGGCCATTCCTGCCACTAGGCAAATTAGGTGATTGCCTAGGATGCTGGCCTTCTGGGGACACCAAATTGGGTGATCCCCATGTGACTCAGTGATATTATCAGTGAGGAGGGAGTGCCAGAAGGTAGCCTTGCCTAGGGTGCCAGACAGTCTAGGGCCATCCCTGAGCAGAGAGAGGAGAGGAAGTCAGCTGGCAGGGAAGCAACCTGCTGCAGGGGAGAGATAGAGACCCAGGGAAGGAAAGAGACTTGGACTTTTTCTTGGGGGGAAGGGTTAAATAAGGTGGTGGGGCTGCAAGTCAAAGCCCTTTTCTTGGCTGGAGGATGATGAAACATCATTCCCTCCCTCATTGTGGGCAACCAGCCTTTATTTATTCCTACCCCATACACTCCTCTGAGAGCTGCCAATGTTGCATCTCTTGCTTTCCTTGCAGACTGGAAATGGGAAGGCATTTTCTTGTTCCATTTTGGTTCTCCTTGTTTTGTTTGGCATTCACTCCTTTTTTCTCTTTGGCAGCATTGCCACCATGGAACATCCTGCTGCCGGCTGGGCTGGTCCTTCTCTTCTCTGAGCATGCGTCAGAAGTGAGTCATTGGCAACACGGGTTGCCTTTTACATATATAGGATGATACCAGATATATGTCAATGACAGATAATGTCTATAAACATTTCACAACTGTTATTAGTATGTTCTTAGCATGTCATGAACATGTTATCATGAGTTGGCTTGTAACAGTCACTCATGCAACAGTGAGCAATTGGGGCGAGGAGGGGACACCCAGCACATCACACACAACTGTAAACTGCAAAAGAGGGGTGGATTAGTTTCCTGAAACAGACACCCAGCTTGGAAATTCAGTCCATTCTCCGCCATCACACCCTTTCTGCTTTTTATTTGCACATGGAGTGTTCATGACAGGAAGGTCCAGTGAGGCACTGAGGTGGCACTATATGAATGGGAAGAGTATAACAGAAGTTGTGAGAAGTCAGGAGGAGAGAAGCACGACTTGAGTGGAGAGTTAAATTTTATTTTGCAGTGTAAATGGCAGAATATTTGTAAGAAGCACTAAAAGATCCTCCCCCCCACTTGATGGAAAAACTATAGAAATCAGGTCAGTTACCTTAATTAAACTGAAGAACTAATGTTCTTCGTGAGGTTCTGGAACCCTTCTGGACACTTTTATGGCATCTGCTGGAATCCCTGCTGTCTCCATTAGTGCTGAGGATTCAGTTTTGTTACAGCAGAGTTTTCAGTCATTAGTTACTACTAGCCTGAGAAAACACTGTGTAAGACACTCTAGATTTTTAAAAAATGTTTTCCTGTGGTTTATGTCACAATTTTAGCAGTTAGATCCATTTGCTCCAGGAACAATGAATTTGATTTTCTGTCAGCAGAAATTAAAATACACAAACCAGAAGCTTACTTTTCCTTTGTCAGCTTTGAGTCAGTATGAATGTTTGATATGAAGACAGTCCTGGGTACAGAAATTGCCCTTTGCATGAGCATCCTGCCAACTAGGCCAAAAAGCACCACAGGTCTGTTTTGGGTTGCATAAAAGGCATGGGGGGGGGGAGTACTGAAGCCCCTTCTGTGCTGCACCAAGATTTCTGATGTGAATTGGGCCCTGTGGCATGTTGGGAATAAATTCTCTAAGACGGGGGTGGCAAACGGTAGCTCTCCAGATGTTTTTTGCCTACAACTCCCATCGGCCCCAGCCATTGGCCATGCTGGCTGGGGCTGATGGGAGTTGTAAGCAAAAAACATCTGTAGAGCTACCATTGACCATCCCGGCTCTAAGATACTGTTGGGCTGCAGGAGATATGAGTGGTGTTGGGACAATACAAATTTGACTTTTGGCAAAATGTCTCATATAGTTTGGGTCCTACTTCCAATTCATGTAAGTGAGATGTTTCTTCTGCAAAGTTTCCTTTAGCCATGGTACCTGAAACTTGAAGTTACCTGTCAGACCCATTCTTAAGCCTCTTTAGAAAAGTTTCTTAGAGGGTCTTTTCACATTCTAATTTTTCTCACTTGTAAGTTCCTGTTTCTTTGGGGGGGTAGGGTGTGGGTCTGTTCTGCATGCATTTTTCTCCCTCTTGTGCTGGATTCAATATTACTTTGGGTAATGTCTGGCATACTCCCTGCAGATTTAAAGTGTGTTTTATATGCCGAACATAAACCGATGTAATATCTAATTACCCACTAGAGGCAGCAAAACACATGCAGAACAGAACCACACCTCAAGTAACACGAACTTACAAGGGAGGAACTTGAGAATGCAGAAAAACCCAGAATGTACACATAGGGGGAAAGAAGTGGAGAATAGATTTGAAATTAATCTCTGAAATTATGCACTACATTAAAAGGATTAAGGATAATGACAAATTTGGGGCCTGTGAAGTCCTGTAGGGTGACTCCGCCCTACTGGTTCTTTTCCCCATGTGTTCTCTGCTTTTCCCCCACCTAGCCCCCATGGTGTCTTCTCTTTCCCTTTTTCCTCCATACCTCCCCATTTACCATTTTTAGTCCCCTCTTATCTTCCTTCAAATCCTTCCATTTTCCCCCTCTTCCTACTCTGGCTTTAATTTATCTCCTCCCAGTTTTCCTCCTTGTCTTCCCCTCCTGTTCACACTTTCTCCCCACTTCCCATTCAACACAGGTTTCAAAATATTAGTGATGTTGTTTGCAGTTGCCTAGTGATTTTCTGAGGTAATCTCATAAGAGCTAAGCATTTAAAACATTTGATTTTTTTTATCCATTCCTTTTTAAAAATAAGATTTTTCTGCAGTTTTGTGGGTTCCCCAGGATTTGTAAAAATATCCCCCCATTGTGTAAAGTTTTTGATTTGCACTCTTGGGTATGTTCAGAATTAGATATACAAGTATTGGGGAAAAGATGCAATTCAGCCAGAATCACTTGGGTTTAAGAGGCTTAAGCAGTCAAGACAACATTAGAATGTGATTCAGTAAACTATTTTAATTCTTCCTAATTTTTCAGATAGTGGCTGAACTGATAAAATGCCCTCTTTCGTACCACTCTCTTATTATTGATTGACCTGAAATTATGACTGTGCTAAATAGTCTCCCAGTTTATGGGTTGAAAAGAGTGTGTATAGAAATAGTTCCTTTAAAAACCTTTTAATTGTGAAAAATGTCACATTTTCCAATCATATTTGCTGTTATCGTTTCCTTTTCCAGTGCTGCTTGAGCACCATTCTTCCCCATTCTAGTTAATCACTTTTTTTGTGTGAGAAAGTTACATATGTGTAATGGGTTACACTTTTGGACTAGAATCTGGGATACCCACATTCAGATCCACACTGTGCCATGGAAATGTACTGGGTGACCCAGGGCCAGGCACATAGCCTCAACCTAACCTGTTTAAATGGCTTGTTGTGAGGATAAAATAGAGGAGTGGGGACCAATATAAGTTGCTTTGGGTTCCCATTGAGGAGAAAACTGGGACATAAATGAAGTAAACCAACAATTAAGGATCATGCCACAAAACTATGTCTGAAAAGGCAAACAGTCAATTGAGAGTGAGGGTGGTCCCTGGTAATTAGGAATCACATGGCATTGTGTTGTCAGCCCATTTATATGTAGCCAATCAAATGTGGTGTCATGTTGACGTGATTAAAGAAAATAGTTGATTGAAACAAAATATAAATTATGAGGTGATTGTTTTGTAGGCTTTGCAAAAATATTATCAAAAGTGCATGGGTGGGGGTGCTTCTCAACAATGCAATTCCCCCCCTTCATTCAATAGGGTCAGCTCAAACTTTTTTGAAATGACTTATTTTATGTACTGTGGTAAAAACACATCTGAACTTCACCATTGAAAAACACTTCCTTCAAACACAACACACGTCCATGCTAGTATGAACCAGATATGGTAGGTACCATGCAGAGCCTAAAACTGCTATGGATTGCATTCTCAGCAGAAAGCATTTACAGTTTTTTGAGACAATAACGGAAGATAGTCTTCATACTGAGTCATGACAACAACAGAGGCAGATGTGGTTGCAATGATGAATCAGAAGAAACTCATTTATTTTTTCATAAACCTCCACCCTACATTTCAGTTAGCTCCTGAAGTGGCTGCAACATATGTCAGAAATTGAATTTGCAAAAGATAGAATCCCCAGCTCAACTAATATATTTAAATTCATCATCCTAAAACCACAAACATGACCAAAAATACATCATCCTATAACTATAAACAAGAACAAAAAAGTAAAAAAAAATCCAAAGGACAGACAAAATAAAAATAAAATATGGAAGACACACTTCACCAAGATTGGCTTGCAACTGGATTCTCTCACCAAAGTTAAATATAATCAGCAAAAGGGACCTGTTAGTCAGTTTCCTAAATGTCTGGAGTAAGCTGCATTGCCTGATCTCAGTTTTTCAGATGAGGACAGGTATATGTAGTTTCCCCACTGTGGCTTCCAATACATGCTTCCACATAGCAGGTTTCAGCATAATTTCCCTGCTCTGGGTAATGCTCAGGGCTTTTTCAAGATTTTCGATTCAATACTGCTGTAGCATTCAGTGTATATGGATGTACATCTGAAACAAAATCTGGTATTGTTCAGTTTTCAGGAAGGGCATAAATACCAATATTCTGGGTTATTAAGGTCCCCAAATTTAGTTTTCCTGGAATTTTGAAATGTTTTGGGTCCATTATTTTTCCAAGGAACTGGATTGACTTTTTCACCAAGGAAATGACACCAAAATTGCAGGGATCCTACTTCTGTTGTTCACTGTGGACTCTTATTTGGGAGAATCGGGTTTTATTCCCCACTCCTCCACTTGCAGCTGCTGGAATGGCCTTGAGTCAGCCGTAGCGCTTGCAGAGCTGTCCTTGAAAGGACAGCTTCTGTGAGAACTCTCTCAGCCCTCACAGGGTGTCTTTTGTGAGGGAGGAAGGTAGAGAAGATTGTAAGTTACTCTGAGATTCAGAGTGTAAGGCAGGGTATAAATCCAATATCATCTTCTTAAAGACTCCCCAGATTTCACATACATTGGATCAAAGGTCCAGTTCTCTCTGAACAAGGTGCCTTAGCCATCTTACTTGTCTTTGTTTCCTATGCATGGTGAAATTCCATGCTTTCTCCATAGCAGAAAAGCTAATAGTCAAACACAAGAGTGAGCAACCACTGATCAGAAGCCTTTCAATGTAAACAGAATCAACAAGCTCAACATAACCAACATCAAAACAGACAATCCCAGCAGAACCACAGGGCAATGTGGCAAACCCAACATAACCAATGTCAAACTGGAGAATCTAAGACAAAGTTAAGTAAAGGATGTTGCAAGACTAACAAAATTAATGTTAGACAAGAGAATCAAGTCTTACCAACCTGGCAAGCCAATACTAAGAACTGGCAGGAAAACACTGACACAGACATACTGTAAAATTAAAGAGAAACAGTCTTGGAACCTTAAAATTCTGGCCCTGAATATTCCCACATATTCCAGATTATTTCTGGAGTTTTCTGGCCCCATTTACAAGTACCCTGAGGAATCCCAATTTACAATCCAGACACCTGCATATGTCTAAGAAACATCAATAAAACATTTTTGATATATATCCAGAACAGAAATATCCAAATGCACATCCCTATCATTGTATCAAGAGCCCTGTGGTGCAGAGTGGTAAATTGCAGTACTGCAATCCAAGCTCTGCTCATGACCTGAGTTTGATCCCGGCAGAAGCTGGGTTCAGGTAGCCGGCTCAAGGTTGACTCAACCTTCCATCCTTCCGAGATCAGTAAAATGAGTATCCTGCTTGCTGGGGGTAAAGTGTTAATCTGGGGAAGGGAATAGCAAATCACCCTGTAAAAAGTCTGCCATGAAAATGTTGTGAAAGCAATGTCACCCCAGAGTTGGAAATGACTTGTGCTTGCACAAGGGAATACTTTTCCCTTTATCATTGTATCAGATGCTCTGCAATCCCACCTGTTTTTGAAAAAAGTAAATCTCTAGTACCTTGCAAACTTACCTGTCCACATGGCAGCCATCCAGGTTTTGCTGGGATCTTCTCCAAAACTCCAGAACAAACAGATTTGGGAAAACCAGAGAAACTCTGGGAGATGCATGAACTCTCCATGATGTTGTTGGGAAGCTCACAAACAAACAAAACCCTACCACTCTACCAACCCAAACCCCATGTCCCAGCCGCTTCTCAACAGTTTCAAGTCTGGGGAAATGGCCCTTCTCTGATTTGCTGTCTTTTGAGCTTCAGATGGCAAGGGAGGCATGCTCAACAGGGCCTTTTCAAAGTCAGGTATAACAGGGAAGATATTGGAGGATGTGTTCCTTCAGTAGCTAGGGCACAGACCAGTTGTAGATTTTAAAGTTAGCATGGGGCTTTTAAACTTAAAACCAGGACTTTTGAAAACAGGCCCAGAGACTAATTGCTAACCAACAACTGGAGAACTAGTGTCATGTGCTCTGACAGTTTATGCCTTTTAGCAACCTTATGGCTAGGCTGCAGTTTTTGAACATTTTTGAGTGGAAGCATTATGTAGGGTGCACAGACCAACCATGACATCAGCAGGGTGTTACCACAGTGGCCAGGTGGTTGTTTCCCAGGAAAAGAATTGGGGAAGTTGTTAGGAGAGGAAGGCAGCCAGATGACATATGGGGCTCCATTCCATCTACACATGTAGTTGAATCATGTGAAGCAACATTTCCTAAACTACACCGCATCAGACTGAAGGTGGAAGATCACATGTCTGAATGTCATCAGCAGGGAAGCAGAAACTCCCTGTGCATAGGAAACTGGCATCAGAAAAACTTAGAATAAAAGCTTTCTGACATATCAAGAATATGTATCAAGGATTTTTTTGTTTTGTTGTTCAGTTCAGTTTGCTTCATTGCGGTCCATGACCAAATGCACAGCACAATGCAGGCCAACAACAACCACAGAAAAATTGTAAAAATCAAGATGAACCTAAATAGGTGAACTGTAAGATATTTAAAAAATAAATGTGAAAATAAAATATAGGACATTAGTATGAATAATGAGATATGACAAATAATACAGTAGTGGTCAAACATCTTCTAGCTTAATAAATATAGTACATATAATAAAAATTTTAAAGATTATACAGCTCCAGAAAAATATTGACTAGAATACACTGGTTAAAATTACAATCTGTTACCTCGACATTAACTTGTAAGAACCATAAAATGCAATTTGATTGCATGGGAACAAAATTTGGCAACTTTATGCATGGTCTCTGTATTTATATCAGTTTCAGTAGCATTTGTGATGGTATGCAAATTACTCAGGCATTTAAGAAAAGATAAAATACAAGCTTGGAAATATTCAAAAACCAGTCAGTTCAAGACCCCTTCTTTACATAATCCTCACGAATTCTCCTAGCTGCCGCCATAAAATTGGCACAATTAATTGTGAATTGGGGGTTAAAATCTGATAGCAGCATATTTCTGATTTGAAATCAGAAAACCCGAGACATCCCTCCAGCAAAGAATAAATGTAGCTGGCTCATATGCCAGGGTATAGGCCACACCCAAACAAAACATGGTCAATCGTTTCAGCTTTATCTACACCACAAGGACAAACCCGCTCAGCTATAGGCACCTTTTTAAAGGAGCCCTCAACGACTGCTGAAGGATATTGCAACGGGCCATAGAAAAGGCCCTTCTGTGGGATGGTATTGTTAGAGTTGAGAGATAGGGGGCTGGAGCTAACACATATCTCCCTTGAGGGGGAGCTAGATAATCTGGGACCTTGGCAATATCATTCTGTCTCTTGTTTTTTGTTTTAGTTTTGTTAAACACGAAGCTCTTTTGCCACATTTAAATGTCAAAATCCAGAAGAAAAGTCACAGATACTCTGTGACAAGCTGAGGTTGCTTATATTAAATGTCAGGAATCAACCCTGCTGAGAAGCTGCCTTTTAGCATCTATGGCATTGCTGAAATAACTCTCTAACATTTCAGAAGCAATGGTTGTAATGGCATAAAGGCAAAATTAAGTGGAGTATATATGAAAACGAAGCTTCTTTACTTGTGGTTCGGCAATGCAACAGGTTGGCTAGGAAGACTGTGACATTTTCTTTGAGATTTCTGAGGAAGGCCAGTTCCAGGTTTAGAGAGGTTCCAGGAAGACAGTGACCATAGGCTCCCATCTGCCTACTGCCAGCCCCCCACCTTTCCATGCCTCAACCTCTGTGCCTTCACTGTCTCCCACTGCCCATACTCAATTGCCTGCACCACCTGCACAGCCTTTTGCCCAAAGCCTGGCTGGTGCATGCAGCCAGCAGCATTGCCCCTGTACATCACATGCCTTTCCTTGATGGCATTGGCAGGGTGGCAAAGCACCTCAAGCAAAAAGATGGGGAAAGGTGTGCAGACAGGTGGCAGGGTGTGTGTGTGTGTGTGTGCGGGGGGGGGGGGGTTAGCAGCAGTGGCCCTCACCAGGAGCCCTTGGCCCTGGTAGCTGCCCCAGCTCAGGGTATGTTGACATTGGTCCTGTTTTTGAGACTGCGTCAGCAATCTAAGTAGGTCTCGAGTGAAGGGAATGCGGACTGAATTTCTGTAGATGCAGTGAACTAGATGATGTTTTCTACACAAGGATGGATTGGAGTCTGGGGTACTTGAAGGATCACCTCCAGCCTACTGCCTCACAATCCCTGTTGTCCGTGCCCCTACTGTCAGAGGTGGCAACCACAGACAGTTTTTTTCAGTAGTGGCACCTCCCTTGGGGAATGCCCTTCCCCTTGAAGTTTGCCTGACACCTGTTGTTTTCTTTTAGGCATTTGGCCAAAAATGTTTCTGCTCACTTGAGTGTTTAATGAAGGTGTTGATTTCATAACACTATTTTAGTCCAGAAACTGTAGTTTTAAGCCATCTGTGGTATGTATTTATGACATGATTTTTTTTTAATGCTGGGCTGGGGCTTTTATTAACATTGGACTTTATATCTTTTAATGTTTTGTTTTTCTTTTGTAAACTGCCTTGGGCATGTTCCTGGAAAGGGGACATAAAAATGTTCTTAATCAATCAATCAGTCAATCAATCACTTTTATGGTTTCCCCATTGCTGCTGTAGCTGCCAATATGGTGGGGCAGATTTCCTTGCATTTTCCCTGCCCAGTCCCCCAAACTGTCTACTTCTGTCACCACTGGAGATGTTTTTAAAAACTTAGCAGCTGCCATATCCCTATAAATCTATGATAATCTTTTTGTCAGGTTCTCTGAATTCCCATCTTTCAGGTTTTCTTTTTTAAAGGTAAGTATCTAGTCCCCTTGCATTGTAGAAATATAAGGGAAAGGTATATATCTTCAACAAAAGGGGTTAGAGACTTACTTTCAAAAAACCTGAAAGGGAATGTGACAGATGTATCATTATAATGTTATAACAATATGTCAGTTACTGAAATTCTAACCCCCCCTCCCAGTTTTCATGTGATGGGTGGGGAAACAGCTGTTGTGCAGGACTAGGGCAAGGAATATGGTGCTGGTGTACATGGAACCAGTAAGATCCAGACCTTCCCATCCACTTGGGTGCCAGGCTAGTTTAGTTTCAGAAAACATCGCAGCAAAGCACATTTGGGAGACAGAAGAAAATATGAGGAAAACCCTAGAAACACACAAATCCCCATGAGGCTGTGTAGAAGCAGAAGCAACCCACTTCCCAATACCATCCAAACTGGAGCAAACAACCTAGGTATAAATGACCAGTAAAAGCCAGTAAGGTGTATTGGGCAGCGAGACTGAGGTTCAGATCCCCACTCTGTCATGAGACCTGCTGGGCGACCTTGTGGTATTCACTCTTTCTCAGACTAACCTACCTCACAGCGTTGCTGTGAGGATAAAATGGAGGAGACAAGGATATACACCATCTGATCTCCTCAGTGGAAAGGTGGGATAAAAATGTACTAAGTTAATGTTTAAGATTGTACCAGTTCCCAGTATTTCTATATAATATTTCCACCTGTTGAGAGCCAATTTTGGGCTGGCACATATTAATTTGTACAACAAAAGGATTATGGATAAAGTAATATGGTTAAATCCAGCACAAGGACCTTGAGAAGATCACACTTCCTGGCCTTGGTTGTATACCATGAAAAAAACTGATATCTTCCAGATCTGAATGTCAGGAAGCTAAAAAATTATTGGTATTCACAGTTATTCAGGTTCCAAATGCTGGTCTGGCATTTGGATATATCCCCCCCACCAGGTATCCGATATTATTTGACTCCATTATTCCCTATGTGGAATTTTTTTTTGGGGGGGGGTGAGGTGGGGCTGGAGTGGTTGGTTTTTTTTAGCCAAAGGCACCAAAATTGCAGTGGAGCTGATAATACCTGTCCACTAAATAACCCCTCAGTTTCAGTTGCACCTGCTGGAATGGCCTTGGATCAGCCATAGCTCTGGCAAAGGTTGTCCTTGAAAGGGCAGCTGCTGTGAGAGTCCTCTCAGCCCCACCCACCTCAAAAGGTGTTTGTTGTGGGAGAGGAAGGTAAAGGATATTGTAAGCCACTCTGAGACTCTGAGTTCGGAGTGGAGGGTGGAATATAAATCCAATATCTTCTTCTTCTTCAGGTGAATTGGACCAAGAAGTCCAATGTTATGGGTCCCTGAACAAGGCCCCCCAGCCATTCTCCATTGTTTCCTCTGGGGAAAAATTCCATTCTTTCTCTAGAGCAGGGGTGGCCAAAGGTAGCTCTCCAGATGTTTTTTGCCTACAACTCCCATCAGCCTCAGCCATTGGCCATGCTGGCTGGGGCTGATGGGAGTTGTAGGCAAAAAACATCTGGAGAGCTACTGTTGGCCACCCCTGCTCTAAAGCAACCTGGTGCTGGGCCTGATAGTGTGAATGATGAACTTCTTACTTGATTATGCTTGGAGAAGGATCAAGCAGGTGTAGCTGCTGGGAAAATTCCACTGAAAGGCTGAGGCCTGTTCCTTATTGGCCTTTGTAGACCACTGTGATCCTTTGGGGTGCTCTAATGTCATTGTGAAGGCTATCTGTATGTGGTATCTGAGCAAATTCCTAAAGAGGTGTGCATAAAGGCTTGTGAAGGCCAGTGAGTGATGAACAGGAACAATGAAAGCAGCCACTTACAGCCTTGTAGTATGTATAAATGTTGGGCTGGTGGTATAGAGGACAGTTGAGAATGAGCAGTGCAATAGTGTGATATATGTTGCACACTGACATGAAATCAGTTTTTCATACGATTCCTTGCCCGTGTCTTGTGAGCAGCTATAATTGAAATTCAACTTCTTTATTTTCTTCCAGAAAAGCTTCTTCCTGTTAAAGAAGAACAAATAATTTACACAATGGATGCAGAGATGATTTGAGGTCCTAGCTGTTCATGGTCATTGTACTGTCCCTTACCCTTGCTGTTAGTGCTTTTCCTCCTCCTTGTCCTCCTTCTTCTTGCTCTTCTCTTCTCCTCCTCCTTCTCGTTCTTCTTTGTGTCACTTCTCAGTCAGGGACACAACAGCAATTGCTCAAATTGTCTGTCTGTCTGTCTGTCTCTATCAGTCATCTGCCTATCTCCCTTCACATGCATCATTCTGGGGATGAGGGAGGGATGATTCCCATGGCTAGTTCTCATTAAAGTATCTGGGCTGCACAACTTCAGTTTCTGTGTGGGGGCTCTGCCCTACAAAAAAAACACCCTTTATACATACAAAACTGTCAAGAAGAAGAATTATAGCTAAGACTGTCAATGAGTCTGGAGAAAAATGTCCTGTCCCTTTAACAGAGGCTTAATGCACAGAAATGGGCAGGTGAAGCTTTTAATGGCATGCAGGTAGATATCGCCTAATAAATAACATCCCATTAAATTTGTGTCAAAAGGACAAGACACTTTTTCCAGGTGGAAACCCCGCTGTCACCAAGGGAGTTGTTTAAAATTGGTGATTGAATGTTGTATGTATGGGGGAGGTGAGAATGGCTGCTGCCAGAGAACTGGGTGAGGGAAATTCTGGGGAAACCTGCCTTGTGGGAGCTGTTCTCACTGCACTGTGTCAGCAGCTGCAGCAGCAACAGGGAACTACACAAGCCTCTCCCTGTGTTGAAAATACCTAACTGCTTAGGTTTCCACAATAAAGCTGATGCAGAAATGGACAGAGTTTGAATTGTTACCTTTTTTGCTGACCAAAAGGGTTTCTTAACAGACAGAAATTTAACAGATGCATTATGAGGAAAACTATACTACTTGAATTTCTGCCTGATTTGCAGCTGTTAAAGATAATAGATTTCTCGCAGAGTAAAATAAAAGAGACAGGAACCCTGTTAACACATGACAGCCTATGCATTTTTCAGGATAGCAAATCACTCAGGTAGCAAATAACTCAGACAAATTTGCAAAATTAATTAATTTGAAAAGTCAGGAGAACTACTGCAGAAAAGCTTAAAGCCTCAAATTATTTATTTTGGAGTAGTCCCATTCCTTTAGAACAGGTTTTGGATAAAGACTGTAGGTAGCCTTGAGTATTCAGTATGTAGGGCCCTGAACTCTGATTTATTTCAGAGTAAACACTCACTAATAGAGTTGCCAACAGGCCTGGAGAAAAATGTCCTATCCCTTTAATGGAGGCTTAACTGTGAAACCAGCAGTATTTTCATGGTGTGCAAATAAATAACAGCACCCATTTTTAAACTGTATTAAAGGGGCAGGACATTTTCTTCAGGCAGTTGGCAACCCTTTCAATTGCAGAAGTCTAAATGTGTCTAAAATCTGAATTCCTTAAACTGTGCTGTAAATGGGGTGCTGCACTGCTCTTGTGCTCAAGCAGAAATTCAACAGATTACACATTTCCATTACTGTATTCTATATTCAGGAAAAAGACCACACTGAATATTTGCCTGTCATAAGAAAGCCCAAACAAGAAATAAAGGTGGCAGTCTAAAAACAGATAAACAGGTTTTTTTTTTTAATTTGCTGCAGATTTGAATTAAATTTGTAGAGATTGTTAGATTATCACAGAACCCTACTGTAAACAAACTAGGGTGTTTTTTAAAACCTTCATTTCAACATGACATTTCATGTCATTTATTCTGTCTTTTGGCTGATGAGCCAAAATGCTACTTTATTGTTTTGTTCCCCCCAAAGTAGTGGCTGAATTTCAGAAGCTGGGTGTTCCAAACAAGAACACACATGAAGCTACCTGAATCAGACCCTTGGTCTATTGAGGTCAGTATTGTCTACTCAGATTGGCAGGGGTACTGCAGGGTCTCAGGTAGAGGTCTTTTGCATCACCCCACCACTTGATCCTTTCAGGTGGAGATGTAAAGGATTGAACCTGGACCTTCCACATGCCAAGCAGATGCTCTACCCCTAAGAGCTCCTTAATGTGTTAAGTTTTAAAGTTTGGATGATCAGATCCTACTTCTGCTGTGAGTTCTGTTTCCAAGTCTGCTCACTTACTACTAAGCTTGGATTATGTGGTTTGGATCTGATTACTGTTTGCACAGTAATACCTTCTCTGCAGGTTTTTAAACAGAGGCTAGATGGCCATCTGACAGCAATGCTGATTCTGTGAACTTAAGCAGATAATGAGAAAGAGGGCAGGAAGGGTTGTATCAGTGCTTAGTTCTTGTGGCCCCTTCTTACATGCCCAGGAAAATGCTATTTGTCAGTTTGGGGTCTGGCAGCAATTTTTCTCCAGGGTAGTTTTGCCAGGGATCCTGGAGATTTTTTTTCTCTTTTCCTTTTTGGCCATCTTCTGGGCTTGGAGCAAGGGTCACTGGTTGTGTACGTGGGGGGGGGAGGCATTTGTGAATTTCCTGCCTTGTGCAGGGGATTGGACTAGATGACCCTGGAGGTCCCTTCCAACTCTTATGATTCGATATCAGTCATCTTGTATTGTGCAGCACATACTGGATTCAACAAACTGCTAAAGCATAACAACAGGGAACACTCATACACAATTTCTCTTTGAGGAATTCACACAATCTTACTTCCCGGTTCTATGCAATTGACTTGGGCATGTTTTGTTTTCACTGGCGAAGTTTAAACCTGGACTCAGCCTTGTAATGTATGGGCTCTGTTCTAGACCATGTGAAAAAATTAATAATCAAGCCTCAAGCCAGAGCCTTGTTTTGTTCAAAGAGTTACCTTCCAGGAAGTGTGACACTTGAATGTTCACTATGACAACTGGGCACCCAGTTGGGAGTTTGTATGTGCCAGAAAGCTGCAATCAGCTGGTTCATGTAACAAGGCCAACATGGCCACCCCTGAAACAATCGATATGTAAGTTATCCATTGACTCCTTTCTCTGCGGAAAATTAATAATATGTAAGGGGGCTGTATGAAAGCAATTATCCCCCACACTCTCAGAACATATGCCATGGGGCTTTCACATCCACCCTCAGTATGATGTTTGAGGACTTGCCCTTGTGAACAGATCATTACAGGTCAGGCACAACAAAGAGAACTCTCATGTTGCCCAGCCACTGCATACAATTAGCTGAGAATGACCCAGGGGCCAGTAAGTCTTGGATCTACCCATTTGTGATAAGAAAAATTTACTTCACAGAGTGCTGCTTGCACAAGCAACACATACTGCGTCAGTATTTTTAAAGAAACAACGTATGTACACAGTAATTAAATATGCCCCAGTTGGTTTGGGTGATTTCATTGAATTTGATTTGAAATATTAGAACAAAATAGGAGTCGATTGTACCTTTAAGACCAGCTTAGTTTTATTCAGAATGTAGGCTTTCGTGTGCATGCACACTTCTTCAGATGAGGAATGAGGTACAGTAAGCAGAGCCATATATAGCTGGTGGGGCTTGGAATGCAAAGTGGTACAAAGTCAAAATCTACATTCTGACATGTTACTATTTTATGGTTTCCCAAGCTAATGCAACCCAGATCAAAGGTTTTCTAAATGTGTTAATTTTACTATTCTGCTATTGGATTTTGTACCACTTTGCATTCCAAACATCACCAGCTATATGAGGCTCTGCTTACTGTACCCTGGAGAGCCGCTGCCAGTCTGAGAAGACAATACTGACTTTGATGGACCAAGGGTCTGATTCAGTATAAGGCAGCTTCATATGTTCATATGTACCTCATTCCTCGTCTGAAGAAGTGTGCATGCACACGAAAGCTTGCGTTCTGAATAAAACTGAGTTGGTCTTAAAGGTGCAATCAACTCCTATTTTGTTCTACTACTTCAGACCAACACGGCTGCCTACTTGGATCTATCTGATTTGAAATATGTATCAGAAGAAATACCAGGTATTATGTCTGGCACATATGGAAAAGGCAGCAGTCTATGGCCCTTCTCTCTCTGTAGGCCAGAGGTGGCCAGACTTGCTTCATATAAGAGCCACATAAAATAATTATCAGACGTTTGAGAGCCACAAGACATGAATGTCAGATGTTTGATAGCCAGAAGGCAGGCAGACAAATAGATGGAGAGGTGGAAAGAAAGTAACTTTAAATGCATTCTCCAAGCTGCCAACTGACTTGGAAAAGTGATTTAAAGAGAGAAATGCCTTCTCCAGCTGACAGGGTGGGCGGGAGCCTGGAGAGCCACATGATATGTGTGAAAGAGCCACATGTGGCTCCTGAGTCACTGTTTGGTCACCCCTGCTGTAGGCACAGAGTAATTTTATTTATTTTATGTTTATTTACTTTTATTTGTACCCTGCTTTTCTCCCCAGTGGAGACCCAAAACTGCTCAGACTGTTTCTTGTCTTCATTTTATCATCACAACAACCCTGTTAGGTAGGTTAGGTGGAGAGAATGTGACTGGCCCAAAGTCATCCAGTGAGTTTCAATGGCAGGAGTGGGGATTCGAACTCAGGTCCCGAAGATACTAGTCCAGCACTATTAACCACTACACCACGCCGCTGCTACTACCTTCGAGGGCCCTTTGGGCTCCAACGCATAAAGTAGTCAAATCAGGTGACCCGAAGGCATGTGTCAACTACACTAGCAGCCTTTCTGATCGTTCCGGTACCCGCGCGCCCGTCTCTTGTTCCAAAGGGTTAAGGGGGCTGGCATGGCTTGAGATAGAGGCAAGCCCCCCGGAGGTGGGCGCGTGAGGGGATCAAAGCATGCGGAGCCTTTGAGCGCAGCCTTCTCCACAGCCCAGCGCGGGGGGGGGGGGGGCGCACGCGCCCTGGCTTCCTGCTCTTTCTCTCGTCTTTACCTCTCTGCTGGGGGGGAGGGGGGAAGGGGGAGGAGGGAAACTGCACGCGCAGTCTCTCGGGCGGCTGCTGCTGTTCCTCTCTGGGCAGTGTGCGCGAGGGAAGAGACCGGGCGGCAGGCGGAGGAGCGGCTGCGGAGGAGGAGCGCAGCCGGGCGCGACTTTGGAGTTCGGAGCTCTTCGCCGGCGCCTATGGAGCCTTGGAAGCAATGCGCCCACTGGCTCATTCAGTGCCGGGTGCTGCCGGTCAACCACCGGGTGACCTGGGACACGGCGCAGGTGTTCGACCTGGCCCAGACCCTCCGCGATGGAGTCTTGCTCTGCCAGCTGCTCAACAATCTGCGCGCGCACTCCATCAACCTCAAGGAGATTAACCTGAGACCTCAGATGTCCCAGGTAAAGTGAGGCAGGCAGGCCGGTCAGGCGGGCTTCTTCTGGGGCGGTTCTCGTGTTCCCAGCCTCTTCTCCTCCCCTCATTGTTAATCGCCTGGTTAAGGTCTTTGTTCCAGCGCAGGGGCCCTCTGGGCTGTCACTTTTGTTGGCGTTTGCTTTCACTTTGTCAGCTGATACCTCTTACACAGGCCTTGGCGGATCTGGGCAAAGAGTTGGAAGGATGCGAATTTTGAAGGCATGTTATCCCGACAGGGTTTGTCAGAAAGCGTGTGAGGAAAAGTCAAGAAACAAGCATAGAGACTCCTGGGGAGCTATAATCTTTTTTGGGAGATGAAGATCGCAATTGTAGAAGCTTACATGACCTGGAGGGGAAAAGGCATGTTTCATAAATTATAGTAGCAATAATAATAATAATAAACTAAAACCAGTTATTTCCATTACTATCCTGCTCTCATGACCAAATGCTTCCAGCTGGCTAAAGTATTTCATTTTTAAATTATTATCTGAGGTTGGTGGGGGTGGGGAGAGGGATCTGATGTTGGTGGGGGTGGGGGGATTTTCAGTTATTTCTTCTACTCCAAGAGTGTGTTGCTTTTGATATCTATGTTATGTTAATGAAGTATTTTTTTTTGTTAAATCTTGTTTTCCCAATTTTTGTACCTGGTTTTCTTGGTCAGCAGTTTTTTGGGGTTTTTTTTAAAAGAAAGAGGAACTGTGTCATGTAAAATGAGGCATCTAGGAAGTTGACTGCCTCCATTACCGTTATCTGTAATTGCAACAGACAGGGGAAGTATAAAAAGACAGCCCCAAAGCAAAAATTTGCTGCTGTTGCTGCCCTCTGAAGGTTTCATGGGAGAATTTAAGCCATTTATCCGCTTGTCTCTTGAAATAAAGCAGGTAAAAGCCCAGAACAATGTCAGAATGACTTTGTGTGAGGAATCTGGCATTCAGAGAGAATGGATCATCAGCAGTCAAAGTGAGGCTGGTGGTCAACTTAGAATCCATTCCTGGGATCATGAGTTGATAGGATGTGTGGGTGGGATAAGCAGTTATGGTGAACAAGACATGGGACAGCTTGACCTATGAGAGCCATGGGCCTCATCCTGCCCAAGCGAACTACATTTAAATCCCATTGATTTCAGTAGGAATGTTAAGCACAGGTGTAATTCTCCAATTTGGGGTCAGATGGGTACAACAGTGCTCTATTTTGGCTTTGTTGTTCCTGATACAGCTGAATAAAGTGCTTACAGTATGAAGCTGTATTTGGTAAGTGAACAGAAAAGAGCTTAGTTGTGTGTGTCATTCTCTGTTCTTTGTGTTGATTTTTTAAAAATACATTTCTATATGATACTGGGTTCTTTGAGTCTTCCTGTCTGATTACAGTCAGAAGCAAAATATTTTCCCCAAAAGTCCTTTCAAATTTAAACTTAACAAATGGGAATAAGCTTGCAATGATTATTTTAAGTCTCCTGGCTTTCAGTGGGATTCTTTTGTGCTAATTCAGCTGAGTTGATCCTTTTAACTTTATTCTTCTTAGCTTTTGTTAAAATCACTGGAGCTGATCTGTGTCAATTCAAGCACCCTATCTTAACTTAAGGAACCCTGTGGCACAGAGTGGTAAGCTGCAGTGCAAGTTCTGCTCACAGCCTGAGTTTGATCCCAGTGGAAGCTGGGTTCAGGTAGCCAGCTCAATGTCAACTCAGCTTTCCATCCTTCTGAGGTCGGTAAAATGAGTACCCAGCTTGCTGATGGGAAAGTGTAGATGACTGGGAAGGCAATGGCAAACCACCCATAAAAAGTCTGCCGTGAAAACGTCATGATGTGATGTCACCCCATGGGTCAGTAATGATTCAATGCTTGCACAGGAGACTACCTTTACCTTTTTTTTACCTTAAGTCAATTGCAGTAGCAATTTCTTGCATTTAAGTTCCTTGTGCACCAGCTGAATCTTACAATTAAATAATAATCTTGCACTTCCAGTAGTTTCGGAATACTTCATGTACAGTATCTCAGTAATTCTTGCAACAACCCTATAGTGTAGGCTGGAAATGCATCTTGAGAGCACAGCTAACTCATTTTTCTAGGTACTGCAGAAGCTCTAGATAAATGAAGTCTTCATGTTACAATCCTCTTGTCCAAGCCCAGGAAAATCAATTATCTTAAACTGATGTAATTCTGCAAAGGATTGCACAGTAATAGTGCAGTCTACACCTTTGTAGAAGCAAGCACCATTGTGTAGACCTGCTCTCTTAGTGTTACAACCTGCAGAGCTAATTATTAGGCATACCTGACCAGATTAATGCATTATTCAGTAAGACATGAGACATGATCCTATATGCATATTTGCTCAGCAGCTGAGTCCCATGATAAGTCTGCATACAATTGTAGCCTTAAGCAGACTGTAGTTTAGTGCATTGCATATAAGTGTTGTTCTGTTTCTTATAGTAGGCATTCATTTTTCAGGACCCTGGTGGAAATAACAGCTTTTGGAAAGCCATATACCCTCTTGGTCACCACCGTACTGTTGCTCCTGAGCTTCCTTCTGAAACCTGTTTTAACAATGCTAACCAAATGCATGTATGCTTGCATACAATGTGAAGATTATGGGCAAAGTTGGTTCATGATGTCCCACTCACTTTGCATTAGGATATGCATTCAGGTTAGGTACCAAAAAAAGTCACCATATTTAGGAATAGCTGATAATTGGGGGAGGGAGGGAGTTAACGAAAAGGTTGAAATTGAAGGGAAGGTGGGGGGCGGGGGAAAGCACAGCTCCTTTGTATTGTAATTCTACATATGAGTTGCTTAAATGTGATTGATTTAAATAGGATTACTTTGACTTCCATGGGATTAAGCAATTCACTGATGTGCTGGATTGTTGCCTTTAATTCTTACATTTTGTAAACCTACAATAACCCCTCCTGCCCCACCTTGGGCGGACTCTGTTGGAACATAAGTGTGCCATGCTCACCGAACATAGCGCAGTGCTCATGGAAGTGGTAGGCAAACAATATTCATTACAGGCAACTAAAATATGGAGCTTACTTGTAGTTCAGTAGATATTTTCATTGTGGTACATCCTCAGTGAATGCTTTTTGCATGATTCCTGGAGGTGTATTGCAAGGTACCCATGTTTTCAATAACGCCCTTTGTTGGGATAAAGCAGTAAGTCATGGAACAGAACTTGTCTTGTCTAACTAGGACAGGGCCTGTATTCTTGGAAAGCAAGACGCTTCCTTTGTTTATACTTGTTGAAATGTGCTTCAGGGAGACTTTTAGGTATATAGAATGAGATTTGTTCCTGATCTCCACAGGAACTGAGTTTATCCCCTAACCCTTAAGAGCAGGTTGCTAATTGCTGCTGTTTTCTTGAGTGGCAATCATAGATTAAATGGCAGGTGAATTCCTATCTGTCACACTTATTCCAGTAGAACTTAATGCTACCAAAATGGTGTGGTAGTTTTTGTCTCATTGGTGCTTGTTGATCTTGTTTGCATAGAACTTTTAGCATTATGCATAGCTGTCAACTCTCTGCATAAATGCCTTGTATGGAGACTGAAATGCTTTCAAATGCTTGCCTTAGTTAATGAAGAGGCTGCTTTTCAAGATACATCAGTTGCGTAATGAGCTAGAATGGTATTGGCACAGGAAGTACACTCTTTTCTTTGTCACCTCCTAATTAATACTAGCTGTTTAGGCTAATAAAATCTGATTTTAAACATCAGCACTAAGAGAAAACTATGGTCTGACTGATCCTAGTTTTTAAGGCAGGGTGTGTGAGAACATGCTTTTACTCTAGGTTTAAAAAAGCTTCTGTGATCCAGGATCATTTGGAATTGCACAGATGTCATAGGTTATATTTGCATTTTCAGTATGTACATTGAGTGCAGTGATCAGTTTGCTTTCAAGATGAATTTCTGAAGTCTATTGTCCTTATATGAAGAAAAAACAAGAACATAGGAACATAAGAGAAGCAATATTGGATCAGGCCAGTGGCCCATCCAGACCAAAACTCTGTTCATACTATGGCCAAAACCCAGGTGCCATCAGGAGGTCCCCCAGCAGGAACCTCCAAAGGAAATTTAGAGTTCTAGTAAGGGACCAAAAGTTATAGTTATAGACAGAAGTACATGTGTTTATTATAAAACATATAAAAACCTTGTAGGGGCCCAAATGAAGCCTCATAAAATCATCAAAGTGACATATGTACAAAACCTCCCCTTGCCCATATATATGTCATCAGGAGGTCCACCAGCAGGGCCAGAACTCTGGAAGTCCTACAACTGTTGCCCCCCAAGCAACAAGAATCCACAGCATCAGTGCCCCAGACAAAGTGTTCCATAGTGGCTAATAGCCACTGATGAACCTTTGCTCCATATATTTATCCAGTCCCCTCTTAAAGCTTTGTTTGCAGCCACCACCACTTCTTGTTGAAAAAGTACTTTTATCTGTTCTAAGCTTACTGCTCATTAATTTCATTGAGTGCCCACAAGTTCTTGTATTGTGAGAAAGGGATAAAAGTACTTCTCTACCCATGTAAACCTCTATCATGTCACCCCTTAGTCATCATTTCTCCAAACTCTTTCTTCATAGGGAAGGTGTTCCATCCCCATAATAATTTTAGTTGCCCTTTTCTGTACTTTCCCCAACGCTGTAATATCTTTTTTGAGGTGCGGTGACCAGAACTGTACACAGTATTCAAATGAGGCTGCACCATACATTTATACATGGGCATTGTGATACTGGCTGATTTATTTTCAGTCCCTTTCCTAATATTTCCCAGCATGGCATTTGCCTTTTTTTAAATTTATTTTTTTAAAAAATGCAGTTGATATCTTCACTGAGTTATCTACCATTTCTCTCTTGGTCAGTTACTGCCAGCTCAGACCCCATTAATGCATATTAATAGTTAGGAGTTTTGGCTCCAATATGCATTACATTGCACTTGCCCATGCTGACCCTCATTTGCCACATTGATGCTCACTTACATTCACAGATCCCTCTGGAGTGCCTCACAGTCCTCCCTGGTTCTCACTGCCCTGAACAACTTAGTGTCATCTGCAGACTTAGCCACTTCACTGCTTACTCTCAACTCCAAAACATTAACAAATAAGTTAAAAAGCACAGGGCCTAGTACCAAGCCCTATGGTACCCCATTGCTAACCATCTTCCACTGTGAAAACTGCCCATTTAGACACACTCTGTTTCCTGTTAATTAACCAGTTTTTAATCCTCAAGAGGACTTGTCCTCTTATCCCATGAGTGCTAAGTTTACGTAGGAGCCTTTGATGAGGAACATTATCAGAAGCTTATTGGAAGTCTGGAGTCTAAGTAAACAACATCTACTGGGTGATCCTTGTCAACATGTTTGTTCATTCCCCCTCAAAGAACTGTAAAAGGTTAATGAGACAAAATCTTCCCTTGCACAATCCATGCTGTTTCTTCCTCAATAGCATCTGTTCATCAAGGTACTTACTAATTCTCTTTTTAATAACAGATTCCACCAACTTAACCAGTATTGATGTTAGACTGACCAATTTCCCCGATCTCCTTTGGAATCTTTTTAAAAAGATGGCGGTTATATTGACTACCTTCCAGTCCTCAGGAATGGAGGCAATTTTAGTAATAGATTCCATGTTTTTGTGAGGAGATCCACAAGTTCACATTTGATTTATTTGAGAACTATTGGATGTTTGCATTCTGGGCCTGGTGATTTATCAGTTCTTAATTTGTCCATCAATCGTAGGACTTCATCTCTCGTCACCTCAATCCTACTCAGGTCTTTTGGCACCCCCTCCTGAAATCAGTGGTTCTGGAGTGAGCAAGTACCTCCCACCTCCAGCAGTAAAGACAGAGGCAAAAAATGCATTCATCTTCTCTGCCATTTCCCTATAATCCTTTAGTGATTATTTTACCCCTTGGTCATTGAATAGCCCCAATTGCCTCCTTGGGTGGTTTTCTGCTACTAATGTACTTGAAGAAAATTTTACTGTTTTTTGCAATATATTCCTCTTAGTCCACATAATTTAATGGGACTTTAGAAGAAATGGGGGGGGGGGAGTTGAGAGGTGGGGACAATGTGCTCCCTCAGCTCTTTTGTGGCTTTGCTGCTCCAGGGTTTTTTTTGTCCCCCCCCCCAGTTTTTTTCATCTTGGGTCTATTGGATCGGAAAAAAATCCAGATTTTTTTTTTTTAAGCCAAATCTGAATACTTTGCCGGTATTGGGATCTGGTATTTTTGGAGAATCCTGAAATTTTTGTGGGGTCCAATAAACTTGAACCAGAAAAAAAAAATTGTGCTGTAGTCCTATGCTCTGCTCATGACCTGAGTTTGATCCTGACAGAAGCTGGGTTCAGGTAGCTGGCTTCAGGTTGACTCAGCCTTTCATCCTTCCGAGGTCAGTAAAATAAGTACCCAGCTTGCTGGGGGGAAAGTATAGATGAGTGGGGAAAGCAATGGCAAACCACCCTGTAAAAAAGTCTGCTGTGAAAACGTTGTGAAAGGAACGTCACCCCAGAGTTGGAAACGATTGGTGCTTGCACAGGGGACTACCTTTACCTTTAGTTTTAAACACCAGCAGCCTGGTTCAGGACAAGTAGAGGCTGACTCTTTTGCACAGGTTCTGCTTAGTCTAAAAAGCATCCTAGTGCCTACCAAACGTAAATCCCTCCTCCCTACACCATTGTCTCATCCACACATTGAGATTCCTAATTTGTGCCTGTCTAGCTGGCGCTGTGCATGGAACAGGCAGCACTTCTGAGAAGGCTACCTTGGAGGTTCTGGCCTTGAGTCTCTGGGGTAGCAGCTTAAGTTTTTCCATCAGGACTACACAACTAAATTTCCCCACATGTACCACAACCACTGGCTCCTTCCCAGCACTGCCTTCCAGCCTATCTAGATGACATGTAATGTTCAGTACCTTTGCACCAGGCAGACGGATCGCCATGTGGTCAGTACATGAGTTTGCAACTCATCTATCTCTTTGGGTTTGCAACCCATCTATTTATTGTTTATAAGGATCAAATCACCAACTACAAGAGCCCCCTATCTCCCTGCCCAGGGATGGTTCCTTGTTGTAAAATGATACCTGTTCACCAACAATAAATGGGATCCCTTCTGAGGGAACATTTCCACTTCTGCATGGTGCCTTGTTTCCCCTTGACCCTTATGTTCCTCGACAGTGGCTGGGCTGCCATTCTTGGATTGGGACACATCTAACAAGTCCCCAAGAGTCTTATCCCTGTGCTGTGTGCCTAAAATGACTGTCCTTATGAACACATTCCTGGGGACCAGGAGCTCCTTGCACTGAGCACACACCCATGACTTCTGTTCAACTGGCAGATAGTCATACATGTTGCACTCAGTGCAATACACTGGATAGCCCCCAACCCCCTGCTGGCATTCTACTTTTATAATTGCTGTACAGTTTTTGTCTTGCGTGCTCATGTGTTCTGGCTATGCCACAATGACTAAGTATAATGTTGATTTGCTCAGCTGTAGTCAGTTTACCTAATTGAAGTTGTATTGAATGTGAGGTTAATTCTGAACTTGTGTACCAAACATTAAAATCAATGGGAAATAGACTGTTTATGTAAACTGCTGCATTTCTTTCACACAAAGTAAATGGAGCTGTCCAGTTTATTTTAGTGAGAGTTGAAAGCAGTCAAATTCCTGTGGGGATGCATAATTCACAAAATTGTGTACTGTGTTTCCTTAAATTCTGCCTTTGGTGAACATGACACATTTATTTTGAGCCTCTATGATTAGGCAATACAGTTGAACAAAGATAGTGATTCCTGTAGGTTCCCCAACAATGAATTGCTTATTTGCGGGGCGGGTGGGGGGGGACAACCCCAAGTAAACGCAAATAAATGTGAGTTGTTGCTTACAATTCTGTAGTTGTTGCTTACAATTCTGTAGTCTCACCATCCTGTACCCTATCTGACTTTCGTCCAGCATGACCAGCTTGCTTTATGCCCAAACTGGGACTGGGTGCTATCCATCAGCACTGAGAAGTAGCGTTGCAATGCATCTAAGTTCTGTACAAATGTTCACTGCATTAGGCTGCAACCCAGATGAACTTGAGCTCTGTTCCTTGGAGGAAGTTTAAGATGCAAGTATGATAATGAATGTTATTAGCTGTGGTATATATTTGAGAACATGCCAGGGGAGCAATTGACTTTAGATTGCTTGTGGATGGGTAACAACTCAGTAGAGTGCAGATGTTTTGCACACAGCTGATAATAGGCTGAATCCTTGGTGCTTCCAATTAAAGAACCTCCAGTGTTGGGAAAGACCTTTCACCATCTGAGATCCTGGATAGCTTGATTCCAGTCAGATCTCAGAAGCTAAGGGAAATCCAGGATCGTCATGCAGAGGCCATGGCAAACTACTTCTGTTACTCTCTTGCCTTGGAAACCCTATGCAAACACTGTAGTTGTGACGATACCACTGTGTGCAGGTGCATGCACGCATGTGCACAAAGAATGACTAGTACAGGATTCCTATGCAGAGTTACTCCAGTAAAAGCCTAGTGGAATCAGTGAATTTAGACTAGAGTAGCTCTGGGTAAGATTGCCCTGTGGGACGTATAGGATTTTGGGTGCAAAAGATGATGAATGTGGCAACCACAGCAGCCATGCTGTTTGTAAGGGCATATGTATGAAGGTACTGGCTCAATTATTTTTGCTTGGGAACTTAAAAGTTCGCTCAGTGCTAGACTTGGTATGTGTAATAGATTTTTTTAAAAAAAAAAGCTTTTAAAAGTGCCAGTTGAACATAAGATGCAAATGGATTTTCACTGAACATGGAATAAGTTGTTGTGACTTGTTCCAAGCAGTTGGGTGAGTGATAAAACAACAACACATTTTGCAGCACATGTTTACACCACCTAGTTTTTTAAATGCTTATGACAGCTGCTTTGTAAAATAATTTGGATTCCTGTAAAGCAGTCTGTTTAAACCATTATATTTCCTACCAGGAGGACTAAAGTTGTTATACTACAGTTGTGCAAACAGAGATACTGTGTTAAATGGTATATTTTAAAGTATACTTGTGATATAAAATGCTCATGTTTCATTGTAAAGTATTGGGATGACTTTGTTTTCAGATGTGTGCACTGTATGCCCATGGATTATGGAATTATAGTTCCCTGCTTCATTTTAGGTTATATATTTATGTGTTGAAGTGAAGCACCAGAGATGCAAATCTAAGGTGCAAGAGTCTTGCCATACAAAATCTCTTTGCAGAGATAGAACAACACTGGATGTCCTTGGAAGGGAGCAATGTAGATGAAGGGTAGTGGTGCTGGTGATGAAAGTCTCATATGAACAACCTTCTCCAAGATCCAATTTGTTCATTCAGTAGAGTTAACTATTAAAGCTTTTTGTGGGCTACGTTTCCTTTGGCTGAAGGAATGTCTGCTAAGGGGAAAAAACCCTAAACTTTTAGGGGAAAGGAGGAAGGGTACGGTCATCCTAAACTGTGTGCAGGTTTTTGTGTACATAAGGATAGTTTTTTTGGTGAAGGAGTATTAACAAATATCTCTTAGCTGTAGTTTCAAATGGTGTACAGGGTGCCCCAACATGGAGCTCATGGGTGCAGTGGTACCCACCAGTAGTTCCCTGGCCTTTGATGTTCTTTTCTGAAAGGTGACAGAGCCATTGTAAGGCATCATCTGTGCTGCTACATGACTTCTGGGGAATACCCAAAAGTGAAATAGGGTGGCTCTATGAATTACCAGAACCATGGTAGAACTGTGTCTTTTCTGTGTAGTTCTAGCAGTTCATAGAGCTATCATGTACAGAGTGACATAGCTCTGCAGACTGTGTTGCAAGTCCCCCCCCCCCCCAAATCTATACACAAAGCACAACTTGGGAAATATATTGGGGAGCTCTTTAGCACAGGGCTTGGGGTAGCTGTCTTGGTTTCCCATTGACTCAGATTGCTCCGATGGTAGCTAATCACCTTGGGAAGCAAGACTATATACTTGTAATACAATATGTTTTTCAGCTTTTAATATAAAGACTCTTTCAGACTAAAAACTGTGTTAACAAGTATATGCTGAAGTAGTCTGAGACAATGCTCTTGGTCAGCTTAAGAACCATAGCTACAAGACCCTAGCAGTAAACTGTCACAATAATAGTCACAATGAGAAAAACTGATTTAATATAAGGATATATTTAAACAATGTACTATTGTTGCTTCTCTTTACTATAGTGGTGATTGGTCTCCCTTCAAGTGTGATTTAACATCCCTGTGTGTGTGTGTGTCGGGGGGGTTACAGGGGGCAGAGAAGAATTTGTGTAGTGAAAAATGAGGCTGTAGCAGCGCTGTATATTCCTTTGTCATGTTGAAATAGTCAGTTCAATATGTGATAGTATCTTTTGCTTGAGTAGAAAAAAAAAATAGATGAAAGTAGTGAAGTAGCAGAAGACCGGCTGTGCGTTTCTTTGAATGAGAATGATAAGAAGCATTTGAAAGGAAGGGTGTTGGTGGCATGCTGGATGGAGCAAACAGAGAGTGTGAGGAGGGAGCAAATTGAAGTGCGCCCAGTGAATAAGTGTGCAAATAAGTGCTGGGAGCATGAAGGATGACAGACAGAAGAGAGGCATTAAGGGTAGAGAAAATTCCAGCAATTCTGAAGTCACTTGAGTTTCAAACAAAGTTAAATAGAGTCAGCTGGAACTTGCAAATTATATGACCCTTTGTCATGAGGTTGCTGCTTGTCTGTCCAAGCATGTTGACAGAAGGTAATAGTTAAGAAAGTAGCCCTTGACATCCACCCTATCTAGCCAAAGCACAGCTTTGTTAACTATATGCCTCTGCACCAAGAAGTTAAGAGGTCTTTAATTTCCAGCCTGGACCTCATTCATAGTTCAGGGCGACACTGCAGAATGAAGGATGATGAAATTGAAGGCTATTTGTTGTCATATGCTGGAAATCCAGTTTCTTGGTCTTCCTCCATTGTTCACATTATGCTTCTTCCAGTGTGTTTTTCTCTGTTTCCATTTTAAATTAGAAGAGGTAGTAATTAAGTTGTCTGTAAGGTATGATGCTTAACCCTTTTCCTTCATGGTTGCATGGCCCCTTTTCAAACTGTTCTTCCACCTGCAAGCAAGAAGATATATAATTTCTTGCATGTGGGCAAAATTGCCCAGGAGGGGAGCAATTTTCAGTGAAAAGCAGGCTTCTAAGAAGTTAACTGTACTTTCTTTCTTGCCCAGTACTTTCTTTCTTTCTGTACTTTCTTTTGTTCATGATACCCAGTGGCTGTTTTTGTTCTTTAAAAAGGTATGAGGGAAAATTTATACAAAATCTGTGTAATGTATAGTTTGACCCTGTGTCTTTCATGCTAGAGTTACATTGAGATCAGAGCTCTTGTTGACATTTTCTGTCTGGGATAATTAAATTCTCTAGAATTGAAAAGGAATTACCTGGATGTAGTAAGAAGAAGAATGCAGATTTATACCCTGCCCTTCTCTCTGAATCAGAGACTCAGAGTGGCTTCCAATCTCTTATATCCTCTCCCCCCCACAACAGACACCCTGTGAGGTGGATGGGGCTGAGAGGGCTTTCACAGAAGCTGCCCTTTGAAGGACAACTCCTGTGATAGATATGGCTAACCCAAGGCCATTCCAGCAGCTGTAGGTGGCAGAGTGGGGAATCAAACCCAGTTCTCTCAGATTGGAGTATGCACACTTAACCACTACACCACGATATAAGGGATGAAGGTGATAAAGCAAGATGTAAGGGATAAAGGTGAGGCTAGAACATTTCTTCAGGTCATACTGTTTGAAGGGACTTTTTTGGTAGTCTAAGTCCTGCTGACAATGGGAAGTGATATGGTCACCCTGTAAACACAATGGCGAAGAAGAGGGAGAGTTGATTGGGGTGTGCAGTCAAGTACATATCATGTTTGTGAAGTGGCTAGGGTTGCCAAGTCCAATTCAAGAAATATCTGGGGACTTTGGGGGTGGAGCCAGGAGACATTGGGGGCAGAGCCAGGAGCAAGGGTGTGACAAGCATAATTGAATTTCAAGGGTGTTCTGGCCATCGCATTGAAAGGGACTGCACACATTTTTAAATGCCTTCCTTCCATAGGAAATAATGAAGGATAGGGGCACCTTCTTTTGGGGCTCATAGAATTGGACCCCTTGGTCCAATCTTTTTGAAACTTGGTGGTTATTTTGGGGAGAGGCACTGGATGCTATGCTGCAAATTTGGTGCCTCTACCTCCAAAAACAGCCTCCCCCCTAGCCCCAGGTACCAGCGGATCAATTCTCCATTATTTCCTATGAGAATAAGATTCTATAGGAAATAATAGTTCCCTTCCCTCGCCTGCTTTCTCTCTCTCACTTACACACACACTTAACTGTCTCTGGTGCCTCCACAATGAGGTCTGTAAAGTACAGGGGCTACGCTGCTCTCTTTTGCACACATTCACTTGCGCTGAAATGAAAGCAAAACAAACGGAGGGGCTGTGCTCTGATGAGGTCTGCTTTTGGTGACCCTTCCCCATGAAGTACTTCCTGCTCCAATTTAAAGGCACACACATACACATTTTAAATCCGGACCTGTTTGCAGGTCCTGCCGGAGATCTAGAGGTACATGGTGGCTGTGGGGGAGGGGCTTCCCCCGCTGGCCAGCTGGCTGGGGGTGGGGGGAAGCCTGTAAAACTGGGGGATCTCCCGCTGGGACCTGGGGATTGGGAAGCCTAGAAGTGGCCCATATTTCTGAGAATGGCCCAAGATTGGCCAGTGAGATTCACAGCTTAATTGAACCCAAGATCTTTACCCTGCATCAGGAGTTGTCCAAAACTAATGCCTTATTTTCATTTGTTGTCATAGCCCCTTCCTGATTTGGTGTCTAGTCATAGCCAGGGTCATCTCTCTTAGGGCTACTTCCAATATTCAGAGGGCAGCCATCACGCCTACACTTGGAGGGGAGCTGCAATTATTTGTAGCTCTCCATATACCGGTACTTGCAACATCCATGTGATAACATGTGTATCTATAATATGTATATATTAATTTTATTTATAAATGTAAAACATTTTCTGTGTACATGCTACAAACATAACATGTAAAGTGGCTGTCAGATTCAGGAAATTACTGATTTACCAGGATTGTAATGATTGCTGAGAAAATATATGTGAAGGGCTCTATAGTTATATATAAACACTATTACTGCCTTCACACTTCACCTGTTTTTGTAAGACTGAAGCAGATAATTGTTTTTTACTGTTTTTTTAAAAACAAATTATATCAACTTGGGTGTATTTGGGCAGATAATATAATTTTATAAATATTGTAAAGAAATATAACAACTTCACCACATCAAGTTCCCTGGTGTTGTTCTGACTGGTCTTTGAAGTGTGTATTACATTTCGGTTTCACCGTTAGTGGTGGTTCTCAAACTGAGGGTCAGGCCCACAATGTGTCTTGCAGTTTTCTTACAGATCATAAGTCCAGGAGCAAGAAAGAGGAATGGGCAAAGTAGGAATGGAGGCTTGATTGCAGATACCTCCATAATGAATGAAATGGACTTCTGCTGCTATATTTTTACAAATATTAAACATGAAAAGTAAAATACAGAGTTGGCTATATGTTAACAGATGTATAGATTCCTGCATCCCCCGCCCTGGATAGTGAGAAAGTAACATACTTTGTAAGTAGGGTTGCCAGGTCCTTCCTGGCCACTGCCTGGGGATGGAGTCTGAAAACAGATCCAAAGCATCTGTTTTCTCCAGGGGAACTGATCTCTGTAGTTTGGAAAGGAGCTGTCATTCCAAGGGATCTCCAGATCCCACCTGAAGCCTGGCATCTCTATTTATAACTGGACAGTACACAAATGGGTTCTGTTTAAAAAAAAAACCCAGAGAAATGCTGGTTGGCATAAAGTGAAGAGCCTGTTGGTGGAAAGGAAAAAAACCCAAAACAGAAGTGCAACACACGGAACAGAGTAATAGTCCCTGAGCTTACTGAGTTCCATTCAGGTGGGGCCTAACTGGAAAAAGAATAAGTTTCTTGTGGCAGGGAATTCTATTACTTATACAGTGAAGAGTTCATTTAGCTAGATTAAAAAGTGGTAAAGCCATCACTGCAATCCCCATGGAACATAGTGTGGTATTCTTTCAACTTTGTGTGTTTACCAGGTCAGAGATACAGATGATAAGTTATCAAAAGTTAAGCATCCAGGCCAGATAAGTAGCAGAATGCAAGCCTTCCTGGATTGCTGTGACTCCATATTCCTTTTATATCACTGAAGCCTGATTCATGTGATGATTTTTGTGACAGAAAAGTCAATTTGTAGTGATTTTTATAGCCCTTCTCTCCCTTTTGTGGTGAGATAATCTTGTGAAAGAACTCTCACATTATAAAATTGTGGTTTGGGTGGTGATTTGGTATTTGGGGACATTTTCATGAGATTAATACATTGTCTGTGAACAGAAATTATGAGTGCGGTGAATGACCTGGTTTTGTCTATACCAGTATTGTGATGTTGGTGTGGAGAGGGAGCCACTGTGTGTTGAGTACATGTTTCATCTCTACTGATACTACCAGAGTTGCTTGAATTCAGCTGTGGGAGTCATCACCCATATGCCGTTCCAGTAGTATATGAATAGTGACTGAATTAGCCCTAGAACTTGCTTAAAATCAAATGCTCATAAATCTGTGCTGTCACAGACTTCTGGAAATGGAGTGAATAATCCTCTTTGAGTGTTGCTTGGGCTGCAGTGGGGATTTTATAGCTTCCTGCCAGACAGTAGGCCCTGGGAAATTGATTAACTGAGTTCAAAGCCTTAACTGGCTAGAAGACTGATTTGCAATTGAAAGCAGTCTTGGGTGATAAGAGAGGATCATGTATGTTAAAACAGATGAGCAGCGTAAGGAGCAGAAGGACTGCTGGTAACATTGTGTGTGCAAATTCTTAAAGCAGAAAGCGGGACAGCTCTTCCACGCTCGTGTCATGTTGGATTCATGAATCCCTCATTAATTCATTTAATTTATTCAATATATCTTCTGCTCCAAGAATATAGTTTTCCATACTCTGGTATATATTTCGTGGTTGTGTTGTTGCCTGTGCTTTGTTCCTTCTGAATAATGAGACTGCTGATACAGAAATGTAGTAGTACAGGACTGTCATCTTAAAAATAGCTATTATATAGAAACAGAATATCTATTGTCCTTGGGGTTATCTGTCCCCAAAAGAAAATGATGTCGTTCGGTAAGAGGTTTTTAAAATCTGTGTGTCTGATGAAAAGAGTGGGGAAATTCTAGATTTTTCTGAGGCTTCCTGATCCCCCCCCCCCCCCCTCAAATCCCAGTATAGCTTGTACGGTGGCATTTTAAGCATATGTCCTTGGATGCAATTGGAATTCAATGGGAATGATTCCCTAGTTAGAGAGGCTAAAACTGCAGCTTGAAGGAGTCAACAGAGTAATAAAAGGATCTAGTACAGACTTACAGTATTATACATCTTCTGGAACCAGTTGTATAATAGAAGCTTTCTTCCTTTGTGACTTTGTATATCAAGGTTTCTATTATATTCATGCTATATTTGTTCATGGTTCAAAATCACATGGTCCTCTGTATCCATGTAATAGAGGCTTTTTCAAATGAGAACACAGTATGTATCTAGTCTGAGATGTGGACAGTGAAATCTTATGTTTCTGCTGCTCCCAGTTATTAACCAGTGTTTAATTTGTAACAATTCAAAAACACCAGAGACTGTGATATTGTCATGCACAGCATAACTAATTACTATGGATATAAAAGAGGTCATGCAAAGTTATTTGCTTGAACTCTTACAGTACACCTGCCCCACACTGATGTCCTGACCCTCCAAGTATACAAAACCTAAAACAACTGTATTGATTTGTCTGCCCTTTGGTGCAGAGAGGACCTGATTAATACTCCTGTAAAAAGAACTAGAGCACCCAAATATTAATGTGGGTTTATATAGATTGTATTAGCCAAAGTTCAGTATCATGAGGAGGAGAAAGAGAAAATCCAGGTGCAGCATTAGAACTAAAAAAAGTAATCTATTATAAAGGAAATCAGAATGGAAGAGGATGCAAACGTTAAACATTTCAAAAGGCATCAGAAATAACAAAATACATCTTGTGGTGCCAGTTTTCAAGAGGGGGCACACACTATAGTATTGCAGAGAGATCCTTTAAAAATTCCTAATTAGAATGGAGTAACAGTGCAGTGGGATGCAGAATGACTTCCATCTAAAGTCACTGGTTTCAGTGGGCATGGTGCTGTTAGAAAGTGCTGTTAAGTTGCAGCTGATGTGGCAGCCCCCAAGGCAAGAGACATTCTGAAGTGGTTTGCCATTGCTGGCCTCTCTGTATAGTGCTCCTGACTTCCTTGGTGGTCTCCCATCCAAATCACTAACCAGGGTTGACCCTGCTTAGCTTCTAAGATGAGCCAATATCAGGCTAGTTTGGGCCAGTGGGCTTAGACTGGAGCAACTTTGTGTAGGAGTTCACTGTAAGGCACGTACGTAACTTGGCTCCAGACAAAGAAATATTAATGGAACAGGACTAGTGCTTGAATGGCATCAACATGAGCATAGATTTTAGCAGTGAAGAGAAAGACAGTAGAAGCAATTAAATATAACGGTGGGCAGCTGATGATTGTTTTAATCATCTTCTAATCAGTTGAACTTTTATCGTATTTTAATTATTTTTGAAATGTGTTGGAAGCTGTCTCTAGGGAATTTTCTGGTAAAGTGAGATGTATAGCATAAATAAAATTTTCAATGTGGTTGAAAGTTAGCTAGTCAGGAGGACTGGAAGAGAAGGTCTTTAGAAAGCGATGCAGCAGACTGAAAAGTTTGCCCGCTGCAAAGGCTATTCAAATCATGATTTGATGCATTTAAATAAAGTAAGGGAAGAATAACTTCACCTATGAACTAGACCTGCAATCACCAGTTTCTCTGCCTACGAGCATGTGAGTGTAGATATGCACATATATATACTCTTGGAAGACAGGTCACTTACAAGGGCAATGGACAAATGTGGAGGGTGAGGGACAGAGACATGGTGTGAGGAGCCGCATAATGAACACAATGACATAACCTCTGAATATAACCTGAAAGTGGCAATGGGTAGCTTTAAGAATTGCCAGGAACTCTACGGTAATTTTAAATGCCTTTGGAGCTCACTCAGGCCACGGGCCAGTGGTGGGCTCCAGTGGTATTTAAATGCCTTCAGACCTCACTGACGGTTGGGCCGCTGGACCCCGAAGTAAGCTCCAAAGGTATTTAAATGCCTTTGTAGCCTCCATGAAACTCATAGTGGCTTGTAGGTGGATTCTGGGGAGGGAGACACATTCTCCCAAACCCCTCATTCTCAAAGCATGAACTGGTGTAATTCTGCATTAATTTTGGTTCACGCTTCTGTTCATGCCCATCCCTAATCCCAATTCGACACTATATTTTTAAAAAGGCCAACACAGACTGGCAAATTGAATGCCTTCAGTTGCATCCAGCCAAATTGGAAATTGCACTTAATTTTCTACATATTGATTTGTTGTGAGTGGTCATTAATTAAAACAGTAGCAAAATTGTAGCAAAGTGGTGCCTACATATGCTTCCAATAATGGTTTTATTTAGTTGGAAATTCTGCTGCCAAGTAAAGTAATATGAAATTATTTTTCCTCTTTCAGCAGATTGACTCAATTTCTGATAATAGATCACATATGTATTCATTTTAGTTGAAATAAACGAAAAGCTTCCAGAATGCACATACTGGAAGAACAGATAATAGTTATTGTAGCAAGATAGATATATTGGTTCCAGTGTATTTTAACAACAAATAATCTAATGGACGAGATAGCAATTCAGAAACATTTTCTCTTGGTATCTATAGCCAATTTGTGTGAGGCTTGAGAGTCACATGTGGCTCTTTCATACATATTGTGTGGCTCTCAAAGCCCCTACCACCCCATCAGCTGGCTTGGAGAAGGCATTTCTCTCTTTAAATCACTTCTCCAAACCAAGCCAGTTTGCAGCTTGGAGAATGCATTTAAAGTTGCTTTCTTTTCATCTCTCCCCATCTTCCTTCCATCTTTCCTTCCTTTCTTCCTCCCTCCAACATCTGACATTCATGTCTCATGGCTCTCAAACATCTGATGTTTATCTTATGTTAAGCCACCTCTCTGTATACTCTTGTTGCTTGGAACTCAACAGTGAGAGAGCTTCTGGAGTTCTGGCCTCACTGATGGACCTCCTGATGACACCTGGGTTTTGGCCACTCTGTGACACAGTGTTGGACTGGATGGGCCATTGGCCTGATCCAACATGGCTTTTCTTATGGAAGTCACATTGAGCAGCCTCTCGTTGTCTAGTAGAACATCAGATGAAGGGAGTTCTGAAAGATGGAGAGTGGTATTAAATGGATGATGGCAGTTCCTTAACATCACAAATGGCCAGTGCTTCTGCAGAACCCAAGCTTGCTGCAGATGTGGCTTCCATTAAGGCCCTTGCCTCACCGCTTGTTATTTTAAAAAGACAGTGAATGTTGGCTTGCTGTTTTGCAGTCTGCCTCACTGCTTTCAACCATCCTGTGGAAAAACTACTTTACTGTTAATCAGGAAATGACATCATCTGCCATTCTTCCCATTGTTGTAAGATTTTGTTTCTGTTGTTAGTTGCAAAGCATTGGGTTGAAAGCTCCCTTTCAAGCCAAACACCTTTAAAAAACCCCCATTCCTGCTGTCTTTTGTGCTTCTGAGGAAGAAAGTGTGAAATACTCTGCAAAAGAGTGAGCATGGCCAGTTTGATGTAGTAGTTAAGTGTGTGGACGCTTCTCTGGGAGAACCGGGTTTGATTCCCCACTCCTCCACTTGCAGCTGCTGGAATGGCCTTGGGTTAGCCATAGCTATTGCAGGAGTTGTCCTTGAAAGGACAGCTGCTGTGAGAGCCCTCTCAGCCCCATCCACCTCACAGGGTGTCTGTTGTGGGGGGAGAAGATATAGGAGATTGTAAGCCGCTCTGAGTCTCTGATTCAGAGAGCAGGGTGGGGTGTAAATCTGCAGTCTTCTTCTTCTTATACGTTGGATGTGGTGCATTCTTGACCTGCAGAATGCAGCTGTTGTAGTCTCATGGATTACCTTTTTTAGGACTAGGAGTCCTCTGAATCAGTTCCATTAATATTATTTCCCTATTCCTATGTTAACAATACTGACAATTCTTCAAAGTAGTTATTTATTTCATTTGTTCCCCTCCTTTGGGGACTGAAAACTGTTTAAATTGTTCTCCTCTCCTCCATTTTATCTTCCCAACAACATTCTGAGGTAGGTTAGGCTGAGAGTGTATAACTGACCCAAGGTCACCCAGCAAGCTTGTTTGCCAGAGTGGGGATTCCAACTTGGATCTCCCAGTTCTATTTCAACACTCGTACCACAATCTCTCTCTAGAGGAAAATTGGCAAGATCCAAATGATATGTTTTTCCTTAACAGTTTTTTTGTTTGTTTTTCTCCTTCTGAAGCATCCATTTTGCTTTGTAATTATAACTAAGATTTTTCACGATACCCAGTATTGCACTTTTGCCATCTCCTGTGATCATTTAAAATCAGCCTGGGAAACAAGTTAATACAATTTTATCACCCATAAGCAGGGATGGATCTTATTATAGCCACCAGAGCATTTCCTGGTGGCCTGCCCCCCTACTTGGACTGGCCCATGGAAGGGAGATGCCCCATAGCTACAGGCTGACACAGTGCGGAGATGGCTGTGCCTAGTCTCTTGACTGTGAGAGGTGCTCTCCGAGCTGTATGATGTGTGGGGCTGGCTGGCTCCTTCTCCCTTCCTCCTTTGTGGGGTCTGGGCTTGTGTAGGCTTGGATGAGGCCCTTTCTTCCTCCTAGTCCTCCCCTGCACATTAGGATGTTTGTCTGTCTGCTTGCCCACTTTAATCTATGTTAGTCATTTATAGCATAGTAATGGCAAGAAAGAAGGTTGGGTCTCTTTTAAAGTAAATTCTTCTGATTAAATTGTTTGTTCAGTGACTGTCATAAGAGACAGAAAGCAATCAGCTGTAGAGATACTGGAGCTATTCTGAATTGATTGCTATGAACTGATAAGCATGGTTTGATGAGCCACTTGCATAAATCAGCTTTCTCTTTTTGCTCTTTGGTTGCTTCTTTAACAGGGCCACCCTAAACCAAATTACATTTATTAAATTAAACACACACACACACACACATATATATACATAATGGGTAGAAGTCTTGCCTATCTCCATATAGGATGTGCAGTTAAACTGTGAACTAGGAGGAAAGTCCGTTGTCACCAAAAATACAACGGACGCTAGAAAGATGATAGGCATGAGTGCCCTGGTGTGGTGTGATGTTGGGGAGGGAAGGGAAAGATACAGGACTGTTTTCCCATGTACCCCTCAAGCCTTGGCATCAACACTCCCCACCATAGATGTCTTTCCACTCCCCCTCCCAGCCTTGACTATCAGTAACCCCCTATACTCTTGTCGGTTTCCCACCCCCCTACCCCAGCTTGCTGTGTTCCCACCCATCTATTGGAATGAATTCCTCCCCACCTGGCTTTTCTACCACCCCACCCTTGACATCTTCCCACACTCCTCCCCCCCTTACTGTCTCCCTACCGCCTCATAAGCCTTGGCATTAACCCCCCCCCCCAGTGCTTGTTCCCTCTCCAAACCATGGCATTCATTCCCTCCTGGCTGTCTTCTTACCCTCCCAATGGTTGACAGTAGCCCCCCCCCTCACTGTATTCCTACCCCCTAAGAGGCTTGGCAATCAGTCTGCTCTCTACCTTTGTCTCTTCCCACCCTCTTACCCTTGGCATCCACACCCCTCACGTTGCTCTTTCCACAATGCATGCCCCCCTCTCTTCAACCTGCTCCCATCACCTCACAATTTCTCTCCCTTTGTCACTTTCTCCTGACCCAGTCCTTCTCACTCTTACATACACGTTGCTTACCCTGGATCCGCTGTTGCTGCTGGGTCCTTGCCATGGCTTGCCTAGGCTTCCGCAAGGGCCTGTTAGCCACCAGTGCAGGTGCTATCTTGTGGCCTCCAAGGTTCTCCACAGTGCCCTGGGAGAGCGCAGGAGGGTTGCAGGGGCAGCGGTGGCTCCTGGAGTTTTGCAGAGGCCTTGGGAGGGTCTGAGGGATGGCGGGGGAGTTGTGGGCCTTGCAGAGGCTTCAGGAGGATGTGGGAGACTGACAGCATTGGTGGTGTCTGCTGGGCCCTTTTTGAGAGCAGGAGAGAGCAGTGGTGGCTAGTGGCCTTTGGAGGCTATGGGAGAGTGCTTGCAGCAGCTCCTGGGCCCTTTTGGTGGCCTTGGTAGGGTGTGAAAGAGCGGCAGCCGTGGTGACTCAGTGGCTGTTTTGGACGTAATGGGAGCTATCACGAGAGTGCTCTGAAAGTGTGCAGGGCCCACTGCAAAGCCTGTGTGGGCCATTTAGGGGTCGGTAGAGGCAAGCTGGGCACAGGATAGCGTGAGCTGTTTATGAGGCATTCATTGGGAGAGCAGACCACAGCAACGGGTGGGAGATATGTGTCTATCTAAGGCAAGAGTGCCTCTGAGGGTTTTGACAATTCTTTCTAATGTTCCTGGGCTGAAGTGGGTGGGGGACAGGAGAATGAGCCATTAGGTGTGCAGAGTGACAGGTGATGGGCCAATGATTTTTGGAGCGCAGGTTTCAACCAGTAGAAGAGCTCCAATACAATTACTTTATATTTTAAAAAAGCAAGGAGGTAAGTCTCTGGATGACATCAAATTAGGCTGCTGGAAAAGGTGAGCATTGTTCAAAACAATGAATAGAGTTGTATTATAATTGCAATCATTGAATGGATATAAGATTCCTTTAGTGCCTTGCATACTATCACAATGCAATATATCACTTTAAGTTTTGCAAGTATCACTTGTATAGGATATTTGAGACTGAGACATCTTTCAAGAAGTAAAAATAGTTTTAGAATCATGGTTTGTTGTTTTAAGGCCACAACTATTTTGAGTACTTTTAAATTCTGCTACTAATTTAGCAGAATGTTTTTTGTTTTTCATGTCACCTTTCCCTTTTGCTTTCTAATCATTACTATATCTTATACACACATATTTATCCCCTATAGTCTTTCAACATTTTGTAGAATAACTGTTGTGCTGCTCTTTGTTTTTGACCATTTGGGAGTTAACAAGCAATTTTTAAAATATTTCTGTCATTTGACTAGGAGGCTAGAGAAATGAGAGAATCATCTGCTTACTTCTGTACTTGGTTTATAATGCTGGTCCTTTTTTTTAACAGAATAATCTAAAGTTAATTGGCATTTGACCATCTAGTTAGCAAAAGATAGATCATACATATCAAGATGCAAATTTCTTGTTAGTCTTATGTTCTCTTTTTGGTGACTGTCATTCCTGTTCTATGTAATCAGTTCTGAAACCTGTATAAAATAGGAAAATAGAATAAATTAGTATAACTGATCTTTGCATAATTGATACTTGTTTTACTGATTGTAGGAGGGCTCATGAGCTATACAGACATTTATTTATTACTTACATCCATTAGTATTGCAGTTCAAGCTCTGCTCACAACCTGAGTTCAATCCAGGCGGAAGCTGGGTTCAGGTAGCAGGCTCAAGGTTGACTCAGCCTTCTGAGGTCGATAAAATGAGTACCCAGCTTGCTGGGGGAAAGTGTAGATGACTGGGGAAGGCAATGGCAAACCACCCCGTTAAACGTCTGCTGTGAAAATGTCATGATGCGACATCACCCCAGAGTTGGAAATGACTGGTGCTTGCACAGGGGACTACCTTTACCTTTTAAAATAACATTTCTTGCCAATGGGTACCCAAAGTGACTTAGAATGCCATTTCCTCCTCATCAGTTTTCTTACAATAACAACACTGCGAGGCAGTTTAGGCTGAGAGAGTATGACTGGTCCAGAAAGCTCCATGGTAGAGTGGGGATTCAAACATGTTTTTCTCAGGATCCTAGTCCAAAACTCTGTCCACTATATCATTCTGGCTTTCAGTGTGCCATCTATAGATATTCCTCACATGCTTTCCAGTATATTTGCACAGTCATAAGACACAGATTTCACTACATTAAAAATATGATTTTTAATGTAGTGAAAGCTGAGAGTTCTTTAAGTTGCCAAGTACTTCTTTTCTTGCTTTAAGAAAACAGGATGGAAGGTTTCAAAATCAGCTTGGTTGGGGGAGATTTTGAGTGGAAATGTGGCCCAAAGGGAAAGGTTAATCAACCTATTCCCCACCCCCGCATTTAGCAGCTGCTTTTCATTTTAAAAAGTTGAAGAAAGGCATATATAAATGTTTATCAGATGTAGTTTGGCTTCCTGATTCTCTGGAAAAAGAATTCCACTTGCAGTGTCACTTTCTGTGCTTTTTCAGTCCTCTTTCTGCAGGCTTATAGTAGTTGTATAACTGTGTAATAGTATGCTATAATCATCCTCTCCTTTGTTCTTTGGGCCACTTCAGTGTTCCAGCTTCAGGCTTCATTGTGCAGCTTAAGTCTTTCTACATGGAGTAGAAATCCTGATAAATCAGGCCTTACTTGAAAGTCAGGTTTAAATAAGTTGTTTGCATGCTCTGTATTATTAATTGGATGCACATTTGACTTTCAAAACTTATCTATCTCACTTCTAATAACAATATTTTGTGAATTATGTCTTCTAGTTTACACAGAATTCTTTATCTTTATTGTTAAAATATTGTTCTACTAGAAAGGTGCTTTGGGGAAAACGTTTGGCAACTGTGCCAGATACTGCAGTTATTACGGCAAATCTACAGCAGTGCCATGAAGTTAATCTAGAGATCTCTGTGTGTATGCAACTGTGTAAAAAATTGTGACTGAGTATGCTTTTCAGCTTCTAACTCTTGACTTGTTGTTGAGTTAAGAAAAATGCCATCTATTTATTCCAAGGATATATCTTTATAAGAGGAGGAAGAGGAGATTGGATTTATACTCCCATCTTTTACTACCCGATGGAGTCTCAGAGCGGTTTACAATCTCCTTTCCCTTTCCCCTCCCACAAAAGACACACTGTGAGGTAAGTGAAGCTGAGAGAGGCTCTTCCAGAACTGCTCTTGACCAGAACAGGTCTGTAAGAACTTGTGACTGACTCAAGGTCACATCAGCAGGTGCGTGTGGAAGAGTGGGGAATCAGACCCGGTTCTCCCAGATAAGAGTCCAAACACTTAACCACTACACCAAACTGGCATATGGTGATCAAAAGCATGACACTCTGTTTGATGTTTTAAAAAGTTCTTGTAAATTTATGAGTGGGTGAAGGTTGAATGATTTATTATCGAAAGCTTATACCCAGAATTAAACTTTGTTGGTGTTAAAGGTGCCACTGGACTCAAACTTTGTTCTTTGGAGGTTAAGTGAAACCTGCTCTGCCCATGTATCCACAGGCACCCACAGTGCAAGTTTTGATGCCATGACCAAGAGGGCCCTCTCCAATCCCACTAGCATTTTTGAATTGTAATTTCTTTGAAAGGTGCCATATCTATTGGTTTAAGTTCCCATGTTGCTCTCCAGACCACTGTGTATCAGCTCAATATATATTGGCTTCCTAGAAATATTATCTCTATAGTGGCCCCTGCAAGGGTGTTCTTCCTTCAAACCGATTTTTATGAGCTTTCAGATTTTTGTAAGGGTACTTCCATTTCTCTATTAGTGGGGTGAGGGCATAGATAAAAAGAAAAATCACCACATTGTAAATTGAGGATACATATCTAACATTTTTTAGTAAATGACAAGTGAGAGAAATGCATATCAGGGGTGGCCAACAGTAGCTCTCCAGGTGTTTTTTGCCTACAACTCCCATCAGCCCCAGTCATTGGCCATGCTGGCTGGGGCTGATGGGAGTTGTAGGCAAAAAAAAAATTTGGAAAGCTACCGTTGGCCACCCCTGATGTATATGCTTCAGGACACTCTCTCTTCTGTTAAGCCATGTTTAAATGCTCACAAGTTGCTATATAAATGCTCTGTCCATGAATTTAAGCTGTTTGTATGGTTTAAAATCATGATGGGCTAGACTGGGGAGTAGCATGATTTTGAACCATGAAGTCTACCCTAACCATGTGGGCAGAAGTCTCATGCGTGGCCACAGTAATATGGGAATCATCATTGGAATGGTGGCTCTTGCATTATCTAATTTGGGTTTAAGAACAGCAGAGAGACAAAGGCTGTACCTTCCAAGAGCAGAACAATACATGCCATCAGTAAAGCTTGTGACATTTCTGATGCATTGTTAGAGAAGACTAGAGCATTGTTAGAGAAGACATGCATGTTTTACTTCTAGACATTGAGGGTTTCTTGTATTTAAGAAAATCAAATGTCTACAGATGCTAGTCTGCATTAAAATATCTCAAAGCCCATCAAAACATTCTGCCATCCTGTCAGAAATTAGGTGCTGGTTGATTTGCAAAACAAATCAACCAGCACCTAATTTCAATAATCAATAATGAAGAAGATGTCGTTTGAGTAGTGAAAGGGCATGCTGTAGCTTGGAAACAAATGGTAATGGAAATACTGACATAAAAGTCAAGCACTTGTTCGCATTTTCTTTACTGTATACACTGTTAGCGGTGGGGTAAAGTGAACCACAGAAGTACTGAGATTGCACATAGTGATAGGGAAAGTTTTAAGATGCTTCCCGGCTGCAAGTACAGGCTTCAGTAGTCAAAAGAGAAGCAATTTCATTTGCTTCCTTCCACTCCCGCTGACACAAGAAACATGCCAGCTGTTCTGCTGTTACTACATTTGATTCAAGAAGGATTGACAGCTGGTGCAAAGGCCAGAAGCTGGGATCAATGAGCTATATAATGGCAGGCTCTAATCCCCAAAGAATGTCGTGAAGTATAGAAAATGTAGATATTTAATACCATGTGTATCCAGTGGCAATTGGTTTTTAACTTCCGACTCCACTGAAAATGTACAGATGGAATCTGTCTGGCAGTTGTTTGATTTCAAGGTGAAAATATTCTGATACACTCTTTGTATATATATGTATGTATGTATATAAAGCTGTGATTTTAGTCATCTTGGAGTTTGCTAGCATTAAGCTATAAAATGGAACCAATTTTAACCCCTTTTCCAGTTCAAAGGATTTCACTATAGAAATGGAGCAATACTGTTCTGAGCATTCATAAGCAATAACAGCCAATGGCTGAACACATGTTCAGTTTTTGTGCAATGCTAGTCTTTTTCTGTTTCTGTGAACAGCTCTGAAGGTTTTTCCAGGTCACTTTGCATCCCTCTTCAGCTGGCATCTGTTGAAAAGTTACTAACCAACAAGGAAGCTACTTATCTCTTTAGTGCAATGTTCTCCCAATCAAGGGGGTAAGATTGGTTAGAACGTGTCCTGAACTTGGCCTTTTGAATTGTGGTCTTAACAAATCAGCTGAGACCTGACCTTGTGAGCTATATACAGACAGTACAGGCATTTTACTTAAAATGTGATTCTGCCTGTAATGTTCTGAGGGTGCTAAAGGATAAGTGGCCTCCATCGGCATGCACTGTGAATGCGGACTACTAGATCTTGGCAAGTGCTGGGGAGCAAAAGGCTTGTAGATCCACAGAAAAATTCAAAATGAGAGTCCCCTGCTGCATTAAGGTGTGATTTCTTGAGGGGTTACATATTCTCACATGGACAATACTAGACTATGTTTGTGCAAACGAAAGTATCATATACATTGCATTGTCCCTTGCAATACTTTGTGTATGTCCATCAGTGGATGTTCATGTTCCATTAGTCCCAAATTGTTTGCCAGAAATCTTCCCCTACCGTTTCAAACAAATATTACCTTAAGTTTGATGCTGACCCATGAAGCATTAGCTGTTCATTGAAGGAGATGCATAAACTACCTGTGGGCAACGTTCCCTCTAAGCTCCATAGTATAGTGAACAGAAATTCTACTTCATGAGCGAAAAAAACCCCTGTTGCCCAGTGCTGAGCCTTAGAAGACCTATGCCAGCACTTGGGGAAGGGAGGGCTCTTGCAGTCTACTTTTTTTTCTTTAGTGAATATGACAACCAGCATTAACAGGTCAAGTATAATAGAGGAGGAATAATCACTGTCAGAACCCTGTCTAATCTAACAAACAGGAAGTTGCTTAAATGTTATCAACCTGTCCAAACTACTTATTTATTTGAATATTTATATCCCAATTTTTTTCCTGCAACTCAAGGCAGTTTATAAATCACACTTAAAAACATTAGGCCTGTGGGGGGAAAATATATATATTTTTTCTGGCTCCATTATAGCCTTGGCAGATGACCTCCAGCGGCAACTGGATCGAGGCGGTGTAGCAGTGCTGATGTTACTAGATCTGTCGGCTGCATTTGATACGGTCGACCATCGGCTACTGATCCACCGCCTCGCCGACATAGGGGTTAGGGGGTTGGCCTTACAATGGCTCTCCTCCTTCCTCATGGGTCGGGGACAAAGGGTGGCGATTGGGGGTGAACGATCCCAGAGGCGCACACTAGATTGTGGGGTGCCTCAGGGAGCAGTTCTCTCCCCGATGTTATTTAACATCTATATGCGCCCCCTTGCCCAGAGGTTTGGGCTGGGTTGTCATCAATATGCAGATGACACCCAGCTCTATCTGCTAATGGACGGCCGGCCCGCCTCCGCCCTGGGGAACCTGGATCGGGCCTTACAGGCTGTTGCAACGTGGCTTAGACTGAGTGGGCTGAAGTTGAACCCAGCGAAGACAGAGGTTCTCTGTGTGGGTCGTGGCACTCTGGGGAAGGAAATATCTCTCCCGACCTTCGACGGTGCGCCGCTGAAGGTGTTGGAGCACCTTCCCCATGAGGAAAGGCTGAAGAATCTGGGACTTTTCAGTTTAGAAAGGGGGGACAAAATAAAAGTTTATAAAATTATGCATGGGGTGGAGAGAGTTGACAGAGAGTTCTCCCTCTACCAAAACAGAGAGAGGGGGCCACACCAAGGCAAAACGAAGGTGAAAAGACAAATGGTGTAAAGGAAAGAATCTTCAATGGTTGTATAACCCCTATACGTTTCACGTGCAGCTTCATCTTCTTCCAGATTCTTTTTAGATCTGTTCCAATATGTACAGTGTAGCAGGGTGCTATAGTATACATATGGGAGCAGATCTAAAAAGAATTTGCAAGATTCCTCCTGACGAAGCTGCATCCTGTGAAGCTGATAGGCAGTAGGTTCCGGATGGACAAAGATAAATACTACTTTACCCAGAGAGTGCTTTAAATGTGGAATTTTCTGCCAGAGGATGTAGTGATGGCCACAGGAATAAGCATCTTTAAAAAGGGATTAGATAGATTCATGGAGTAGAACTCTATCAATGGCTGCTGGTCATAGTGACTGGGGTGAACACTCCACTTTCAGAAGCAGTAATCCTCTGAATCCCAGAGCCAAAAGGCAATGTCAAGGGAAGGCCTCGGCCTCTATGCCCTGATGCTGGCCATCCAGAGGAGTTGGTGTGAGACAGGATGCTGGACTAGATGGACTATTGGTTTGATCCAGCAGGGCTCTTCTTATGTTGTAATGTTATGAAACCTGTTTACCCAGAAAATAGCTTAAGTACACTGAAGTTCAATTATATCAGCAAAAATACAAACTACTATATGATGAAGCTTACACATATTACACTAATCGTTATGGAATTGCCCTATATTGGGTTGGCTCTTAAGGGATGTTTCCTGCCTTGCCAGTTGGCTGTAGCTGCTTCTGTGGATCCCAGGACCTCAGAAACATCATGGATGTAGTGTGTGAGGTGTGTGTCTTGAGTGGGAAACCTGTGAAAATTGCCCCCCTTCCTGCAGCACATTATTTTTGTGCAGTGGCATATTGGGATCCAATCCATTATAAAAGCATGCATATTATTTTGAAAGCAAAGGGGAGCTAAATATTGACATCTGAATGCAGTGTAAATTGCACTGGCTGATTGCACTGGTTTTAAACAATTACCAAAACATCTGCCAGTCTTCCTATTAAAAGTGTGGTGTAATGGCTTGTGTGTTGTACTAGGGTTTAGATCCCCACTCTGCCATGGAAGGTGCTAGGTGATCTTGAGCCAGTGACACATCCACAGCTGCCCAGCCTACCTTACAGGTAGGTTGTGAGGATAGAATTAAGGAGAAGAGTAAGCCGCTTTGGATCTCCCATTGGGGATAAAGCTGGAATACAAAAGAAGTAAATATATAATTTAGTGTATTTTCCAAACGTTAAAAACACACTTCTAGCAGTGGGGTTTTTTTTTTGCATTTGTCTTCCCATGTCTTATTGGATGCATTATGAATTAAGGTTTTATCCATGGTCTTTGGTTCCCCAATAGTTCATAGCCCTTTCCCCTATTTTTATTGAACATAGTGACAATTACTGGTGTTGGCAGACCAGAACTAATTTAATCTATTTTGTCTGCCAAGAGCTGTAAAGGAGCCAGGAATGATTTCTGAGAGAAAATTGTAACACTGAAAACAAAATATTTTTGAATCACCCATTATTACCCTACTGCTCTTCTTCTGTAGCGCTGAGTGAGCACAAAAAAATTGATAGCCAAATGTTCCACATTTGCTTATCACTCTGTGTAAGTTCATTTGGGAGTCTAGAAAACTGCAGACTATTGAAACACTACAGGTCAGGACTTTGGGATTTTTTTAGCTCACATGTTATGAGCTGTTCTCTGGACACTTGACTAAAAACCCAGTATCTCATATTACCATGTCTTTGTGTTGGAATCTCCTTTTTGCAAAGAGAAGAAGGTAAATATTTCTCAGTGCCTTGCTTTCACTTTAGATCATCTTTCGTGGCTTTTCATTGAAAATGTGGTACTAAGGCATCCTTTTGCCTGCAGGTAGCTTCATACTCCCTGCCTGTTCAGCATCCAGTTAGCTATTTTGTCTTTTAATGGCTGTAGTGTGTTTCTTTACATTTCCCATGCTGGTGCATAGTGGGTTGTGTCATACTGAATAAACATCAAAATACGTGTTGCTTTCTGTAACCCTGGTAAGGCACTGCAGGTAGAAAACAAATGGATTCTTGCAGGGTTGCATTCTTGTTTATACAGCCTAGAGTTTTTCTTAATCCTGTTTGTTGCATTATTTAGTGTTAAGGCTGCAGGCTTGCACACTTAGCCTATATAGACCAAGATGTGGAGTATCCTCATTGTAGTATAATATAGACTCCTCCCACCACCTGCCAGGCTCTCTGCATAGTAGCCAAAGCATTCATATCCTCTGCCTCACCTTGGAACACTTGGCAAGCTGCTGTTTTCTTACCCCAAGCCTAAACTGACTCATGCAGGTGGCCATACAAGGGCACACACACTGTTCTAGGGATTGTTTGAGGCCTGAGCATACACTAGCATTCCTTTGCATGCCTTTCGTTAAAGGTGCTGGACAGTAAGACACCTGTAAGAAGCAATAGTAAACTTTGACTAATTAATTGGTAACTCAACAGGGGCAAGTAAAGTGATCAATGGCTGTTCATAAATGCAATAATGACAATCTCAGGACTTGCTTGATTATTCTGTAATGTTGCAGTAGCTTTCCATCCTGTTCTAATTGCCTTTTAGAGGACTAAGCCAAGGAGGGAAGTTGTTACCAGATCAAACTCCCAGTTATTTTTTTTATGCCTTTTGATGCTCATCTGGACTGCGGATGGAAGCAGGCCAACAAAATGGGAGAGCAGTCTTCGGTTGTTTCTGAAGAGAGAGTGGAAGGGACAAGACAAGCTGGATGTTAAAAGTAGATGTTTCTCTGTGTTAAAAGTTCCCTTCAAACTTTACTCTAGTTCTGCTGAGTAGGTAAAACTCTTCATGCTAGGTTTTCTGCTTGCAAGGAAGTTTGTTTCATGGGCAGGCAATCAGCAGTGGTCTTAAAGGTGCCATTCCATCACCCCTTTAAGCTGCATTTCTTGATCTGTATTCAGAAACTCTGCAGCTCCACACCTCAATATAACCAACCATGGATGTTGTGTTTAATACTGTTCATTTTGGCATGGGTCCTTAGTAATGATGGAATTATGCGTTTCTAAACTTCCCTGGAACGTGTTCAGAAGAGCCGCAGGTAGCGCACATCAAAGAGCCACATTGCAGCTCCTGAGTCATTGAGTGTAACTGCCCTAGATGATGTGCTAGTATGCTCAATACTATACTTTGGACAGAGGGGCCTAGAAAAGGTGGCCTAAACAAAGCTCGTCTCCTCCCCCCCAGTTGGCTAGCCGCGGTCAACGGGCATCCTTACTTGCGGTCGAAAAATAACAACAAAGAAAAGGCATGCACCTGCCTCACAAAGTGTGCAAAGACTAAAGCTTGCGTGTTGGAACATCAGAACCATGCTTGACACAGTAGACAGTGGTCGCCCTGAACGACGCTCTGCTCTAGTTGCCCATGAACTTCTCAGGTTGAATATCGACATAGCAGCTCTCAGTGAGGTCCGTTTCCCTGAGGAAGGTAGTCTTCAAGAACACGGTGCTGGCTATACCCTCTACTAGTCGGTTAAGTCAAAGGCTGAGAGCCGCCTTTCTGGCGTTGGCTTCATGATCAGGAACTCCATTGCCTCTAAATTCGAAAACCTGCCAACAGGTCACTCAGATCGCATCATGTCTATGCGCCTCCCACTTCAAAACAAGCAGCATGCAACCCTCTTCAGTGTGTATGCCCCAACCCTTCAAGCAGATCCTTCAGAAAAGAACAAGTTCTATGCTGATCTACATAACCTCGTATGGAAGACCCCTACAGAGGACAAGGTGATCATCCTTGGCGACTTCAATGCCAGAGTAGGTAAAGACTCGGAAGCCTGGAAAGGAGTACTTGGCAAACACGGCATTGGCAACTGCAATGATAACGGGCGCCTCCTGCTAGAATTCTGCACAGAGCATCAGCTCACCATCACCAACACTATCTTCCAGCAGAAGAACAGTCTGAAGACAACCTGGATGCACCCACGGTCCAAGCATTGGCACCTTATTGACTACATTCTGGTGCGCCAGAGAGACCTTCGAGATGTCTTACACACCCGAGTAATGCCCAGTGCAGAATGTCATACGGATCATCGTCTTGTACGCTGCAATCTCCGTCTTCACTTTAAATCTACACTCAGGAGAGGCGGTATCCCCCGGAGGAAGTTTCAGGTTGGCAGCCTTCAGTCAGCCGAAGTTAAAGCTGCCTTCCAGGCAAAACTCCAGTTAAGAATTGAGGACCCCAGTTGCCCCACAGACCCTTCTCCAGAAGCACTCTGGGAACACCTTAAAACTACCATCCTGTTGATCTCTGAAGAAGTCCTCAGGTTCTCCACAAGGAAGAACAAGGACTGGTTTGACGAGAACAATCAAGAGATCCAAGAATTACTGGCAAAAAAGAGATCTGCCTACCAAGCACATCTTGCTCAGCCCTCCTGTCCTGGGAAAAAAACAACCTTTCGCGCTATATGTAGCAACCTCTAGCGCAAGCTTCGAGACATTCAGAACAAGTGGTGGACCAAGCTTGCAGAGAGAACCCAGCTGTGTGCAGACACTGGTGATTTAAGAGGGTTCTACAAAGCCCTGAAGGCAGTATATCATATCAGGCTCAGAGTCCCTTGTGTAGAGCAGACGGCCAAGTGCTCCTCACAGACAAGGCATCCATACTGAACCGGTGGTCGGAGTATTTTCAGGTTCTCTTCAGTGCCAATCGCGTAGTTCAAGATTCAGCAATCCACCTCACCCCACTTCAACCAGTGAAAACAGAGTTGGATGAGATCCCCACCCTAGAAGAGACTGTTAAAGCCATCAAGCAACTGAAAAGTGGCAAGGCAGCGGGAGTTGATGGAATCCCACCACAGATCTGGAAGCATGGGGGCATAGTAATACATAGCACACTTCACAAAGTACTTGTCACCTGCTGGGAACAAGGCAAACTACCACAGGACTTTTGTGATGCAATCATCATTACTCTACATAAGAACAAAGGGGAAAAGTCAGACTGCTCCAACTACCGGGGGATAACCCTGCTCTCTATCGCAGGCAAAATCCTTGCTAGAATACTCCTGAACAGACTGGTGCCCACCATTGCAGAAGAACTCCTCCCAGAGAGCCAGTGTGGCTTCAGAGCTAACAGGAGCACCACAGACATGGTATTTGTTCTCAGACAGCTCCAAGAGAAATGCAGGGAACAGAACAAGGGTCTATATGTGACTTTTGTCGACCTTACCAAAGCTTTTGATACCATTAGCAGGAACAGCCTGTGGCAAATCTTGGAACGTTTAGGATGTCCCCCAAGGTTCCTCAGTATGGTCATCCAGCTACATGAAGACCAGCGAGGCCACGTCAGACACTGCAACGATCTCTCGGAGCCCTTCCCAATAGGCACAGGTGTAAAGCAAGGCTTTGTTCTCGCGCCAACTTTCTTTACGATCTTCTTTAGCATGATGCTTCAAAGAGCCGCAGTAGATTTAGATGATGACGATGGTGTCTACATCCGCTATCGCACCGATGGCAGCCTGTTCAACCTGAGGCGACTAAAGGCCCACTCCAAGACAATGGAAAAAACTATCCGAGAGCTACTGTTTGCTGATGATGCTGCACTCGTCTCCCACTCGGTATCAGCTCTGTAGCATATGACGTCCTGCTTTGCAGAGGCTGCCAAGCTATTCGGCCTAGAAATTAGTCTGAAGAAGACGGAAGTTCTCCACCAGCCTGCATCCCAGGAAGATTATCACCCTCCTTGCATCACTGTGGGTGAATCAGTTTTGAAGACAGTCCAGCAGTTCAGCTACCTGGGGTGCATCATCTCCTCAGACGCCAAGATCGACAAGGAGATTGACAATAGACTGGCAAAGGCAAACCGTGCATTTGGCCGACTGCATAAAAGAGTGTGGAGCAACAAGCATCTGAAAAAAGGCACAAAAATCAATGTTTACAAAGCGGTTGTGATGACAACCCTCATCTACGGCTCCGAATCATGGGTATTATACCATCATCACCTGCGACTCCTTGAGCGCTTTCATCAGCGCTGCCTTCGCACCATCCTCAACATCCACTGGAGTGACTTTGTGACCAACACTGAAGTCATCAAGCGGGCGGAGGTTACAAGCATCGAGGCATTGTTGTTGAAGACGCAGCTGCGCTGGGCAGGGCATATCTCCAGGATGGAAAACCACCGCCTTCCCAAGATTGCCCTGTATGGCGAACTTTCCACCGGCCATCGAAATAGAGGGGCACCAAAGAAGAGGTACAAGGACTCCTTGAAGAAATCCCTTGGTACCTGTTGCATTAACCATCACCAATGGTCTGACCTAGCCTCAGATCGCAAAGCATGGAGGCACACCATCCACCAGGCTGTCTCTTCCTTTGAGAACGCACTCATAGCTGGTCTTGAGGACAAAAGGAGATTGAGGAAAAATCGTACTGCTACAGCACCAACCCCAAATCAGACTTTTCTCTGCAGCCACTGTGGCCGGACCTGCCTGTCCCGCATTGGTCTTGTCAGCCACCAGCGAGCCTGCAGCAGACGTGGACTACTGCATCTTTCTTAAATCTTCGTTCGCGAAGTCAAGCCGAGAGAGAGAGAGATACTTTGGACATTATTAAGTCAGTCACTAACAAGTTGCTTTGGATTGATTTGCACTGTCTGAAAAAGGTCTTACTAAACAGGCCTAAGCCGTCCTGCATACTCCTGAAAAAATGGAGAAATGTGGAATATCCTAGGTAATATTTTCATGCTAGTAGTATTCCCTGCAAGCTGGGCTCAGGGTGGCTAACAACAGAATAAAATACAACGTATTAAATTAAAAACAAGTTAATAAAACATTCATTAAATTATGTTACAGATGACGAACATAAGTTCTACAATGCCTCTTGGGGAAGGCCGATGGCGGGGGGGGGGGGGGGCGGGGTATGAGAGTGCCAGACTGCTCAATGTACTGTTGCTGCCTCAACCGAATGCCTGGCAGAACATCTCTGCCTAGTATGCCCTGTGGAAAGGAAGTAAATTCTGCAGGGCACAGGTGTCATCCAGCAGAGAGTTCCACCAGGTAGGAGCCAAGGCAGGAGTTGTCTGGACCAAGCCTTGGAATGGTTACAGGGACAGCCAAAGACTGTGCAGACCTCCTAATGTTTATGTTGTATTGCAAAGTAGCCATATGGAAATTCCCATAGCATGGGGGGGATAGTGATCCTGGCATCAAGGTTATTTTTTTGGATGTTAATTATTTTTAAGAGAAACCAGAGAAGTTGTATTTATGTTAACAGATGTTCCATATAAACCTGATAATATCCACGATAATTGGTGTGCGCCTGCTCTGGATTTATTAAATCTTTGGACTTGGTCCAGTAGTATATAAGCATTGACATTTCATTAGTTGTATATTGTCCCACTGTTTAAACACTTGCATCAAGGCCAACAGAATTTGAAAGTGCTTAATTTTGGCTGGATTTTTGCACTTTCTCTTAAGGCACCCTTAGACATGTTAATGTTGAAGGTGGGAAATAGAAATGGCTTTTGTCGTCTTCCCCCCCCCCCCCGTCCCCACCCCCCATGGTAACGGAATCTCCAAATCTGTTGTCTCAGGTTGAGCACTACATCCTGCTAAAATGTAGAGCTGCCCATGGGTTAAATAAATTAAAATAAAATCTGAAACAAAACTGATGCCTTTTGAAAAGTGAGACAGTGTTTACCAATAAATATATTCTGGCTTATTTGATTCATTAACTTTTCAGAAAGTTAATTATTGCAACAAATTTCAGCTTCTTAATTTTTAAAAAAATTAAAATGTATTATTTGTATATTATATAATATACAAAGCCTACTGTTAAACAATCTGTTCCTCCCATAATCCTACTTTTCCCCCAGCCCTAAAAGTAGTGGAGAGGAAAAAAAAGTGGGAGGAACAAAATGAAAGAAATAAAATGGGGCGGGATGTGAACCTTATCTAAACAGATAAAATTTATTTTATATCAACTTTCACAGAGCTTTAAAAATTGTATTTCATGCTATCTTTTCCTTCAATGGAAGATTTAGTTGTTTTTCTGTGTAGGTTTCTGTATGTGGTATAGTTACAGCTTTCCAGTATTGCATGAAAGATTTGGCAATAACTTTGTTGTTGTTCAGTCACACAGTCGAGTCCGACTCTTTGCGACCCCATGGACAAAGTCATGCCAGGCCCTACTGTCTTCCACCATCCTCCGAAGTCTGCCCAAATTCGTGTTTGTTACATCCGTAACATTGTCCAGCCATCTCATCTTTTGCTGTCCCCTTCTTCTTTTGCCTTCTGTCTTTCCTAGCATCAGGATCTTCTCCAGGGAGTGCTTTCTTCTCATTTGGTGGCCAAAGTATTTGAGCTTCAGCTTCAGCATCTGACCTTCCAGTGAACAGTTTGGGTTGATTTCCCTTAGGACTGACTGATTTGACCTTCTTGCAGTCCAAGGGACTCTCAAGAGTCTTCTCCAGCACCACATCTCAAAAGCATCTGTTCTTTTGCACTCGGCCTTCCTTATGGTCCAGCTCTCACAGTCATACATTACTACTGGGAATACCATCACTTTGACTACATGGACTTTTGTTGGCAGGGTGATGTCTCTACTTTTTATTATACTGCCCAGGTTCGCCATAGCTGTCCTCCCAAGGAGCAAATGTCTTTTAATTTCATGGCTACAGTCACCATCTGCAGTGATCTTGGATCCCAGAAATGTGAAGTCTGTCGCTACTTCTATTTGCCAAGGTGTAATGGGGCCAGATGCCATGATCTTAGTTTTTTTAATGTTGAGTTTCAAGCCTACTTTTGTGCTCTCCTCTTTCACCCTCAACAAGAGGTTCTTTAGGTCCTCCTCACTTTCTGCCATTAGAGTAGTGTCATCTGCATATCTGTTGATGTTTTTCTCAGCAATCTTAATTCCGGCTTGTGCTTCATCCAGGCCAGCATTCCGCATGATGTACTCTGCATATAAATTAAATAAGCAGGGTGACAATATACATCCTTGTCGAACTCCTTTTCCTATTCTAAACCAATCAGTTGTTCCATATCCCGTTCTGACCATTGCTTCTTGATCCTTATACAGGTTTCTCAGGAGACATGTGAGGTGGTCTGGTACTCCCATCTCTTTAAGGACTTGCCACAGTTTGTTGTGATCCATACAATCAAAGGCTTTAGCATAGTCAATGAAGCAGAAATAGACGTTTTTCTGATACTCCCGTGCTTTCTCCATAATCCATCGAATGTTGGCAATTTGATCTCTAGTTCCTCTACCTCTCCGAAACCCAGCTTGAACTTCTGGTAGTTCCCGATCTACATACTGCTGAAGCCTAGCTTGTAGGATCTTTAACATGACCTTGCTGGCAAGTGAAATGAGTGCAATGGTGCGATAGTTTGAACATTCTTTGGCATTACCCTTCTTTGGGATTGGAATATAAACTGATCTTTTCCAATCCTGTGGCCACTTTTGTGTTTTCCAAATTTGTTGACATAATGTGTGCATCACTTTAACAGCATTATCTTTTAGGACTTTGAATAGCTCAACTGGGATACCATTATCTCCGCTTGCTTTGTTGTTAGTAATGCTTTCTAAAGCTCATTTGACTTCACACTCCAGGATGTCTGGCTCACGGTCATCAATTTCACTGTCATGGTTGTCTGGGACATTGAGATCCTTCTTGTATAATTCTTCTGTGTATTCTTGCCACCTTCCTGATCTCTTCTGCTTCTGTTAGGTCCCTACCATTTTTGTCCTTTATCATGGCCATCTTTGCACGAAACGTTCCCTTGATTTCTCCAATTTTCTTGGAGAGATCTCTTGTCCTTCCCATTCTATTATTTTCCTCTATTGCCTTGCATTGTTCCTTCAGGAAGGCCTGCTTATCTCTCCTTGCTGTGCTCTGGAAATCTGCATTCAGTTGGGTGAATCTTTCCTTTTCACCTTTGGCTTTCGCTTTCCTTCTTTCCTCAGCTATTTGTAAAGCCTCATCAGACAGCCACTTTGCTTTCTTGCATTTCTTTTTCTTTGGGATGGTGCTGATTGCTGCCTTCTGTACAATGTCACGAACCTCCGTCCATAGTTCTTCAGGCACTCTGTCTATCAACTCTAGTTTCTTAAACCTATTCTTCACCTCCACTGTATATTCATAAGGGATGTGATCAAGGTCAAACATGAATGGCCTAATGGCTTCCCCAGCTTTCTTCAGTTTAAGCTTGATTTTTGCAATGAGTAGCTCATGATCTGAGCCGCAGTCAGCTCCAGGTCTTGTTTTTGCTGACTGTAAGGAGCTTCTCCATCTTTGACTGCAGAGTATATAATCAATCTAATTTCTGTGTTGCCCATCAGGTGATGTCCACGTGTAGAGTTGCCTTTTAGGTTGTTGGAAGAGGGTGTTTGCTATGACCAGCTTGTTCTCTTGACAAAACTCTATTAGCCTTTGCCCGGGTTCATTTTGTTCTCCAAGGCCAAACTTGTCAGTTGTTCCGGTCAATAACAGCAGCCCTTAAAATCCATTTTCCGCATGTAAGACATGTGGCCCAAGAGTAGATAGACAGTAGGGAACTGAAACAGTGGGTCCAGGGCAAAGTGAAATCAGAATGATACAATGGCAGGACAAATCCGCAATGCAATTGACCTGGTTCAGTCATCTCTAGCAATTCTTGTGGTGCTTGAGACTAAATCTATGGAATTTGTCAGGGGCTCCAGTGAGATTGCAGGATTTCTTTTTTTAAAGTTGCAGTCTTGGACCCAAAGATTACAATTTGGTAGCTTTAAGAATAGAACTCCACTGTGTTACTTGTACTTGCAGCCCTGCTTCTACACTTGAGCCACTCCCATAGCTCATTGAGTGTAGGTCATAAATCCAAGTAGAGGGAGTATAAAAAATTGGGGATGATTGTACTGAATTCAAAACGAATAGTAATTACGTATGTAGGCTTGACTGCAGTTAAGGCATCAGGACCAACTTTGGCAAGGAGGTAGCTAATTGCAGATATTGCCTAGATGTTGATGGGGAACAGGTGAAGTTGTTTGAAGATCCTTGGATGGTTTAAATCTGGCACTGCTGTCTATTAATTGAGTTAATGTGATAAGCTGTAGTACAAACTCCATGTCTCATGCAGAGCCACCTGTGCAATTACTGTCAACCCAAGGAGCTATGTGACTGCTGTGTACCCTGTGCACTTCCCCACCACAAACACACATATAATAATAGAAGGTAAAGCTGTTAATATGAAAGCGTATACCTATAACATTTTAAAGTACCAGATTAAGATTACTCCTGAGCATGTAGGGTTCTCTCTCCCTACCGCCTTAGAACCTTAGCCAGCCCCTGGGTAGCTGAAGTAAGGGGAAGCATTCCCTCAATGTGCTCACTCTTTCCCCAGTTTGACAAACAACAGCTGAGGTGACAGAGTGAGACTGAGGAAATAAGATGGTCATGAAGAAAAGATAGTAAAACCACTACCACCTTGCTTTAGCCAGCTTGTGTTTTCTTTTCTTGAGTAGCTGCAGTGGTGGTGGTTTTACTTTTCTCTCTCTACTCAACTTGCTCTCTTCCTGACAGTTCCAGTGGGATTAAGAATGCAGAGGTTGCAGAGAAGATTAAGGGTTGTAAGGGTTTGCTGGAGAGGATGGGCCCTTTACTTCCAGATATGTCACAGAGGCTCACAATCTTTCCTGCAGCAGCAGCTGTTTTAAGGTGGGTATCTCCTATTGATTGCAGACCCTACTGGGCAATGGCCTTGCCCACTGTCCCAAAACATGGGGTGTAGGGCCACATTGGGAAACTCAGAAGAGCTATCGGCCATGTGTCCAAGAGCCAAGTTCAGCTCCTAAGCTGCTGATTAAGGAATTTAGCTCAGGAATTCAAAGTAACTATGCTCTGCCTTATCTAGCATTGAGATCATCCCACAGTGTAAGGTCTCTGAGAATATGGGTCAAAGCCTAAAGACAGCTGTTGTACAGGATTTCTTTATGAAGCTTGTAAAAATGGCAAAAAAACAAGAGCCCACAAGCAATGTTCCTTCTAAGTTGTGGAGTCTTATGAGCAAAAATTCTGCTTTGTGAGCTACTGGCATTAAAGTTGTGAGCTACTGCATAAATTAGTTTGCTCTAAGACCATTTTTTCCTGAGCTGAGACAAAAATGTGTGAGCTAGAGGCTAAAAAATTGTGAACTAGCTCATGCTAACTCAGAGGGAACACTGCCCACAAGTACTTTTTTCCTTTCCTTTTTAAAAAAGAGGCCTTAAGTAGCAAAACTGGTCTGGGTTAATTGGGTTAGGTTAACTGTTAAAAGGCAAGCCTTTTAATCCATTTGAAAGATGAAGTTGATAGTTATTGAGCCATTAAATCTGAAACCAAACACACTAAGTGTACTTTCAGCTAATGAGTGATTTCATCCTATTGTCAAGAGGCTTGTTACTTTAAAGGAATTACTTTTGTGCATTGTAACTCTAGATGTGTTCCCTTTCCAATGCAGGCAGGATTGACATATGGTGACAAATGGGGGGGTGGGTTCATGCTCCTGATAGCAATCCTAATAGGAGCAGAATGTTGCTTTGCACAGTCTCCAGAATCCTGGCTTTTACAGAAAACACTTAAATTTACTCTGGTAACCCTTAATTATTGAACCAGTTAATTTACCATGAGATCTCAACATAAAATCCTCACTCAACATAGAATTATGTGATTAAAAGTCTGCTAAAAGATGTATGGTATCCTTGCAGATATGCCCACACAAACATTTACTCTTGGTTCCATTCACACATATCTATATCAGTAATTTGTGGTACAGTGACAACACAATGTGAAAAGGGGGCAAAGGTCAGATCTCCGTTAACACACTTGTCAGTTGATCTTTCAGTTGAACACATTATTTGATTGCAGTTTGATTTCAGAAAGCTGAGTGTGCCACTGTGTAGGCGGCAACTTAACCTTTTTGTTGCATAGTGGCATCATTCATTGGCAAAGATAAGCACGATGGCTGCTTTCCCACTAGCTTGGCAGGATTCTGGGGTACCCCCGGCAGCATAGCAGCATTTTTCCTGATGTCTGCCTGTCTTACAGTGACAGGCATCTCTAAACAGGAAGAGCTGGCTTTCTGCCTGATTAGCACAATTGCCTTTAAAACTTGACCTGGTTGCTTAAATATTTATTTAGCTTTTTTGTCACCTGCCTTTCTCATTGAGCCTGAGGGTGAATTAACAGAGTAAGGAAAGGTGTGTGTGTGAATGTAATCAAACAGTATAAGATATCCAATTAATAATGCAATAAGACTAGGAATACAACAATTTAAATGCAATCCAAATAGCAAACATTTGGTTGTGGTTACTCTGTTATCCCTGCTTTAATTGCGTTTTAAAAATATTTTGAAACTGATCCTATTCTGGGCTAAGGCCCCCAGAAGAAGAACTATTCAATGAATTATTCATGCATGCAGCACCCCTTACCCAACATCATTAAAAGATATAATTAATTAGCATTTTGAATGGTTTTTTCCTTATTTTATCTATTTAGAAAATGTATATGCCAGAGACCTGCTCGAGGCAGCTTACAGTTAAATCAATGCCATTAAAACAAGCCACTAAAAAACAAGTCAGGGCATATCAACATCATACAGTACACTTCGAGTAGCATCTTCTGCAAAATTTCAAAATTGCTGCTATTTTGTAGGGATGCTAGCCTCCAGGTGGGATCTGGGGATCCCCTGGAATTTCAGCTCATTTCCAAATTACACAGATCCATTCCTCTGGGAAAAATGGCTGTTTTAGAGGTTGGTCCATAGGTTGGACTCTATGACTCCCAGGCTCCATCCCCAAATCTCCAGTTTTCCAGCCTGGAACCTGCAATCCTGCCTCCCCCCATCCCCTGCCAGTGGCTAGGGGGGACCTGGCATCCCCATGTGGCAAAGATTCCCTTATAAGGCTTAGAAATCACTGTCTTCCAGCAAAATGTTGGTATTTAAAAAAAAAATTAAGAAGGGAGGGAGAAATTGGAATGTTATCTAGGGACATGAGTACTTCTGGAATGGCTGCTTTGACTAATGTTATTTGCACCAGTGTGACTGACTCAAATAGCTACAGAGATGCTAACACAGATGTGCTGTTTAGAATCTAGAAAACTTCATTCACAGTGAAGTCTTCACAATTCGTTTAGCTGCAGAAGTATAGTTTACTTTCACGAGTCACATTGCCCAAAGCAAACCGATGCCTTCAGTTGAATTCTGAGGGGAAACTGTCCTATAATGCTAATTTTATACATTAATGTGGTAAACTAGTTTTCATTTCAGCATAATTTACTGTAAAGCCATAATTGCATAATCCTCAAAGGTATAATTACTGTCCATTCTGTGCATGTAATATGCATTTATGGTGGTTTTAATCTGTAAGCATAGTGCATGTATTTACAGAATCTGTTTAATTAGCGCTCTAATTACGTAACTGTTTTGGTGAATGTGCACAAAATGCTTGTTTTCATATGCTAAGTAATGAATTCTGCTGTTGCAATCAATGCCTGAAGTGTGTGTATCTTAAAGCTATAATTCTTGCAGAATTCAAAAGTTGCTTCCCTTTCAAAACTAGCTTGTCTCTCAGACATTGACTAACAGGATGCTATCCGTCTGCACTTGTTCTACCATTGGATAGGATGAGTTAGCCTGCCTCAGATAGCCCATAAAAAGGACATTAAATTGCCAGACTAGCTTAACAATATTTTTTTGCACCACTAAGAGTGAGCCTTTTGATTTATCTGCTTTAGGTTCTTGCACTGTTTCCCCCCCATTGTATTAACTATGGGTGCCTATTTAAATATAAACCCATGCAACTAAGCAAGTTGGCACAGGTGATATTGACTCTGTATAGTAGTGTGAGAAGTATATTGAGGGTTTTGAATGTACTTTTTCAGAATAATTAAGACCCACAAACCACTGGACCACTTTGCAGAACTCGCCCTGTTTCACTGTGGATTGCTGCAAATGGCACCCCACTTGCAGCAATTCACAGCAGTTGCCAGGATTCCAAGAACTATAAAACTAGCACTGTGGGTCCAAGAAGGCTATTGAAGCATGTCTTTTTCAAACAAGAGCCCTCCTATGACATATCAGACCTGTTTTTTAAAATGAAGCCTCAGATGCAGTTCGTGATGCAGTGTAAAGATTACCTATTCAAAGAAAAAAAATCTGATAGTCCATTAAGGCAGTACAAACTGTTGCATGAATCCAAGCAGTTTGGATTCAGTTTTGGGCTTCTGAAAAAGGATGGGTGCTTTCAAGAAATTGCAGTATACCTTTTTGACATAAGATATTTTTAGAGATAACTGTATGTACTCACAGATAACTTGACGGCATATCAAAACATGTTCCCTTTTTTTCTTCTCTTTAGTTTCTTTGTTTGAAGAACATAAGAACATTCCTCACAGCATGTCATGAGACATTTGGTATGAAGAAGAGTGAACTTTTTGAAGCATTTGACTTATTTGATGTCCGTGATTTTGGAAAGGTAATTACATTTTTTTTCTTCTCGCACAGTTGCGGCTGTGTTCTTAACACTGCTGCAGAACTGATTCTTTGAAAATATATACGGTTGTTCTAGGGAAGTGTTACCATGAAAGAATTATCAGATTGTAATATGATGATAGGGAATCTGAACACATGAACTGCCTTATAATAAATCCTACCATTCATATATTAAAGTCAGTTTGTGTATTCAGACTGCCAGCAGCTTCTAGAATCTCAGGCATAGGTCTTTCACAACATCTATTATTGGATCTTTTAAACTGGATATTGAAGGGGATTGGACCTTGGACCTTCTGCATGCCAAGCAGATGCTCTACCACTGAGTTAAGGCCCTTTCTCACCATTACAACTGGAATTGGAATTTTCTGTGATTCTGTCTTGATTTCTGCACTTGGAGCACGTTTATAACTACAAGACTGATTGATTTTTAAAAATACAGTGGATTTTAAAGTGATAAAGTATGTTTAAAACAATGTCTTCTTTTATTTATTACACTCTCATTTTATTTTGTCATTGAACTTAAAAATAGCATCCATGAAGCTCCTAAAAGGTTCTCCCATTCAGATGCTGACCAGACTTGAATCAGTTTAGCATCAGTAAATTGCTGCACCGTGTGACCTCCAACAATATCCTAGAACTGTATTGTAACACATACCATTGATTTATATATCACTATGCTTATACAGGTTTACTAACCTGTGGTACTTCAGTTTCTGAAGTTTCCTTGAAAGAGGCAATCTGTTAAAATTGTAGTGTAGGTATAGCCTTACTTGAATCTGTGTAGAGGTACTTCTTACAATGCAATGGGCACAATCATCATATTTAATGATTTTGAGCGTGGGTTATTTATTGGCTGCCTTTCTTCCTTACAAAATTCAAGGTGGCATTACAATGCTATGTTTATACAGTACAGTATTGACGGGCCCAGAGCTGTTCCAGAATTACAGCTGATCTCCAGACTACAGAGGTCAAGTCCCATGTAGATAATGGCTGCTCTGGAGGATGCAGCCCCAGGAGCTGGCTGTCAATAAAGCCCCTTTAAACGGCGGAGCCATACAAAGCGGTATAAACTTTAAAGGGACTGCACAAGAAAGCTCCAGACAGCTGAATGGCTAGGAGCCCCAGCCACTAAGCTGTTTTTGTGGCTTTCTAGTGAAGCAGAAAGCAGGAGTTTAAAGAGACCTGCTTTCTGTTCTGACCAAGAACTGTCATCAACCCCATGAAGTTTCTTAAGTCTGTGATGGTAGTCTGTGATGGTAGACTCAGCAAGGACTTTGGTTCCCAAACCATGAACAGGGCAAAATTCATGACAAATTTTGCTTTGTGGGTTACTTTGTGTCCATCCCTGTCCCAAAGACCAAGTTCCATTCCTTTTTCCTTTGTCAAAAATCTGAGTTGCCTTACAGGCTGTTTGCTGTAGGGATAGCTACTGCTGCTCCCTGCTCCCTTACCATTGAGTATAATTCAGGTAAGGTGGATGCAGACGCACACACATTTTACAATTCATGCACTCGCATGTAAACACACCCTTGCACACATGCATAGAAGAATACTGTCTACTTTCTTTCTCTCTAATAGTTAACTATCTGCCACTCCTTAGGTCCTGTGCATTTGACAATGCAGTAGATGTGCCTGGTTATGCTCTATCACATTGTATAGTGACTAAAACATGCATTTCTAATTGTGCCAATTTGTGTATGCATATAGTGTATCCATTTAGTCTGCAATAACTTGGCTTGCAGACGCTTTCTGAAGCACACGTTACTAGTAAACAGACTGCAACAATTTCATTCTTATGATTATTTAATGTTGCAGAGGACCTGATTCTTCTTATACAATAATGGCAACACAAATAAATTCAGCTATGTTATTTATCTGGGATAGATGGGCTATATGTGGGAGTTAGTGTATATGTCTGGCTAGCTGTCTGCTGCTATCTCTACATTTTTATCCACCCTTCTTCCAAGAAGAAGAAGAATTGCAGATTTATACCCCGCCCTTCTCTCTGAATCAGAGACTCAGAGCGGCTCACAATTTCCTATATCTTCTCCCCCCACAACAGACACCCTGTGAGGTGGGTGGGGCTGAGAGGGCTCGCACAGCAGCTGCCCTTTCAAGGACAAACTCTGTGAGAGCTATGGCTGACCGAAAGCCATTCCAGCAGGTGCAGATGGAGGAGTGGGGAATCAAACCTGATTCTCCCAGATAAGAGTCCATACATTTAACCACTACACCAAACTGGCACCAAACAAGGAGCCTAAGATGGCATGTATGGTTTTGCCTATCCGTTTTTATTGCTTACAACAACCCTGCAAAGAAAGTTAGGCTGAGAATGAGTGACTATTTTCAGATCACCTGGTAAGGTTATGGCTCTGTAGGGGTTTGTACTTGGGTCCTAGTCTGAATCTCTAATAGCTAATACACTTTTATTTTAAAAAAAGCCTTTGTCAGAAGTTCCTGGAAAGGCAAAAAGGGGGCAGTGATTTTTCAGAAAGAAATGTAGGAAAGGAACTGTTGGACATAAGGCAGGAGCATGTGCTTGTAGCCATTGGGAGCATAATGTAACCTTCACAAAGGGCTTTAAAGATAAGAAATAGCACCATGATATTATTTTTTTAAAACCACCTCATTGATGTTCTCAGTTTTATGGAAAATAGTATTCAAAAAGCAACTAGCAACTTTTGTCAATACAACTGAATCATCTCAACTGCTTGTGATCCTATTTTTAAAAGCAGTGATGAAGCAGACAATTGACATGTGAGGGACATCTGTACTGTTTTTGTCTTCACACAGAAAAAGTAGATTTAACTTTGATTTTCTTCCTCTTGTCTATTTCAAGGGAGCTGTTAACAGCTTTTTATAGAGTAGTGATGGCAGAACTCACAGGTGGTGTATGGTAGCTATAGCAGTATATGATCCCTCTGTGTTCCAGTCCCTTTGCACCAATAAATCCCACTAACAGATGTAGCAATGGCAGAAGCAGATTGCAGCCAAGCCCACTTGCTGTTCTGCATTGTGGCAAAATACAGACACACATACATAAAATGCTGGAGCGTAAAAAAAAAAAGATTATTTGTACCCAAGACTTGGAGGATGATTTCAAAATCAATACCTTTCCGAGTATTACTTATGATTAAAAGGATGTCTGTTTGTACTAACAAGGAATTCAAGCATTAAATATGAACAGTTAGCACAGTTTGAGAGGCACTGTGTGTATGTATATAGAATAACTGCACCAAAGGGTAAACAGGCCTTACTTAGCTTGTAAAATGTTTCAGTCTAATTATCAAAATATCTATGAAACCCTATAATGATGGAGCTAGGATATGCATCTTTTTCAATCCATGGCATTTTTTTTTGCTATGTCAGAGTCCTGTAGGTAACTTGTGATATGCTTTCTATTTCTCACATTTTACTTCACCCATAATAATATGGCTGTACTCAGTGATCTATATAGGTATATTATTTTTAGAGTTTAATGATATGTTTAAATGATACTGCTCGCTTAACCTATAATGTCACATTAAAATTTGCACAAACCAGGCAAAAAAAAAATCTTAAAATCATTTCCCATTAGTTATAAAGTGTGATTTTTTTTTAACAGCCAAAGTAAATTCCAATCAACCCCAGCCAAGACGTTCCCTAATTTTTCTCCAAAATGTAATGATGTGCATTCTGCTATAATGTAGGATATAAAATGTAATTCTTTCTAAATTTTAAAGTATAGTCCATAAAAAAAGATTTTGTGGAGAATAAAGCAAGATTTGAATAAAGAATCAATGTGACAGTGACTTTTCATTTAAAATATTTTTGTCCTGTTTTTTTCTCTGTAAGATGGCTTACTGTACATATGAACACCAATAAAAAGTACTGCAGTAAGAACAGAATAAACTTTGCAAAAAAACAATTTAAAGCAGCATCATGTTAAAAAAAAGGGGGGGGGTCTTAAAACCCTGAAGAAGCCAGCATAAAATCAGAGGGGGCTTTCCAAAACAGCAGTAAGATAAAAGCAAGACAGTTGAGAACACTCCACAGGAGAAAGGTTCTGAAAAGCTTGTGAGAATAAAAAATATATTCACAAGCTTCTTGGGGGGCTACTGCCGAGAAGGTTATTTCCAGTGCCCACCCATGTAACCTCTGAAAATGTGAGCTCACAAAGCTGAGCCTGTGATCTTAATTTCCTGGCAGGTTCACGCAGGGTGGTTAACTATCAAGATACTGGTGACGTTTTCCAGGTAGAAGTAGCAGCGAGAGGAACTTACAGTAGACCCTGTACTAAGAGCCCTGTAAGCTCTTGGAGGATTGGCTACATCAGGGGTGGGTGGCTTAATATGCAAAGGAGAATTACAAAAAAAAGCCATGCATGTAAGTAGTCTAAAACATCCATCTCAAAACAAACAGTTGTCTTAATCAGTAGAGCATAATTTTTTTTAAAAGCCCTGTTTACAAAAACTAAAAAAAGCCACTTGAAATCTTTTGAGTTTTTTGAACTTTGCATAACATTTAGTTAGAGATGCCTGCTGTCTAGGAAGATTTGTAATCCATTATGTTGGTTTGTTGATCTTGCAGAAAAGCTTCCTCACTCTCAAGATGCTACCAAGGCAAGGTCCGGCCCCCTCCCAGCCGAGCCAGCTTGCAGGCGATAGGCTGGGGGCCGACGTTTGCTTCCCCGGAAGGAGGGAGGGGCAGCAGAATCACCCGACATACGGGTGTTTTTACAAGGCGCGAAGTCGGGGCTATATAAGCCCCGGCTTTCGCCTTCCTGCGCAGTTTGGTTTCGGCTCTCTGCCCGCCCGCCCTTCCCATTGGCAGTACAGGTTTGTGCCGGTCGCCTTTTGGGGCCAGGTAGGAATTTTTTCACTCCCGCACAATTGGCCCATGTGGGGGTGTTTTTCGCCTACCTTGTACTGCCTGGTAGGTTAGGTTTTGTGAGTATTTGTTCGGTCGCAGGCTGGATGAGGTTTGGCCACTGGGTTTCCCAGGGGAGCACCTATGGCCTAGCACCTTTGGTGCGGTGGTCTGCAGGAACCGTAGATGGGCTAAACGGCTCAGTACGGTGATGCAGATCACAGGGAGCCTCACCTGGGTGGATCTTTCCATGGGGATCGATCCAGCCCGGTTGGTGATGGCTGGAGGCCTGGCCGCTCAGTACAACCCGATTACGGCGGGTTTGTGCTGGGGGCAGGGTGGCTCGCCCTTTGGACAAGGCGGGGTCCAGGTGTTGACCCCAGGGCTTGTCTGGTCTGGTTTTTCCCCCCCTGCCAGTTATATTTGTTAACTCAATAAAGCGGCCCGGTTTAAAACCCAATAATGTGTCTGCCTCTTCATTCCGACTGGGGGGGCAATGTGTATCTGGGATCCTGTATTAGGATCTCGCTTTTTGCTAGCTCAGCAATTTTCTGTTTTATACTTGTGTGTTAGCATTCTACATTTTCTGCTTTATACTTGTGTGTTAGCATCCTAACTCTAACTTGATTATAAGAAAACATTCATTTTTTAGGTAATCTGTTTTGGTCTTATCTTTTGGGTTGTTCTTCCACTCTTCCATATCTTCTTCCATTTATGGTACTGTATTCCCATTTAGCACTATGGCTTAGAATCAGGGGAATGTTTCCATGGGTGGAAAGGTTTCTGCTCAAGTGTTGAAACTGCACAAGTGTTTTCCACTTTTATTAAGAGCTGATTAGAAAGGAGAGGTACATTTTGTGAATGTTTTCAGCTGTTTTTTGGGGAAAATACCCTCTCAACGGTGTGTTTTCAGTGATTGCATTAAGAGGGATTGAAAGTGTTCACCTATTCAAGAGCATTGCCTTTCCCTGGAATTTTTTGTCAGTACTGTTGTCATGTACCAGAATCTGTTTGAATATTTAGCTTATGTTATTGTGCTGTCTCAAGCAACTGAGTCACAGTTGTGATTCCATATCAGATTTACGGTATAACATGTGAACAATCACAGCAACTGTTGTAACACTCAATGGGATAGGCCAGGGGTTTTCAATCTTTCTGAGACTATGGGCACCTTTGGAATTCTGAGATAGGGTGGTGGGCACAAGTAGAAAATAGCTGTCACAAGAGGCAGAGCCAGCAACTAAATGATAGTGAATGAGGTCATCAGGGTTGCTACCTCCACACTAGTGGGGGGGATTTAGGGGGCTCTTCTGGAGGGGGCAGGGATGTTGTATGACATCCCTAATGTGATGATGTCATGTGGAAGTGACATTATGTGGCAACACTCTGTGTTTTGGGCAAAACTCTATGGTAAAATTGCCCTCAAACCATAGAGTTTTGCCCAAAAAAGGAGAGTGCCACTATGTGATGATGTCACTGCATTGGGGATGTTGCCGTGCCATGTCATTGTTTGGAGGTGGGGTTTCCTCATGTGGCCAGCTGGCCAGCAGTAAGCAAAACTCTTAAAAGCAGGAGATCCATTGCCCTGGCATGGGGAATGGGAATCCTAGATGTCATGCATAACTCTAATAGTAACTCCTCAACATTTCAGACAGAAATTCTGTTTAATAATATGCTTTTTAAAGATAAACATATTGTTTTAAAACATTTTCTTACATACATCCAGGGCTTTTTTGGTAGAAAAAGCCCAGCAGGAACTCATTTGCATATTAGACCACACCCCTGACATCACCAGTGTTTCACACAGGGCTTTTTTGTAGGAAAAGCCCACCATGGCCTCATTTGCATATTAGGCCACACCCCCTGACACCGAGCCAGCCAGAACTGCGTTCCTGCTAAAAAAAAGCCCTGCATATGCCTTTGGCCACCAGTGAAGATCCTTATGCTGTGAGAGTAGTTGCAGCCAAAAGCAATTTTTAAAAATCTGAACAACAAATGAGATCTCCAAGTGGCAAACAAGAAGGCTGCTGGGTGAAAGCCTGACCTTACTGCACCTACTCTCTAATAATGACACTTGGTGGGCATGAGGAAAGGTATCAGTGGGTACCGTGGCATCCATGGGCTCCAACTGGGCTAGGATCAGGCCAGATCTCCTCTCATACTTCCTGTTGTGAGGCTAACAGTGCTTAGACTGCAGTAACTCTGCATAGGATTACACTGTTAATCTCCCAAGCAGGTAGTGCCACTAGCTCTGATGCCCATAGCCACTATTATATTCAAGAATGCCAGATCTTTTATTTATTTGGGTGTAATATACGTAAATACACACTCTACTGCTTTTCTTCTAAACATTTCAGGACCCAAGGTGGGAAACAACAATATGATAGTAATTGGACAAAACAGTAAATTTTTAAAAAGTTATAAAATACATGAAAGTATATTTTAAAAATAACGTAAAACATCACATTCCTTCATATTGGGATCTTTCCCTTTTGAATTGGACCCCGATCTCCCATTTGTGTCATTCTATTCACTGTAAAATATGTAATTACTTGATATTGGCCATGGACTAATCAAGGAAGAAGATGCTGTAGCAAAAAGAAAAACTGGTGTTGCAATAGCAGATAAGAGAAGCAGCAGAAGCCAACAGGGCTGAAAGAAAAGGTGACATTCTTGAGCTGTATAAGATTTTTATTAGTTTCAAACAAGAAAGAAAAGGTAAAGGGAAAGGGGAAAATAGAAAGATAGTGTTACAATTAATAATACAATATTGGTCCATTCTGCGTGAAAGTAATCCATAACATAAAATATTTCCACATATAACATAGTCCATTATATTGCATAACTTCTCAGGTTTATAGCTTATTATAGAAATTGTAAGTTCTCATATAAACCATCAATCCAGCTCATTTAGGTTATATTTCTAATACACGTGGCATTTTATAATATCTACTATAGGAATTAGAGATCGAAATTCACACCATTAAATCTTAAGTGTCTAACCACACATATAACTTTTCCCTATATTTCTTTACTTCTTCGTAAGATTTCCCCACAAGCAACTGGGATAAATAGTCCATCTCCGCAGCTTCCATTATTTTCCCAATCAAATCTGATTTCATAGGTGATTTCTTGAAGTTTCCATTTCTGTGCAAGCAGAATTCTAGCTGCTGTGTTAATATGAGTCAATAAATGTCTTGTCTCTTTTGTATAGTCACTGGGATATATGTTCAGTAAAAATAATTCTGGTTTAAATTGGATCTGTCTCTTCAAAATTCTCTGTAAGAGTTCATGAACCATCTTCCCAAAATCTTTCACCACCTCACATGTCCACCATATATATAGAATGACTTCACTTGCTTTGTACATTTCCAACACTTATTAGACATGTTAGAATACATTTTAGAAAGTTTTTGAGGAGTAACATACCAATTATAAAACATTTTCTTTAAAAGCTACTGACCTGGTTAGTTTGATATTAGATTTCCATAGCCTCTCCCAATCCTCTAACATAATGTTACGGCCCACATTCTTAGCCCACTGGACCATACAATTTCTTTACAATCTCATCTTGCATCTTCATCTGGAGTAAGTAAGAGTATAAATTCGATATCAGTTGCTCTTGAGGGCCCAAAAAGATTTTATCAAATGGTCCAAGCTAAAGCCTATTGTCTTGTCTTTGGCATATCTGGATTCTATTTGTGTTCTCAACCACCAACTCATTTTAAAATCAGTACCCTCTAATTCTTCCTTAGATTTCAAATGATTATCTTTTTTCAGCAGATCTTCATATTTATAATTCTGGTTTGATTTTATAAGATTTGGCGGTGTAAACACTTCCACCAGAGACACCCATCTTGGAATTTTCTGATAGATTCTTGGTTTTAACCATGTCCATGTATGGTACAAGGATTTCCAAAACCAATGAGTTTTAAAGTAAGAGTGTCCATCTATTTTTGGTACCACAAATACGCATGCCAACCCAGGGTAAGATCGTGCCCCTCTAGCATTAACTGTCTTCTATCAGTCAGTAGCGCCCCATCTCTCACCCAAGACAGCACCAAAGCTCTGTAATACAGTTGCCAGTCTGGAAGGCCCAGGCCTGCTCTTGTTTTAACATCTCGTAATACTTTTAATGTAATTCTAGGTAAGAAAAGGTGGCATTCTTACAAGTCAGGGTATTTGGGGGTGGAGCATGGTCCCAAAAAGCACCCCTGTCAACCTGCACATCAAGAAGAAGAAGAAGAAGAAGAAGAAGATATTGGATTTATATCCCGCCCTCCACTCCGAAGAGTCTCAGAGCGGCTCACAATCTCCTTTACCTTCCTCCCCCACAACAGACACCCTGTGAGGTGGGTGGGGCTGGAGAAGGCTCTCACAGCAGCTGCCCTTTCAAGGACAACCTCTGCCAGAGCTATGGCTGACCCAAGGCCATGCTAGCAGGTGCGTGTGGAAGAGTGGGGAATCAAACCTGGTTCTCCCAGATAAGAGTCCACACACTTAACCACTACACCAAACTGGCTCTCTACACCAAACTGGCTCTCTACCATCAAAACTGGAGAACGTTGCTGGCCATTGAATCCCAGCAGTGATTCTTATATGAATTCCAAATTATTTAATGGAAATAGTTTCAGTGCAGGAATCAGAATGTAGGATTATGAATCTTTCAGGAAGCTTTTTCGCACACTTAAAATGCTGTCAATTCAAATGTGTGTGTGTGTTGGCCTTTTAAAAAAAAAGTCAATGAAACTGAATTAAACTGATCGAGACTGGTACTAACCCCTCAAAAGAGCAATAATTTATTTCACTAGTAGTTACGTTATTTTTCTGTGAGTTATTCAGTAATTACGTTGTATAATCTCCTTGAACTGGAGATTATGGGAAAGTGCAATCACAGGGCAGTTATTGCCATATTATTAATAAACTTCTTACTTTCCTACTGTACCATCAACTTCTTTGGCTTTTCTTTGTTTTACTAATCTCCTTCCAAGTAGTTTTGTTTTGGCAACATCCACTCTGTCAATGGTCACTACTTGTTTGAGTCCAGAAGGATTGACAGGAGAGTTCAAAGCCTCATTGTTCAAAGTTTCAGTGTCCATAGGAGTTTTCTTGACTGAAGATGTTACCCTCAGAGGTGAACTTTTGTTCATTTGTAGACCTTTATATACTATGCCTTTGGGTACCAAAGGTTTAAGTACTGAATTGGCAAACACTCGACTGGGGAAGATTCCTTTGTCTTCTAAAAAAGTTCTTTGACTCATTGGTAGTTTTGGAATTTTTGCACTATTAAACATAAGTACAATCTTTGGATTTGCCGGTGATTATCCAGACATTCTACTGACTAAGTCCAATACTGTGACCAAATAACTCCCTCAGATGCCTTTTGACCAGCAAATTTTTGTTCCCTTTATATCTATAAACAGTCACACAGACTTAATGTGCTTGCTGTTAGTTGTCATGAGTCACTTAACTTGGTTTTGTATTGATAATTTGGCAGATTGCAGGGGATTGAGGGAGTCAGGTCCGGACAGGAGTCCAGTTGGCATTGGGTTGCAACCACAGATTTTTCATTTGAGGTCATTTTTAAATCGTTGCCACTAAAATTCCCTTTATTAGTACATAAATTGGTCAGTAGTCTGATGTTATCCTCTAATTTAAGATGTAAGGATTGGAGACTCTTACATATGAGATTCATAGAGTCTGCAACGAAGAGGAGTAAGTTCATTATGGTCTTAGTCAGATACTGCCTCTGTAAACAAAAATGTGTTGAGTCAATTACTCATATTCTTCTTTATTGTTATTTGTATACAGATCTTCGTCTCAAGTATTTACATCCTCTTTTAGTTAGCATGATTGATTGCTCTGATGCACTATACTCTATATACTTTTGAATGATTCTTCATCTAGTGTCACTGAGAAGGTGGCTAAGTTTCTTTACGCTGTTTTAAAGGCACACCAAGGGATCTCATAGAAACAGTTTATGTTTATACTTACTCTGATGTATATGTATGCAATCATTCCATTTTACCTTTTTTAATAAATAAAGGCTACTAATCTCCTTGTAGCCAATGAGCCTTTGATAATCTTTCTGATGCTGCTGCTGCGTTATATTGGTTGTTTAACCAAAGCTTAGAGAAGAAGGCAAGAAAGCCAATCTAGAATTGTGCATTTATTGCAGTACACATCTCTGAAAGATGTGCAGAATACTTATGGCATGACGTCAAAAAGGTTAAGAGTTCACTGTTGGAACATAACAGCTATTTCAGAAGTAACCAGGCATCTGGTAGCAGGAAATATTACAGTGTTCTTCTTAGTATGCTTGGTGGTGGTGCTCTCTTCAAACAAAAGGCATATTGCAAGCTCCAGCACAAATAATGGAATTAAAGAAACAAGGGTCAGATAGTATGCAGTCATTTTAACTACTCTTTCAGCGTTCAAGGAAATCCTGGCTGTATTGCAGCAGGACATTGTGATCCAGCTGAGTAGTAGGTGATAGACTACTGGATTGACATCAACTTTGTCTTCAAAGAATTCCATAGCTGTTTTTTTTTTTTGTTCTGCGAACGTGCTCTCACATTTTCTGATATATACTGTAACTCAGTTGGTAATGTTTGATACTGCTGTTTCACCAAGCAGTTGGAAGGTCCAGGAATGGTGATTTTTTAAAAAACATGATTTCCAGCTGAGGGAGAGAGTGTTAAAATCTCGGGGTGGCTTTTGTTCTGTCTGTTTCAGATGCACAAGTTAGCATGGGTAAGACTCAAGTATATAGAGAAGCAATGCTGATTTTTTTTTTAAAGAATTTTTTTTCGAAAAAGCTAGTGTGTGCTTGCCTGTCCCTAAGGATCTTGCTCACTGGTTGGTGGTGAACCCTAGGGTTTACATGCTCTGGTTACTTCAAAGCTACGTCCTCCAGGGTGTGACCAAAATCCCAGTGGTTTGAAGTAGCCAGCAGTAATCCAAAGCAATGATGCAAGTGTCATCTGCTATCAAGCTAACTTGATCGTGTGGTATAGTGGACAAAGTGTTAGAAAAGCCCTCTCTTCCCAATAGTATCCAAGCTGGAGCAAATTAACCCAGTGTAAGTGATCAGTGAGACCCAGTAGGGTGAATAGGTTAGTGGGATGAACTAGAGCAGGGCTTTTTTTGGAGCAGGAACGCACAGGAACACAGTTCCGGCTGGCTTGGTGTCAGGGGGTGTGGCTTAGTATGCAAACAGTTCCTGCTGGGCTTTTTTTTAAAAAACCCTATGTGAAACAGTGGTGATGTCAGGGAGTGTGGCCTAATATGCATATGAGTTCCTGCTAGGCTTTTTCTGCAAAAAAAGCCCTGAACTAGAATATAGAAGACCCAGGTCTGAATCTCCAGTCTGCCATGGAAGTTTGCTGGATGATCTTGGGCCAGTCTCACACTCTCAGCCTAACCTACCTCACAGGGTTGTTACTGAGGATAAAATAGAGGAGAGGAGTTTGATTTAATATGCTCTGGGTCCCCATTGGGGAAATAGGTGGGGTAAAAATTAAGTAAATAAATAACACTTGGGTTCATGCAGTGCTAATTGTATACCAGTTAGCTGATTTTAAAGAAGACATTTAAAATTGTGCTGATTTTATTTGCATTTTTTTTAAAAAAACAACATGTTTTAAATAAGATGCTATTTAAATGAGAAGGTATGTGTCTCGCTGATTTCGTTTACTGAAATGAAGATGAGTGAAATGTTTGTGGATAAATTCTTTAGTCAAAAACCCATCTCAGGTTATTTAACACCAGAGAGGCAAAAGAGATGTGCTTGTTTATGTGACCAGAACAAAATTACATTAGTAGCTGGTGCCTGATGTGCACTGTGTACAGTAGCAAATTCACATTAGCTATAAGTAGTTCTGTTTAGTGCAATTTAGCTTTTAGTAAACCCCATGGATGACTTCAGGGAATATTGGTTGCCTCTGTTGTTTCAGAAGAAGATTTATTTTAAAAGTCCAATGTGGGTCACTGCAGAAATAGGAACTTGCATTCTTTTTTATTACGGGAAGGAAAGTGCAATCACAGGGTAATCCTTGCATTTTTGCTCAGTAAAACCAATGAATTGGGATTTACTCTCTAGTAAGCATGTACAGCCCTGCCACTTCAGTTTATATCTGTGTTAAAATTTTCATTCTTCTCACCAATAATCTTTTCAAAGTAATACTAAATTCAGTTTGTGCAAGCATCACTCACTGCATATACTGTCCAGCATTGAAATTCATTGTTGAATATACTTTAGACATGATGAGTGAAAGCAGCAAAAGAGGCTATGCATTCCAGTTGCATTGTACTGCATGCAGCCTGTGGAAATGTTCTTCTGGCTATAAGTTAACATGGGAGCATGGGAATATAACAGACATTGATACTATTGATCTTAATTGTGATGCTATCAGCTAACTATAACATGCATGCCAATTGCATTGCAGGATTAATGGCTGATGCTGTTGGTGATGTATCCCTAAGATTACTATCTAGCTTTAAAATGTGTGTGTGTGTTGCACATTATGCTGGCCAAATCCATTTAAGGAATTTCTTAATAAATACTCGTTTTCTGACATCTGGAAACTTTCTTGTAATTGAGTAGGGTGACCAATTCTGGCTTGGGAAATTCCTAGACATTTGAGGATGTTGCCTACGGAGGTGCAAGTTGGGGATGGAGCTAAGCAGAAATATGAGGCCAATAATGTCTGCCCTATGCAGCTACCACTTCTTCAAGGGGAACTGATCTCTGTAGTCTGGAATGAGTTGTATTTTCAGGAGAATTTGAGGTTGCTAACCCTAGTCTTAAGGCTATACAATTTTGTGAAAATGATAAAACTATATAATTCTAGTTTGTTTTGATTGCCCACAAGATGCCATGTGATATGGAAAGGCTATGACAAGAAGGGGAAATTAACCTTAATCACTCCTCTTCACTTGTAAAAATGGAGCAAATTCTGTGAACAGAGGAAAAAAATCACAAGTGTGCATGGAGATTTTAGCCCATTAATGCTTCTTGGAGCAGTTCTTTGTGTCATATGCTGAAGTGTTCCTGACCCCTAGAAGTGATATTTAAAAGAACAGAGAGTTGTAGGGGCAAAAGGATTGCAATAAGAGTTGTTTCTACAATCCCACTTCCTTCATAGGAAGCCTTGGTTTTTACCTGTTGTGGCTTTTTCACAGCAGCTAACTCTAACTTGATTATAAGAAAACATTCATTTTTTAGAAAATCTGTTTTGGTTCTATCTTTTGGGTTGTTCTTCCCAACTGGAGAGCCAGTTTGGTGTAGTGGTTAAGTGTCTGGACTCTTATCTGGGAGAACCGGGTTTGATTCCCCACTCCTCCACTTGCACCTGCTGGAATGGCCTTGGGTCAGCCATAGCTCTGGCAGAGGTTGTCCTTGAAAGGGCAGCTGCTGTGAGAGCCCTCTCCAGCCCCACCCACCTCACTGGGTGTCTGTTGTGGGGGAGGAAGGTAAAGGAGATTGTGAGCCGCTCTGAGACTCTTCGGAGTGGAGGGCGGGATATAAATCCAATATCTTCTTCTTCTTCCACTCAAATGATATTCTTCCACTTATGGTACTGTATTTCCATTTAGCACTATGGCTTAGAATCAGGGGAATGTTGACTTCTGGTTTCAGCGACGCATTTTTAGGAGCAGCGTGGACCGGCGCGTCCAGAGCCGCTTCTAAATTGGACTGTTCAAGGTGTCCCCTACAAAGAGTGACTCGACTCTGGGATCCAGGAAGAGTCCTAGAAGGCAGGGAGCTCGACCGATTGAACGGGGGTGACAGTGGAAGTGGCTGCCCCCCGATCCTGCTCGCTTCAAGCCTCGCTGTTCTGACCGCCATTTTTAAATGGCTCGAGGGTTGACTGCCAGCTTTTTCCTCCCCCTTTTCTGATCTAAGCGACTCTGCAATAGCAAGACAAGCTGCATCTTTACTATTATCACTGTAAGTGTTCTTATTGCTGACTTTTAAGGCATTGCTCTTGACAAGCAGGGAAATGGAGAATCAGGGCTGAAGCAGAATTCAAGTGGAGGCAAAAGATTGAGAAGGGTGGGAGGAACTCTCTATCCTTCTCCTTCAAGGCTTCTAAAAGTTTCTGCCTATCTTGGTGATATCTATAATACCTGCATGAGGAGAACCACACCAATCTTTAAATGTAGAAGAGACATGATGGCAGAATTTAATTGATTTGTTTTAAACTCCCTTCTGGGGAAAAAGTTTGAAAGTTGTTTGTAAGCATATATGGATGTGAAGGACAGCTGGCTTAAAAAACAATTTGAAGCTTAAACTGAAGTGCTTTGAATGAATTTATATGAGTTCCAACTTGACCTTTAAATGCTAGTGGGCATTGTATATTGACCCATAAAACATAACAGGATCCTTGGTTGAAAGAAGAATATCTGTGCCAATTTCTAAGGTGGATTATAATTCCTTGACGTTGGATGTTATGGATATAACCCTTTAATTTTGCTTTTACCTCCCCCCCCCTTTCTACTCATGGTTTGAATATTTTTGATATGGTTTGAATATTTTTGGCTTTGGATTTATTTTTTCACTCTTCCTCTCTTGGCTTATCAAATTTGGAGTTTTTTTCTTATTTTTATTACTTTTTGCTTTTCTCTTTGGGAGTGCCTGTTTTTCTCTTGGATTATTTGTTTAATTCTCAATTTTTGATCTCATTCTTGGATTATAAATAGGGCATTCAGCCCTGGATTACAAATTTATACCTTGAAGTAGTTGGAAGATCCCGTAGTGACTTGGATTTTAATTGAACTATCATTGGCAGAGGACTTGCTATAGTGAATTGTTTTTGTTGTAGTGAATTGAACTATTTTGGCTATGTAGTATTAAGCGTGTTGTGCTAAAAAGTCTTTGCTTATTATTACTCCTACTATTGTTTTGGGTATGACAAATTGTTGATAGAAGCTAGAAGGTTGTTTTCCTTTTAAAACTATTTCATAATAACGGCATTGCCTGGTGGAGATTAGCTTATCTGTTATAAACAGGAACCCAAGAGTTCCAAAACAAACTCTGAAGAAGCATCATATAGACTTGGTGGCTGTGAGTGTATTTATTCTAATAAGAATGAAAAATAAAGCTGCGATTGGTTTTAAAGAAAGTTTTAAAAAAAGAAAACCGAGAAGGAAAACCATCAGTATCTTCACCCAGCGCTCAATCTGGGCTAGGGAAATTTACGACCATGCAGGGAGACATGAAAGAGATGCAAAACACCTTATTGACTGCCATAGCACAGCTGACTAGTAAAGTAGATAATATTGGTGAACAGATGGCAGAGATTAAACAAGAGCTTTTGGAGAACAGTGAACAGCAGATACCAATAAAGCCCTAAAAGTATTAGATGCCCAGGTGACAGATAATACACAAAAGGTGGAACAACTGGGAAAAGAACAGAACATACATGAATCTAGACTCTTGCAGTTGGAAGTAGATAGAGCTGCCTATATGTTGAGGTTTCAAAATATACCAGAAGAGAAAACTGAAGATTTGTAGAAAATATTAAGTGAAGCCTTGGCTGAAATTTTACAGGTGACTCCTCAAAAGAGGGAAGAAGAGTTTGATCAAGTTAGACGATTGCCATCAAGTTATACGACTAAACAAACTATCTAGTGATGTCCACTTGAAGCTTACAAGAAAGAGGACCAGAGATGATATTTTGAAGCAAGCAAGAGACAAACCTATGATGATAGCTGGAAACATGGTGAAAATTCTAAGAGAGGTTCCTTGGCCTGTGAGACAAGAGGAGAGAATACCAAGCATTAACAAATTTCCTGAGAGAAAGAGAAATACCTTATATATGGTTAATGCCAGAAGGCCTTCTTTTTACTTAGCAGGAGAATAGATACAGGATAAACTCCATCTTCAAAGCTCAGAATTTTCTGGATAGAGTGAAGGAAAAAGAAGGCAAGGAAAAGAAGGAGGATGGAGAGGAGGAAGAAAGCTCTGGTGAAGAGAATCCAAATGAACCACGGAGATATCCAACAAGACAGCAGACCAAAAAAGATAAAAAGGATAGTGATAAGCAAAATCCATAATGGCTTCAATAGTCTCTATTAATGTGAATGGACTCAACTCTCCTGCCAAAAGGAGGAAGACTTTCAGATATTTGATAAAAATGGAAATGGACATAATTTGTTTGCAAGAAGCCTATATTTTAACTAAAGACCAACATCTTCTGAAAAATAAAAAGCTTGGTAGCTTATTCACAGCAACAGATGTGAATAAAAAGAAAAGGGGAGTGGCAATATAAAGGATAAATTCAACCCACAACTGCAGTATGCCCCTGAAGATGGAAGAATTCTATTAGTGGAGATCACAGTGGACAATAACAAATTTTCACTGGCAAATATTTATGCCCCAAATGATCAGCAAGAGAAATTCTTTCAAGATTTATGTCTTAAACTATCAAATTTGGAATATGTAGAATATTGTTTAATAGGAGATTTTAATGCAGTTTCTGATAGACAAATGGACAAAAAAAAAACGCAAACAGACTAAAAGCAAAAGTCTTCAATTGTCAATAAGTTTTTGGAAACCAGCAGAAGAATTGGATTTGGTTGATGTATGCAGAACAAGATATCCAAATTCTAAAGATTTCACCTACTATTCTCCTAGCCACCAAACGTGGTCAAGAATTAATATGTTCTGGCTTTCTACAAATCTGGTCAAAGATCTAGTTGAGACAGAAATTCAAACAAGATTCATCTCAGACCATAGTCCTGTAACGATAACGTTTAAAGGTACACAAATGAGAAGATTATGGAGGTTAAATACCTCAATTCTGAAAGATAAAGACTTTCTTAAAGAATCTAAGGTTGAAATGGAATCCTTCTTCAAAGAGAACACAACACAAGATGTAAAGATGCAAATAGTTTGGGATACCGCTAAAGCTTATTTCAGGGGCCTTGCAATTAGATATGGTATCAAGAAAAAGAAAGAACTGAAAATTTTCAAAAATTAATGTCACAAGCTGGAGAAGCTGAAAAGAATCTAAAAAAGCAACCGACAAGACAGAAGTTCCAAAATAAGGTGAAAAAATACACCAATTGATCTTGTTACTTATGGAGGAGATGGAGATAAAATTGAGGTACGCTAGACAAAATTTTTTTGAGCATGCCAACAAGCCTGGAAGGTGGTTGGCCTATAGGATGAGAAAAAAAAGGCCAAAAGAATAATTTTGGTCCTGAAAGATGAGAATAATAAAGAGAAAGCTCAAAAACAAGAGATATGTCAAATTGTGGAACAGTTCTATAAAAAATTATATGAAGATAAGCAAGTTCACAAAACAGATTTAGAAGATTACATTAACCAAAATAATCTTAACAAATTTACAGAGAAACAGCAAAAAATTTTAAATGAACCGATAACAATAAGAGAACTTGGAGACATAATGGCATTCCAAAAGAATGTCAAAGCCCCGGGTCCAGACGGGCTGCCTGCTGAATTCTACAAAGCCTATGAGAAGTCTTTACTGTTACCATTTAAGCATCTGATTGAAAAGATTCAAGATGAAGGCCAAATACCAGCTTCATGGCAAGAAGCTACAATATCCTTAATTCCAAAAGAAGATGCAGATTTGAAAGATATTAAAAATTATCATCCAATTTCTCTTTTAAATGTGGACTATAAAATTTTTGCTGCAATATTGGCACAACGTTTGAAGAAAGTTCTACAGTCTACAATACATCAAGATCAGGCAGGGTTCCTTCCTAGAAGATACTTGAAAGATAATGTTAGAACAGTCTGTAATATTTTGGAATATTATGAAACTCATCCAGAGAAACAACTGGCTCTAATTTGCTTGGATGCTGAGAAGACCTTCGATAATGTTCATTGGCAATTTATGTTACAGCAACTGAAAGATATGGAATGTGGTGAAAATTTCTTGAGAGCAGTAGAAGCAATATACTCTTTTCAAAGAGCAAGGGTGACAGTGAACGGTGAACTAACAGATGCAATTAACATTCAAAAAGGTACAAGACAAGGCTGTCCACTGTCACCACTACTTTTTATTTTATCTCTAGAGATACTGAACAACCAGATAAGAGAAGATACAAATATCAAGGGAGCAGTGATAAAAGGTGAACAATACAAATGGAGAGCTTTTGCAGATGATCTAGTTTTTATATTAGAGCAACCAACAGAATCAATAGACTGTCTTATAAACAAGATTACACAGTTTGGTTACTGGGCAGGACTGAAGATCAATTACCACAAAACAAAATTTTTGACAAAGAATATGACAATGGAACAAATCCAATCTCTTCACCAAAAATCAGGGTTTTTGTATAAGAAAGGAATCAAATATCTAGGTGTACTTATCTCAAATAAGTTTAGCAATTTAAAAACAGACAATTATGATAAATTACTCAAGGAAATTAAAAAAGATTTGGAAAAATGGCATGACTTGAACTTATCCTTAATGGGAATAATAGCCTTAATAAATATGACTATCATTCCAAGGTTATTATTTTTGTATCAAACTATTCCAGTATTTCTAAATAGTGTTTTTTTTTTCAAGAATTGAATACGATGGTCTCCAAATATGTTTGGCAAGACAAAAAACCTAGAATCAAACTAAAGACACTGCAAGACTCCAAATTAAGAGCAGGTATGGGCCTTCCAGACTGGCAACTGTATTACAAAGCTTCTGTGCTTTTGTGGGTAAGAGACTGGATATTACTGAATGACAAGAGACAACTGTTGTTAGAGGGACATGATCTTACTATGGGGTGGCATGCATATCTATGGTATCAAAGACTTGAAGGACATTCCTATTTTAAGAATAATTGGTTTTGGAAATCTTTGTATCATACGTGGTCATGGTTAAAATTGAGAATTTATCAAAAAATTCCAAGATGGGTCTCCCCAGTGGAAGCACTTACTCATCCAAATCTTTTAAAACCAAATCAGAACTATAGATATGATGACTTGTTGGGAAAAGATAATCAGTTGAAAACTAGAGAAGAGTTGGAAAATATGGACATTAAAATGAACTGGTGGTTGAGAATGCAAGTTGAATCTAGGTATGACAAAGACAAGAAGACAGGTTTCAACACAGAACAATATCCATTTGATAAAATATTTCTAGGCCCTCAAGAAAAACTAATCTCTAAATTATATGTGTATCTACTACAGATGAAGACGCAAGACGAAGTTGTATGGTTCAATGGGCGAAAAATTTTGGTCACAACATTACATTAGAAGAATGGGAGAGATTGTGGAAGTTCAATGTTAAACTAACTAGGTCAGTTATTTTTAAAGAAAACTTGTACAAGATGTTTTATAGATGGTACTTGACTCCACAGAAATTGTGTAAGATTTATACCAATATGTCTAACAAATGTTGGAAATGTACTAAACAGGTTGGTTCCTTTTATCATATGTGTGGACGTTTGAGACGGTGAAGGACTATTTGAAAATGGTTCATGAACTATTACAGAAAATTATGAAGACACAGATTCAATTCAAACTAGAATTGTTTTTATTGAATATATTTCCTATTCCAAAGAAATGAGACATTTGTTGGCACATTTCAATATAGCAGCCAGGATTCTCTTGGCGCAGAGATGGAAATCTCAGGAAATTCCCATGAGAATGGATTTAGTGGGAAAAATCCTGGAAACAGCAGAGCTGGACTTTTTGTCCCAGCTGTTGGCTGGAAAATCTAAGGAAGAAGCAGGAAAATATTGGGTGAAACTTTATGCCTGGCTAGACACTCAAGACTCTTAAGATTCTCTGGTGTGAACTTATATCTCCTTTTTTCCTGTACTCTGTATCACAAGATTGCCTTTATTGGAATTGTCAAATTCAATAGACACTTTAACAAAAAAGATTTATAACATAAAATATCAAAGTGATGATGATGCATAGTTTAGAGACAATAATTTGTGAGAATTTATGTATTTTAAGATAGTATTGCAGATGTAGACTTATATTTTTGAAAGTATTTTTTATGGGTGACTTATATCTCTTTTTTTCCTGTACTCTGTATTACAAAATTGCCTTTATTGGAATTGTCAAATTCAATAGACATTTTAACAAAAAGATTTATAACATGAAATATCAAAATGTTGATGATGCATAGTTTAGAGACAACATGTGACAATTTATGTATTTTAAGAAAGTATTGCAGATGAAGACATATTCTTTGAAAGTATTTCTTATGCAGAATAAGACTAATATGTACTCCTATCCCCTATCCTTTCCTATTTCCTATCCCTAATTCTTTGAAATCAATAAAACTTTTTAAGACTCTAGAATTAGGGGAATGTTTCCATAGGTGGAAAGGTTGCTGCTCATGGACAATAACTTTATTTGCCTCCATCCTCCTGCTGGAGCCCGAACTGTGTCCCTGGGGAATGGGGAGTAGTGTTCTGGACTGCATTGGAAAGCAGGAAGTAAAAAAGTTATGCTCCATGGGTAGAAATCCTTTGCCTATGGAAACACTCCATGAGATCCCAGTTTGTGTCTTCATTCTGTGTGAACAACCTTGTAAAACTGGTTTTCTTCCATACAATAGGAGCTCTTTGTTGTTGAGCTCTTTTAAGAAAAGAATCAATATGATAGGAAAGCTCCTTCATCCATCCTTAAGGGCATCAAATTGATTTGCGTTAATTCATCATGTGCATATTTGGCAGACTGTGTGTGTTAGGGGGGCAAACTGTAAGGCTTCTCATAGCCTGAGGATCACAGTTCAGCCAGTTACTGACTCGAGTTTGAGAAGCACTTTTAATCTGCCAATTAATCTGAACTTTAACACCATGAATTAGACCATTGAGTGAACTCTGTGCAGCGCCTCGGTCTGCTGTCAGTGCTTTCAATTTATATCAAAAATCAGAATGATTTGTTGACCTTGACAATTTTTGCGCTTGGCAATCTAGAGAAAATATCTAGGTTAAGTATTTTTAACACTTCCATTTATTCAACTATTTCTAAATCTCTCTTTATTTAGAATGTCAGGTTGAATTGCTGTTGTAGAGACTGACTGACACATAGATTGCTTTCACTCTGTTCCCGTTTTGGGTCTACTTTTCACTATTTTGTTCCTGTCTATCTGGAGTTGTGTGCTCTGGGGCATTTTTCTGTGGTGTGCTGGTTCTGTGTGAACATTGTGACTGCATAGTGAAGTGTAACCTGAGAGGTTTCTTGTATCTGCTCCGAGCATCATGTGGGATGTGCTGTCACAGCAGTATATTTTACTGAACGGTTGTCTAATTTCAGAGTTCTGTTATAAAAGCTAGGACAGGTATACGTATAGCATTTTAGTACTACTACCAAGGGCCCTACTCCATGGCATTTAGAATGCTTAAGTCAAGAGGACTGTGTTGGAGACAAACTGGCAGTGAAGTAAATAGATATTTGCTTTTTAGCCAGACTGTTCTTTTCATGTTAAAGTCTTAGGGCTATTGGGTTTTCAGTTGCTTCTCTGAGAAAGAGCTCATTATCTGTCCCTGCCCAGGATTCTGTCTGCTGTGTGATAAATATGAGGGTAGAGAAAAGAAAAACAAAGAAGGGAAAGAAACTTAACCCAAAAACTGGAGTAAGAAACCTAAAAGGTTAATATGCAATTAAAGGGCCGAACATTAAAAACAAAGTGTAAAAAAATCATAAATCAACATACATGTATTTATTGTTGAAAGCTAAAACCATTTAAGGGCCCATCATAAGCCTCTATCCTATGTAAAATCATAAAACCTCAATGGGAACCCACTCAACTTGACCTGACGCGTTTTGACCTAAATTGGTCGTCTTCAGAGGTCAGAAAGGTAAGTACACATATTGGCTCATAATACAGAACAGAATAAGACAATAGAACAATGCTGGACTACAAGGAAATTTAGTGAAGTGACAAAGGCTTAGAGATATTCTTGAGGCCTCTTGTTCTATATCCTTATGTCTTAATCAAGAGCATACCTATAGCATTAAATGCTATAAGGCTATAGAACAAGAGGCCTCAAGAATATTTCTAAACCTTTGTCACTTCACTAAATTTCCTTGTGGTCCAGCATTGTTCTATTGTTTTATTCTGTTCTGTATTATGAGCCAATATGTGTACTTACCTTTCTGACCTCTGAAGAAGACCAATTTAGGTCAAAATGCGTCAGGTAAAGTTGAGTGGGTTCCCATTGAGGTATTATGATTTTACATAGGATAGAGGCTTATGATGGGCCCTTAAATGGTTTTAGCTTTCAACAATAAATACATGTATGTTGATTTATGATTTTTTACACTTTGTTTTTAATGTTCGGCCCTTTAACTAAATATGAGGGTAACAGGTAACAATCTAGTTGTCTTGTATGGTGGTTATTGATAAATTGTTCTGGTGCGTCTTCTAGCACATATGAACTACATTAAATTATTTCCCTTTCACATTGCTCCCCGGGTCGAGTAACTGCTAGTGCCAAATGATAATGGGTTGAAATAGATTCCTTTAATATTTGTGTATAAAATTGATACATTTCTGTATGTGTCATCAAGATATGGGATTCTGAGCTGCCTTTTGCATTAAGTGAGCTTCCAAGCAGCAGGAAACCAATCCTATTTTTAGTTTCCCCAAGATTAAGGTATATATATAAGGATGAAATAAGATGTATGGAGGGGTGGAGGAAGCTTGGACTGTGGGAATATTAGGGTATCAAAGAAACATAAGCATTCTCATTAATATGCTTGAGATACCAAGTGTCAGAAGCCAAGAAAAAAGTCCATCCAAGTAAATGAGCTTTGATGGGCGTAACTCTGCTTAGAATGGCAACGTCAGTGGTTTGAAAGGAGAAGACTACCCATTTTCTATCTGCTTCCCAAAAGCTTCCTTGTGTGGCTGTTTGAATGGTCATGGTGCTTGACCATCTCTGTGTATCTTTGATGCTGACGACTGAACCTGAGACATTCTGCATGTGACCTATATCCCTCTCTAAAGGGGCCATGGCCCCTTTAAATCAAGAGGACCATTACTCTTTTTAATAATTATTATAATTGGGCATATATAATATCCCTTAGTAGTTGAATGAAAATTCAAATGGATTCCATAAATTGTTCTTACCTATAGCCTAATTTTCAGAGTAACGGACGAACCTCAATACAAACCCTGTAAGTTGGCCTACAAAGACAATTTCAGGCAATGCTGCAGAAGTGTTTGATTATTTTTAATAAGATTACCAAATTGCTACACAGTTTCTATACCAAAAGGGATACAACCATAATTAATACCATGGGACTATAATAAATGAATGTAATAAATTGACACAAATTGGATGACAGTTCATGAAAATAACTGTCAAGGCATTAATATGTGATACAAGTACAATAAGACTTCTAGCTTTTCTTACAGCACCGCATTATGGGCTTCTGTTTATGACAAGATTTCCTTATAGTGTTTTTTCCTTTAATTTCATGCCCTAGTTTGCACAAGTTTCCTGTACTCTGAAGAATCCATGTGGACTGCTATGTTCTATTAATAGGTCTTAATGTAGTTTGCTTCTGAGGATGAACATCTTTTGATTGTGTAGTTCCAGCATCTTCAGTGCTGTTGCTTTTGTGTCCTGGCTAATTCTGATCTATGACTTGGTGCATTTTATAGTTTACTGGGTCCTGTTTTTTGTATCTTGTGGCAAATCTCCTGTAGGATAGTTGTTCAGAGGAGGGATACTTCTGGTGGGAGGAAATGTTTGGTGAGCTGAATTTAACCCACAGGACATACTTGCTCTAGTACCTTTTGTAGACACTCATATCATGACCATAAAGTATATACAGGCTGTATTGTAATACTAGGAGCATGGCCCATTGCAAAGAAAAATACAACGGGCTCTAGAAGGAGGCTCTGGGCGAGTTGCCGCCACCCTTGCTGCCTTTCCACTTACCCAAGTGAAGGCATTGACTCCTCCCCACCTCAAGGGGAGTTGATCTCTGCCATCTAGAGAGCAATTGTAAACCTGAGTGATTTCCAGTGGTTCCCCAGGGGGAAATGGCATTGTACCTGTCTGAGGTCCTTTCCTCCTCAAACCCCACCCTCTCCAGGAATTTCCCACCCCTTAAATCTTCAGGAATTTCCTAACCTGAAGTTGGAAACCCTATCTCCTTCCCTTTATCTGCCCCTCTGACTTCAAGTTTCCATTGCCTTCCCCTTCCCTGCACCTCTACATAGAAAAATGACAATCTTTCTTCACATTGGGGGAAGGGAGGGGGAACCAAAGCATACATCATTCTCCTCTCCTCCTGTGTGATCTGGACAACAACCCTGTGAGGCAGGTTAGGCTGGAAGTGTGTGACTGGTCCAAAATCACCCAGTCAGCTTCCACAGCAAGAACTGGATAGAAGTTGTAATTCTGAGTGATCTCCAGCCCTCACCTGGATGTTGGCAACAGTGGTTCCCCAGGAGGAAAGGCCTTTCCCTCAGGAATTTCCCACCAACCTGGAAAGGTACCACTAAAGACCTCTGGGCGAGTGCCCCCCCCCAGCCTTGCTGTCTTCCCAAGTGAAGGCATTAATTCCCCTCCCCCCACACCTCAACGGGAGCTGATCTCTGCCATCTGGAATTTCCTAACCTGGAACCTCTAAGGAAAAGGACAGTCTTTCTTCACAGTGTGTGTGTGTGGGGGACCAAAGTAGCTGACATAATTCTCCTCATTTCTCTCCCCCCTTGGTCTGAACAACAACCCTGCAAGGCTTCCCTATCTCCTTCTCAGGCAACCATCTTGAGGCGAGGCTGAGGGGAGGAGAGAGAGGAAGTGAAAGGCAGTGAAGGTGGGACAGCCCTGCCCTCTGGATATTGCAGTGGCCTTCAGAGGCTATGTGTGCTGGGAGGCTGTCTGTGTGGGCTGTTGATAGGGCCTTTCATGAGGCTGCAGGAGCTCTGCAGCTCTTTCTGGGGCCAGTTGACAGAGAAGAGCTAAGAGATGTGTCTCTCTCTGAGGCAAGACTGCTTCTGGCAGTTTGTTCAACATTCCTGGGCCTGCAGGAGGCAGGGGCAAGGGAGTCAGCCAATGGGAGGTCAGAGATGGGTAATCGACATGTAATGTACCAATAGTGTGTTCCCACAGTAACTGCCAGAACTAAGATTGGTTGTGTTTTACTGACAGAATCAGCTTTGCTGGCTGGCAAGAGCCACTTGAGCAGGAGGGAGGAGCAGACTCACAGCATGCAAAAGTACTGTACAGTCCCATTGAGCCCCAACAAATCAGGATGGTCAGAATTGCCACCACGCCTGGAGATTTATTTATTACAGATACTAGGCATAAGAAATTTGTCATTCACACACACACACACACACACGTGGCGTAACATGGAAAACTGATCATCATGTTGAATTGAGAATAATTTTCTGATTCACTCCTGTAAGTCATTTCAAGGGCACTGAAAAGCAAACAAATTAGACACAAACATGCATTTGAATGAGTTCTGTGGCTTCATTTTAATTCATTTAAAATGTGCTCTGCTTGTTGCTTGGGGTTAACTCCTGCACATTACCCATGTCTTCTTTAGATAAGACTTGACTGTGTGCCTGTTGGTTATGAATGTATTATAAGCTTTCTTCTCTGAATCTAGTTACATGCGCATGACAGTTCTTGCTGATGTATTATTCAAGTTTGCAAAAATATTTTTAAAAGAGGTGTTTGGTTATATCAAGCACTCCTTTTCAAAAACAAAATATTTCCATCTTTTAGATGGTTGCTCTTGGCTTAATTTAAGAAGGGATTCTTCCAGACAGAGTTTTGTGGCAAATATTATTTCTGGATTTGAGATGCCATAGTTGGCAATAACTTCCATAAATTATTGTGTGAGGGTGTGCTATCGGTAAGGTCAGATGATGGAAATATAATTTTATGTGCTGACAGACACCTCAGCTGTGCAGACCAATTCAACAAATCCTGGAGAGTACGAGAGATTTTGCAGTTAAGACAGTTTCATGTTAAAGTTGCCTGTATTTGTTTCAAACAAACATAGATAAAATCTAGGAATCTGAACTTTGTTTTTTGCAGTTAGCAAAAATGAGCACCAGGACTAGGGATGCCATGAACATCACAGTGAATAAGTTTAGTAGGTGGACGTGCTGTGTTTGACAGCCACAGTCACTCCCGTGGAGCTTCAGATCTGTCTGGTTTACTGCAGCTATTCAGTAACTGTTGAGGTAGAGTTTCATTTCCTCGCCTTGCTTGAAATCTTGCATTTGTCCAGTAGGTGAAATTGATGTTTACTTGGGGTAATGAGGTGATTTGGTCAAGTAATTAAATTACATGAGAGGAAAAACAAACCTCTTGGTTGTGTTTTCACATGTAAAGAATCTTCAGTGCAGACTTTAGTACCAAATGGTTAGGCTTTTTAAAATAAAACAAATATTTATAATAACTGACTTATTTGCTTACTATCTATGTAATTTGCTGCTTAGTGTGTTGTAATTACAGGTATATTAGGGTAGGAGGAAAATTAGAAGAAGAGTTGATTTTTATAACCCACTTTTCTCTACCCCAAGGAGTCTCAAAGCAGCTTATGATCACCTTACCTTCATCTCCCCACAACAGTCACCTTGCGAGTTAGGTGGGGCTGAGAGAGTTCTGAGAGAACTCTGACTGGCCCAGCAGGCTTCATGTGGAGGAGTGGAGAATCAAACCCGGTTTTCCAGATTAGAGTTTGCTGCTGTGAACCACTACACTGCACTGGCTCTACACCAACTAAAACTCTCATCTGGATTTATGAGAATGTGCATGTGTGAAACTCTTCTGGGGGGAAACGCTTCTGCTGATTGCACTATGATGTACTGTTTGAATAAATGAACAGGTGTGAATGAGTCTCAGCGGCCAAATGGCTGATGAAAAATCAGCTCCCTATTTACAATCCGTGAACAGACTGAATATTATGGGGACCCCTCATATGGCACACATCCAACATGCTGTATGAGTTGCACTGGCTCCCAGTGGAGCACTGAACCAAGTTCAAGGCGTTAGTTCTGACTTTTAAGGCCCATAGTGGTCAGGAGCTCACATACCTGGAAGAGTTTTAAGCTCTGAAACTAAAAATCTTCTGGTGATCCCTGGCCTGACAGAGATCTGGATGTCCTAAACTAGAACTGATGGTTTTCACAACCTGAGTGAAAATCTTGGGTGAGCTGTAGGTTATCTAGTTATCTTATGAGTTTTGGAAATTAAGAGCTAGTGCTATAGTAGCTTTTCCCAGAGTCCTGAAAAGTGCTATAATAATTAGAGGGGTACGTACAGTGACTTTGAAGAAATGCACAGTGCAGTATGGTGGGCACTAATTATGCATTGTAATATCTTCTGTGAGACCAACTTCTTTTTATAATTTACAGCTTCCTACATACTGTGCTGAATAGACCTGCTGTAATGTTAGTAATTAGAAAATCGTGTCTTCAAGTATCCTTGCAGTTTTGAAGTGGTTTTTCAGCCTTAACTAACATGCTGATGATAGTGGTGTTTTGTAGCAATTTAAGGAATCACACTAAGTACAGGTGTTTTTTTTTGTAGGTTATCTGTTTTTTAACTTTTCAGCAGATAATTATGGTAATGTATTTGACAACATATAATACTGCTAGGGATAGGTTGACTAGAAGAAAATCTGGCTTACTAACAACTTCTTGCTCCAAAACTACTTATTTAATAATCCTTGTAGATATTCATAGCATCTTAAAACCCCAGCACAATCAAGGCAAGATGGAGATACCTGTGGTTTGGTGAAGTGGATTTCACCATTACTCTTAAGAAGTGTGTGTTTACATGTTTTCTGGGGAGGGGAGTGTTCCTGGCTATGGTTTCCTTGTTGGGTGGTCAAATGTCAGCTGGGGCCAGGAGTGCCTCTTGCTGTTTGGATTGGATATGTTCTTTTATGAAAGATAAGAATCTAGCATTTCCTGAAAATATCTCAGATTCAGTGCTAGATGAGGCTGTCCTGTAATTTGTTTCAAAAACTGTAGCTTGACCTTAATACAAAAGCATGACTTCTAATGGTTTTAATGTTGTCAGCTGCCATGAGACATTATGGTAACTTCAAGAATGAATGTTAACTTTAAAAAAATAATAAATAAAAATTCTAGTAAGACAGCCACGTGCAGCATATTTTTTTCCTGTAGTTTGTGGAACAGTTGATGGAATAAAGAAGAGTTTACTGGCACATTAAAGGTGTGTGGGTAGCAAAATGCTGTTCCAGCCTAAGCTTTCATGGCCCACACAGATGCATCTAAACTCCTGATTATGATTAACAGTTAGCTCTGGACTGAATTCCAGGTGCTGGTTATAACATTTAAGATTTTGTACAATCTGAGTCAAGGAATACTTGAAGATGGTACCTTATCCAATGTATTGAGGACATTTTGATATTGAGAAATGAGGACATCAGTAGTGAGACTGGATATAACCTGTGATAGCTTATTGGTTTGAAATCAGCCAAATAAAAACAATTAGGCAGACCCTTATAGCCCTCTGGCAATGTTATAGAAATATTTACTTTCCATTTGCAACTGTGATGACTATAGTTGGTAGTGATCAGTCTTGCGGGTATGTTTTTAAAAAGTCTATAATGTTCATTGGCTTAGTTTTGAGATGGTAATCACATTAATTCAAATTATTGATTGTCTGAGGATTTGCTAATTACAACGGTTTGTTTGTAAAAGTCATCACTTCAGTGTGATTAGTTTGCATAGCACTTTTGACTATCAGTCTTTTTAGTGATTTAAATAAAGGCAATTTAGGCTTAGCTTTCAAAATTTCCAACTGTTTACCACTGAAAGCAACAGAAAAGGCTATTGTCTTTTAATTTAATAGGTTGGGGTTCTGCACTCTGCATGATTTTAGAATATGTGAGCTTGATTTTTATCAAGGATATTAGTCTTTCTGAGCTTAAGCTACAGAAAAAAACCCTCATTTTATATTAGCTTTAATCCAGTGAGCAGAGCAGCAGTGGCTTAATATTTTAAATGAATGCAGAATGATGCCATGCAGGGATCAAATTAATTCTCTTCCCCTGCATTTCATACATTATTCTCTTTCTTGCTTCTTAAGAATTGTACTTCAGCCTGTATCTCCACCAATGATTACTTGTGTTCTATTTTTAAAAATATCTCTTAAAAATTTAAAAGATGAGCTAGCACTTGCTTGTATACAGTTGCAGACAGGATCCTAATTTTGAGGAATCTGGTTGGGATCTAAGTAATATTTTGTCCAACAGCTCCCTCTTTTGGTGGCTAGGTAGAAGTGACATTGTGGAAACTTCCTGGGTTTCTTTTTAATTAAATATTTTGGCAATTAATTCTGTTGCTCTTGTATTTATCAGGTGCTAGATTAATTCTTGCCCTGATGTAGATGGCCCAATATAACCCAATCTCATCGGATCTTGGAAGCAAAGTAGAGTTGGCTCTGGTTAGTATTTGGATGGGAGACCATGAAGGAAGTGCTGGGTCGATATGCAGAGGAAGGCAATGGCAATTCTGTTAGTCTCTTTCCTCGAAAACCCTATGGGGTTGCCATGAGTTGGCTGAAACTTGATGGCCCTTTATACACACAGATTAATTCTTACCATATTTTGTGGACATGTAGTATTGTATGTTACTTTTGTTTTGGTTGATAACATTTTTGTCTGCTCTTTTTACTCCCATTTTATACTTCTGTCAGTACCAGGCCTTGAATTCAGCAGGAGTTCCCCACCCTACCTGCCTTGTCCATTGAATAGTAGGTGCAGCTGCATGATGAGCTCCACCACCTATTTTTCTACAATATGTGACCCCTGCTCAGTGTCATATAGAAAACTGCTCTTGAAACCAAGGAGAATTTCAAGAAAGTTGGTCATTTATCATAGATGTCTATTGTTTAAAAAAATTCCATTGAATATTGGGTCTCGGTCTTTCTCTCTCTGCATTTTTATTTCTGTTCAATTGTTTATTTTAACAATTAATATATTTACCAGGTTAAGACATTTGGATTTGAGGAATAGTTTGTATATCAAAGTATGTCGTGCCATGTGCATTGCTGACACTAAATATGTAGAACAAAGTTGGAGTCCAGTAGCACCTTTAAGACCAACAACATTTTATTCACAATGTAAGCTTTTGTGTGCTAAAAGCACACTTCACTAGACAACAGTATGGGATGAATTTAGCGGTCTTAAAGGGGCTACTGGACTTCAACTTTGTTCTGTTGTTTCATATGAACATATGAAGCTGCCTTATACTGAATCAGACCTTTGGTCCATCAAAGTAAGTATTGTCTTCTCAGACTGGCAGTGGCTCTCCAGGGTCTCAAGCTGAGGCTTTTCACACCTATTTGCCTGGACCCTTTTTTTTGGAGATGCCAGGGATTGAACCTGGGACCTTCTGCTTCCCAAGCAAATGCTCTACCACTGAGCCACCGTCACTCCCCAACACGACCAACACGACTGCCCATCTAGATCTAACTGAATATGTAGTTAGAAGATGTGTTTTATTTATTTTAAACATTTATATGCTATTTTTTTGCCCTGTCAGATGGCAAACTAGCTAACACTATTAAAAAAAATTGAAGCAAAATCCAATATGAGTTTGTATGCTCTCTAATAAGATGGAAGTATAATATGCGAAGGCCTTCTAGATGAACTTAAAACCCTTTTCTTCTTGAAGTTGAAGGGTCTTCAAACTGGATTGAAATAGGAAATGATGCATGCCATTTGCATTTCTTTGCTTTGGTTGATGGTTTACTTTTGATGTTTTAGGATGGTTGTCTTTCAGTTGTTCTATATTTCAGTTGGTTTGTTAGAAAAACTGAAATTAATTTGTTTCAAATGCCTGTTGGAGCACTTAGAGTCAAGCATCTCTGGAGACTTGTAGGGAGGGAACTGAATAGGGCTTTCTGAATAAAGAATTTCACAGTCTTGTACAGTTAATTATAGAACACTTCTTCATAATGCCACCTTACTATTTGCATTAATTGATATAGTTCAAAGAGTTTTTCTGGACAACTTCAAATTCATTTTAATAAGTATAATAATAAACTAGTAGAAATTGGTTTTTAAATGCTAATTTAAAATGTGTAAATTAGAAAAAAAAGTATGATAATCTGAAAATGTAATAATCTGTGACCACTTATCCTGAGCTGAATAGCCCAGGTTAGCCCAGTCTCATCAGATTTTGAAAGCTAAGCAGGAATGGCCCTGGCTTAATATTTGGTTGTGAGACCTCCAAGGAATACCAAGGTTGTGACATGGAGGCAGACAGTGGCAAACCACCGCTGAATGTCTCTTGCCTTGAAAACCCCATGAGGTCATAAGTTGACTGCGACTTGACAGCAAAACCCCCCAACCACATTAGATTCTCCTGGTCTGTGACCATAAAAATGATTGATTATATTTGTAGAAGCACAATTGAAATCAGTGGGGATTGCATTTCAACAAATATTTAGCTATCTTCTACTTATTGTTATGTCAATACATTTATTAATTATCTTCTATGTATTGTTGCGTATCTCCTGCAAGAATGGAATTTGAATTCTTGTACATGTTTATGTGCTTGTAACTCAGTACATGTGTTAACTGCTTTTTCAGGTCATAGAAACATTATCGAAACTTTCCCGTACTCCTACTGCATTAGCCACCGGAATAAGGTAATATATAATAGTGAATTCAATTTTTATGCTGATTTTTTTTTAAAAAAATATTTATTTCATTTAGCTTATATCCTGCCCTCCCCACTGGAGCAGGTTCAGGGTGGCTTACAAGGCCAACTGGCATAAATTAAAACAATAACACAATTAAAATATCTATTACATTTAAAACATTATTAGGTGCTATATCCAAGACGGCAAAGGTAGCCAGTCTTCATCATATCTTCAACAAGTCCTCCTGATAAGATAGAAGGTCCCAGCTCCACGGTGACTTGTCCTGTACAGTCCAGGTGGTGATATGTGATTTAACAATCAAAGGCTTGGTGGAAGAGCTCCGTCTTACAGGCCCTGTGGAATTGTAGATCCCGCAGGGCCCTAATGTCCTTGGGGAGCTCATTCTCTAGGGCCAGGGATTGAAAGAAGATGTTGAGACCCTGACTGTAGTACTCTCCAGGGAATATATGGGGAAAGGCAGTCCAGTAGGTATGCAGGTCTCTGGCCATGTACGGCTTTTAAAAGTAAAAACCAGCATCTTGAAACGAATCTGCTATGTAATGGGTAACCAGTGCAGTGCTTTCAACTCAGGCTGAATGTGTTCCCATAAGGAGAGGCCCAATAACAGCCTGGCTGCAGCATTCTGCACCAGTTGAAGCGTCCGGATTTGAGACAAGGGCAGTCCAACATAGAGAGTATTACAGTAGTCCAGTCTCAAGGTGACCATAGTGTGGATCACTGTCACTGAGTCTCTAATTTGTCCATAATAACTTCCATGAAAAATTATCAAGCTAATCAATCTACTAGATGAAGTACAGTTAAATTTTGGCTAAAATAATATGTCATCATGTTTTTAGGTAAGAGTTGATGGAGTAATATTCTCTGTCTATACTATGGAAACTGAAAACAAAAATGTACATGGGACAACTGGCAACAATTTATATGTTATATTGCATTTAATGATCATATGTGATTGAACTGTTCAGTTGTATTGCTACTTTTTCTCAAGTATTGTGTTCTATTGCCAACAGGCAAAGAGGTTCTTCCCCCCACCCCCCAATGGATTCTAGGGCAATAAGCACACTAGTGGTAAAGGAAAGGGGTTTTATTGAACTCTGTAATAATGAGATACTGATAAGTCACAAGAATAGACAGAGAATAAACCAGAGAATATACTGATGCCTCTTCTCCTGCAGGAACCCCAAAGAATAACAGGGTACAGACTTCACGTGTTGGCCGTGCTCATTTATTTATTATTTGGTCGATTTATATTCCGCCCTTTCCCATACAGGCTCAGGGCGGATCACAGTCATAATAAAACAATTAAAACACAGTAATAATTTAATAATATACCAATAAAATACAACTACAAAAATATACATAGGCGGGCAGGCACATATTTCAGATAAAACAGATATTTCGGCTTGTAATTTTATAGCCCATTGTGGGGGAGGGTAATAGATGGTAAAAGCAGTAGAATGAAGGGACGTCCGCCTGCCTCAACCGCCTGCCTCAGCACTGCTCTGCAGTCCACCATGAGCTGAGGTTCAGTAGAGAGTTCAAGAAAAACGTTTCCTTCACCACTTGTATGTTTATTGCTCTAAAATTCTTTTGGGGAAAAGAACCTCTGCCTTTTGACAATATAACAAAGACATCTATACTTTTTGATTCGATAAATATGCCAAATCAGGTAATTTTATCTGCTAAGTTAAAAATGAAGAATTTTAGATTTGATAGAAAAGTTTTATATATGTTTTACATTTACTAAAAGTTTTCCTGAACTTTCCATTAAAGATACTTTCCCCAAGATTTCTATAAATTTTTCCACCTGACACAGAGATATTGAGGGGAGGGGGGCTAGTCTCTCAGTCTTGGTTAAGTAGGCTCAAAGGATCATGTGTTCCATCCCCAGCTCCTCCTCCCCTCTGGATTGAATTACTTCCCCCCATTAATGGTGACTAAGCCTGGCATTGGTAGAAATGTTAAGTGTAGCCAGAGTCCCCACTTAATCAAAATTAGAAGACAACTTCAAACTAAAGGGTACTAATGGTTCTATATTTTTCTATTTCTCCCCAATATCTGGCCATTCCTATGTATTGCCATGTATTCTCGTGCCACATTCCCATACTGTACTTTCTGCTGTGTGCTGGGTAGTTATTATGCTACAGAGGGATTAAATGTTTTGGGGATATATTCAAATAACTGTGAAATGATACATTTATCTGCTCCTTTTAGGGATTCCATTGAGCACATGGAGGCAGTGCATGGTCCCCTACCCAGCATATGTTCACATATACAGCCTCTAAACATTTGCTTGGGCTTTCCATATGACATGCTTATGGAAAAAAGAACATTCATGTTGATGCTGTTCCTTATTTTTAATTTTTGTTTCCACAGGCCGTTTCCAACTGAAGAGAGTGTGGATGATGAAGACATCTACAAAGGCCTTCCAGATTTAATAGAGTAGGTTGTAAATTTGTAGTGAGATAATGGTTTCCAAAGTACGACTGCTTACTGAAATCATATAATGGGGTTTTCCACTGTGTAAGATATTATATATTGACTCTGTTGATGCAAAAGCATTTTGGTTTGAAAGCAAGAACCTGTATTGTTGTGCTTGTGACAGTGAAACCTCTGACTCAGATGGCAGATAAAATCATGTACATTTTCAGATGTGTGAAGTAGGGTTGCCAAATCCAAGTCAAGAAATATCTTGGGACTTTGGGGGTGGAGCCAGGAGACTTTGGGGGCGGAGCCAGGAGCAAGGCTGTGACAAGCATAATTGAACTCCAAGGGAGTTCTGGCCATCACATTTAAAGGGACAGCACACCATTTAAAATGTATTCCTTCCATAGGAAATAATTTATTTATTTTATTTTTATTTATTCGGGATTTGTATCCCGCCCTTCCCACGAGTGGCTCAGGGCGGCTTCCAACAATAACAATTTAACAATTTAAATATAAACAATTAAATACTTCACATTTAAACATTAAAACCAATACATTTCAATTCATAAAAACAATGCAGCTTAAAACCAATAACATATCATTTTATATAAACAGATGGCAGGCCAGTTACGTCAGGTTCCATCCCGGCTAGGTGTAGGCTAGCCGGAAGAGGGTCGTCTTACAGGCCCTGCGGAATTGAGCCAAGTCCCGCAGGGCCCTCACCTCTTCCGGCAGCTGATTCCACCAAGTGGGGGCCATAACGGAGAAAGCCCTATCTCGAGTGACTTTCAGGCGGGCTTCTTTTGGCCCGGGGATAGAGAGGAGATTTTGTGTTCCTGACCTCAGTGCTCTCTGGGGAACGTATGGGGAGAGACGGTCCCTCAGGTAGGCAGGTCCCAGGCCATATAGGGCTTTAAAGGTAATAACCAGCACCTTGTACCGGACTCGATACATCACTGGAAGCCAGTGCAGAGTCCGAAGACCCGGCCGAATGTGTCCCCACTTTGGGAGACCCAATAACAGCCGGGCCGCGGCATTCTGCACCAGCTGCAGCTTTCGAGTCCGGGACAGGGGCAGCCCCATGTAGAGGGCATTGCAGTAGTCCAACCTCGAGGTGACCGTAGCATGGATCACTGTTGCTAGGTCGTCGCGCTCCAGGAAGGGGGCCAGCTGCCTTGCCCGCCTAAGATGAAAAAATGCGGACTTGGCAGCGGCTGCTATCTGAGCCTCCATCTTTAAGGAAGGCTCCAACAGCACCCCCAAGCTCCTGACTCTGTCCGCCGCCAATAGCGGCGCACCGTCAAAAGCTGGCAGGGGGATCCCCCCCCCGGGCCGCGGCGACCCAAGCAAAGGACCTCTGTCTTCGTAGGATTTAGCTTCAGCCCACTCAGTCTGAGCCACTCAGCCACGGCCTGTAATGCCCGGTCCAGATTTTCCGGGGCGCAGACCGGCCAGCCGTCCATCAGTAGATAGAGCTGGGTGTCATCAGCATACTGATGACACCCCAGCCCATACCTTCGGGCTATCTGGGCAAGAGGCCGCATGTAGATATTGAATAACATCGGGGAGAGAACCGCCCCCTGGGGCACACCACAATCAAGTGTGCGCCTCTGGGATAGCTCCCCCCCTACTGCGACCTTTTGTCCCCGACCTTCCAGGAAAGAGGAAAGCCACTGTAAGGCCAACCCCTGAATCCCCGCGTCGGCGAGGCGGCACGTCAGTAGCCGATGGTCGACCGTGTCGAACGCCGCCGACAGGTCTAACAGCATCAGCACCGCCGAGCCACCCCGATCCAGATGCCGTTGAAGGTCATCTACTAGGGCGACCAACACTGTCTCCGTCCCGTGTCCCGGGCGGAAGCCGGACTGAAATGGGTCAAGGATGGAAGCGTCCTCCAGGAAATTCTGTAATTGCATCGCCACTGCCCTCTCAATAAGTTTACCCAAAAAGGGCAAATTAGAAACCGGCCGGTAATGTGCCAATTGGGCCGGATCTAAAGATGGTTTTTTTAGGAGGGGACGGACCACAGCCTCTTTGAGTGGCGTTGGAAAGTGCCCTTCCGTTAGGGATCTATTTATGATATCCCGCACAGGATATCTAAGATCCCCCTGGCAAGATTTAATAAGCCAGGAAGGGCATGGGTCCAATTTACAAGTTGTTGGGCGAGCCAATAAGAGAATCCTGTCAACTTCCTCCAGGCTGAGGGGTCTAAAGCCATCCAGAGTATAATCCGAAGACAGGCTCGGGGCCTCAGGTTCGCTAACTGTCTCCAAACTGGCAGGGGGGTCGGGGCGGAGAGGATAATGAGGGATAGGGGCACCTTCTTTTGGGGCTCATAGAATTGGACCCCCTGGTCCAATCGTTTTGAAACTTGGGGGTGCTTTGGGGAGAGACACTAGATACTATACTGAAAATTTGGTGCCTCTACCTCAAAAAACAGCTCCCCCAGAGCCCCCGAAACCTCCAGATCAATTCCCCATTATACCCTATGAGAATCGATCTCCACATAGGAAAAAATGAAGTGCTCAGCAGAGGTTTCCCTCCCCTTTCCCTCCCCCCCACCCCATTTCTGGTGACTCTGAAGCGAGAGATCGGCCTCTCTACTCACGAGTTGCAGCCAACTTCTTCCACGTAACAGAGACACCTCATCCCAAGAGGAAGCCTTTTCAATCGGAGACTGGAGCCTCCGGAGGGGGAAAAAAAATCACATGGTGGCTTTGGGGGCGGGGCTTCCCCCCGCTGGCCAGCTGACTGGGGGCGGGAAGCAGCCTGGGAAAGCGGAAGAACCCCCGCTGGGACCTTGGGATTGGCAAGCCTAGTGTGAAGACAGAAAAAGTTGTCAGTTTGCCTGGGATGAAAGTCTCACAAATGCCCTAGGGATAGAAGAAACTTCATGGATCATACTGAGAACTTGGCTGCTGGGGTTTCAGGAGGCATGGCAGCTAAGAGCCAAACTAAAAATTACAGCTTCTGTGAGTATGTTATGGGTCTCACAAACACATTTGGGCTTAGAGTTACCATTGAGAACTCTTTTTAAAATCATTGTAGGGGGCCCAGTTCAGCCTAGGATCATGAAGGGGGGGTTGGTTCCCCCCCAATTTCTAGTCTAGAAATGGCACAGGGGGTGCTATTTGCCCTGTCTCAGGGGTTTCACATGTACTGAAGCTTGAATGTGGAACTCCTCAGATGGGGCAAATAATGTCTCCCTGGACTGTTTTGGCTCAGGAAAATGGTGCAGGGGAAGCAGTAACCTCTCTTCTCCCCACTCTGTGGTCCCAGATGGTCCCTGAAGCTATTTTAAAAGGAGTTTCCCACTAAAAGAGAGGCTTAGAGGCAGTATGAAAAAAATGTGTAGTGGACTGGAAAAAGAAATGTAAGAAGACAAGGTGTGAAGAAAGTGGTAAAGGTAGCAAGGAATCGAGGGAACTGAAGAAACTGCACAATAATTAAGAGTATTCTGAAGCTGTAACTGTAAGGGGTCATTGAGGGCCCAAAAGCAGTGTGGAAGTCAGAAATAAATGGTGAGGGGTTGAGTGGGGGACTGAACTCAAAACATATATCTGAATGTTCTGCCAATGATTTGGTAAACAGAGAACCCTCATGGTCCCATTCAAAAAATGTTTGGTACATTTTCTTGAACTAAATCTATTAAGATTTATTTCATCTGGAATACAAACATGTCCACAGCTGTATGGGCTAGGCATGTTTGTATGTGAAGCTAGAGGCATTGGAGGGATTTTAGTTGTGAGATCCAAGAGAGTTTTGTGCTCACATTGATCAGAATGTTGAAACCTAGGATTTTATGTCTCCTCCCCACCCCGTTTCTAACTAAGACACAAATGATATGTTTTGTTGCATGATCAATTCAAAAGATTTCTTTCCTTTTCCAAATGTAGCTGGCAGGGCTGCTTTTTTCAGTGAAGGGGGGATGGGAGGGATCATGGAACTGGTTTTTTTTTTTAAAAAAGGTACAATGAGTACAGAAGAGTAATTTTTAATAATGCTTTCTTTTATTGGATTTCTCCATGTGCTTCCTAGTTATGCTTGCTGTTTTTCTGATGTCCCTTCTAACTATTTGAAATCCAGTCTTCAAACATTATTTTACTTTGGCTGGTAGTTATTGCCATCTTGGTTCATTAAGTACTTGGATTGAATTGTATTTCCCAATTATTTTTAGATACCCAAGGTTATGACCTGAATATCGTTTTATCTTGAATGAAACTAAGGCAGCCCAAGTATTTGTGAGCTGTTTTTCCCCAGTTTTTTCCTCCTTTGCTTTAGTTCTTTCAGGCTAATTGATCAAGTAAATAAGTCTGATTTGGTAGTGGGAACACAGTTTTTAAAAAGTAAAACAAATATTGAAACACTGTTGTTTTGGATGATTCATGCTTGATACAAATATAGGTGTGTGCTCTTCCCAAACTCTAGGTGTCTAGTTTAGCTTTCCTATGCCAGATCATTTAAGTCTTATTCAGAGGTGCCCCTCAGCAATGCTATAGATTTGTTCTGGGAACAGTATACAGTAAAATGGGTACCCAGCTTGCTGGGGGAAAAATGTAGATAACTGGGGAAGGCAATGGCAAACCACCCCATAAAAAGTCTGCCAAGAAAATGTCATGATGTGACATCACCCCATGGGTTGGTATTGACTTGGTGCTTGTTCAGGGGACTACCTTTACCTTTTAAACACAATTAGAGAGTGTCTCATTAGAGTCTAGGCTTTTTATTAAAGCATAACTATTTATAGGATTTTAAAGTCATCTTTTAACAATAGCTAACTTTCCCACTTGATTAGGGTGCATTCATTATCTTATAACTTCAAACACCATGTAAAATCATTTATAGTTAAAATAACTTTTAGAATATGTAAAGATTCATGTTACATCATTTTTGCTACTTTTTATCTTAGCAAGTTCTATTTTAAAATATTGATTATAAGTTTTTCATACATATGAATATCTTTTTGTCCAAAACCAATGCTCCTACCTTTGTATCTTATCTTAACCTTCTGTGAAGGTGGGCATTCTTGTAATTCTCAGACACTTCTGCACCTGGGACAAAATGAATTGTATCTATTGATATTGGGTTAGGTGTCTTCTAATCTACCCCAGCCATGTAGATGTTACCAGTTTGTATTCTTACTGTTCCTCAAGGCTATTCTGTTCTGGATCTCTAGAGATTTCCTTCTTGGCAGGCTTCTGTGAAAGGCCAGGTTTTTTCTGTTTATGTGTACTACAACATCCTCTAGGTAGGATCTTTTTGGTCTAGCAACTATTCTCCTATATTTCTGGCCATATCTGTGTCACTGTAACATTTCTGTAAATATAAATAATAATTTCATGAGGATTAATTCTTCCTTACATTTTCAGTACAACATAGTACAGGATACCAACATGTTCCCCAGTTATGAACTTCTCTCTGCTGCTGAAGGAATATACTAGTTAAGGAGGGATGGGGTGATTGATCAGTGTGAAACTCTAGCAGTAGATTCTAAACATTCTTTGAATTAAAAGCTCTATTAAGTGTGCTTAATTTTGTTTTCTTCCTTCTTTCTGCTTTGCCCTTTAGTGAAACTGGTGTGGATGAGGATGAAGACCTTTATGATTGCGTTTACGGCGAGGATGAAGGTGGTGAAGTGTATGAAGACTTAATGAAAGCTGAAGCAGCCCTTCAACCTGTACGATTCACAGTTACTTGAATGAGAACTTAGTCCTAAACAATAGCAGCAATAAAACATTCAGAGTATATTCCAACAAAAATACAACACAATAAGTCCATTTTATTTTAAACAAGAGTGTTAAGTTGCAAATAACAAGTGTTTAACTTTGATTTAGACTGTCTCCTTCATGGGTTTAGTGATAAAAACTCTGCAAGGTTTTCTCTTCAGATTCGGGAGCAAATGAAATTAATAAATATGAAGCAAATTATAAGTTAATTCACATTCTTTTTACGGTTGACACTAGTTCAGCCTTTCTAATGGATAAGAATACTCTGCTGACTACTCTGTGAATTTTGGGATTCCTCCCAGTTTTAAGCATGGTGAGCAGATTAGTCTCATTCCATTATTTTGTTACATTTCATTCTGTGATGCATTTTATTCCTCCTTAATTCTGGTCTATCTAGGATAATTTTTTCTGAGATTCTAGGATTTGCTCATGAGGCACTTTGACAAGGTTTTGAGTGCCTTAATTTTTTTTGCATTGTTTTCCTTCTCATGTGCACATGTAAATGCATAAACATTGCAAAAAAATGCAACCTTGATGTGAAAATAGGATGATTAATTTAGAATGCTAGTTGTATGGTGTTTTTACTAATGAACGGCTGTGCGTATAATCACATCAAGATCTAGAGTTTTGGGGGGCAGTGTTTTATCAAGTAGAATAGCGGAGGGGAGGAAGATACAAATGAATCAAAAGCTGCTGCAAACTGTTTGTGCACAGTACAGAATTTGGCAATAAAAAGCATAATGGAGGATTCCTAATGCATTGGTTCCGTTTTGGAAACAAGACAAGATAATTTGGAACTCCATGATCCAAATGACTGCTCTGATGAAGAGAATATTTGGAAGGATCCCTAACTTCATCATGCAGATGCTGTAGAAGGGATTTAATTAAGCAGAAGCCAAAAAGTAGATTGTATTTCCACTTCATTCCTATAACTGTGCATTGGCATTTATCCTTACCTTAGGCTGGAAGAGGTTCCTGTAACCTAAGAGCCTGTTTATTTGAGGAAGGCTCCTTCATCTTGACTACAGACTGTATTCAGTCAAGTGGCAGGATATGTGCTACTCAATCTAATATGCACACATGGAGTTTGATAGGGAGGTGGCAGAGCTCCAGTGCTCCTCCCCACAATTATCACAGCTACTGTACTAAAGCGATAGTAGCTATGGGGCAGGCTACTTCCCTGTCATCTGTCTTCAGCTGTTATGACAAAAGTTCCTCTGCAGCATCATATGACTTGGCTGCCTCCTGTTGCCCAAATATTAAATAATGGAAAAATTTGGGTGCTGATAATCATAGCTTTGAGACTGTGAGTGCTGATTCTTTCCCAAACCAATATGTTCTAATAGCAAAGCATCTCAGTGCAATGTGTGTTGAATTTACAAGCACCATCTTGTTGATTCACAGAAGTATCCTGAGAATGACATAAGAAGCTGCTGCCTTTCAGAAATCAAACAAACTGAAGAGAAATACACAGAAACATTGGATTCCATAGAAAAGGTAGAGTTGATCAGGACTACCATTTCGGTATGTTGGTAATTGGAGGCGGAGGGATTTCTGGAGGAAGCAGAGTAAAGCTCAGAAGCCTTCCGCAGGATGTAGTCAGGATTATATTACAAAACCTGGTCTTGTGTTTTAAAAGCGTTCATTGAGATTGTTTCCTTATGACAACAATGGCAACATTAAATAAGGCACTCCCCCTTAAGGCTTTTGGCACAATAACGTAGTACATAAAAAAGGTAAAGGTAGTCCCCTGTGCAAGCACTGAGTCATTACCGACTCGTGGGGTGACGTCACATCATGTTTTCTTGGCAGACTTTTTGTTATGAGGTGGTTTTCCATTGCCTTCTCCAATCATCTACACTTTACACCCAGCAAGCTGGGTACTCATTTTATTGACCTCAGAAGGATGGAAGGCTGGGTAAACCTTGAGCTGGCTAGCTGAACTCAGCTTTCACTGGGATCGAACTCAGGTCGTGAGCAGAGCTTGGACTGCAGTACTGCAGCTTACCACTCTGTGCCATGGGGCTCCCAACCTAGTGCATAGGCCCAGTTAATTGTTCTCAAATTGTGTTCTGAACACAGTAGCACACCATAGGGATACATGAAGCTCCCTTTTGCTGAATCATACCATTGATATATTAAGGTCAGTTTGTCTACTCTGACTGGCAGAGGTCTTTCATGTCACCTACTATCTTATCCTTTTTCTGGAGATGCCAGGGATTGAACCTGAGACTTTCTGCTTGCAAAGTGAATGCTCTACTACTGAGCCATGACCCCATTTCTGAAATGACTTTCCATGTGTCCAAAGTCCTGCTAAAACAAATGTTGCCCGCTCTGGCTGCATGATCCATGGCTTTGGCCTTGCTTCCATCCAGTTACTTTTCATTGTGGGTTGGTAATTCTGCTACTTGCCTGCATTGAATGTGGTTGTCTTGTTCATTCACCCTGGCTACAGAGGGACAGCACAACCGCTTGTGTTGAGTTGAGGTTGCCTGTTGCTTCTCTGAACAACTGCTGCTCTAGGCTTATCTCTTTCCATTGAGGAGGCTCAGCCAGGTTAATTACTCATACAGAGACAAGGGGGCTGTGTAATTCTTCATTATAACTTGGATCCATAGATTGCTGGATATTATACTGTTGCAATCATTTACCTCCTGGGCAGGACAGGAAAACCTGGGCAACTGAGGTTTGTAATAGTGCAGTATCCATTGATGTGTAGATTTGACCTTAGATGTTCTGAAAGTAAGCTTGGTTAAACTATAAGACTGAATTGTGCCTCTAATTTTAATTTAGATAAAAGCATGCATGAGAGATTAGAGGTTTTGAAAGCACTGGTTTATAACAATCATCACTCAGTTTGCAGAGCCAGTGATTTGATCAGTGGTACTTCTGGAGCATATGTACTGAAAACATGGAGGAATAACAAAAATGACTGTCATTCTTTACCCTCCCTAAATAGTACCTTTGAAAATGATACATTCAGACATTTTCCATGTAATGTGTGGAGATGTGTGTTAATGGAACTAGTACTTCTTTTTTCCCCTGCAGTATTTTATGGTGCCATTGAAAAGGTTTCTAACGTCATCTGAGTTTGAGACTATATTCATCAACATAGCTGTAAGTAATACTTGAATTAAAAGATCATAGGAATTCGCTTGTTATATGTTGGTTGAAGATTTTTTAAAAAGTGTTTGAGAACACAGTTGTGGGGGAGACAGATGTTATCTACAAAGAAGACTTGCCTGAGCTTCATTCCACTTTGCGTTTGAAAACACTGACTTGCTTATCAACAAATCAAATTTTGCCTCAGCCATCAGCCTTGTCTTTTTTTGCTTGCTTGCTCACCCACCTGTTGATGCTCCCTTCAGTTTGTCTGGGGAATGTTAGGAGTGCACTCTAAAGCTGACTGCCTGAGAAAGGAGGAGCCTGTTCCCCTTCCTTGCTTCCTTTGGAGACCTGCACAAAGTAAGAAAGAAGAAGACCACAGATTTATACCTCGTCCTTCTATCTGAATCAGAGCGGCTTACAATCAGAGCCGGCACGCCCACTAGGCAAACCAGGCGGTTGTCTAAGGTGCCGGGAGCAAGAGGGAGCTGAATTGGGCTCCCTCCCGGTGTCCAAGACAACAGCCTAATTTGCCTCCCTCCCCCTGCCGCCGCCAGCTCCCTTCCATCTGCCTGCCACCCCAGAAGCTTGCCCCGCCGCTGACATTTGCCATTCCCTACTGCTGGCGCAGCCAGCTCTCTCCCTCCCACTCCCCGAAGCTCACCCTGCCCAGCCCACCCCGTCCCCGAAGATTGCTCCGCCTGCTCCCGCCCGGCCTCGAGAAGCTCGCCACGAGAACACCCAGCATACCGGCTCTGAGGTCTGTGTGTATTTGAAGAGACCTCTGGAGGAAATTTCTCCCCCCTCCTTTCCGGAAAGGAGGGGGAAGAAACTTCCTCCAGAGGTCTCTTCAAAACACATGCAGACCTTGGTATGGCTGGGCCTCCTCGTCACAAGCGGCGGGGGGGGGGAGCCTGCCTTTGGGCCAGCAAGTGAGTAGGTGGCAGGCGCGAGGAATCAGGGGTGGGTGTAGCTGTGCTGCCTAGGGCACCGGATGGCTTGGGCCCGGCCTGCTTACACTCTCCCTTATCTTCTTCCCCCACAACAGATGCCCTATGAGGTGGGTGGGGCTGAGAGAGCTCTCCCAGAAGCTGCCCTTTCAAGGACAACTCCTGTGAGAACTATGGCTGAACCGAGGCCATTCTAGCAGCTGCAAGTGGAGGTGTGGGGAATCAAACCTGGTTATCCCAGATAAGAGTCCGCACACTTAACCACCACACCAAACTGGATTCCTTCCAGTCTATTGGATGTTATGGGGACCAGAGATGAAAAATGGCCCCAGAAGTCATGAAGGTACAGAAAGCCAAAAAAAAGCATCTCACTGGGAACAAAACTATAGGAAACATATACAACATCCATAATGGCACTCTCCCTAAACCTATACAAAAGCCTTCCAAAAGGGGTTCTCAGGTATGCAAAAGTATGTTTAAAGTTCTAGCAATTTCACTAGACCCCAACAGACTGAAAAGTGCTTGTATGATATTCTCCAAAGTCTCCACTGCCCAAAAATGTTTGAATGAATTCTCCACGGTCTCCTCTGCCCAACAGCTGTTTTGACAAATAAAATGAAGTCTTTATCAAGGACCAGGAGTGATCCTCTTAATAAAATTGATCCTGGAACAAGCTATGCCTATTTCTTTTTCTTCAATCCCAAGAAAACCTCTTGTTGCTAGCAAATAATATGAGGCTCTGCTATGGAGAGCCAGAACAGTAGGAGCGGGCTGTTGTCCCTTCCCTTCATGTAAGGCTCGATGCAGGGAGAAAGTGGTACGGTCTTTTCCTGTTGGCAGAATGCTTTCTTAACTTTCCTCAGTTGGGAGGAAGAAACAATTATAGTGATGGTGAAACTGGGAATTTGCAAAGGGCAAGACTAACCACTGATCTCACATTTGATTTGCTTGTCATGTTAGAAATAATAATTCTGGGTTTAGGTACTAGTGGGACTAGATTCCATTTGCATTGAGGCATATAGGTATTCTAATTTTGGCACAGGAATAGGATTCATTTGAATTCACATCTGCTGTTTCAGTTCCAAGGCTGGCTCTCAATAGAACTGAAGAATGTGCTGTGAGTCCTCATTGTTTATTTGCTTGCTTTGTGTCTTTTTTCAAAGGCACTCTTTGAAAGCTTTGTGGGAAAACAGGCAATACATATCTATTTGGAATAATGATGTGATTCGTAAACAGCTGTTTTCCAACTGTGCAAGTATAGCATGGATTAGTGCCTTGGCTGATGTCAGGATACAAAACCTAAGGATCAGAGTTACATAAAAGCAACATAAAATCAGATCTGCCTCTCACTGTGAAAGATCTCTAGGTGATTGACTAGGACAGTATTTGACTGTCTTGTTGCAGTATAGCAACATATGTATAGGTGCTTACTAAGTGCAGGACAATTCAGTGCAGGGTCTTCAGAGCTGGCTGTGCTAAGTGCACCTGTTATACATTGCTAAAAGTTGTCTTTGGCCTTGATCATACCATGACGTCTTGAGGAACAGAGAGAGTTCCTTGTGTACCTTGCACTATCAGCATCTCATTGCCTTAGTGCAGCCCTTTACAGCTTTGATAACATACATCTGTATTTTTTCATAAACACCTGCAAACACCTGTATTGTGTCCATACTAATTACAAGTAGCGATATCTATTGCACTGGCTGATTGGCTCAGTGCCTTCAAAAGCATTTCCAGCATGATGCTCTTGAACTGACAAGTGTAATCTGCACATACTTTCTTCCTCTGCTCTTATAAATGTATTAACACTTTCCCATCACTCTTTGCTTAGATCTACAGATGTGAACCCAGGGGTGCTCTGGGAATGTGTTTTAGATTAACTGAGGAATCTTAAAGACAGTTTAGTAATTTCCTGACTTCATTTTGGTTAAAGTTTAAAATGATAACATGAACCCTGATAGGAGGGGCATGTGTGAAATTAATGCATGAGAGGGAAAACAGGGGAGGAGCATTTGTTTCACTCACCTTCTTACCTCCAAGTAGCATTACATCTGTGTCAAACCTAATGAATTCCCTTGATTTTACTGTAAAAAGAACGACAAGAGAGGAAAATGTTCCATCTTTTAAAAAAATTTTACTGAATAGATGAATAATTACCAAATCTCACACTGTACTGAATTAGAAGAGGTTCTTCAGTCATTCTATTTCTGCAACCTAGAGGTTCTTCTATTTCTGCATCCTAGATGGCAAACCTTTTGCTTGTAATGGTTTCTACTGACTCAATTAATGTATGTTCTTATTGTATGATTTCATATCTCAAAAATTGGTGGCTGCTCTCTAATAATTGAATGAACATTTTTATAGATTATATTTTTTTTTAGGATTTGGTGAAAATCCACAGAAGTTTAACACAGGATATTCATGAGTCAATTGCAAACAAAAATGATCAAAACCTGTATCAAATTTTTATTAGCTACAAGGAGAGGTAATAGCTTGATTTTTTTCTTTTCTAAATGCACATTACAATGACTTTAACGTGGACAATTTAATACTGTTTTCTAGAAAACAGTGTTTGTTTCCTGCCAGTGCTGAGGGAGTTGCACTGGTTGCCTGTTGTGCTCCGAGTTCGCTTCAAGGTGTTGGTATTAACCTTCAAAGCCCTTTATGGTCAGGGACCTGCCTATCTACGGGACCGCCTTTCCCCATATATCCCCCAGAGAGCACTACGATCAGGGACAAAAAATCTGTTGTCTGCCCCTGGTCCAAAAGAAGCCAGGCTGTGTGTGACGAGTCCAGGGCTTTTTCGGTGGCAGCACCGGAACTTTGGAACGCCCTTCCAGAGGCCATAAGGGCCCTGCGGGATTTGTCTGCATTCCGCAGGGCCTGTAAGACCGAACAGGCCTTTGCTGTTCGACTGAAAAAGGGCTGCCACCAGACATCTTATAGAATGCTGGCGATCACAGTCGAGAATTCAATACCGCCTATACTGTATTGAAACAGCGCTATAGAATGGTTTTAAAATTGATATAAGTAAATTATGGTTTTATATGTTTTATTGGATTGATTGTATTTTATGATGTTGTAAGCCGCCCTGAGTCCGCTTGCGGAGAGGGCGGGATATAAATGGAAAGTAATAAATAAATAAATAATTTTGAAGAACCATGTGTGCAGCATTAGTATACTGCTTGAGAGATATATCGGAAAGATGTTGAGAGCTAAACGGAGGTTTTTGAGAGTTAGTTTATAGAATGTCCAGTTTTCCTCCCCCCACTCATGGCTATATTTTGTTACGGTGTTCTTTTAGAAACAGCAAGTGATATTTCATATAAGATATTGAATCTATGTGTTATTTCTCAAAGTACAGTAATAACACATTGACAAATAGGCCAGGGAATTTTGAATAGATTACTCATATTGTCACTCTCCTGCTCCTGAGCCTAAAAAACATAACAAACACTAATAAGATAAGACACATTCTGTTAAAAACGGTTTTAGGATTTAACACTGCTTTCAAGTGGATTCCTGGAAAAAAGTTGTTCGCAAAGAATTCCTGGGGTGCGGTCACACGTACCATTAGTGGCGACACAGCTCCGTCTCGCTGACTGATTAAATATGTTCGTTCAGACATCCACATCTGGCAATCGAGCGTCATCCAGGGTCATTCCGACTTGCTGCGGATCAGTGCCGCATTAATTTGACAGCACAGAAAGTCCGGCCCTTTTTTTAAAAAAGCAGCACAAGATCGGTTTTTTCCTGTTTGGACAGCTCACGCGCGCGAGTGCCCCTTGGAATGTTTACCGCCCCTCCCACCTTTTTTTTTTTAAAAGCCCTAGCAGACATGCGCATTGCCAGATCATCCGGGAATCTGAGGTGACGCTTCTGCTTCTCCAATCAACACAGGATCAGAGGGGGGGAAAACGTCATACCACTATTCAGAAAAGGAAAAAAAATCTTTTTTTTTTCAATGTGGAGGATTTCCAGATATTATTGTCACTGCCAATTTCTAGGAAAGTAATTCCTGGCAGTTCCTTGGTTTGAATTGGCAACGTTAATTCCGGAAACTTTCCCCCTTCCCCCTGCCTCTGAAGCAATGTTTGATTTCCCACCTCCAAACAGTTGGGTGCATGTTCAATGGACCCCCCCCCCCCCCAGAAATCACCATCTGATCACGCATGCTCCAAGAAAAGAGCGTGATAGTATTGGATGTCTGAACGCTCAACAACAGAATGAGTAGCATTCTTGGATGCTCGTCTGAACGACCCTGCATCGAATCAATATTCAGTGGTTCAAATTTGAGCGCTACATACCCGCTTTTAATGTGTGACCGCACCCCTGCAGTGATTACTTAGAATCACAAGCTGTGTGTGGTCATGGGCCGTGGTAGTCAGTGAAAAGCTGCTGGGCATCATAGCTGGGATGGGGTGCATTTTTCTCTTTGGCCTGGAGTGCAGATTCCCCCCCACCACCTGTCCATTAGGCATGCATGGCCAGTTGTGGAGGCTGTAATTGGCACACATGGAATAGAAGACAGCTTTTAAATAATCACTCATTGTTTTTCTCTTGTCTTTATGTAGGTTGGTCATCTATGGGCAGTACTGCAGTCAGGTAGAGATAGCCATATCCTGTTTAGACAGTATCTCCAAGACAAAAGAAGATGTTAAGTTGAAACTGGAGGTATCAGCAATGACTTTAAAAATTAAAGTTATGCTATATTTTATACTGAAAACCCTATATTCTAATCTTTATCTGATAGTTTATTTAAAATTAAAAGTTTCCAAATATATTGGCACCTACCATATAATATATAGTGTACTGCATATATGCCTCCTTAATTTTTTAAAAATATTACTCATACTGGAGTCACATTGAAGCCTTCATTGCTGTTCCTAAACAGGAATGTTCAAAAAGAGCCAATAACGGGAAGTTTACTTTGCGGGATCTTCTTGTGGTTCCTATGCAGCGAGTTCTGAAATACCATCTACTGCTTCAGGTATGTTAATTAGAAGGTTATAACAACGAAGAGTATCCATATTTTCTGTTTTTACTGTTTTTTATCTGTACTCAGCCACTAACACAAGATGTTAGTATATTGCAATTTTTGACTGAGCATGCAGGAGAGAATAAGCAAGATGACTAAAGCAGGTAATGTTGTGATACTGTGTGACTTCACCTGCCTTCACATTGGCTGAGTAAACATGCCCAAATCTTGCTGTAGAATGAGATTCCAAGACATCATAAGTGATTGTGCACTGACACAGCTGGTTACAAAGGTGACCAAAGGGGTGGTGAGATGTGGAGGATTTTGCACCAGTTGGGAGTAGAGACCATAGTGCTATTAAGTTCAGAACTCTTGTTAATTGAGTTACCCCTAAACTCCAAAGCTGTAACATTTGATTTCAAAAAAGGAAAATTTACACAATGTATGTTAGTAATTAGGCATGCAAAAAGAGAATTTGAGGAGTGGATTGCTAGAAGCATCAAGACAAACAATAAGACGTTTTTCAAATACCGTACATATTCAGAACAGGAAACCAGCCAGATGAGCGGCTTAGCTTTTGAATGATCAAGGAATAAAAGGATTGCTAAAGGAATATGGGGCAGAGAAGCTAGGCAAGTTTTTGCATCTGTATTTATTGTGAAAAGTGTGGACCATGTACATGTGCCACAGCTATTATTTTTAGGAAGAGAGTCTGAAGAACAGAGTCAAATTGAAGTGATAAGAGATGAAGTTCAAGACCTATTGGGGAACCTCAGGGCTTTTTTTGTAGAAAAAGCCCAGCAGGAACTCATTTGCATACTAGGCCACACACCCCTGACATCACAAGTGATGTCACCTGTTCAGTAGGTTACTTTTCACATATTGACACAGAACAGTACAGTGCCATCATGGATGTGTGTTCTCACACAGCCGAGTGAGAGACCTTGTTTCTCCCCCCACAAACACAGCTGGAGAGTGAGAGCCATATGTGGCAGAGCGGGCAGTGACAGACCTAGCTTCTCCTCGTGGTTGGCTCCACATCTCTTGCTCTCTTCGCAAGCCCATTGGAGGCTGGAGGTGGCAGAGAGGATGGCGCACGTAGGCTGTCTAGTGCCTTCCCTCTGCTGGAGACCTTTTTTTTGTGCCAGAGCCCTGGCCATGCCAGCTGGAACTGCATTCCTGCTCAAAAAAAGCCCTGGGGAAACTAAAAATTGAAACCCAGGTTCTGATGGTATTCTTAGGAAATTAAAATGTGAGATTTATCTACTAACCTGTAGTCCAAGAGAATTATGAGGCTTATAGAACAAAGTGTGCTGATGGAAAATCAGCATGGCTTCTGCAAAGCGGAGTTGTGGTTCATCAGTCCTTTGGAGTTCTTTGAGAAAGTGAACAAGCATGTAGACACTAGTGATCTGGTGGACATTATATACTTGGAGTTTCCAAAGTCTTTTGACAGGGTACCTCACCAAAGACTTATAAGTAGTTGTAGGAAACAGGTCCTCTTACGGATTTTAAAATTGGTTAAATGACTGGAAGCAGGGACATTTCTCACAAGGGGGAAGAAGTAAACAGTGAGGTCCCACAAGAATCAGTATTGCAGGCATTGGTATTTAAATTGTTCATAAATGATCTGGAATCAGGGGTGAGCAGTATAGTGCTAGGTTTCCAGATGGAACAAAATAATTCAGGTTGGGGAAACCCAAAGCCACAAATTGAGTGAGTGGGCAGCAATACACCAAATGAAGTTCACTATAGGCAAGTGTAAAATGATGCCCATTGCAACAAAAACATTGTAACTTGAAGTACATGCTAATGGGAGTCTGAACTTGCTGAAACTGAGGGACAAAAAGACCATGGGGTGCTAGCGGATAGCGGGGGAAAAACCGAACTCAGTGCTAAGGATAATTAGGAAAGGGATTAAAAATCAAATGGCCAATATTATAATGCCCAATATATAGATCTGTGTTGCAGCCTCATTTGGAATATGTGTGCAGTTCTGGTCGCCATGTCTTAATAGGTACACTTCAGAGCAGGAAAAAGTACAAAAGATATGATTACAGGTTTGAGCACCTTCCCTGTGAGAAAAGGCTGAAGAGTTTGGGAATTTTCAATTTAGAAAAGAGAAGACTTGGGGGGGGGGGGGGGTCATGATAGAGTTTTGTAAAATTAAGTATGGCATGAAGCAGTTGACAAAGATAACCTTTTCTCCCACTCCCTAAATATTAGAACTTGAATGTATCCAGTGTGGCTGTTGGACAGTAGATTCAGGATGGAAAAAAAAGAAATGCCGCTTTACACAATGACTCATTAAAATGTAGAATTCACTGCCAGTGGATATAGTGATGGCCACAAGCATAGACAGCTTTAAAAGGATGTTAGGCAGATTCATGGAGGTCTATTGGTGGCTCCTATCTGTGGTGACTGAGGTGGAATTCTGCATTTAGGGGCAGTAAACCTCTGAATACCAGTGTCAGGAGGCAATATCAGGGAAGACGACCTCTGGCCTTCCAGAATAACTGGTTGGCCAATGCATGAGGCAGGATGGTGGACTAGATGGACTACTGGTCTGATCCAGCAGGGCTCTTTTTGTGTTCTTAATTATTACAACAGGTATCTTGCTCTTCTGTGGTTGAGCAGAAACCTGTCATATAGTTTTTTAAAAAGTCATGGCTGTCCCTCAGGAGCAGTGCTTAACCTCCTACAACTACATAAACTGATTTGGACTGTTGGTGTCCTTGAACTGAGTCCTCTTTCCAGTATGTAATAAATGAGTGGGTGCCTTCAAGCTGTGGCATTTACCTATGAATGGTTCACACTGGTGGCAGTTAGCAGTAGTAAATCAGTAAGAAAAGATAGTAGTAGCAAATCAGTAAGAAAAAGCAGCATCACCCACTATGAGAAAAGACTTTGAATTAATCCAGTACAAAATTTGTACTTGCACTTGAGCTCTTGTATGAGCAGAAATGCAAGAAAAAGACTGCTATGGCTGTTTGTGCCATTGTATCCCCACTTGCACAAGATCTTGTGCAGCCACTTTCTAGACGCTGTAACACAAGTGCACATGCAGTGCACTAAGCTGATCCATGTTTCCACATGTGCATCGCTGGATCCAAGCCATGATCTGGTCCTACATAGCCCAAGTCCACTGGATAATAATGCAACAGATATTACAATAGGAAACTTGTTTCCCTTTGAGTAATGTAAGCCAAAATGCCCTCAAAATGAGGTTGGGGAATTGTCAGGTGGGCACCTGACTTAATCAGGATCTTTTTATCTCTGTATACAGGATCCACATCCAGAAATTAATGCTTAAATTTATCAAGGACTAATTAAGTAAAACAATTAAAATTTATTCCAGAAAAATATAGAACTCACATACAAGGCAATGTGCTCATGAGACATACATACAGTCCTAGGAAAAATAGAGAGAGCTATAGAGACAACACATGGATAGACAAAAAGAGTGATAATTACCAATCATAGTCTTCAAAGAAGGCTCCAATGGCGACGAAAGAGGATGGGGGAAATGGGACCCTCAACTGTGGCCAGAATCGGGGATGGATCTAGACAGCGGAACTGGGGTATTGCTAGATGCACACATGAGTGGAGCTGGGTCAGAGGTTAAATAGACTACCTTAGACCCTCAGGGGATGGGAGGTACAGGGGTGGATGACAGGTGGTCAGCTGGTACATGACCTCGGAAAAGGGGAGGCTCTGCAGTGACCATAAGGGGTGGACTAGTGCAGTAGCCAATAGCCAGTTAATTGGCAACCCCTGATTGGACACTCATAGCTAGTCAATGAGTGGACTTGGCCTTAGTTACCTGATTGGCTGTCCAGGTAGCAATGGGCCAAGGGGTAGGCTCCAGGATGACTGTTGGGGAAAAGAATGGGGAAATTACTGGGTGGAGGTGTGCTTAAGACTATTAAACTTATCTAAAAAGGTGACAATAGATGGCCAAATTGCAACCTAAGGTAACATCCGGTTTACACAAAGGAACCTCGCTATGGCTGAAGATGGTCTTCCTCTTCTTCAGTCTTCTTCTTGGCACCAGTCTTTGTCTTGAGTTCCGTTAGACAAAGGCTTAGGCGGTCCGGCAGGATCCACGCCTAAGATAAGCTTGATTGCCTTATGCAGAAGTTGAAGCAGCTGTTGGATATATGAGCCTCTTGCTTTGCTGTAATGGACTCAAGAAAACAAGATGGATTCTGGTGGTGTTAGCCTTTGGTTCATGGAAACAGGCTGGAAACTGTTTGCCTGTACAGTTCATGGCGGCGTGGCTTCTTCCACTGCAGCGGCCAAGACTGGGCACGCAAGGAGCAGCTGGAAGCTCGTCTGTAGTTCTGGCTAATACCCATCCAGAGATGTAGAATGCTGCTGCAAAGCTGAGGCTTATAATATCCACATAAGCCTTAGAAACCGTGGGCAACGTCCATTTCTTAGAGCAGATGTGTGTGAGTTAAAACTCCAGGCACCCTGGCAACCATACTGGTGATCACGATGTTCATGTGTATGAAAAGTAGGGGTCTTTTTCTTACAGTAACTGTAGCTTTGCCCTAACTTCGATAGTGCTTAAAATGCTACTCCAATACTGCACAGACTTAGCAACTACTTTCTGGGCTGTTTTCTTCCTGAGCTGGGTTCTACTAAAACTGTATTTATTTTGGATATTTCTAGTTATAGCCTACAAAGCTTATGGCTTCTGCAGTTAGTCCTTTAATGAGGCTGGAGAGTCTTATAAATAACATTTGATAGCTGTGCTGGGAGACTCATTAGTTCAGTTGCAAAGAAATATGTTACTCCATTAGCCTGTCAGCAGTGCTGATGCTTATAAAATGTCATTTTAAAAAGAACTTCTACTGGTGCAGAAAGCTGTATTCTGCCTTCATAGTGCTCAGCTGCATTGTATATAATGCCTTCCCTGAAATATCTCTGAATAAAGCGTAGTTGTTAAAATGCTTCAGAAAATCTTGTGAGAAAAATTCAAAGTAAATCTAATGGCAGAACTTTTGTATTTCCTTATCAAAGTCAAATTAGCATGATTCTTTAATTGGTCAAGGGAGGTATCAAGTATTGTACAAATAACTCTTTCAAAGGATATCTGACAAAGGGAGTGTTGACTCTTGTAAGCTTATACCTCCTAATTCTTGTTGGTCTCTGAGGTGCTCCTGGACTTGAATCTGGCTACCCTAGGAAACTCTTTCACAGTATTTTGTCTTGTTTATAGACAGGACTTTTTTTAAAAAAAAAGAAAAAGAAAAAAAGCCCAGCAGGAAATCATTTGCATGTTAAGCCACACCCCCTGATGTAACCATTATTTCACACAGGGTTTTTTGGGGGGAAAGCCCAAGGGGAGCTCATTTGCATATTAGGCCACACCCCTGACACCAAGCCAGCCGAAACTGTGTTCCTGTGTGTTCCTGTTCAAAAAAAGTCCTATTTATAGGTGTACAAATTCTGTACGTAATGCTTTATAACTATAGTACCAGGAGAAACAGTAGTTCTAACAAATCAGGGTTTCTAAACATAACCTCTCAAGGGAAGATTTTGGCTGAAGTGTTATTTTGTGGTTCCCACTTTTTCATGCTGGGTGGGTCATCTTTTGCCTGGGGCAGTATCTTTGTGAAGGAAGAATACTGGAGACTGAATTTGCCATATCTGTTAATTTTTGTATTGAGGAAGGGGAAGCACCTGGACTGACAATATGCCTTATAATTACCTCAAGAGCTCTTTTCTCTTTTTTTGGCAAGTCACCTATGAAAACTGAGTTGGCTGCCTTTGCTACTGGCTATATTTTCAGCTTCTGTCAGTCCCTCATCCAAAGAATCAAGAAACATAGAAGATTTAATTACTACAAGCTGTACTGGTCTTTGACTGTAATAAATATTGATTAAATGAATGGTTACAAGCCCTTAAAGCAGGGGTGTCAAACTCATTTGGTAAGAGAGCCCGATCTGACATAAATGAAAATGAGAAGTTGTTTTTTTGTTTAAAAAACTACACTTAAAACACATTTAAAACATTAGCACTTATTGGTCTTAAAGCTGCTTTCTTTGTATTTCTCCCATGGAATCCAGGGAGATGGGCAAAGGAAGCTGGTTCTTTCCTTCCTTCCCCAGGGGGACATGGAGGGAGGCAGCCTCAGCCAACAGAAGGAAGAGAGGCTTGGCTCAGTAGCTCTACTGTGCTACTGAGAGGCCTGGCAAAGCAAGCTCTGCTTCCTCCCCAAGGGAGGACCCTCAGCCAATGGAGTAAATAGAAATTTTACTCTGTAGCTCCTGTGTGATTGAGCAAGCCTTGCAAAGCAAACTGTGTTGTAGAAGGAAGCAAGAGAGAGGAAGAAGGAAGCAGATAACAGCCAGTTGCTCGGAGGCCTTAAAGGTTTTCAGCATATACCTTGCCACAACAAACTGAAACAAAAGGCTCGAGAGTCTGTTTGTGTATGCAAAGAATATGCTTGCAATAATCTGAGACCTTTGTAAAAGGCTCCATAAGATTTTTTCATAGATATGGCCAGAAATATAGGGGGATGGTTGCTGTATTTTGCCTGAAAGATCATAGAGGATGTTGTGGCACAGATAAACAGTCCAAATCTGGCCTCTCAGGGAAGCATTCTGAATGTAGATACCCAGAACAGAATATCCTTGAAAAATACAAAGTAGTAACGATTAGATGGCAGACTCTTATCTAGGAGGACTGGATTTGATTCCCTACTTCTTTACATGCACTTGCTGATGTGACCTTGAGTCAGTCAGAATTCTCTCAGAGCTCTCTCAGCCCCTGTCATGATTCAGGGGGGTATTACCAATTGCTGCCACCACTCTGGGTTAAGGGTTCCCCTTGAGAAGGCCCAGAGTACCCCCCCCCCCCAAGTCCTTCAGGCCTCCTATAGCTTAGGCCAAATAATAGGCGTGAGGACCAGGCAGAGTAAACAACAAAAAAAAGGTTTATTTTAAGGTCAGTGCAATATAAACAAACAAGGTGCATAAAACAGTAAAAGGGTGAAGGGAAAATAAACAAATGCCCTAACACATCTCTCTCTACAGTCCCTACTGTCTTAGTCCGACCTGGGCCTACTTACCCTACCTCACAGGGTGAGGGTCTCTCCCTGGCAGTAGCTCTTCCTCGGCTCTGCCTCCTAAGAAAAGAACACCCACATCCTGGGCTTGGCCTTTATATATTCTCTTTCCAGGCCCCACCCCTCTCTGGGCCTTTTTCCCTCCAAAACCCTTGCTACCCAATCAGAGGGATAGAGGGGATCCTGGGAAATGTAGCCTCTTCCCAGTACTCCTAAACAGGCTTCTCTGCAGACCTCTCTAGGCCCAGGATCATGACAGCCCCACCTACCTCACACGGTGTCTGTTATGGGGAAGGGAAAGGAGATTGTAAACTGCTCTGAGACTCCTTCAGGTAATAAAGGGTAGGGTATAAATCCAATCTCTTCTTCTTCTTAAAATCCTATAAATATGGCAAGTTGTATTGACCAAGAGTCTCTTCTCAGAAGCGGCTCTCTACCTGTCCCTACTTACTTTTGGGCAAGAACCTTTATGGATCCATATAACTGCTGTCCTTTAATTATCTTTGTAACAATGATGAATGGATGGTGTGATGCTTTGTTGGTTTAGTCTATGTTAAGAATACAATAGTTATGCATCTGCCTTGAGCCCGCCTATGGGAAAAGGTGGAATATAAGCCTATTAAATAAAAATAAAAAAATAATTTTAAAAAACTTAGAATGGAAGCAGAGACACTATAATAGTATGCACTTGTGTGCTATATCCAAAATGAACAAATAGCATTACTGAAGTGTACCTTTGGTTAGGAGTTAAATAACCTGGTATAGGAAAGCAAACTAGGTGCCTGGAATTTCTTAAATGCACTCCTATATCTGAATCGGACCTGACCAGAGTCTTCCAGAACACTTTGCTTCAAAAGTGGATTTTGTGTCATGCCTAATTATAGTTGAAAGTCAGGGCCTATCTAAAGCTTATGTTTTCCCATGTGTTTTCTCAAGCATGCAGTGGTTCAGTTCTGATCAGGATCACAATGCTTAGTGCTTAAGGGATTTATGCTCCCCCCCCCAAGTTTTTCCCCTGAGCTGAAACAGCCCCTGGAGTGCTCTTTCCACATTGCGGGCTACATGTATTCTGATGGGGTATATGAGGTTTACTAAGTGGGGAAATAGTTCCTCCAGGGCCGTTTTAAGGTAGGATAATGGCACAGGAGGAAGGCTGAAGCTGTTTCTCCCTATATGCTGCAATCTTGATCCAAACCAGGTCCTTCTATTCTTGGATATGGGTTTCCAGTGTGGAGCTCAGAGCTGACTTTTGACAGAAAGTCAGAGTGGGGAATACAGACATGACCCATGGGAAAATATAACACATAGATAGGCCTTTAGCACAGAGTACTTCAGGAAGAGACACCTTTCAAAAATTCCAGTATTTCCCTGAAAATTGACAACTGTCAGGCAGCATTTTGATTCTGGTGCCTATTAGTGCGCTAAGGACTTTGGATTCTGCAAGTGGTTGAGTATAAACAAGGGGCTAGAAATGTTTGTGTAGCTCAATAATGGTGCAACAGGTCTGTTAGGTTTTGGGTGACATGCAAACTATGGAATAGGAATGAAACTGGGTTTTATATAGCTATGACAGGAAGTTTAGTGGTATTAGTTGAACTTGAAGGACAAAGGGTGCAAATGGTGGGAATTTAGACTGTGAGCTTTTGGGATATAAAGTAATTTCAGATGTGTAGAATTGTGGCCTGCATTGATGAAGATATGTGTAAGAAGAAAATATGTCAACATCTGTAATAAAACTAATATTAGTTAAGAGTTAAAATTATTTTTAAAAGAGTTGTAATAGATTCCTACCTGCCCACAAACCATGTTTTAAAACAATAAGTATTTTTCAAATGTGGTGAAAGGAAGACTTGATAAAATATTTTCTCACCTGTAGGTATGAAACTGAAGCTTTGAAAGTGAAACCACTGCCATCATCTTTATTTGTTACCATCATAGATCAGGCAGGGTAGACACAAGGGCAAAATCATCAACACATACAATAAAGTTCCAGAGCCTCATAACAGACTGATTCGAACAGTAAAGACATAATTTCTAAGAAGACTTAACCAGTTGCTTCTTTTGCTACCTTAAAGGTGGTTCAGTTAGAAAAGTTTGAAAGGAGGAAAGAAATAAAAAATATATAAAATATAAAAGGAAGGCGATATCTCTGCCTCGACAGATGGATGATTAAAGTTACATAAAAAACCGGAATGTTCCTATACTAAAGGCAATATTGTGTTCCTTTATTGTGCCATCTGTAAAATGTTAATTGAATTGTTCAGGATGTTTTTAAATGCTTTAAACTTAAAAATATTATTATTTGGGAATGTCACCTGCCCTGAGCCCCATTGCACAGGGGAGGGAGGTCTATAAATTGAAGAAACAATAATACTAATAATACAGTAATATGTGATCTGCTTCAACCATGTCAAGTTGGCAGGGGCAACCACATGTAGAATAAGGAATATGTGAATAACTGCCTTCCAAAAGAGCTAATGGTAAAGTATTAAAGCAAGCCTGAGTGAAATACAAAGAGGATCTTCTGGAGTAAAAATTTACCATGATTCCTTACCACTAGATAAATCTGTATCTACACTCTCCTACTTGAGAAGGAGCCAAGATGGCAACTGATAAATGGCGTTATGCAGCTGCTCTGCTGTTTTAGTTTTTTAAAAATTGTGTTTTGATGGACCAGGTTATCTTCTGCACTGGACTATTTAGTTTACTTGGATTAATTGCAGGCAAAACCTGAATTCTTCTAGTCTCAAAAACTGTAACAAGGGGGTTTGTTTTTACAAATTTTCATATAGATTTGAGTAGTGATAATCTGTGTCCTGAATGCGATCACATGGGATATAACATATGCATAATATTTTGGATTTCTGCAGATAATTGATTCAGTCTGCCCTTTTTGGCCTAAGGCAAATGACCTTGTTTTTAAAGAATGAGTGAAGAAAAATGAATCTTTATCTGACTGTTTTGAATGGCAATTAACTTTCATAAGAAATAACTGTGTATTCCGTGATACAGGAGCTGGTGAAACACACAACTGACCCAATGGAAAAGGCCAACTTAAAGATTGCCCTTGATGCAATGAAGGTATGTGTGACTAATGAAGAGGCTGAGTAACAGTGCACATTTTAAAATGCAGAGGGGCCTCTTCAAATAAGAAATTAAAAATGTGCAAAATATTCCCTTCTTGTTTTGCCTCCTTATATGCTTGATCATGACCATAACACTTTTCTTCAAAATATATATGCAGTTTGTCACAATTCATGACAGAATCGCTGTTGTACATCACATGCATATTTTTACCTGCAGTGCAGCATAATACAGAACTGGAACTTTAATCCTTGCACATTGATCACATTCATAACTGCCTTGATTGTACATTACCTTGTGCATTCTTTCTACATTTTATTTATTTATTAATTTTGCAAAACTAACAGTTTGGTTATAGGGAATAAAAATTATAGAAATTCTCATAATCTCTATTGGAAGTTCTATACAAAGTTCACGTGGCACAGAGGACTGCAGAAAAAAGAAATTTGGAAAATTCTCTTTCCAAATTTGTGCCAGCAACCAAGCTCTGCTTCAAGGCTTGCTCTGCCGCTTCAAAAATTAGGCGAGTGTTTCATCTGGTTTTACCTTTCTTGTTGCACCTGTCTTTATGGTGTGACTTTTTGTCTGTTTCCGGGCCTGCATCGTGCTTGAGTACTCCTAGTGCTTTTTTTATGATTACTGCTATTTTATTGCTAATATTTTTATAACTTGTGGCTGTGAGCTGCTTGTATTGTTTCATGCTGCTGGCCTTTAGTAATGATCTTTATGCTTTTATTTTTTTATGTTTTCCTTGGTTGGTGAAGCAGCCTATGCACTTCCTGAATGATTAAAACAATTGCTTCTGCTCTAATATGCGACATTGCCTTTTCAAATTGCCTTTTTCTCCTTCTGTGTTTAGGACTTGGCACAGTATGTAAATGAAGTGAAGAGAGATAATGAGACTCTCCGTGAAATTAGACAATTTCAGTCCTCAATAGAAAATTTGGTATGTCTTTGTCTTCGTTTTCTCATGCTCGTTTTTGAGCTTTGTGTATTGTTTTACTGTTTTTTAAATCTTGCTGTTTCTTTTTTTAAAGTATACATTTGTAGGGAAAATATCTGCTTGTTGTAGACTGAGATCAGGGCCGGCCCTAGACCGTCTGGCACTCTAGGCAAGGCTATCTTCTGGTGCCTCTGCCCACACTGATAATGTCATCAAGTCATATGGGGGTGTGTGTGCCCAATGTGGTGCACCCAAAGGCCAGCACCCTAGGCAGCCACCTAGTTTGCCTAGTGGCAGGGCCGGGGTTAAACAACTTCTACCTGAAATGTTGAAGAGAGCTATGCATACCCTTACTCCCTGATATTTTGCTGTTTGCTCTGCCTCCTATAGGAGCCATCATATAGTTGCCACACTGTGAGAATTCTAAAGGTGACCACAGGCTCAGAAACATTGAGGATTCCTGCTGTGGACGGTGGCCTTTAGGTAGACAGCTGAATACAGATTCTAATATGGACCACTGTTGGGGTGTAGCACTGTGCCACAGGAAAGCTGAAGGTGCACATTTTGTCAGGATTTTTTTTGCTGTGTGTGATCAGGAAGATCTTTTGTAATCCAGGGTCTATATTTACACTAAAGTTGCTTGGGGCACAAGGAAGGAAGCCTGCCTCTCACTCTTTGGAGTACTGGCTTAGGCTGAACAACCAGTTTAAAGGAATTCCCATCATCTGGGCCACAGAGCATAGTAAGAGATTTACTGACAGTGGCAAACCACGTCTACAAGCTTGGAAGGTATGCAGAGAGTTTAGGCAGATTTTTTTTAAATTCCATTACAAGTGTTTATAGCCTCATTAGGTCACATAGAACCAGTGGGTGTGACTGAGTGTGAGGAGAACCATTGCTGAGATGTGGGAGGAGGACTGCTTACTTCTGCCCCTCTGCTGGTTTGAATAGCTTACCACAAGAGACATTGGTGGCCAGATCAGAAGCCTCCCTGGTTAAGCTCTAGTTAACCCTGACACTTGATAGCGTCCTGTCACTTACTCAAAAGCTCCAAACGGAAACTTTGCAGTCACAGCTGAAACACATTCTATATGACAGCATTTTTGTTTGGCTGCAAGGCAAAAAGAGTGAACCATACTACAGAAATTAACAGAAAAAGTATTTTCTAAGATTAAAAGATTCTAGGCCTTTCAGAGTCACAATACCTCAAGGACCAGTCTTTATAAACTCATGTAGGCTGGAGGGAGATGAAATGGAGAAGCAGGACTTGCAATCTATTCTCAACCATGCTGTGAGGCTGCTGCTATAACAAGCTATCAGAAGAGTATAAAAGCATGCCGATCTTTCCTCTCCACTTGCTTATTTATTTAATTAATTTATCAAATTTATATTCCACTCCCTCTTCCCTAAATGGAACGCAGAGCAGCTAACTGCATATAAAATATACCCAATACAGAAACAATATGGAAATATACAATAAACAAACTGTAAAAATATAAAACAATTAAAAATCTATCCCCATTAAAATCTATCTACTATCAAGCAGGGTGGGATGTGTGAGGACACAACTGAAGCATACTAGCTGCCTGGTGGATCACAATCACCCAAAGGCTGCCAAAAAAAGAGCAGGCTTGCATGCCCTGCAGTACCTAGGGAGGCCCCACAAGGCATGCATCTCTTTAAGCAACTGGTTCCACAGGATGGGGCCCCTACTAAGAAGGCCCTCATCCTTGTTGACACAAGGTGGACAGTTCTTGGACTAGGGGCCTTCATTAAATGCCAAGATGAAGATTGGAAAAGAAGGGAAGGCTCATGCTGGGAGAGGTGGTCCTGAATGTACAAGGCTCCCTGGCAGCTTAGGGCTTTAAAGGTAAGCACCAGCATTTTGAATTAGCATCAGATACTAATTGGGTTCCAGTACAGCTTCCATAGGATAGGTATTATATGTGCAGAGCAGGACACTCCTATCAGCAATCTATAAACTGTGTTCTGGACCACTTGCAGTTTCTGGAGTTTTTTCAAAAATAGCCCTGCATAGAGCACAATACAGTAGACCAATCTCAAGGTGACCGTTGGGTGAATTATTGTGGCATGTTCCTCCCAAGACAGATAGAAAGTTAGTTGGTGGGCCCAGCATTGATAGTAAAATGCAGTCTTTGTCACTGAAGACACATGTTCATCCGTGGAGAGAAGAGAATCGAGCCATACCTCCAGACTCCTGACAAAGTCAACCATAGAAAATCCAACCCTATAAAGAGTCCCACCTAGGGCACCTCCCACCTTCCCATCTTCTGGCCACCTAGGGCACCTAGATTCTCTGGCCACCAAGGCACATCTCACAACTTACTCTGGTTTTCTTCTCCACCTGTGGGATGATCCAACCAGCTGTCAACAGATTTATAGTGCACCAAAAACCCCACAGTCTGTCAAACTCACAATAGTTCTAGCCAAGCAATGGACCTCCGCCCTAGCCACGCTTGTAGTTGTTACCTGACCCCCAAATCCCAGCCAGTTGTGATTTACAAGAGCTGTTGCCTCTGCTGAGATACAGTTGCAACTTCTGGACTCCACCTGGCACTTTTCCTGATGTTCCGGCAAGACAGTCCTAACAACACTTGTTCTGGCCTCAGTTATTACTCAGGTAATTAGCTCTATTGTGGTCTGCTGGAGCTGTTGCCTTTGTTGGGACAGAGTTTTTAAGGCCTACCACCTCTTCGTGTTAGTAGTCCACTTTAACACACTGGGGAAAGCTCAGGCATTTGACTTCAGAACATGTAGTCAGCTTTCCCAAAGGAAGAAGGAATAATTGAGATAAATAGTCTCACAGCCCCAGCAGCATAAGGAACTGAATTTGGGATTGGCTGCTTTGAGATTGGCATGTAGCTTTGGACTCCGTTTCACATTATGTCTTTCTTTAGCATAAAAGCCAGTTTCGCAGCTGAACATTTATTTAGAACTTTGTGAATCTCTTAAAGGATTGGATACTACTTGCTGACTGTTGTTTGGTGCAACATTTGGGTTTTCAGAACCAGTCACTTTTACTGTATGGAAGACCACAAGGTGATGGTGAAATAAGGATAACAACCCTGGACAAACGGGCAAGGCAAGATAGGTGAGAAGAGCCCAACCTTATTCTTTAATGCATGGTAGATACTCTTGTAATGGCTAAGACAAGCAAATAAGACTTGTTTTAAATTTTGGGAAAGGAAAGGTCCCCTGTGCAAGCACCAGTTGTTTCCGACTCTGGGGTGATGTTGCTTTCACAAGGTTTTCACGGCAGACTTTTTACGGGGTGGTTTGCCATTGCCTTCCCCAAAATTTTGGAAGACTGCCATATAAATAGCTCCTATCGTTGCTTTTCTTAAGTCCAGTCCAGTAAAGATCTTTTGAGTATAAGCTATTGAGAGGCAAAGTTCCCATTGTGTACCTAATGAAGGGAAATTTGACTAAAACTTTATAACCCCATAATCTTGTTGGTCTCAAAGGTGCAGCTGGACTCATGATTCCTTCATCAGTTATGTAAACAACAGCAGATTAAGAAGGGCAGATATTTTGGCTCTGAAGCATCACTTCCAACTTTTGACATTCCCAAGTGGTGAGAACTTCTAGGGCCAGTGCTATAGGATGGTGTTTCCACTAGATAAAAGAATACTGCCTCTTTATAAATCTTGTCCTATTTACAAACATACCAGCAGAGCACAGCTGAAGCAAATATTGTTCTTACAGCAGGCAAGAAGTTCACTGACCCTTGTATCAGATTCCCAGAGAGCAGCTGTCTGCCTGCAAGGGAGAATGAACCTATAAAAAGACAATGAAACATTCCTTCCTGTCCAGTCATTTAAATACTGAGTAAATTGCTGGAATTGGCCCATTGCCTATTGTTCTGGAAATCTGAGTCATCAGTTAGGATCAAATTATCTGGGAGGAGGCTCTGGGGTCCTTAGAGGAAATGACCCTTAATCAAATCCCTCTTAGGATGGGTTTTTGCATGATTGATAGAAGAGATGCCCTGGATTCCTTTGCTCTTTTGAGGTGACTCACTGTCTTTCAGGCTCCTTCTATCAGTTTTAGGCCCACACTGAGGTCTACCTGAATACAGAAAAGGGGGGACAAGTTGTAACAAAATGAGTCTTGGGGGCATCAATTTATTTATCTAATTTATATCCCACCCACCCCGCCAAAGGCAGGCTCAGGGAGGTTCACAAATTAAGGATCATGCAGTCAGATTAGCGTGACCGAACAAGATAAAACAACAGTAAAAACATAAGAACAATTATTAAAACATCCACAGGTGCTAGTACCTTTGTGAACCTCTTAAAGGATTTGAGCTTTGTGAACCTTCAATCATGCCCCTTTGTTTCTAGTTTTCTGATGATTTGTTAAAACAGTTGTGTCTGAAAGACATGATGGTTTCCCTCCTGCTTCAAATTAAGGTTCATTTTACTAATTCATTTATTGTTAATTTTGCTAGTGCTGGTGACTGATAGCTTAACACATTTTCACTGGATTCAATTTGTGTTACTATGTTATTGCATTTGTGCATCTACTATATCGATGGCTTGATTATTTTGTATTTTTAATTTAGGTACTTCATTTATATAATATTTTAACTCTGTACTGTGAGCTTCTTTGATTGCCTTTTTAATAGTATAAAGGCAGGACAAAAATTTCCTAAATATATACAAGAATTCTGCACGATCCTCCAATTCAGTCAGTAAGCATTGCACTTTGGCTTCTTTCTTGGTGCTGAATTCTCATATATAGATTAAATTTTTCCTGATCTCTAAAGGGTGCTATGCAAAATCTATTATTTGCAATAAAACTGGAAACTGAGAGTAGCACCACTGCAGCTAATGGTAACTGTTCAGTAAGGCACTGTTGCGTTGTATGTCCCAGAGAACAGAGGCCAGGGTAACCTGACATGATTCTTGATTCTGAAGTTTTATTGAGAGTGAAATTTCAGAACTGGAAATATCAGGAGTGTCTTTTGCACTATCAGTTATTGCTGGTTCCAGTTCCAGAAACAGCAACCATTTTATTGGGCTGGCAGTATCCAATGGTGTACCCCTAATATTGTTTCCAGCCAATCATCAGTAGTTCCCCAGACAATTTTCATAACTACAGATAATACAAAGACTGTAATAGGGAATAGAGACAGATTCACATCTTGCCCAGTCAAGATTCACACAAAGTTGGAGGCTATGCTTCCTATAGGTAACTGACAGTGCAGTCTGATGCAAAGTTACTTTGCAGAGGTGTACATTGTGTCTAATTTACATTCTTAGAAACTTGATCTCCTCTCAGCAGTTTAGGTCATATAATCAGATGCACTGTCAATTTAGCTTTAAAAATTGTTCATGTTATACAGCTTGCTAGTATGTCTTTATTCACACACATTGCCATTAACTACAATCTAAGCCATACTCTGCTTATGAATGAGTGTGAAGTTGTGAGTGTTTTTCTCCTTTTGGAAGCAGTGGAGTCTTGCATGTTTAGCTGTACACTTAGGTTTCAGTAAAGTCGATGAGACTTCAGAACGCTCAACACAAAGTACCATTTGCTGTTATGTCTTGCTATATAGCCATTTCCATATTCAGTGTAGAGTTGAGATAGCACTGCACTGCATTTTAGTAGGATTTTTTTTTTTTTTGCATCAAAAATGTCATTTCAGAGGACATGAAAAAGAGCGTTGCTCCTCTTGGAGGGGCAGAGGAAAACTCCTTTTGCTGTTAAATTGCAATCCATTTCCTGAAAAAATGCTTTACAAGTGAAGGGAAGGATGGCACTACACATATTTCATTCTTTTGTTTATATCTGTTCATGTGTCCCCAGAAGGAATACTGATATGGGAGCACATCTTACCACAAGGCACAAAACATGTGAAAAAGGCCCCCCAATTCTCTTCTGTGAATTTTAATGTATATTACTATTACAATCAAATATTTTCTATTAACAATGTATGCTTTCTAGGTGGTAATTGATAGTTGGCCTGTAGTAATGATATTTAATTTTTGACAGTTACAATGCAAATGGTATTTAGTATACGACAACTGACGTTCAGTGACATTTGATATTTGAAACTATTCAATTGACAGCTTTTGATATTTGGCAGCTGTCAAAAATCAAATGACCAAGAGATGTGGCCAACAATTTAAAGCACTCAACTTGCAATCCATAATGCAAGTTTCATATTTTGAGATAAAACTTCAGATTCAACATCCTAAATATGTTTTTGGAATCTAATTTTGAATTGCTATATTGAAAGCTTTTAAAGGCAGCACGTAGCCTTGATAAACTACATCTTGTTATATTTGTATTTTCATAGGCATATCTTCTTATTTGATTTGGCTGTAATTGTATGCAAACGGCGAGGCGATAATTATGAAATGAAGGATATAATTGATCTTCAGGAATACAAAATAGCCAACAACCCTACTACTGATAAAGAGAACAAAAAGGTAAAAAAGAAAAAAAAAGCGGTTAGACATAGTTATCGAGGGTAGATCCATCAGTGGTTACTAGCCATGGAGACTAAATGGAATCTCCTCTTCCAGAGGCAGTAAAGCTCTGAATACCAGTAGTGGGAGGTAGCATCATTGTCTGCTCATTTGTCTTTAAGGATAGCTGATTGTGCTGGACAAATGGCACTGTCGTAAACGAGCAGGACTAGTCATGTTCTCAAAATATATAACAGTTGCTTCATACCCAAGATATATCACCCTGAAATTCAGGAACCTCCTTTGGATAATGGTGTAATTGATAGTTGACTCCTACAAGAAAGAGGACTTCTGCAAAGAACCTGATCCTAAATGCAGTTAAATTGTCACATCAGGGAAGTTTTATATCCTTCATGTAGAGGAAGTCTGACCTTTCTCCATCGAATAGTTCTCAAGTATTTGTGAAGCTTTTTGAAATATATGTGAAGGTTTTTTGAACTGTGAAGTACAATATAAATTCTAAGCATTATCACTGGATCCAATGGTAATTTTTGTTTTTTCAATACCTTTTCCCTTTCACTGCTGCTTTTGCTGCATAGGGAAGTCTCCTAAAAGCAGAACGGGGAGAGGAATGGGAGGTCTGCATTGGAAGTGGGGGAACTGTAGTGGAAATCTGGTACTGGATCTATTACTAGAAATCTACTACTGAATCTGTAGTGTAAATATACTACTGGATCCAACCTTATATTATTTAATGGGAAACATAAAAATAGCAACAAATAACCTCAATCAGTTGTGCGGCACCACTTGCATTGTGTTTTCATTTCAACAGTGGTCTTATGGCTTCTACCTCATCCACATACAAGGACAGAATGGGCTGGAACTCTACTGCAAAACGAAAGATTTGAAGAAAAAGTGGCTCGAGCAGTTTGAAATGGCACTGTGAGTATTTCTGTGCACTGTGTGAAAATTTCATCAACTGAAAGCAATTAAATATTCCATAATCCAACAATGATTTTAATATTAAAGTAGTTCCTTTGCCATTAAAATTCATTTATAAAATACATGTTTTAAATGATGATACATATTGAAAATGCAGTTCTTCAAAGAAATAGAAGAGGGAGCTCTAAGCTCTCTTTTTTGTGATTCCCTTTCCTCTGTAGGCTGTGCCTTAGTGCTCTGGTATCTAGGGAAAATATTAATGGATTTAGCAATAAATATTTAACATAATTGTGGCTGATTTTGCTATCATTGCCTTGGTAAACTAAAATGTATTACTGAGGGAGATGGGGATGTTGGCCTTTTTCCTCATGGCTTCTAACTAATTTATTATGTAGCATTTGGATCAGGTTTCCTGGGTTATTAAATTTGTCTTCAAGGATTTAATTCCTCTCTTCTTAACACAAGAACAAAAAGAGTATTAGGTGCTATAGAATCTTTGTAGAAATGTTAAAAAATTATTCTGCCAATTTAAATGTTCTTTGGGTTCTCTGTTACCTTTCTTTTGCTAACTAATATTATACTTATAATGGTCATTCTTTTGATTTCTGATGAACAATCCAGTGCCAAACAAACAGAACAGTATAATGGAATAAAATATTGGTAGGAGCTATTCCATAGCAAAGAAAGGAACAGTTTCTATCCTCATGGTTTCTCTTGTTCTTTTCATACGTATTCAGAAGATGTATACTGATCATGTTTCATAGCAAAGGATTGCAGCTGTCCAGCCAGTTAATTAGAACTTATATTACAATTATTAAGTAGTTATTTATAAATTGTTCCTACCTTTGGATGTATATGTATTTTATGAATGGAAGCAGATAGCATCTAGCCTGGGGTAGTTTTGAATAAGCCGTGTCATTTAAACAGCAGTCTTATGGCTTCTGCCTTATCCACTTGACAGAGAACTACGCAGGTCAAGTACTGAGCTGAAACAATATCAAGCATGCTCAAGCCCTCTGCCTAATAGTGTATTAAAGCTGGAAAAGTGCCTGGTATCTTCCGTGTTACATTTGTTTTGTTTTGGTTTTTTATTGCTCAAAGATCTTTTCTTTCTTCATGTTGTCTCATTCTCTAGTCAGTTCCATAGATCTCTATTCTTGTGACTGCCAATGATTCTTTCTCACTCATGCACACACTTTTAATTCCTGACTTTGTCTAGTAGCCATGGCCTTCCTCCCTTGGGTTTCTGAATATGCTTGGTACCCTAAGAGTATACACTAATAAATCAAGAATGGCAACATCTGTATTTGGAGCCTCCACATTTGCAGTAATTTAGCTTAGACTTTGCCATGGATAATTGACTGATGGATAGTTAGTTTGAACTTTTATTTTGGTTTGTAGATGATTGTCCTGTATTCATGTCCCATAACTATCCAATTGTACTAACAATTTTGTAGATTACACCTGCTCCCTTCCCTGATGACTCTGCCTGAATTTTTGCATACAGGTGGCAGTATTTTTTTCTGGGAAGTTGGGTTTGGGTTTCCCAGACCCGACTCTCTTTTCCTTAGCCACACACCAGCTGTGGGAAATGTCATTTTAACATTGGCGGGTGCCTGATTTGGCTTGAAGAATGGCATGGAGCGGAAACAGGAGCCCCTGCTCCTCCTTCATTGCAGTTTTAAGCCAAATCAGGCACCCTTCTATGTGGCTGCAGGGAACCTGGGACCAACTTTTCAGAAAATATGTTGTTTAGTTTGGCCCTTAATTCATAGCAGAAGTATGATTTAAATCAAGATTTTCCTGATTCATAACTCATTGTCTTAGACACTCCTAGTATCTCCCTGTGATATAAGCATTGGTTCTTCTTGCACAAGACCTTTCTTTTTACCAAAGCTAATGCTTCATCCTATGTGTCTACAAGGAGATAGTGACTATTTGGTTATTTTCATTTGGAACTTTAATACATTATACTGTTCAAACAGCCCAGCAAATGCACTGAATGCATTGTAAGTGAACCCACACCACAACTGATGATCTAAGTGATTTACTTAGCTTTTTTTGCTGTTTTGATGAAGACTTTTGTGGGTTTTAATACATTTCAGTTGCCTGCTTTCCTGCACGTATGCTGTCAGCTATAAAAGCCTCATAGGCTTGTAAAAGTGCTGGGTGTTGTCCAACAATCACTGCCGCTCCTAACAGCCCTTTACTAAAGGTGATTTGTTGTTGTTGATTATCACAACTGAATAGAACCAAGGGATTTGGTGGTTCAGCAACTTTATGTGCTTGACTTGAGTGCGGATTGTATTTTGGCTTGGGCGCATGACAGAATATCAGTTTAGTGGTCTCAGCTGATGCTTCCCTAAGGCATGTCTTGTCCACACTGAAAACCGCATCACAGTATTACACCCTTCTGTGTGATTGGCAGCAGGTATACTGTTGTGTATTATTTGCAGTCTGCAATGTAAAATGGCAGCATGGGCTCCAAGTATGGGGTGACAGAAAACAGCAGCCCGTTGGCACTGGAGTGTACCTGTGTGATGCACACATCCCAACTCCCCCTCCCCTCCCCAGTAAGTTCCAGTGTGCAGTACCAGAAGCGATCTTGGTTAAGAAAGAAGCAGCTGGGGAAGGAACTGCTCTGAGCACACTTTGTATGATGGGGGAGGGGTTAGTAGCATGCTCATGGACTCTTGAGTTTTAAACTATACTCTATTTTTCATGTGATTTGTGGCATACTCACACATTCAAAATTTGGTTCTACCACTATAATTTCTTTTAGATTTGAGAAACTGTGGAGGGAGAAGCACATGAGTCTGGATTGAACCGCCACACATTAATTGATCACATGAACAAGCAATAACTTTTGATTACCTTTTTCTGGGTCAGTGTTAGTGATGGGCACACTGCTTTCAGCTTTGGTTTTGGAACTTATTTTATGAACTTTGTTGAGAAGTAAAGAAACTAATCTCTTTCCCAAGAATTCTGTCCCAGTTTATTATTATAGCGCACTGATTTTGCTGCACACATATGCAGTTAATCTGTTTTCCCCTGAGGAAACCACTTGCAAAGTCCATTTCTTGATTTAGTACATGCTATATTGCCACTTCTCCATGGAGTTTAGGATGGTATTTGTTAGTCTCATCTCCTCCTCTATTTTACCCTCACTACGTATGAACATATGAAGCTGCCTTATACTGAATCAGACCCTTGGTCCATCAAAGTCAGTATTATCTTCTCAGACTGGCAGCGGCTCTCCAGGGTCTCAAGCTGAGGTTTTTCACACCTGTTTGCCTGGACCCTTTTCTGGAGATGCCAGGGATTGAACCTGGGAGCTTCTGCTTACCAAGCAGATGCTCTACCACTGAGCCACTGTCCCTCCTTGTGAGGTAGGTCAGGTTGAGAGAATGAAAGGCCAGTCCAAGTCAGCTTCATGGCACAATGGAGATTTGATCCTGGGTTTCCCAGATCCTGGTCCTGTGCTCTAACCACTACATCATACAGAATACTGGCACTGAGTGGTTTTTAGATCTGGATGGTGGACTGCAACTGTACAAAATGACTGCAAGAACTACTGAGAGAACTAGTTAGCTGTAGTTCTTTGTCTTAGCCGAGAGAATGCAAGAGATCGTGCAGGCAGTATGCAAGTCAGAGATGTAAACTATTGATTTACTGGCTTCATATTTTCTGTACTGCCCCCAAACACATCCTTCCTTCCTTCCTCTTTTTTTTTTGCTATGCAGTGAACAGATGGTTTCATTGAGCTGTGCACAACAACATCCGGATAGCTTTGCTTGAGAGCCTGCGGACGCTTGACTTGGAACTTATCAGACTGTGAACTCAGCATGCAGTTTACCAACAAAGCTTTCTGTCTCAATTCATTGTGCAGCATCTTAAGCTTTCATTTAGGTTGAATTTCACCTGTCATTACTATGACTGCTTCCCTAATTTCTTTAGGGTCTTCCTGTACCTTCTCACAGTCCTTCCTAATCCTCTGTACATTTTAGCCCATCAGCACAAATTTTCCACTTCATTATTCAAACCTTCTTCCGAGCCATTAAAATAAAACCAAACATTGTTATGTATTCATACAGTGAGGCCTTCTTCCAAGATGTGCAGAGGAAAGGCTATTGCAGTAACTTGCACCATGATGCTTGCCAGTTAGCAGGTTGTAACTCACTGTATACTGATGGCCTTATTTTTTAATTTTTATAGTTAAGTCTTGCTCTCTGGATGGGCCTGTCTTTTGGTAAACTACTCCTTCCACCCTGTATATAATAGAAAATCTCAACAAAGGCTTCCTGTTTTCTTTGATAGGATTATCCCAATTTGAATAACTCTCTGCCTATGTTGTCCCAGTCTTGACTTGCTAAGCATAAATGTCAGTATTCTCTGTTAATCTTTTTCATTGGATTGTACCACTTTAATCTGAGGAAGTTACCCCTTTTTTAAAAGCATCCCTATGGCTTATTACTCACAAATAGAGGTGAAGTTGTAAATTTGTATCTGGACTTTACCACTTTAATCCGCTTGTGAGGATTCATATGACTAAATGGTCTTCTACAAAAACAGACACCCCCCTGCCCACTGCTATATGCCAGGGATAAAGGTCATCATTCTAGTATTTGCTCAGACATGGCAGTCATATATGTTGGGAATCCCACCCCCCCAGATAGAGCTTTAAATATCAATACTACCACCTTAACTTGATCCCAGAAATAGATTGTAAGCCAGTGCAGATGAATCGAGACTGGAGAGACATGGATCCTCCGTATGACCTACTCCAGACAGCATTCAGTACCAGTTGTAGTTCTGGACACTCTTCAAGGGTAGCCCCATGTACAGTGCACTGCAGTTATCTAGTATGGATGTCACCAGGGCATTTACCGCAGGAAGGGCTGCAGCTGACCCATCCAACTGGTGGAAGGTGCCCCTGGTCACTGCTGCCACCTGTTTATCCAACTGGAGGTCTAGCATCACCCCTTCTCAGACTTTGAACCTGCTTTTTAAGGGGAGTGAATCCAGAGCAGGATAGACCTCAGCACCTTGTGTTGGTCCTTTCTGTCATCAGTAAAACTTCTGTGTTGTCAGGATTAAGCTTTAGTTTATTAACCCTCACCCCAGCCCCTAAAACCCTCTACATTCTAAGACCCAGATTACTCATGGAATAATTTTCATGTACATCTCCCAATGTTTTAAAATCAGGAAATAATCCCTTTCTCTGGGTGTTAAAACCTGTCAGAAGGAAGGTAGTTGCTGGTGGTAATAGTTCCTTTTTTAAAAAAAGTGACCCCACCTGATTGTGAGATTCCTATTAACAAAAAATACATTGGATGTGCTTTGTCAGCCCTTTTAAGGGATCCATAAAAACCCTTTCTGTTTAAACATTCTGCTGATCTACAGATGCTTGGGTGTTGCTGATTATATGCTGCCTCCTGTTTCATGTTGAACATGAAATTTAATATGCATTTAAAATTGTTTATGTTTTTATACAGGGTGGCTGTTTTTATTTGTATTGTGAACCTCTTTGAAGTTACCAGTAAAAATCACATTGTATATTTCCAAACAAGCATTATTTTCTTTAGAATGATATGGTTTCAGGGAATTCTACAAAGACAGCATTTATGCTAAGGATTAAGGGGTGACATGATAGAGGTTTATAAGATTATGCACGGGATAGAGAAGGTAGAGAAAGAAGTACTTTTCTCCCTTTCTCACAATACGAGAACTTGTAGACATTCAATGAAATTGCTGAGCAGTTGGGTTAGAATGGATAAAAGGAAGTACTTCTTCACTCAAATTCACTGCCTAGGAGGTGGTAGTGGCTGCAGGCATAGACAGCTTCAAGAGGGGATTGGATAAACATATGGAGCAGAGGTCCATCAGTGGCTATTAATCACAGTGTATTGTTGAAATTCTCTGTCTGGGGCAGTGATGCTCTGTATTCTTGGTGCTTGGGGGGGCACAGTGGGAGGGATTCCAGTGTCCTGGCCTCCTGATGATGCCTGATTTTTTTGGCCACTATGTGACAGTGTTGGACAGGATAGGCCATTGGCCTGATCCAACATGGCTTCTCTTATGTTCTTAAGGATGCCATTCTCTGTTCCCATGTGCTGTTTATTTATATTTATTCATAAATTGGGCTTTAACTGAGCAAAACACTCTCATCTATCTTCCATGCTAGGTGGGTTGGAATCACTGTGGACTAAAGATAGGTACTGCAGATGCTGAATGTCCATCAGAATACCAAGAGCCTTGCTGGAGAGACTACTGGTCTATCTAGTCCAGCATGCCATCTCATACAGTGTCCAACCAGTTCCTTTCAAGAGCCAGCAACAGGGAACAGAGACCAAACCCTTTCCCTAATATTGCCTCCTGGCACTGATATTCAGAAGGTTACTACCTCTGAATGTGGAGGTTTCATTCAGTCACAATGGCAAGTAGCTAGCTACTAACAGACGTACCCTCCATACAACAAAAATGAAATTCAGAGAGGATTTTGTATATCCAGAGGGACACTTCAGGTATTCAGAAAAATGTGACTTTTCACAGTTATTCTATTTTTTTTGTGGGGGGGGGAACCCTCCAAATTTAGAATTTTCCTTGTTGCTGCTGTGGCAGCTGAAATAGTGCATTGGCAATGGGTCTTCTACATGGCATGTTTCTCTATTCCAGTACCCAGCAATTGCCACCCCTGGCACTACAAGAGCTTTTTCAGTTCTTTTAAAATATCAACAATTATATTGTTATGATATTAAAATAATCTGTGTATCAGGTTCTTTGAATTCCCAGTTTTCATTTTTTAAAAAAAAATGTCTTATGATTATATATGCTTTAGAAAACAAAAAAGCCTCCTAGTCACAGGTGGAGGAAATGGCTACCGTGAAGATGGAGGGAGGGAAAATGGCTGCCATTTGGGTGGAAAAATGTGAACTTTCCTTCTCACACAGCAGCCATCTGGGCTTTGCTGCACTGTTTCACTAAACTTTGCAGCCAAATAAGTTTTGGAAAGATCAGAGAAGCCAGAGAAATGCTGGGAGGTCACAAATGCTGTGGGGTTAGCCGGAACACCATTTCCACCCCCTCAAACCCTCCCCCACTTCCCAACAGCATCAGACTTGGGACAAATAATCCTTGCAGATATGGCCTTTATGACTGTATATGTGCATGGGGATGACAGTACTGGGAATTGTCTAGCAGCATCAGCCTCTGCTGAAAATGAGCTGACACCAGTCCCAGAATCTTTAAAGGTGAGCTGTGGGGGACGGTTGACAGCCTGAGCCTGGCAACTGTCAGGAAAACTTGAGGTGGGGACATGGGGTGGGTGAAATGTCACTGTCCGTGATGGCACTGTTACTGACATCGCTACATCAGTTCCAGGTGCAACCCAGGAATTAAAAAGGTAAACTCTAGAAATCCATCAATTCCTGTTGCCACTTTTGGGTTGTACTCTGAAGTGATGTAGCACCATCAGTGACTTCAAATCTTTTCTTCCTGCTGGAACAACGGGACAACAGAGCTTGTCAGTGGGAGGGAGCCGCTAGAGCTGCTCGGCTGGAGGCCTCCAGCAAGTAGTCTGTCGGGGGGAGAATAAAACGAGAACATTGTTTGTGTTGCCTCCCCCATCTCCCTACCGCCAACCCTCTCATTGGTTACCAGGCATAGCCAGGCAAAGGCAACCTTAGCAGCAGCCAATACTACTGCTGCTGAACCAGGTAGTAAAAAAAAAGAAAAGACGACTGCCTTGGGCTTCTTCTTTCTCTTGCTGCTGCTGGCTCCCATTGTGTCCCTGTTTTTTGAAATAGGAAATATGAAGAGGGGGGTGAGAGGCAATGTGCAGGATGAAGGGGAAACAGTATGTGTATGTAGGGAAATGAAGAGAATGAGGGTGTGGGCGATGTGAGCTTGGGAGAGAGAGGGATTGAGGATAGATGGGAAAAGGTGGAAAGAAGGACAATGAGGATTTGGATACAAGGGCTACAGCTGTGGCTGGAGTTCTCCTGGAATTACAGCAGATCTCCTCAACTACAGAGATCAGTTCCCCTGAAAGAAATGTCAGCAAAAAAAAAAGGGAGAAGACAATTAAGGAAGAGGGTTAAGGAGGAACAGACATAAAATAATGGATTGGACTAGATGACCCTGGAGGTCCCTTCTGGCTCCATGATTCTATGAAAATATTGTTGTGCATAGTGTGGGCTGAACTTGAAAGGAGAATAGCAATTGAGTCATAGAAGTGGGGAGTGGTAATGTTATGTTTTTTTAAACTTCCCATCGACTCCATGCTTCATGCCCCATACCACAGTTTCCATATAGGGTTGACTTTAAGGGTTACATGAAGAGGCAGATCAACCTGGGGGGGGGGGCAATTGTAACATCTTGCAACTGCTGAGTCTTGTAAATATTTGTGTGTACCTAATGGACATTTTAAATAAAGTCCTTATAGTTGCCATTTGGCTACTTTTTAATATTTTTGTTATTGTAATCCAGTTTGAATTCTGATTCTGTATTAAAAATAGAACACACATTTTAAAATAAACCTGAAGATTTCAAAGTAGTTCTGTGTATGCAGTGCTCCTTTTCTTCCAAAGCTACAATATCTGGTTTTATTTGATACACCAGTCTGAGAAAGCCACTTGCATATCGTAACAGGTCTTGTTTTTCTTGATTTATTCCAGGTAGGGTAGCAAGAAGATGCTTATTTTGTCTCCATTTCTTGTACTCTTTGCTTCTTGTTTTTGACTTATTGGTCAAGCTGAAGTCAAACCAATCTTTTTTTCAGTCATGGTGTGAAAAAATACATATGCATAGCAACTTCTGAGGGAATATTTGATCTATGACATATTGAACACTGACACATTAAATTAAAGCTGTTAATATTAATATCAATGCACACTAAAAGCTTGCATTATATGCTGAATTCTCTGAACAGCATGGGAAAGCACTTCATGTTTAACTGCTCGATGGATCTACATTTAGTCTTGCTTTTATCATGCTGAAATTCAGTTGTACTTAGATTTTTTTTCAAGAGATGTTCTGTCACTATTTGTGAAAGTGATTTCTAAAAGAAGTGGTGGGGGGTGAGAAGCAATCATTTTTAATTGCAGTGAATATTTTATTTTCTCTCTTTGATGGCTATATTTTTTCAATTATAGGTACTGTAGCAGGAATGTGTAAGGGGAAATGTGTTCATGAGAGAGAATGGAGCTTCCTTTTCTGTTGTGTTAGCTAGTGGTGATTTAGATAGTTCAAGTCTGGAGCTAGGTGCTGGACAAAAAAGGTAACTTAACCTTTCTCTCCGGTTGTCAAACAATTAGTTTCTATATAGATAAGAGCAAGAATTTATGGCAAGGTATGAGCTTTCATAAGCAGTGACTCAGAAAAGCTCATACCCTGCCACAAATTTTGTTAGTCTTTAAGGTGCTAATGGACTCTTGATCTTTTCTGCCACTACAAACAGTCAAACACAGATAGCCATTTTGATCTGTCTGTATAGATAACGTTCCTTGAAATCCATGGCTGGTTCATCCCAGCATTTTAAAAATGTGATATCAACAGTGTGAGAATCTGATTGGGATCATGAGGGAAAAATGGGCGGCCTTTTCCTCTATCTGGGTGATTTTACTGGTTCAAGTGCACTGCTTCCCACCATGCAGTAATTGTCAAAGAGGAATAAAAGATGGTCAAAAGATAGTAGTCCTCCCATTTTTAGGGCTAACCATGCTTTGGTTTTGTATATCATATTCACTCAGCAACAGTCACATAGTAGAAGAGTTAGCCTCCACTCCGGTGTAACTCTGATCTGAATAATTCTAATATTAACTAGATATCATGGTTTGACTTGGTATGGCTTTGTCACATTTTTCCTGCCATAAAGTTCAAGGTGCTTGATGTTGAACAGCCCTAGCATCTAAGAGATTGTGGCACTTCTGATACATTTTTAGTGGCTCTAATAGACTTTGCTATTGTTCAATGAATCCCTGTTGCTCCGGGGGAGGGGGGTGTTGGGGTTAGATTCCAGTTTTCAATAATATACTTTGGTATTGGCATAGGGAAAAAAGGATAACACGTCCTTTTTTTTTGCTGTCAAGTCACAGCTGGCAACCCCATAGGGGTTTCTAGGCAAGAGATGTTTAGAGGTGGCTTGTCATTGGCCATTTCTGTATAGCAACCCTCCCATCCAAGGGATCTCCCATCTAAGGGGTAGAAGGTGCCCACCGACCCTTTCCTCAAGCAGTAGGCTGTTTTCTGGAAAAAATTCTTTGAGGATTGACAAACCCTCACAAGCAATATGTGCTGCATGATGGGGTACTATAGCAACAAAGGGGAAATCAAGTAAAATGGCCTCTTTCCCTCTGTCCTGAAGATGCAGAGTTGCAGGCTATAAAGGGGAGAGGGGAAAAGAGACTATTCTGTATGAACCTATACAGGTTCTGCAAAAAGCTATAAGGATAATTTTAATTGTAAAGTTAAATGCATTTTCTACTCATTATATTTATTCAAAAGACATTTAGAGCTTGTTTTGCCTCCTTGTTAAATTGCTTTGCTCTGTGAACATTTGTTGTTGTTTGAACTAGGGACTCACCCTTGGCCTGTTTTCTGTCAGCAGCTCCTTCTTGCCTTTAATTTCCCCAATAAAGTATAGGCCCCATGCCTTGTTTGGGTTAAGTCTTGCATGCCCTTGTAACCCAGTTTTCTGTAGATGATAAATACCTGCAAAATCTAAACTGAAGCATTAGTTTGCCCTACCTTTTCTGAGGCGCTAACAAATTACGATCAATGAGACAAAAAGAAGTTTGGGAGTGGAACATAACAACAGGACGGGAAAAGAATGAGGAACTCTGTCTTTTCCCCTACTATACTAGCATCTTTATCCTTACTATATTACCGTCTTTCTCCCCCTTGACCTAAGCTTGCAGGTTTCTGATGCAGCCCTTGACTTTTAATCCTCAAGGGAAAATAATGTGCTTATGTGATCCTTCTAATTTGACACAAGATGAAGGGCTAAAATTATGTTTCTCAATTTACAATCAAACTAGCTCTGGACATTTAAGTTCTGCACATTAATTTAATCACTAGCATTTCTGAACAGGTATACAGGTCATGGTAAGTGAGGGCTTTTTATTGATGGTCATTTTGGTTTGTCATAGAATTAAAGTTAGAATATAGCTTATTGCATATGCAGAGCACAGTATGCAGCTGTCCTTTTGATAAATGTGAATTTAGTAGCAGAGCTTAGTAATGCGTCAGATAACTTGCAAAGCAGTAGTTGCCCAAAGTAGGGTTAAAAACTCAGTTATTTAAAGACCAAGTAAGAACAAGGTAGATGCAGTTTGATGAGGTCTTTATCCAGCAGTGGATTGGTATGAATGAAAAATGGTTCCTTCATATCTCCTGGTTATTACAGTCTATTGATTGTTACATGAATAAATCATTGTGAACCAGAATTGTTCTTCCATAGGAGGAAAGAGGCTAAAACTCGGTCATTAGCGTGATTGAAACAATGCACTACATATCTGGAAAGCTAGCAAGATTAAATCCTTTAATCTTTAAAAGGGCAGCCATCCTATGATCAAATAAGCAAATTTCCTAGCAAAGTCTTAGAAGTAAATTGCATTCTCTTGATCAAAAACACAGTTTACTTGCGATACAGTTAATTTAATTAGGCAACATGCCTGTCTGCTAAAGATCCTTTGATGTGACAAATCTAGGATTCATGAGTATTAACATATGGATGCGTGAATCATTCATTCAGTAAACCCTGTTCTTAAGATTTATAAGGTACAGATTGAAAGTCCTAAATGTAAGGAAGGGGAGTGGGGATTAAGGTATGGGGGGATGATGAAAAACCCCTCTTCCCTTCTTTGTCTTCTATGTGTCTTCTATTAACATTATCTGAACTAAGACTAAGACCCCTTGTGGTGAAAAATAGAACAGGCTGTGGGCAAGGGCCCCCCATTCTTGCTGTCTTCCCTCCCACCTACCCAAAGGAAGGCATTCACTCCCTTCCACCCTTGGTGTCTTCCCTCCCACCCACCCCCAACTTCCATTCCTCCCTCTCCGACTACCACCCATCCCACCCACCTCTTCCTCTCAACTATCCCCATACCCTTGGCATGCCACTACCCCCCCCCACCCATGACATTCACTCACCCCACCCCTGCTGTCTTCCCACCCACCAATCCTTGGCCTTCACTTGCCCCTTTTGCTGTCTTCCCACTCAGCCTGCAGCTGAATCAGATACAGGCTCCCCCCCACCCCCACATGTGTGTGAGTGTGTACCTGTGTCTTTGGTGGCTGAAAGCCCTGACAGAGGCCCAGAATGGAGATAAGGCAGAATAATTACGGGGGGGGGGGGGATGACGACAGTCATACAGACACTGAAGCTCAGCTTGCAGTGCATTTTGCTTGCAGTGCATTTTCCCCGCTTTTTCTGGTCATATTTAGCCTTGCAGCTTTTAGCATCAATGTGAGCTTGTGGTGTGATCCAGGTGTTGTTTTTTTTTGCCTGGCTTGCTTGTGTTATGGTATACCATAGAATATGTGCCTCTAGGTGGGGGAACTGTAGGGGAACTGATCTGACTTCAATTTTCTATCTTCTTTCCCTTCCCTGCCAAGGAAAAGTACAGTCTTTCTCCACAGTGTGGACCAAAGCAGGACGGAAGTGACCCCAACAGGATTCAATTTATTTATTATGTTAGATTTATATCCCGCCCATTCTGCAAAGAGGTGGCTAATAAAATAGAGGCAACATTAGTAAACAGTATTAAAACCATAACAATAAAACAATTAAATAAAATCACAGTTGTGCTACTACATCTATTATAACACAGAGTCTCCCATCAAAACATCCGTTTTCTCTGGGGGAACTGATCTTTGCCATCTGGAAAGCAGCTGTAATTCTGAGTGATCTCCAACCCTCACCTGCAGATTGGCAACAATGGTTCTCCTGAAAGAAGTGGCTGGTTTGGAGGGTGAAGTCTATGGCATTGTACCTGTCTGAGGTCCCACCCCTCCTCAAACCCCATCTTCTCCAGGCTCCACTCCTCATATCTCCAGGAATTTCCCAACCTGGAGTTGGCAACCTCATCTCCTCAGCAGCAGTAGCAAGCGGCTGGTAGCAAGTAGTCAACCTCCAGATGGAGCCTGAAGATCTGGTATCATAGCTGAACTCCAGAGAACAGATCTCTCTCATCCTGGAGAAAATAACTGCTTTGGAGGGTGAACTCTGTGACTTTCTGTATAGCTGAGTCTCTCCCTTCACTGACAGAGGCACCTTGATTGCCTAGCAACAGCCTTTGGCTAACAGCCTTCCCCAGTGGCCCAGTCCTTGTCTTTCCTGGGATGAGGCTGAGGGGAGGGGGGAGGGAATGACAGAAAAGTGGCAGCCACCATGGCCTCTAAAGAAATGCTCCTGGCAGGGCCAGGCCTTGAAGCCTACACTGCTGAGGAACTATGATCATTATAGGATCACTACCAGAAAAAAGCAAGATCCCACCTATACTGAAGTTGTACAGCACCTTAAAATGTATTTTAAATTGTTATTTTGTCATTTAAAATTGTAATTGTAAATGTTTTTGAACTGATTGTCAGCTGCCCAGAGTCCACCTGTGGAAAAGGCGGGATATAAGACTAAGGTAATAAATAAATAGTCACATTATCACCTTCATTCCCTGTCACTTCAGTGTTTCTGTGCTGCTGCTACTGCTTACTCCTTTTCTTCCAAATGGCACAGAGAGTGGTTAGGCAACAGAGGGCTGGAGAGAGGATTGTGCCCAGCCAATGGCATGCAAGTTCTCTTGAGTAGTGGTTGATGGGCCAATCACTGATAGAGTGCACACCACAGCCAATGGGAACACTGGATTTGGCCAGTTCCATTAGGGAATTATTATCTATGATGATAAAGATGGTTGGTAATGTACTTACCCCCATATTTTATGTGACTCTGATGGCATACAAGAGGATCTGCAAATTATAGATCAGGGTTAGAACTGAATTTAAAAAATCTTGATTACAGTCATTTATTCCTTCAGACCAACACGACTACCCACCTGGATCTATCTCCAATCTAATTAGAGAAGTCTGTCTGATATCTGTTTATGTAATTTAGCTGATGTCATCATTGATGAAAATTTCTTTGCCAAAGGCTTACTTACAAAGACAGTTTCCCTGCCAGCCATATGTTTTCTCTGTTTAAGGGTCTTATACTTTTGAGAGTTTTCTGGTAAGTATCTTTGTTTCTGAGATCCAGAAATGGTGCCTTCTTGCAGGAACTGTTTATCTGACATGAGGTTGCTTAGGACCTGTGGAAGAGCCTTTTCAGCTGTTCCCTTAAACTTCCAGACACCTCCCTATAGGCCTTTGAGAATAAATTAAATACATTATTGTTCTGCAGTGCCTTTGACTGAACTGACTGATCACAGGATGACCCCTGTTGTGTCGGGGAACTTAATTTTTTAAAATAGCAAATACTTTAACTTACTGCCTTTAATTATAAATCTTTTTGGTTTTACTGTCAGTCACCTGGGCCAAAAGGCAGCATATATAATAAATACTGAAACAAAGTTTGAGTCCAGTGGCACCTTTAAGATCAACAAAGTTTTATTCAAATTATAAGCTTTTGTGTGGAAACACATTTCGGAACCTACAACTCCTTTCCACCAAGTTTTTCTGTGATTAGGACTTGGTGGAAGAGAGTCATAGGATCGAACTGCCTCCTTGGCCACTTCACGTTTCTTCGCTTCCCTCCCACTTTTCAAGAAGTATTCTTTCCCTAGCACCTGATGTCCTTAAGCTTGGATAAGGAAAATCTTGTCAATTTCCTGGATTTCTTCCCACAATTGTTGACATTACTGTCAATTATCTTAGTTCTCCACTTTCTAATGTTGGTTTTGTGGACTTGTGTCATGTATGCTGCATATTTTTGTATAGTTTTTGTATACAATTTATACCTTTCTTTTCTTTTTGTATACAATTTATACTGTTCTTCTTCCCTGACTTTTGGGACTGATCCAAAGAGTGAAACTCATTCTCCTCCTCTATCAGGATAAAGTGACTTTGCCTATAGGGGGAATAACACATCTTTCCTCACCTTTGCAAACAGCTCATGTTAAACTGTATTCCTAGTTGTTTGAATGAAAGTGGGGCCTTTTATAGATCCAGGTGGGTAGTCATGTTGGCCATTCTGAAGCCTTTTATATAACTGAACTGTATTGTTTGTAGAATATCTCCCTTAAACATTTCTTGTGAAATTTGATATGCATATTCAGATCATAAACATTAGCTATCTATCCTCCTGACTTTGAGGGGAGCAGAAGAGCCCACTGGCATTCATACATGATCAATCTAGCGGCTCATCATTACAGTTACTCCTGGGCAAACCAAAAATTTACTTTGATCTTAATCAATCCCTCACCTCTGTGGAGTTTATGAACTACCATGAGTCCAAACGTTGCCTAGAGGGGACTTGTTACAATCTCCCATGATTTTGGATCAGTGCAGACAACTTAGGCTAAGTGTAAGACCTGTTACTAAGCTGAGTGTAAGACTGGAAATAAAATGTCGCAACAGTCCCATGGTAGTTATGGTGACCATTAAGTCCTGAGCCACTCCAGTTAAGACAATCTTGTGGAGAGTAGTCTCACTGGAATACAGATCTCTGGAATCTCAGTACAGTCTGCCTGCAAAAGTTCAGATAATTGGACTGCTAGGTAGAGGGGTAGGTGGTACCCAACAGAATCTGTACTTGGTCCTATGCACCCAGCATTAGGAACTTGTTTTTGAAGCTGGTATTCTACCTGCCAGAGCATCTGAGGGAAATGATGAAGTCACAGCAGCACCCTCTTTTCAACCAGCAAGTTGTACTTGACATAGCTGGAAATACTCATTCCAGATCTACTTGGAGATCCTGATGATTCAAGACAGATCAGCCTTCTCCTGCAGGATTGGATCCTGGATGAAAAAGGGTTGTTATCTGGACTGAAATGGTATTCAGCAATAGCACATTTAGATCCTACAATTCCCTGACATGGTTAACAGGGTCAACAAGATTGAATGAGCGACTGGAGTAGGACGATCGCTGCATACATACTGACCATTTCCATTACCGGCTGTGTATCTTATATATCTTATAAATATGCTTTCCTTCCCCTTCTTCATTACTAAAATTCCTTAGGCACATGGTGGAGCTAAAAGACAGGGAGGGGAAATGAACATAATACCTGAAAACAGCAGTGGAGACCTACCATCTTCTCAGGCCTCTGATGTTTCAGCCACACCTTTAGCTGCTATTAAGTTTGGCGAGATATGTTGTAAAAAACAGTGTTTACGCCTTATCATTGAAATTTTTATGCAGAAAGGTATTTTTCTCTTAAATACACTTCCCCCCCTGTAATTGTTTGGGGGAAATTAATTAAATTGAAATTACTTGGCATCTAGGTGGGAAGAGGTGAGTTGTTAATTAAGTGCCCCAGGAAAGCAATTTTTCAAGATTTAATTGAAATGTTTGTAATGGGTTTAAGCAATGACTCTGCTGTGGCCTTGACATGGGAAGGTGAGAATGCGCATGGGTTTTAATTGCTGAAGGCTGACCAGTATTGAATAGCTGCTAGAAAAGCCAGTAGCTTAGGAAAAAAAGAGGGTGTGATGGGATGCAATTGCACTCTGCAAATTCCTCAGAGAGAGCAACACGATCCTTAGGAGAATTATTGTAGGCTGCAAACGAGTGAACATAATCAAACCAGTGACTTATCGGCTCTTTAATAAATTAGGGCTGGGAATGGAAAACTAGTTTTAAGAGGAAATCTCTGAAATTCTCTTCTCAGAACAGCTGTGGAAACCAAGTGACTTCAAAATTATTTTGTTTCAACCCAGAATTGTAAATAGCAACTCTGTTCAATCACCTGTGAACAATGTTCACTTCTAGGCAAGGAAACAGTATGCAGGTTAGCATTTTTCTCTGAGGTCATGAACGACTAGTATCAGTGGGAGTGCTAGTAATTTCCCCCTCTGCAGTACGGCCGCAGATTCGTTTGCAAAGCTGACTTCAAAATTTGAAAAAAAAAAAATAGTTTCCCAAATGCTGCTTTCTGCGTTATAGTTGCTGTATTAAAATTGACCAGGCACTTTACCCTTATCTGGAAGTGGGGCAAGAGTAAGAACGACCTGTTGCCCTGAGTTTCTGAATGAATTAGTGATCTGAAAGAGGCAAGGCCAAAGGAATGATGCAGCAGTTAGTCCCCCCTGAAGGCAAGTCATTGTACAGCATCTGAGTAGAGAATATTTAAATAATTGGTTGTGTGTCTGCATTGCAGATTATCACATTGCAATTTTAAGAGATACACGTCACTATTCTCCCCCCACCCACCCAGGGCTGACTGGAAGGAACGGCTAAGCAGTAAATCATGCAGAGATATAGCAGGGAGCCTTGTTGGATGTTTTTAGACTCATGAGAACATTTAATGAATTTATTTCTGACATCAAGAATCACAAGACTGAGAAACCTGTAGGGGAACACTTCAGCCCTCTGGATTATTTAGTGGGTGATCCTAGGCCCTAGAATACAATTTGTTTGTCTGTTTATTTAATTCAATTTATAGCCTTCTCTCCCTGAACCAGGCTCAGTTTGAAAATTACAGCTTGATGCACTTGCAATAAACCAAGATGCCAACTTTGCTGCCACATACATCCAGACAACACAATCACTGAACCTAACATCAACTTCACCATCTCAGGCTTATTCACATGCTCATATTCTAAGACTGTATATGCCATTAAATGCCAACAATGCCCTTCGGTTCCCTATATAGGGCAAACAGGTCAAACCCTACACCAAAGGATAAATGGAAACAAATCTGATATAAAAAAAACACAAGACTGAGAAATCTGTAGGGGAACACTTCAGCCTTCTGGGATATTCAGTGGGTGACATCAAAGTAGATGTTTATTGTAAAGGAATTTTGAGAATGGACTGGAAAGGGAGATTGCTGAAATTACAACACTCAGAACAGCCCCACCCCTGGACTTAACAGGGATATTGATTTATAAACTTAGTTTGTTTTCCTGTTTGCATCTGTTAAAATATCTTCATTATATTTTATGCTAATTTGCTGGTCAACCTCTCTCTTATATGTGTGGGCTAGTAAATTGTATTTCGATGTATCTGAGGAAGTATGCATGCACTCGAAAACTCATACCTTGAATAAACTTTGTTGGTCTTAAAGGTGCCACTGGACTCTAACTTAGTTCTACTGCTTCGGACCAACACAGCTACCCACCTGGATCGAGTTTGATGCACTGTCTCTGCACAGAGTAACTCTGCCTGACCACATTAATCAAATGTGAGATTCTTTGAATATGTAATTGGTGCTTTAGCGTGTTATAATATATAAGGGTTTTATTTTTAAATACCTCCAGTTGGTAAGAAAGATCCTGCTCATGTTGTAGCCTAATCATCCTAATACCAGTGCTGAAATACATGATGCTTCTTTCTCTAGTTGTCTTGTTAGTAGAAATATTGCATGGAAGGAGAAATATTTTTAGTGTTGTGGAATCTCTGCTGCAGAGATTTGGACACTAATTTATTTTTAGCAACTTGACCTTTACAGGAAAGAAGAGATTTTAGTGTCATTCTTCTCCAAAGGAATGCAACCCTTTGTATTGCAGAATCTCTTTCTAATCTATCCTCTTAACGCAAATGATCAAACACTGACACACTTTTAGGATGATGCATGTTTGGGCTATGCATGATGGAGTGTTACAGATGGAAGTACAGTTGCTTTCTGTTGCAATCTCCTTGTAATTGCTAACAGCACTGTATAAATTCTAAATGGATAATGGGTCAAGCCAGTGGTGTCTAGTGCATGGAGACCATAGTCTAACAACTGCTAGAACAAAATGCAAACTTCCTGTTGCAAGATGAGGTTGCCAGGTTCTCTTGGGCCACTAGTGGGAGATGGGAGTGTAGGGTTGCCAGATCAACTTGGAAAACTCCTGGATAATCAGAGCCTGGGGAGGATGAGGACCTCAGTGAGGTAAAATGCCAGACTCCCTCATCAAAGCATCTCACAGAGGTCTGAGAGAGAGCAGAACAGAGCAGAGCAGCTCTGATAGCTGAGACAGCTGGAGAAGTTGCTGAGAATTTCTGAGTTTTGAAAGACTTCATTCTGAGGTTTGTGGGACTGCTTAAAATTGAGTTGTGATAGCTGGGGAACTGCTGTTTGTTTGGTTGAGTGGGCTAAAGGTGAAAGTGATTGAGAGTGATTGCTGCTGATTGCTTAGGAGTGGCTCTGCTCCACCCTCTTTGCATTTTAAGCTGCGCCTTGCCAGAGAGCTAAAGGGCTCTTGGCCTGTGGCTCTTCGCCTAGGGGCTCTCTAAGGACCAGGAACCCAGATCCCTAATTTCCTTGTTCTCTCAATAAGGTAAGTTGACCCTCCAGAAGGGGAGCCACTTAAGCAAACAACATTTAAAGAGGATTGTATATTTTAATAAAATATATATATCATGAAGATAGAATGCCAGCAGGGGGGTGGGGGCTTTCCAGTGTTTTGCACTGTGTCACATGTATGACTATCTGCCCAAAGGACAGAAGTCTTGGGTGTGTGCTCGATGCAAGGAGCTCCTGGTCCTCAGGGAACGAGTTCGTACCCTTGAGGCCGAGGTGACTGCCCTGGAGAAGCAGAGACGGTCAGTTAGGCACTTGGGAAAGACTCTTGGGGGCGTATTAGATGAGCCCCGCTCTGAACGTAGCAGCACCGTTGCTGCCAGAGAGCTTGAGGGTCAAGAGGGAACAGGGCACCGTGCTGAGGATAAGGGGAATGCGCCCTCAGAAGGGACCTCTTCTTCGGTTGGTGAGCGGGAATCCTTTCGTGCCAAGGAACCATCCCTGGGCAGGGGAAGAGGGGGGGGTTGGTAGTTGGTGATTCGATCCTTAGGCAAGTAGACAGCTGGGTGGCGAAACCGCGTAGTGACCGTATGGTGACTTGCCTGCCTGGTGTGAAGGTAGTGGATATTACTCGTGTAGTAGATAGGCTGATAGACAGTGCTGGGGAGCAGCCTGTTGTCGTGGTGCATGTTGGCACCAACGATGTGGGGAAATGCAGCCGTGAGGTTCTGGAGGAAAAATTTAGGCTGCTAGGTGGGAGACTTAAGGCCAGGACCTCCAAGGTAGCCTTCTCAGAAGTGCTACCTGTTCCACGTGCAGGGCAGGAGAGACAGGCACAAATTAGAAGTCTCAATGTGTGGATGAGAAATGGTGTAAGGAGGAAGGGTTTAAGTTTGTTAGGCACTGGGATGCTTTCTGCAACAAGCGGGAGCTGTACAAAAGAGACAGTCTCCACTTGTCCCTGGATGGAACCAGGCTGCTGGTGTTTAAAATCAAAAAGGTGGCAGAGCAGTTTTTAAACTAAATCTTGGGGGAAAGCTGACAGATGAAATGTCTCTGGTTTGGGAGGACTCATCTCAAAGAGATGAAGGGTTGGCTGCTATTTTTCTACCGGATAATGGATCAGAGTTGTCCACTGTGATGGTGACAAACAGTATGAACTGTCTGTCAGAGTCTCGAGGTGGCAGGAGGAAGGTGGCGGTCCTAGCTTGCCTGGGAAATTATAGATGTTTGTATGCAAATGCTAGAACTGTTCGAAGTAAAATTGGTGAATTGGAATGTTTAGTGTTGGGAGAAAACATAGACATTGTGGGAATTTCAGAAACTTGGTGGAATGAGGAGAATCAGTGGGACACGGTGATTCCTGGATACAAGTTATATCGGAAGGATAGGGAGGGAAGGGTTGGAGGTGGGGTGGCTCTGTGTGTCAGAGAGGATATACGGTCCAGTAAGACTGACCGAGGTCAGAGAATTAGATTCCCTTTTAGAAATGCTTTGGGTTGAAATAGAGGGCCCAAAAGGAAATTTAACTATGGGAGTTTGTTATCGCCCAGCAAATCAAAAGAGAGAGGACGATTATAATATGATGGAAGGCTTAAAGATAGCGGCTAAACGTAAAAACTGTGTCATAATAGGTGATTTTAACTATCTGCAGATTGATTGGGTCAATATGTGTTCTAGTCGAGAGAAAGAGATTGAGTTTCTTGATGCTCTCAATGACTGTGCTATGGAGCAGATGGTCTCAGAACCTACCAGGGGTGGGGCGATCCTGGATTTGGTCCTAAGTAATGCCCAAGACTTGGTGAGAGATGTGATTGCGCCACTTGGGAGCAGTGACCATAATGTTATTGATTTCACCGTTTGTATAAATAGGGAGTTGTCCAAAAAGACTGCCACAACCACGTTTAACTTTAAAAGGGGTAAATTCTCTGAGATGAGGAGGCATGTGAGGAGGAAACTGAAAGGAAAGGTAAATACGGTCAAAACCCTTGGGGAAGCTTGGAGACTATTTAAAACTATAATCCTAGAAACTCAGATAAAATACATACTACAAGTTAGGAAAGGCACAAACAGGCATAAGAAAAGGCCTGCATGGTTAACAAACAAAGTAATGGAAGCTGTAAAAGGTAAGAAGAACTCCTTTAAGTGGTGGAAAACCAGTCCAAGTGAGATTAATAAAAGGGAACACAGGCTGTGGCAAATCAAATGCAAGACTGTGATCAGGCAGGCAAAAAGGGACTATGAGGAGCATATTGCAAAAAACATAAAGACCAACAATAAAAATTTCTTTAAATATATTAGAAGCAGGAAACCAGCCAGGGAGGCAGTGGGGCCCTTGGATGACCATGGGGTAAAAGGATTACTGAAGGAGGATAGGGAAATGGCTGAGAAGCTGAATGCATTTTTTGCCTCCGTCTTCACTGTGGAAGATGAGAACTTTTTGCCCGCCCCAGAACCACTAATTTTGGAAGGGGTGTTGAAAGACCTGAGTCAGATTGAGGTGACAAAAGAGGAGGTCCTACAACTGATAGACGAATTAAAAACTAATAAGTCACCGGGTCCGGATGGCATACCTCTGAGAGTTCTGAAAGAACTCAAAGTTGAACTTGCGGATCTTCTAACAAAAATCTGTAATCTTTCATTGAAATCTGCCTCCGTTCCTCAGGACTGGAAGGTAGCAAATGTCACCTCCATCTTTTAAAAGAGTTCCAGAGGAGATCTGGGAAATTACAGGTCAGTCAGTCTGACTTCAATACCGGGAAAGTTGGTAGAAACCATTATCAAGGACAGAATGAGTAGGCACATTGATGGACACGGGTTATTGAGGAAGACTCAGCATGGGTTCTGTAAGGGAAGATCTTGCCTCACTAACCTGTTACATTTCTTTGAGGGGGTGAACAAACATGTGGACAAAGGAGACCCGATAGATGTTGTTTACCTTGACTTCCAGAAAGCTTTTGATAAAGTTCCTCATCGAAAGCTCCTTAGAAAGCTTGAGAGTCATGGAGTAAAAGGACAGGTCCTCTTGTGGATCAAAAACTGGCTGAGTAATAGGAAGCAGAGAGTGAGTATAAATGGGCAGTCTTCGCAGTGGAGGACGGTAAGCAGTGGGGTGCCGCAGGGCTCGGTACTGGGTCCCATGCTCTTTAACTTGTTCATAAATGATTTAGAGTTGGGAGTGAGCAGTGAAGTGGCCAAGTTTGCGGATGACACTAAATTGTTCAGGGTGGTGAGAACCAGAGAGGATTGTGAGGAACTCCAAAGGGATCAATTGAGGCTGGGTGAGTGGGCATCAACGTGGCAGATGCGGTTCAGTGTGGCCAAGTGCAAAGTAATGCACATTGGGGCCAAGAATCCCAGCTACAAATACAAGTTGATGGGGTGTGAACTGGCAGAGACTGACCAAGAGAGAGATCTTGGGGTCGTGGTAGATAACTCACTGAAAATGTCAAGACAGTGTGCGTTTGCAATAAAAAAGGCCAACGCCATGCTGGGAATTATTAGGAAGGGAATTGAACACAAATCAGCCAGTATCATAATGCCCCTGTATAAATTGATGGTGCGGTCTCATTTGGAGTACTGTGTGCAGTTCTGGTCGCCGCACCTCAAAAAGGATATTATAGCATTGGAGAAAGTCCGGAAAAGGGCAACTAGAATGATTAAAGGGCTGGAACACTTTCTCTATGAAGAAAGGTTGAAATGCTTGGGGCTCTTTAGCTTGGAGAAATGTCGACTGCGGGTGTTCCTCAGCAACACTAATCTTACAAAATAGTCAGGATTTAATGTTAAAATATTGGTTGATTTTCCTATCTGTTTAAGTCTCTCCCCTGCATCCTCAGTTGTATTCATTTACATTATTGATTCACTGTTTGCAAACATTTATGAATAACGTATGAGATTCAACCCTTTTATTTTCCTAGATGCAAGCAAATTGTTCCAACAGCCGTTGTCACATAGCAGGGCCTTCTACTGGCTTCCACCACTCTGTTAAGGGTCTGTATGGAGGGCCCAGAGTACCCAACCATTCTTGTCTTCCTTATTAATAGGAGACTTGAGAACTCAGGCAGTATAACAACAAAAAGAAGTTGTTTATTAGTGCTCTAAAACAATAAGTGGATGTTAAGATTTAGTGGTAAAGTGAATATGTAAACAGTTGGTGCAAATAAACAAAAGCCCTGACATGTTTAGCTAGACAGTTCCTGCTCTAATACCAAACTCACCACACTTCCCTTGGGTGAGAGATCTTTTTGTACTGTCTGTTCCAGAGAGCTCTCCTTCTCTGTCTTCAACCTCTCAGAGAACCTCTCTGCCTGCAGCCTCCCCAGGAAAGAACACACTGTCTGTGCTTGACCCTTTTTATGCTCTCTTCCCAGGTCCCACCCCTCTCTGGGCTAGTTTCCCTCCAAAACCTTGCCACCCAATCAGAGGGACAGAGGGGATCCTGGGAAATGGCTTTTCCCCAGTAACTCCTAGGCAGGCTTCTCTGGAGCTTGTAGGCCTCACTAGGCCCAGGATCATAGGGTTGCCAATCCCCAGGTGGGGGCAGGGGATCCCCCGGTTTGGAGACCCTCCCCCCGCTTCAGGGTCGTCAGAAAGCGGGGGGAGGGGAGGGAAATGTCTGCTGGGAACTCTGTTATTCCCTGTGGAGATTTATTCCCATAGAAAATCATGGAGAATTGATCCGCGGGTATCTGGGGCTCTGAGGGGGCTGTTTTTTGGGGTAGAGGCACCAAATTTTCAGTAGAGCATCTAGTGCCTCTCCCCAAAATATGCCCCCCCCAAAGTTTCAAAAAGATTGGACCAGGGAGTCCAATTCTATGAGCCCCAAAAGAAGGTGCCTCTATCCTTCATTATTTCCTATGGAAGGAAGGCATTGAAAAGGTGTGTCGTCCCTTTAAATGTGATGGCCAGAACTCCCTTTGGAGTTCAATTATGCTTGTCACAGCCTTGATCTTGGCTCCACCCCTAATGTCTCCTGGCTCCACCCCCAAAATCCCCAGATATTTCTTGAATTGGACTTGGCAACCCTACAGCATCATGATAGCCGTCATGAACTTTCACAAATTAGTGGGTTGTATCCAGACTAATTTTTCTCCTTCCCGACCATCAGCCATCCTACCTTTATTTGTTCCCATGGCAGCCTCTCCCTGGGAAAACTCTGGCCCACTAGCTCAAAGTTGCCTGAGTCAAGGCCAGTTGTGCAGTGGCAAAGCTACAAGGACTTGCAGGGGGTACTTCACTTTTCCGTGTATCCCCTCCCCATACTATTGTCTCTTTCCATCCTGGCAGCCTGCGTATTTCATTTTTCCGTGCTTCCTTTTCTCCTTCCCAGCCACCAACCAGCCTACTTTGTATCTGCCCCTCTTATTCAGTTATATTTATTATTTATTTACTTCATTTATATCCTTCCTTTCACCACAGTGGGAACCCAAAGCAGCTTATCTCAGTCTCCTCTCTACCTCTACCATTTTATCCTCACAGCAACTCTGTCAGGTAGGCTAAGCTGGGAGCCCAAAGTCACCTGGTGAGCTTCCGCAGCAGAATGGGAATTCAAACCTGGGTCCCTCAGATCCTAATCTGAAACACTGTCTTTGGTGGGTTCTGCTGCTAAACAGTAGGTAGCAAGCAACCAGGTCTGGATGAGTTATGCAAGTCATGTGCTGGCTATTTGCCTCGTGGTTGCTGACTGATCTATCCCAATGAGTCCTCCCTCAAAGGCCAGAACAGCCCTGGAAAGGGCACTGCCCCTTTCCTTTCGCTTTTCTGATAAAAACCAAGAGTTGAAGGCAGGCAACAGTGTTGTAGTTGCCTAGCAATGGCCTCTGAGAGAGCATTTGTTTCTTAAAGCGACAGGTACTGTTTCTGTTAGTTTGTGGGATTTTAAGCCCCCAATGTATTTTTTAAACAAGATTTCGGATTCTTCATACAAACCTGGAACATTTGTCAGGTTTGTATAAAAGATACAGATGGTGTGCACATTTCCAGTTCTGCTGGTGGCTTACCACAGATGTTTGATACAGACTAGTAATCGAGGTACACATGCATGTATGAATGGGCTTTCATTGACTTATATCTATGTCAATTAAATTGACATACTAAGATTTAAATGATTTCCATTAAAACTTTGATTGTGAGAACAGTCTTTAAGAAAGTATAAAATGCTGTGAATGTAACGGGGGAGGGGAGACATATTAAAATAAGGAAACATTTCAGAAATCCTCACTAGTGGATGTAACACTTGAATAAATTTATGATTTGACACATCCTGCTCTTGTGTTTCATATCACATTATTTCAGTCTCATCAGATGTGACATATAATTTGAATGCATAAACCACTGTGACACAATGCATAATGCCTGGTCAAATATTGAAAAGAGTTTTCAAAACCACAGTTAATGCAGAATTATATTGTTTTGATAAGATTTTCTCTTGATAAGGGATCTAGTTCATACAGAACACCGGAACAGACAATAGTGCCCTATCACTGATATCCACAGCATTTTGCATATAAAATCACTGGAACTCACCAACTAGAATGGCACACCAGATACAGTACAACTGCAGAGTACTTTTTTTCACCCGACAACTGGTTGACTGAATAGGTTAGACTGAATGAGAGTGATTAGCCCAAGGTCATCCAGTCATCCAGCTTCAAGGCTGAGTGGGGATTTGAACTTGTATCTTTCCACTCCTAGTTTGACACTTCATCCACTGCACCATACTGACTGCCTTTGCTTTTCTTGCAAAGTGATAATTTTCGACTGTTACTATAGAGAAGATCAAAATTACAATGGTTTAGATGACTGGCACAGTTCAGGGTTGAGGTCGTCCAGTTTGTTGATCTTCTGGTGACTTACCTTGATGTGCAATATAGTGTGTCTCTTGTGACTTGTAAAGGTTACAGACCCATGAAAGAAACTCCTTCTTTATCATTCTTCCCATTTCAAATGTTCTGTCTGCAGAAATGCGATGTATGTATCTAGTGAGCTTGAGAATTAATTTTCTGTATGTTCCTTTGGTGGGTTTTTACACTTTTAAAATCTTTCTGTTCATTTACTAATGTGATGAGGGTGAAATACAAAGCTATGAAACACAGATTCCACATTGTGACACAAACTACGCTTTGCTGTGAGTGGAAATCAATGTTGGCATTATAAAAATTGCACATGTGGGTCACACACATAAGGGTAATGTGTTCCATTAGTAGCTGGTGTGTTCATTTCCAATTGCTTATTTAGACAGGTCTGTTCGCAGTTGGCAATTTAAGCAAATATAACTTTGCTGGGAAATCTATACATGAACAAATGACAATTTAACCAATACATTTCTTGTTTGCATTGCTGCCATGTGTTCTTCCACTTAGCCAACTATTAACATTCAGCTAGGCATCACGGGTAGTTAAAATGAATGTTGTCTTTTGGGAATATGGAAATACCCTTTTTTTAGTTCAAATGCTGGCTATTTAAAGTTATTGAACAGACAGAATTTGAGCTAACTAATGAACAAGGTGCTCTGTAAGTGGATGAAGAGAGAAAATGCTTCAAAGATGAGATGGGAGTAGGCAAAAACAGGGATATAAATAAAGAAAAATAGGCTTATTTGTAGCAAGAACTCCTTTGCATATTAGGCTACACCCCCCAATGTAGCCAGTCCTCCAAGAGCTTACAGTAAGCCCTGTAAGCTCTTGGAGAATTGGCTACATCAGGGGTATGTGGCCTAATATTCAAAGGAATTTCTACTACAAAAAAAGCCCTGCTTATAACTAACATGTTCCTGAAAGTGGGAACATTTTATTAAAGGCCCAGAATGGAGAGCTTTATATAAACTGGAACATATAAACCAGTTATTATTTTAATTTTTTTAATTGCCAGGTAGCAGAACACAATATGAATAGTTCTTTTGCAATCATATTTAACTAGTTTATTTGTTTATATGAGTGGTTCAATTGTGGCTACAAGTATTGCTTGTCCTAGGAGTGCTAGAAACACCTCCAACTTCCAGAAACTTTGGCTACAGTCTTAAGAACACTTTGCTATGAATAACCACTGAATTAAAAGTGTTTATCTCTCTGTTTATTTTATTTATATCCCACCCTGCAACCCAAAGCAGTTTTCATTGTTCTCTGTTTTATTCTCACACAACAAGCCAGTGAAGTAAGTTAGGCTGAAAGTGACTCACGGTCACTCAAGATTCCTTGGCATGAGTAGGGATTTGAACAGGGGTCTCCCAGATCCTACTACAACATTCCTCCTACAACGCACTAGCTATGTGTCCTGCTTCTGAGTAGACCTGTTTAGGATTGCTCCCTTTATCATTTTTTTCTGTGCATATTATATGCAGTTTCTTAATCCTGCCTGATCTGGTTTTTTTATTCCTGTTCCTGTGTATATTTTTGCCTGATCATTTGCTTTAATGGTGTTACAGCCTCTGATGCTGATTGTTGAGCTCTTGTGAAGATGAAATGGTCATAACAAGCTGCATGGAATAATTCAGCATTTACAGTACAGCTGATGGCTGGAATTAAAATCTTATTTATTTCCGTATAAAAGCCTGTGAGCGTTAGGGCACCAAATTCCTACTCTTGATGGTAGGGAGTAGGGGCGTCAACTCCTCACTCTTGTGAGCATTAGGGCACCAACTCCCTGTTCTTGATGGTGTGCCCTTAACACCGGCACAGACTGTCAGGAGTTTGGATATGATTCTGGATGCCTCCTTATCAATAGAGACCCAGATCACAAATGTTGCCAAAGCTGACATTTTTCCAGCTATGTCAGGTGAGGAAACTGGTCCCCTTTCTGTCTTGTCCTGACCTAACCACAATAATCTGTGCAACAGTCACTGCCAGATTGGACTACTATAATTTGCTCTATGCTGGCCTAACCTTAGGGTTACCAAATTCCCTGTGGTCTCCATCGGGGGACTTTTTTCGTGCGTGCAGCACAATGACATCACCCAGAAGTTACATCATTGTGCCGGCGACGCTGCACGCCGGCTGCTCTAGGTGTTTCCTGGGAAACTCTATGGTTTTCCCAGATGCTCTAGCAATTTGGGAGGGAAAAACTCTCCCTTCCAATTGCTAGAGTGTTCGGGGAAACCATAGTTTTCCTGGAAATGCCTAGATTGACTGGCGTGCAGCATCACTTCCGGGTGACGTCATTGCGCCGGTGATGTCGGGGGAAGTACCCCACCGGCCCAACATGGGCCAGTGGGTTGGAAACCTCCAGGGCAGAAGAACTTCCTGCCTGGCCCGAGGGCTTGGCAGCCTTACCTAACCTTGAGATTGATCTAAAAACTTCAACTGGTCCAGTATGTGGCAGTGTGGATCCTGATATGAACATCACAGACAGTGCACATTCAACCTGTGCTGGCTTCCAGTGGAGTATCGAGACAGGTTCAAGGTTTTGGTACTGACCTTTGAGGCCTAGAGTGGGGCCATCTGGTATGTTTCCTGAAGAGTGTTACACTCTGCAGGGAACTCTCTATTGGTGATCCCCATCCCAAAAGAAGTCTGGCTGTCTTCTACCAGAGCCAGGGCCTTTTCTGCCCTGGCTCTTTCCCTAGTGTAACTCTCTGCCAAATAACATCCGTGCCCTGTGGGTGTCACGTTCTCAGGGTGCAGGCAGGCAGGAGTCCAAGGTCAAAGTCCAGGAAGTCAAGCAGGAGCCAAGTCAACAATGCAGAATCACAAACCAGAATCAGAAGTCAATGTCCAAGAGCCAAAAGGTCAGGGTGTTAAGGAAATCAAGCAGGTCAGGATCAGAAATCAGGAAGGAGCATGGATGCAAGCCAGAGAATAAACTTGTTGCTTCCCCAAGGTTACCAGGTCCTGGGTGAGAGCAATATGGGAGTCTCAGTCAGCCTGCTCCTTGGGTGTCAGTGACTCTGCTAGAACTCAGGGTTGAGAGATCTGAAGCATCGGCGTGCCTCATGTCTTCGCTCTGAAAGTTCTTTCTGGAGCCTGCTTCGAACTCTTGAGATGGGAGAAAGAGAGCTTGGAGGAGATTGATCGTCAACAGCTGACACTGGTGCCTGGAGAGTGATTGATGGGTCAGCTGCTGTTTGTTCAGCTGAGGAACTGGCTGGCAACTCTTCCAGGTCTGTTAACCCTTCCAGCTCCTCCTCGCCAGGGCTCATTACAATGGGACCTAATGCAAGTTATGCAGAGCTTACAAGGCAGAGATGTTTTGCCAGGCTTTTGGTTGAAGATAACTATGAATACCATCCTATTGGCACTCCCTCCTCCACCTTTTTTCTTCCTGTCACTTTCCACCTTCTTGTGAGGCAGTGATAGAATCTGAAATTTTAACACCATTTGAGAATTTTTTTATATATGGATTATTTAAATTGTTTTATTATTTATGAATGTTTTTATCATGTTGTTCACTGCCCTGAGTCATGTGTATTAAGGGGTAGGGCAGTCTATAAATTAAAACAATAAATAATAAATAAAATTAATTAATTCTGAGTACCAGCCCATGAAATACTTAAGTCAAGGGCAGGGCCCAGAGGCAGCATGTTTTAAGAAAGGGTGTAGGCAGTAGATTGAGAGAGGGAGCCTTGTGGAGAGGGAGGAGCCTTGTGGACAAGAGCAGAAGTGAAAGGCAGGTAAGGCAAGGGTGATCAGGATTCTGAAGAAAAACTGCAGTGCTCAAGGTGAGGAAAAGTGGTATTCTGTGCTAGGCTGCAAGGACAAGTTAACAAAACTGTCCCAACTTTTTTCGGCATCACAGTCTCTCAGTTTCAGGGGCAACCACATCCAGGGGCATGAGAGACTGTGGCATGAAACCATTGGGTAAACAAGGGAATTTTAAAAGTCAGAGGCCTTAGGTGAAGTAGATAGGGTTACTAGTATATTTCCCTGCCTGCATTAAGGAGCTGAATACAAGGACATTCTTCTAGAAGTTTCTGTTATCATACTTCATACTCATTGTGACACACTAACCTGAAGCAGGCTGCAAGGCCCTTGAAGCTATGTGAGCAGTTTCATACACTGATTTGAATGCACTAGCCAGGTGTTTGGTTGCAGAAACAAGAGTTTTGCAAAACCATAATATGCTGTAATAACCTTGGTGCAATGTAAAATTTGTTAACCCTCGAAGACAAGAAAATGGGGAAGTTGCTATTGTTATGGGTCCTCATGATTTTAGTTTGGGGTTGCTGTGGCTGTATACTGTAATAATCAAAGTCTCTGTATGCTGTAAAATATTGTCCTGAATCTGTTTCTCGCATAGGATATTACAAACACAAGATATTACATATAGCAGCTGCTTGGAAGATTTTTACTAAAACTTGTTCAAAATGTTGAACTGTGTTCTAGTATTATTCCGATGTTTTATCCTCAGTTATGCTTTGCCATATTAAACATACAACCATTGCTTAAGAACATAAGAGAAGCCATGTTGGATCAGGCCAATGACCCATCTAGTCCAACACTCTGTGTCACACAGTGGCCAAAAACCCAGGTGCCATCAAGAGGTCCATCAGTGGGGCCAGGACACTAGAAGTCCTCACACTGTTGCCCCTCCCAAGCACTTAAAACAAAAGCAGTCAAAGAAACCATGAATGTGATTTTCTTTTTAAAACTTTAAAATAAAATACCAAGCAGTGGTGTGGTTGAGTGTTGGTCTTTGATTTGCACCTAACTCCCCCCGCCCCAATTAGTTAATTCATGCATTTTCTCTTTCCAGGTCCAACATAAGGCCTCATTATGTAGAATCAAGTGCACATGACTTCAAAATGCATACTTTCACTCGTGTAACATCCTGCAAAGTCTGTAAGATGCTTCTGAGGTAAGTGTTAAGGAGGTGGGATGAATAAAAATAATTACACCAAACTTCAGTAAACTATTGCAATGAATGAGACTAAAGGTATATTTTTCCACCAATTGTCTCAGGCTGATTCCTTTCTGCATACATTAGTTGATAATTTACACCCCAGCAATGCACACAAGAATTGCGCTGTTTAAATGTGTTGCTTCCGTCTTCATTTCATGGATATTCGTTTGGTTTTTAAATACCTAGATAGATTATTCTATGCCTATTTGCTTTTCCATACTTGGCTAGAATGCAAGTCTCCTCATCTGGAGAAAAAGAGGCATGAGGAAGCGGGTGCTGAGAAAGGGGAGTGGGTGAAGCATTTCATCTTGTCCACACTTTGATTCTACATTTGCTCCTGCCCCCACTTTGCACATTGTTGAGGTTGGAAATCTGATATTTGCTGTCAAGTATCTAATTCACTCTGAGGTAAATTTCATCTTTGCATCTAGTGGTTGTGGAGGGGAAGGAAATGGTACACAACTCAGTTTTCCCCCTGGCACCAAGGTTCCCTACCAAATTCTAATCAAGGCACAACAGAACATTAGCTCACACTGGCAAACATGTTCTTGTATAGCCATTGCATACTGTCAGTTGTAAGGAAAAGAAAAAAATGCTTTAATGTTTGTGTGAGTGTGATGCGGAAGAGCATGTCCCCCAGCAGAGATAGATTAAACAACATTAATATTAGTGTTTTCTCATTTTGTATATAATGCACTGATTATGCCTAAATTGATGTGCGTGTCCTTCAGTGTTAGATGGTGCTAACTTTTTATTGTAAGAATCGCTGGCTTACTGACGTAGAGCATGACTACCCATTCAGTTTGGCAAAAATGCCCTTCCAACCCACCTTGTCTCATCGTGGTTCAGAGGACAGAGTGGTTTTCTCAGAATGCAGAAGTTGATCATTTCCTAATGTGATTTGAAGAGTTGAATATTATTATAGTTCTCTGCACTGATGGAAGAGACCAGATTTATGAAAACAGTGGGCCCCTAGGTTAAGAAGATCTCCAAGGTAGGGTTGTCAAGTCCTACCTTTATCATGGCGGGGGGAACTTCTCACATGTGCAAGGTGCACATGACACAATGATGTCACCTGGAAGTGATGTCATAGCTCCAGGCATGTTGCTCCAGGGACACTCTAGGATTCAGGCAACCCTGCCTCTATGATACCATAGAGTTTTTACCAAAATGCTTGAGCATCCCCAGTGTGTTGTGCCTGGTGCAATGACATTACTTCCTGATGACTTCATCACGTTGAGCACATTGCCCAACAATAAAGCTATTGGAGGGCAGGGATCCCCTTGCTGGCCAGCTCCATGCCAGTGGGTTGGGGGCTCTCCAACCAGGGGAACCCCTGCTTCCAGCAGGAGCTTGGCAGCCTTACTCCAAGGTCTTGAGTTACATACAAAAAGCTAGGAGGCAAGCTGTCTTCTGCATAAGTAATCTAAATAAATTTTTCCTTTGTGGACTACACTGCAGCCAGAATAGAGCAGATTCTGTGAATGAGACATAGTTGGAAGATAAAGTATTTATTAAAGGCAATTTTAAAAACACCACCCCCCCCCCCACATCTGGGCTTTTTTTCCTTGACCAGTTTGAAGCAACCTGTGGCTGTTACTGAATTCAACATGCTTTTGGAATCAGGAGTGGAATCTCAGCTGGATATTCCCCCCAACCCCGAGAAGCTTTTATTTTTAATGATCCATAAAGTTATTTTTTCACAGATAAGCCATTTTTTCTTCCTCCATCACCCCTGAAAGATTTATTGCACTTTAAAAAATGTATTTATATCGTAATATGTTCTCAGTTACTGAAAATAATTCAGAAATTGTGATGATTCACTGCCTTTTTGTAAAAGCAAAATAATGATGAATCTGTATTCTGTTGTCTACCATGGGAGAGCATTATCTGTGGGGAACCTCTTCGTTCAAATCGGCTGCTGCTAGTGCAGTTGCTACCAGTATTAGAACTGCGGCTTGTCTTTCTTTTTAAAGCCATAAATGCTGCTTTCCAAAGTGGCCCTTGGAGAAATAATATTTTTCACTAAAATGAGATGAATGTATGAAAAATATGAATTATGGCTTTATTTTGTAAAAAATGTTTTTAAAGAGGTTACACCATTGAGTTGGTAGTAATCAATAAGTTGTTGGAATTTACAAAATATCCCAGCTATTGTCACCTAATGAATATTATTAAAGCTTCTGTACAGTAATTAAATCAAATTTGATTATCAATAACAGGGGCAGACTGGCCATTACAACTGCTGAGATTTCTCTTCTTGTTGCTTTCATGGTGCCTCCCTTAGAAGGGTTTGCATGTGTGTGTGAGGACTTACAGCTGAGCGTATGAACTCCATGATATGAAAGATTTATCAGTGATGACTTGAATTAAAAGCATCTCAATTCTACATCCATGGTGTGGGATAGAAGTACTCTGGGATGACTTCACCTCTTAGGCAGACCTTAGCATTGGGATGCTGTTGTTAATGGTGTATGCATGGCAGCAGTCACGTATTCACATGCTAGCACAGTCTTTAAATAATTATTTTAAATTCCAAATCCAACTGTGCCATTGCGGTTAGTTTAGGTAATTGCCGTGCACTTCTGAACAGGCTAACACTTTTCTAAGCTCATTGTCTTCAATGGACTGTAAAGGGTATAAATCATAGGTGTCAAATTCATTTGTTATGAGAGCCGGATCTGACATAAATGTCACTTGTTAGGCTGGGCCATGCATGCCATAAAATGTAACACAAGGTACCAGAGATATAAACTTCACCAAGGTGATTTCAGATGTCAAGTGGCAACAGCAGGTGAATGACAATAGCAGGCCTCATTGGTGTGGTATGTGAAGGGCAGTAGGCATGGAGATACCAGTGTTGGTAATGAAACAGGAAACCTAGGTCTCAGTTCCATCCAGGAGGATTCAGTCCAGAAGATACAAAGAATAAATGGACATAAGTCTGACATTAGGAACCACAACATTCAATTGCTGACTTTAGAGGATATGTGCTCTTAAGGAATTTCAAAGGGAGATTAGAAAGAGAGATTGCTGAATTGCAACTGATAATGAAGTTCAAAACAATGCATCCTCCTGGACTGAACTGAGATCTCCATTCTCCAAGATATAAAGATCAATCCAAGTGTTCTACTTTTTAATCAGGTTCTTTTTGAAAGAAAATAAATCTAGATAGGAACAGAGAAATCCAATATTTTTAAAACAAGGTTTTCAGGCTTAGGCAAAATAATTTCCTCAGTGTACATTATGCTTGACAGAAGAATCCATCCATCCATTCTTCCTCTCTCCCTCCCTTTGAAGAAGTGTGCTTGAACACAAAAACCTATACTTGGTCTTGAAACTGCCATCATGGGACTCCAACTTTGTTTTTTCTCTCTTTTCTCCCCCTCCCTTTCTCCCCAAAAGAGGAGCAGCACCTCTAGAGAAGGAAGCAGAAGCTCTGTGTGTGTGTGTGAGTGAGTGTGAGAGAGAGGGGTGGGGAGAGGGAGGGAGGAAGCAAAGAGTCACTTAGGAAACGGGGGGGGGGGAGGGGGGAAGCAAGCTACCCTGCAACTACAGCAGCAGCCCTGGAAAAGGAAGGAGAAGGAAGTTGCTCAGGGGCTGGATTTGAGCCCCATGGGTCATATGTTTGACACCACTGGTATAACTCTTTAGAAGTGTACTGTTATCATCACAGATGCCTGCCATAAGATTGTACTGTAAGATAAGCAGCTTTGAATGTTCAGGGTCTCCTTGCTGATATGTTCAAGAGCTTAAATTCACTCCTCTATTTTTGCTTGATCTGCAAAATCCAAACGTAAGACATTCATTTTAAATTTAATTCAGGAGCAAGAATGTTCTACAGAATGCATTCCAGATTGTCTTTTGTGTTACTCCATTATGCAAATTGTGTTGCACACAAAATGTATTTCTCCTAATCATTCCTCAATCTAACTTTACATTCCAGAGGAACATTTTATCAAGGCTATTTATGTTCAAAATGCGGAGCTGGAGCTCACAAAGAATGTTTGGGAAGACTAGACAATTGTGGCAGAGTTAATTTGGGCGGTAAGTCATTTTTATTGTATGGGATACAATTTTTAATTAGGCTATAAAACTTGCCAGATATAATTAAGGTTTAATTTCCCCCTAATTTGTGTTCATGGTATCACAGATCCTTTTGAAACGGTCATTTATAAGCACAATTATAATTGTGTTTTGATATTATGGCAGTTCCCCTCAATTTTAAGCTTGTAATGAGAAAGAGCAAGGGAAGAGGCTTGCCATCAGATCTGCCAGAATTCTGTTTGTGATCCATTCTGTGCAACTCATTCTGCATGCCAAAGTGGCCACGCAACATCCCAAGTGGCCATTCTACTTGTCCATGCAACAGGCCTATGCTTCATGGCAACCTCCTTTTGAAACTGGGAGGCATTTATAAAAAAATCATGACCACATGATTGCATCAAATTGTAGACTTATAAGTCTCCTTTCTGTAATTTGGAAATTATATGTGAAGCATTTATTATCCAAACTTACTCTTTGGATGACACAACAGAGAACTCTGGAACCAGATGAGTGGGTTTTTGTCAGGGAAAAACTACTCTGGACCAATGTTCCCTCTACGCTTCAGAGTCTTGTGAGCAAACATTCTACTTTGTGAGCTACTGGCATTAAAGTTGTGAGCTACTGCATAAATTATTGTGCTCTGGGGTCATCCTTCCTGAGCTAAGACAAAAATGTGTGAGCTGGAAGCTAAAAATCTGTGAGCTAGCTCACGCTAACTCAGCTTAGAGGGAACGCTGCTCTGGACCATTGTATTACTTTATTCCATTCGGTTAATAAATACACTAGGAAAACTAGTCTTAAGCTATATACTGTGTTCTTAGATCTTAAAGGCGTCTTTGATTCTATAGCTAGAGAACTACTCTGGGACAAACAAAATAAAATGAATATTGACAAGAGGTTAGTCTTGCTTATTAGGAAGTTATATGCCTCCACAACGGTCAAGTTAAAATGTTCCTTAGCAGGAAAACTAACACCAAAATTCCCCACTAACAAGGGAGTCAAAACAGGGCTGAATTCTAGCTCCCTCCTTATTTAATTTTTTTCTTAATAATCTGACCCCATACTTGGCAGGAGTTGATGGTCGCAGTCCTGAACTTGGCTCCATACATGTACCATTGTTATTATACGCATATGATGCAGTCTTAGTGTCTTATTCTTGCTCCAACTAAATTACGAAAATCAAAAATTCTTGTTTTCTCAAAAATGTGGAAATAGTTTAAATGAGAAATAAATGGAAATAGAATGGAACAGATCAAACATTTTAAATATTTAGGTACGCATTTCCAATACAATGCTTCTTGGACCACTCACTGTAAGTCTGCAACAAATGTGGCTAACAACAGTAGGCTGGCTGTTACTTGCTTTTTCTGTAACAGAAATAACCAATTTGTATCTGCTGCACTAAAGGTTTTTAACACTGAAGTGGGCCTGTAACTGCTCTATGGTATCCCAGTATGGATTGGTTCGTTTGATCATTCTTTGGAATGCAGTCAGTCAAATTTCTTCACAAAATCTTGGAAATGTCACATTGTGTTCCTTACGCAGCTCTCTTTAGAAACTGGACAACCCTTAGATGAAATCAGGGTGTGGCGTGCTATCAAATACTGCTTGTGATTACACTATAATTCCAAGCCCTCTAGTCTTACTCATCAAATGCTTTCAGAATCTGAGATGTCTAACTGGTTAGCTTGTTTTGAAAAGAAAAAAATGGTGTTATTGGTTTATCCCTGGATTCACTATTTATGCTGTCCTAATCAGATGCATTCTTTTAAGGATTAAACACAGAATTTTGGACATTGAATCACAAAATCTCTGTAGTATGGCCAATAAAACTTGATCTCCCTTGAATTTGGCTTCATATCTCCACTTTATGAAAATTTCAGAACAACATAGAGCTTTTTCTTTGGCCAGATTTAATGTTATGCCATCTGCAATCCTATATGGAAGATTCTAAAAGGTACCATATTCAGCTAGATATTTTCCCAGTAAACTAAGCTGAACTGAAACAATTTCACATATTCTTTTTCATTGTCCTTTTTTTGCAGAAATTTGTACTAAATATCTAAACCATATCTAAACCATATTTGGTAAATAAAATATATTTTATCTTGAATGACACCTCTCTGGATATAACTGAGAAGGTGGCTATATTTTTGCAGTATGCTATAAAATAGTGCTTTGATAATATATAAACAGTAAATTTGATGGAATATTTATTCAGCTGTAATTCAGTAGAAACCTGTATTTTATGTTCCATCTTCTTTATTTTATATGCCAATAAAGGACTGATAAAGAAACTGGAAGGGAAATGGATTCTGTGAATTACACCGCATTGAAATTCTTTTCCTCTCCAAACCCTGCCCACATCAGGGTCTACCCCTAAAGTTTCCTGTAAGCCGCCCTGAGCCTGTCCTGTAAGCCGCCCTGAGCCTGCTTTGGCGGGGATGGCGGGGTATTAATAAAAATTTATTATTATTATTATTATTATTATTATTATTATTATTATTATTATTATTATTATTATTATTATTATTATTATTATTATAGTTTCCAAGAATTTCCCAACTCAGAACTGGGAAGCCTTCCCTAACATGAAAGGAAGGTGATTTGCTCTCTACAGTGCTTCAGTATTGCAAGAAGATAAAGCTAGTTTAGCAAGACCAGGTGACGCAAGAGACCTTGACCCTGTTCACACAGCATGTTGAGTCCGTGTTAAACTGACCTGGTTCTGTTCCAAATATCTTTGTTCTGGATATTATCGATCAGATTGCCATATTGCAATTCTAATCATTCCACGGTGAAACTGTCTTCTGCCGTCCACATGACGGCACCATGCAGTTTTCCTCCACTGTTATGTGCATCATGCACACATGCACATTATGTGCATATGCGCATGCACATAGGTTAAAACATTATATGGTTATGCAGTTATGTGCATCTCACTAAGTAGTAAAAAAAAATGGCGATCATAAACCGGATGTCTGAGGCTCCTTTTGCTCTGGGACAGCCTTCAGACATCCGGAAGTTGGTCGAGAACTATCCAGACAGGGAAACTATGAGGTGAAACCGGAGAACTCAAAAAACACCACAAAAGAGCAGGTAACAAAATACTCCGGTTCTGAGAATGATTGGGGGGGTGGCTACTACAAGTTAATACCGGGAGGCAGATGTTGCTGTCTGATCAGCCACTTTTAATGCGGTATGAAACAGCAGCAACAACTGATTATACTGTGTGTCTGAACAGCCCACTTGTGTGGCTAAAGCTGCTGATTCTGACCAGTCTCCTCAGTCTCAGTGACTTGTTGCAGTTACAGATTTGAGTAGTGTACAGTCCACTGGAAGATGACTTCTGCACAGATCCCTTTGAATTGCTTTGACATAGACAATGTTTACTGTGATTTATAGCTAGTCCACTGATTATAGGGAGTCAGCACCAGGTTTGCCACTGCATGTATGCACTAGTCTAGAGGAACCTGTGCCAATCATGGATCTCTGTTGAGCATATTTGTTACAATACAGATTTACTGCGTCCACATTTTAAAAATTTGGTGTCCGTTTGAGGTCTCTTAAGTGAAAACCTAAAACATTTATTGAGTCAAGAGGCTACTCACTTGTATGCCTGGTTTTTGGGAATGTTAAACTGTTTATGGATTAGTTAAATTTTTCTTTGATCCAGCAAGAGATGACTTGTGTACTTAAAACTAGTTTGGACACGAGACTCCCAAAATGGCCTATTCAGTGAGGCAGAGTGCCATTAAGAAACAAAAATCTTGGAAACTTGCCTAGAAGTAAACCACGTACATGAATTACGTAATTTGTCTTGCCAAATCACATGAGGTGTATTTCATTTCATGATAAGCTATTCAAATAAAATGGAGGGCAGGCCCACTCTTGTCTTGAAATATATGCCTCTCTGAGTACACATTTAAAAAATAACAAACATTGAACTTTGTTCACAGGAGTGGTCATGTTAAGATGTTTGAGTGCTACTTCTCCACTCCTCCCCCCCAACAATTTTACCTTTATGCAATGCCTTTTACCTTTAAGCAATATTGTTTCTTATTTTCCACTGGTGAGGAGTTCTTCAGTAGCTACTAGCTTTATATTGTTGGTTTTCTTTTGAAAAGAGGATATTTTTACAAGGCGTTTTAGAATATGTTTTGTAATATCTATTCAAATTACAATTATGCAAGATGAGGCAGGGAGGAGGAGAAGAACATGCTGAAATATTTTCTAGAATTCTTTTTTCCCCTTGCAAAGTCCCTGGAAATGTTGGGGAAAGCTGAATTATCTGTAATGTATGGGTTTGATCCAGCCGTGTTTTTAAATTTAATCTTGCCTAGTGTTTTTTTTTTTTTTTGAGCAAGAACACACAGGAATGCTGTTCTGGCTGGCTTTGTGTCAGGGGGTCTGGCCTAATATGCAAATGAGTTCCTGCTGGGCTTTTTCTACAAAAAAAGCCCTGATCTTGCCCAAGTCTTCTGTTTACTACAGCTGCTGTCCCATATGGTTTTTGAACATGTAGGTCATTGGCATAGCCTTTTAGGAGATCACAGGGGACCCCTCCTCTTTTTGACACTAGGAGAAAAGTTAATTGAATCCAACCCTTTATTTTCTTATCAAACTGTTTTAAGAGCATAAATACATTTTCATAACTTATTTATAAAATTTTGCATGTGCTAAATAATGCAATGTAAACACATAACACCTTTTGTTATGTTCCAACAAAAATGAAAATGTACCTAATACTAGAAAATGAGATAAAGATGCAAAATTGCTGTGCCCTGTGACGTGTGTGTGTGTGTGTGTGAAGTGCCATCAAGTCACAGCCAATTTATGCTCTGAGATTTTTCATCACAGGTCTTTTGCAGTTTCTGACCCCCTCACTCAATCAGATACGACGTAAAAGACAGCTTCCATGTTTGCCAAGGCCTGATTCAGATCAGGACAGTGGTCCAGGGGTGTTTGGGCTTTGGTTCATTTCTTGACCTGCAGCTGCCCCAGGGGACCCTGTTGACCCTATTGGTGGAGCTATCCATAGGATTGCTAATGGCCTGGAGAAAAATATCCTGTCCCTTTAATAGAAGCATTATGGGATTTTATTTCCCAGTGATGTTTACCTTCATTCCATGAAAGCATCAAATGCCCATTTCCATACATTAGGATCTATTAAAGGGACAAGGCAGCTTTCTTTAGGGCTGTTGAAAACCCGCATATGCAGATTATTCAATAAAGTGCACATGCAGTATTTGTAAATTTATATTCTGCCCTTCCTTCTACTTCATAAATCCCATATCTTCATTGTTTTTGATATCTTCTTTTGCATTGTCTTTCTAACTTTGTAATCCTGGTACTAGTATCTTGTTTGTTGGACATCTTATGCTGTCTGATTACATTGTTTCTATTGTATGATTTGCCTGTAGTCTCAGCAAGAAAATGAAACAAGAAATAAATGTAAGGCTTTGTATTTTAGTGGGGGATTCCCCCCAGATTTTTAGGAATGGCAGTTTAGGCCATGTTCCATTTGGACTTTGGTGATGGTACTCACTACAAGGGTACTGCCACCTTTTTCAGGGATCTCCCAAATCCCTGAGAAGTTGTGGAAAATGTAGGAGTTCTTACACTATTTTATTTAATACAAAAAGCACAGCTTTTGCCACAGAAATTTCAGCCATGCCATGCATAACTCACTTAATCTGAATACTGCCATGTACCTGAGTACATCAAAGTCCATTTCAGTTTCCACATTTGAATATGTTAGGTTTTTTAAAATTTAAATTCTACTTTTCAGTCAAAAATTGCTTACCAAGTGTCTTCTAGCAAATAAAAAAGATATTGGATTTATATCCCACCCTCCCCTCTGAATCTCAGAGTGGCTGACAATCGCCTTCATCTTCCTCCCCCACAACAGTGAGGGGGCAGGGGCTGAGAGAGCTCTCCCAGAAGCTACCCTTTCAAGGATAACTCTGTGAGTGCTATGGCTGACCCAAGGCCATTCCAGCAGCTGCAAGTGCAGGAGTGGAGAATCAAACCTGGTTCTCTCAGATAAGAGTCCACGCACTTAACCACTACGCCAAACTGGCTCTCCTCTTCATAAAAATGAACACTCCTCTCTGTTGAAATGCAGTGTGATGAGTTCTCAGTCCAAGCATGATGGAGGTGGCCTGCTTGCTGCTTTTCTCCCTCTGGCCTTGCAGATGGCAGCTGGTAACTGAGTGGAGGGGAACTCTCAGCTGAGCATAGTTTCAGACAGCATGGCAAGGTACCTGTTTGTTGGTGCTGCTTTCTTGCTGATTGAAGTTGGTATAGAACATTGCCTGAATGTGTAATCCTGAAGGCCAGTTCATACATACATGCTTGCATGTCATTAGATTACTCACCTCTCATGCTGAATCTTATGAACCAGCTATGTTGAAGAAAAAACTGATCAAGATCCAAACAGTGGTTTTAGATTAGGGCAGAATGGCCAAACTGTGGCTTAGCAGCCACATGTGGTTCTTTCCAGACATATTGTGTGGTTCTCAAAGCCCCCACCACCACATCAGCTGGCTTGGAGAAGGCATTTCTCTCTTTAAATCACTTATCCAACCCAAGCCATCCAGTGGCTTGGAGAATGCATTTAAAGTTAAAGTTGCCTTCTTTCTACCCCTCCCCTTATCTATTTACTTTCTTTCCACCTTTCTTACCACCCTTCATTATTTCTTGTCTTGTGGTTCTCAAAAATCTGATGTTCGTGTCTTGCAGCTCTCAAACATCTGATATTTATTCTATGTGGCTCTTACATTAAGCAAATTAGGCCACCTCTGATGGATAATAATAGCTTGGGTGTACTTACTAGATTTTTTTTTTGGCTTTCTGCCTTCAAAGAGCATGGGGTTGCCAACTCTAGATTTGGAAATACCTGGAGATTTGGGAGGGGTGTGGAGCCTGAGGAGAGCAGGATTTGGAGAGAGGAGAGACTATCATAGAGTCCTCCTTCCAAAGTGGCCATTTTCTACAGGGGAACTGATCTCTGTTGCCTGGAGATGAATTGTAATCGCAGGAGATCTCCAGCTACCACCTGGAGACTCGAAAATACAGATAACACTGAAATACACTGTGCTTGTGACCATGCATTTTATATTGGAGAACTGTTAATTTTTGGAAATATTGGGCATACAATGAAAATCTATATGGATTTATTAACAGATTTTTAATTAGAATCATTTAAAAAGTTTGTGAGTTGTGACAGTTGTAATATATTTTGTTGTTATCTGTATTTTACCATACTACCACACCAAATGTTTGTGTTATTTTTGCTAACCACCTGGAGATTGGCAACCCTAGGGCAGACCGCCCCCCCCATGCCATCTCACAGGAAAGAGGTACTGAGAAACAAGTTCAGAATCTCCTTTAGGAGTACAGAGCTAGTTGCACCATCCCCTTAGATCTTACTTTAAGTCAACAGCCTTTTAAAGTAGGTTAGGCTGAGAGTAACTGGCTGCAGGTCTCCCAGTGACTTCGAACACGCGTCTCTGAGGTCTCAATCTGATATTTGGATCCTTTCTGCTATGTAGTATATAATCTGTGGTGGCTTGTTAATGACTGGCTCATTGATTAGACACCATTCAGTGCTCCTATTAACATCTGATGGGAAGTTAACAAGCAGTGACTGTTTATCTTGTCCTCTTCATGATGCAGTTTGTATACAATGTTCCACCCCCAGTTAAATTGGAGATAGATTTTAGCTTAGTATATTTCTTGCTTGAAGGCACACCTATAGAAAAATAGATTTTGCACAGGTAAGATCTGAGTGCAAAATCAATGTGACAAATGTTAATGTTTAAATGTAGAAGATATATATGGATTTTGCATTTTGACATAACATTTTTGGTATCATTTTCACTAGGGAAAAGAAGTTACATCCAGTTCAACCCACAAAAAATTAGCATACTCCACACTGAAATTTGATTGATATTGCAATGCAGGATTTTGAAAGTCTAATTTCTTTGAGTTTCTGCTGTTGTCTTGTCATTGTTTCAGAAAGCTTGAGTTGATCATTTGAAAGACTCTAAGCTGTTTATAGCCTAGCTGTTCAGTGCTGTTTAACTTCAGCCAATAAAACTAAGTGAACACAGTTTGCAAAATAACTAGCTGAGCCCTCAGGCTGTTGGAGCATAAAACAGGTATCAGCTAGCAAAACAAAGTAGTTCCGTGTACTCTCACCACACTGTGTAGCTGCAGATTATTGTTGAACAGAGCACAATTTCACTTGCTGATCATGCCAATTTTTACATTTGTTTCAGAACATGGGACCCTGAAACATGAGGTAAGTCTGATTTGGGTTTTTTAAAAGGTTTGATTTGACATTTCTTTTGTGAATTACTTAAAATGCTCCTTTCTGTATGTAGCTACAGTAGCATGACAGACTCCTCTGGCTTTCTGCAGTCGCAGTTGTGATCTCCGAGAAGTTGACAAATGCAGAGCTTTGAACCCCTTCTGCAAGCTTAAGAATTTAAAAATGAAACTTCTACTCAAGATCAAGCCCCTTGCATTTCTAAATATTTCAACAAGAGGGAGTTAAGCGAATGTTTAACTCTGTCTTTAAAAGTGATGGGACATGATGTACTTAACATTTGTTGGATCATGTTTTAATTTGTGATGAGTGGCAGACAATGTCTAGTTTTCTTCAAACTTTAAGGCATTTGTAGACAAGTATAGGAAGACTAAGACAAGCAGTAATTCCAGAGGGAAAGGCGATCACAGCAAAAATAAACAGAAGTTTAGTGGGACTTTACGACTAGCAGGTTCTCATTCCAGCATAGGTTTTTTCAGACTACAACTTTTGTCAGAGGCAGTTCTGTTTAAATTCAAGATTGTGAGCCATCATGCAAATTAGGAGTGAAATTTCCAAGTCGATTAACATTTTCATAACATGCTAACAACAAGTTAAATATATGATCACAATTCGCAGCACTTCTCAGGATGTTGCTGCAGAAAATGTAGCCAAATCTAGCCTTGGACTAAATTTTTACTGTAGGATTACTTGATTAATCTTTGCCTTGATTCCAACAGACATAACAATGGGCAAATGGCTTCTTGTACAGTAAGGCCTTGGAAGAGGGGAAGGTTTTAAAAATTCAGGGCACCAGTGCATTGATTCTTTCTTGTCCCTGTATACAGCTGTGAAACATAGGATGATGAGAAAAAAGTGGATCACAAAAAGGCTTCTTGTGGACCACTCTTTAATTCTTCAGTGTTTAATATCCTGCTGTGATTCTGAGCAGCACTTAGAATTTTTGGAGTGTAGTTTTCTTAACTTTGGAAGGGCTTTATGTGAAATTGTAAGTTTAAGGTGTGCTCAGCATTGTGGATTTACTCCTAAGCCATTCATTCTTTGGTGAAGTGGCAATGTAGAGGTTTTTACTTGGAATTGACAATTAATCTCTGAGCAAATTAAACTGATCTTCAGAGTTATACTTCTCTTGGATCATGAAGGTGAAAACAGAAATACTCCTTTTTGTCTGCCTTGCATTATATCCCCTCACATCTGTAAAATGGTGCCAGGGATGGAGTTTTAATACATTAACCATTAACAAACAAACACCAAACAGAGAAACAGAGGTGCATTGGGAATATCCCACCTAGGATTGGGAACGTTTGCATTAACTAGTCCTGAGGAAGTCTATAGTTACACAGATAAATCATTAATAAGCCATGAAGGCTGCCCAAGGATTAAGTGACTATTGCTGGGACACTGAGCACTACACCTAATATAGCATTTTGATTGCTAAGATTGAAGGTGGCATTAGAATGTGTTAATTATTACCTGCTGGCTCATATTCAGCAATTCACAATCAGTTTAGAGGCCAACTGTGGATAGGTGGAAGATTTTTCTTTCTCTTGAGAGGATTGCATAAACCTGAAGAGCTCCAAGAAGCAGGGAAACTTTCCCCTTCCCCCACTTCCATACCTGTTATATACCATAACATTCTCAGTACTTGCATATGGTGTTTGATTCTGCAATGCTCAACTGTGGGTTGAACCCAACCAACTTTTCTGCTGATGAAAAAGAAGGAGGGGTCCTCTGTGAATGCGCGCACACAAATGCTTTTGGGATCACGGGACCTAGATGAACAAAAGTCATGTGGGACAGGGGCAGCAGTGAGGAGGAGAATGGGGTGGGATGAGCAAAACAGACAGCAGGATCCAAGCCATTGAATATCTATTGAGACTATTGAATGTCCCTTATTTCTGCAGCCCAAGTCTAGACACATGTGTTGAGTCCCTGCTGGATGAGTTGTTCAGAATTAGTTGGCTGGCCTCAGGCAACTGATTTTGGAAATGCCATTGAAGAGCAGCAAAAACATATATTTTGTTGCATTTTAAAAGCATAGTTCAAAACATTCTAAAACATTTTACCTGAGGTTAGGAGTGGCAAGTGTAGTTTTTTTTTAAAGACTATGTAAGGCTAATAGATGGTATTTTTACCCTTCATGGATGTCATTTGCATTTTATGCCTGAGGAACTAAAATGTCTTAGGGATGTCTGGTTCCTACAATCTGCAGGTGAAATTTCGATCTCTTTAATATTACTGTTCCTAATATTACTGTTCTTAGTGTTTACTACCCTTCAATAGCTATTTTGAGAAGGTTATTTACTATATAAAATATAACTGCTGTAAAATGTGTAGTACATAATCTGTTTGGTTGAAAGTGCCTCATTCCAGTGAACACATTCCACATATTGTCTGTTGCAATTGCAGCAGACAAAACTGGCAAACCAATTCAGTTTGCAAACGTATACTAGCTGATGAAGGCACCATTTAAACTGCACTTTGCATTCTCCCCTGCCCCGCCCCCTCCCTTGGTACCAACCTGATTGTGGAGAGTTGATATGACTCCTTTTAAGAAATCTTTCTTTTCCTGAATGGCTTCTACAGGCTGTAGTATGTAGAAATAATAAGGGTCCCATTCTTGCTCGGAATTGTAGTCCATTTCTGTAGCTCTAGTTAGGAACTTAAAAGGGAGCAGAAATTACTCTTTATTCTAATTAAACTGGCAACAGCTTCCTAAGCTTTTATATGGTCAGGTAGAGCGTTGGTGTAAATGAAAATCAAGAGCTTTGAAGTCATGCTTCTAAGAAAGAAGCTGGCTTTAGTTCTATGCAAATAATGGTGGGTAGTCCCTCTTTGGGTGAGTACCACCACTTTTGTGTGTGGCGATACCTCAAGAGTAGAATTTTTGTTCCATGCTTTACACTATATATGATGTTTGGGGAACATATGATTGTGTGTGTGTGTGTAAACTAATAGGAATCCTTACTTGAAAGTTGAAAGCTGAAAATGTCAACCTCTTTTGCTTGATACTATCTGGATAGAATTGTATTATGTAAACTCTAACATTTTTCTTCTTGTTGTTGTCATTTTAATACACAGAAGCGGCCAAATGGACTTCGAAACAGCTCCAGACATATGGACCCAGGTTTGTTTCATTCTTTTTCTTCATTAGAACCTTTACTTGTTATAGAAGAATAACAACTTTTTGTTTGCTGTCAGACACAATTTATATAATTTCTTTCTTTTGAAAGACTCAAACTGCCAGTCACAAAACAACTAAACCACAAGCCAGTATGCTAAGACACAAGCTGGCATGCAGTTGATATTCTAAATCGATGCTGGTTGCAGTGACATATGTCTGGGAAGTAACAATGCCCTACTAAGCTTTGTACTGCAACAAAGATAGTTGCATACAGTATCACGTGTGGTTTCCTGTATTTATAATGCCATCCTTTGCAGAGTTACACTTTTCTAAGCCACTTGACTTCACTGGATTAGGAAGGATGTAACCCTGTTTAGGAAGATTTTGTTTGATACTAAAAATCCACTACCATATAATATGGCCAAGCCAGGACCCTGCCCAGTCCTGTATTTAATACTCCACAGATAGTACCAGTTGATTTTGTTGGCTTTGTTGCCCGGTTTAGTGTGCAATTTGACTGTTGGTACAGTGCCATCCATTGTACTGTTGGGAGAAATCTTATCTTTAATTCTAGGTGTTTTGCTGACACAGCATTGATTAATATGACTGGGACCTTTTAGCTTCTGTTATTATACATGTTGGCAAAGGTCCAGAACCAGTCCTAACAGGATTGCGTGTCAGGCCCATAGTCACTTTCCTCACCATGGTTTCTAAGGTACAGTCATATGACAGTCTTATGACTAACTGAACTCCTGGTGTGTTTTTCTTTTCTGGTGCTTCTACAGCTTGTTTACATACCTCGAAGCCTTTGAGCTGTTGGCTAACCCTTCTTCACCTGATGCTGTTCAAATAAAGCAAGTAGTTTTGGCTGTGGAGTCTAATCTTACAAGGCACTTTGTTCTCAACTGCTGTTGATTTCCCTGGAGTATGAACGCAGCAGCTATCTTGAAGTGTGAGTCCCTAGACAGAACAAACCGAAGCTTGTACATTCTTGATTTTTAATCATTCGTTAGAGATAATTATTTGAATTCACAGATGGCAAGGAGACATTTCCCATACGGATTGATCTTTTTTTGTTATGAGGACTGATTGTTTAGCCAGAACTATGCCACACATTCCTGACCTGGATAGCCCAGGATAGCCTGTTCTCATCAGATCTTGGAAGCTAAGCAGGTTTGGCCCTGGTTAGTACTTGGATGAGACACCACCAAGGAAGTCTAGGTTTTCTTTCCAGAGGCAGGCAATGGCAAACCACCTCTGAACGTGTTGCCTTCAAAACCCCAAAATCGTCTGTGACTTGACAGCGAGGGAGGGAGGGAGAGAGAGAGAGAACAAAGCCACCATACATGGGCTAGGTCACATTTCCAAATCTTTGTCACTTCTCTGTGGCAAAGTGGGATCAGCAAAGGGTGATTTCTATAAGAAGAGTGGTGTTTGCTCCCCACTGGCTGCTTTCCCCCCATAACTCTTCTTCTACCTTTTCTTGTGATTGAAAAGCAGCAGCGTGAGAACATTATATGGGCCTACAACACTTCGCTCTTTCCTTTTTGTGTGAGTAAACTCCCATGGTCTCTTTAGCATTTCCAAAAGCATTCACAATACTTTACAATAATTGTGTTGAGGTGGCGGTGGCAGTGGCAGTGGTGGGGTTGGTCTTTTTATGAGTTCTTTCTCACAGTTAATTACAAAGGATTCCGATTCAAGACATGCTATGAGTTGTTAAGTGTTTCTTAATGTAGCACCTGCAAGGACTGTATGTTTTAAAGTAAAGGACAGTCTGATTGCACTGGGAACTGCAGTGTGAGGGGAGGGAGGGGCTCTTGCTTTCTTCTCCACACCTTTTCCTAACCAGAAGCATGCAGAGTCTACTGCATGTAGAGCAGCCAAAAAGGGCAAAATAGCTCTCCCAGCTGTTTTGGTTGGGAAAATTGCTCAGAGGGGAAAACAAGAACCCCTCCCCCCATGTCACAGTTTCCAGCTCAGTTGAGTTCTTTTTATTTTAAAACAGACTTTAAAAATGTTACATCTAGTCTGGCCCAATGTGCTGTATTTTTCCTAAATGTGTCCCAGGTTGATTCACTGATGTGGTCTAGTGTATGGGGCCCCTTGAATGTCTGTACATAGACAGCCCCCAACAGGCAAATAGTAGCTCCCTTGGGTCATTTCAGGTCAGGAAAATAGGATGGAGGGGTCCAAGCCCCCTTTCTCTGGATGCCACAATTCTCATCCAGATTGGGCTGCCACATGCCTGGGAACTATGGAGCTCCCAGAACAAATCTGTGACCTGTGCATAATATATAAATGGGCTCCAGTATGAATCTTGTTTGTGCTAGCTTCTAAATTTGTTTCCACATCAGAACTGCCTTCTAGCAAGGACATACACAATTTCCTTGTTGAAGGTTGGTTATGTCTAATTTTTTAAATGTGTTCAATTCTTCATCTTTTAGTTATTATCCTCTCTCTTTTATGGTTATTTTCATTATCGTTGGTTCTCCACTTCCTTTGTGCCCTAGGCTGTGGCTGGATCTGAAGCTGCTGCCTGAGCTAGAAAGAATGCTGGTCATCCCTCCTGTTCCTGCTAGTTCTTCAGATACTCTTTCTGACATCTCCATGACACTGTGCCTCAATGCACTCTGGGAAATATCATCCCAGGGTGCCTGAAAATAAATGTTGAACCCTGGTGCTGTATTTCCCAGGGTACACTCAGGTAGCAGAAGGGGCAGGATAGGATTCATTGTCTCAACTTTTTGTCTTGCCTGACTGGGACAGCAGCAATGGCTCTGGTCCAAGCTCTAGCCAGCTCAGTAGAGGACAAAGGTAGGAAACTTGGTGTGTCAGTTACATTATCCTCTCTCCTCCTCCTTCTGGCCTCTGTGAACAGAGAAATGGAAGCCAGAATAACAAAGAGGTATTTGTATTAAACAGTATTACCTGTTGCTTTTTTTAAAAAATGTAGATTTACTATAAATACACTAATGAAAATGCAATTTCCCCAACTACATTTTGTATAGCAAATATAAAAGCTGGGGCCAAAACAGGTAAAACTGGGTTGGGAGAGAATGAAAGGAACAGAAGAGGTTGAATGTCACTTCAGTTTTAGTCTAAGAAGGGCCTTTATGCCTTTGAACAGAGGTCGCTGAGGGGCTTACAGCTGGCGGCCACCAGCTGGAGAACTAAGAGAAACCCTGAGAGAGTTCTTTGAGGGTTTTCAAAGGAAGTGCTAAGAAGCAAAATCACATCTGCTCTTCTCACTTCTAGGTAATGTGCAAAGAGGAATCTGTCAGGGTTCCCTAGTGGGGGTATATACAGATGGCAACCACTTCTGGAGCTCATGATGAGTCTTTCTATGAGGGAAATGTTGGGGGTTCTCCTTGGCATGAAACCATGTCAGAATATGGAGGGAGACAAGCCAGTGCACTCAAGATCAGATGGCAGACATGTTTTTTTTCTCGCTCTCTCTGAATAGCAGTTTTGGAGGAAGGTTAACTCTTGCCTCCTGTGCCATTTTTCTCTCCTCAAGAGTAGGAGCTGCTTTCTGACCTGCTGGATAAAACTGATCTTTCAACCGCTTGTCTGGATTGGCACAAAATGAGTTTCTGCTTGTTTTGCATGGGAAATAATGAACTGCTAAATTTAGCATAAATATATTGCAAACATCAGGTTCTGAATTTTACCTCTGAATTTGTTTCTGTCTCACTTTGCCAAGTGAAGACACTCTGTGCAGGGGCATTGTTTGGACACTTTCTTTAACTGAAAATGGTCCTTCAGGGAAGACCAACCCCCCAGCAGCCTCCCTCCTCTCCAGATATCCACAAAAGGGGTTTGGTTTCCAAATAAAGGGCTTGGCTTCCATTATTTGCTTTTGTCTTCTGTTAGGGAAAAATAGATTAAATGAAACACGGGGAACCTGGCTGTATGAGCCTGCAATATGATTTACAAAGGCAGATCAGGAAGTTTTGGGAAGGAGCATAGATGGCTGCTGTGTTGATTTTAACCACTGGTAGCCTATTATTTATTTACTAAATCCGTTTATACCCCTCCTTTTTCTCCAGTGGGGACCCAAAGTGGCTTACATCATTCTCCTCTATTGCATTCTATATAAGGATTGGCTTCCTGCTGAATAAACATGAAATATTGTTAGCACGTTTTGCTACATATGTTCCTCCCTAACAGAGGTCTGCTTCAGATGCTAAAAAACACCAGCTTAGCCTATTTTGTATTTTTTTGTCCAATGCCAAAGGATTATACATAAACATAAACTTCACAGCTGCCATTGTCTTTGTGCCTCATGCACTTTAATCCTGTCAATGTTTTCATAGCTGGATAGTCCCATAAGGGTTGCAAAATATTACCACCCATAACTATTCTGAGCCCTTCGGGTTACCAGTTATCTTTTGCTTCTCAGTTATTGCAAATGGGGTGAGTCAACCAAAGCAATTAATCACTCTGTAGGTTTCTCCATCTGATGTGTTTCTTTTCTAGCAAACAACTTGTTTAATGCTTGCAAGTATAATTTTAACTTTAACAGTAGTGCCAGCTATGTTGCCTCTCCCTGAAGAAATTCATTAACTTTCAGTTGCAGGGCAAGAATCAGCTTGCCTCATTCTTGCAGGCATCTTTTCCACACATGTGTTATGGTTAAATGTTTGGCTTGGGTGATTTGAGTTGGGTTCAAGCTGTTGTCTAATTTAGTCCAGTAGATTGTTGGTGGCAAGATCCAGATTCTTTAAAGATGTATGTTATTTTAATTGTCAAGTTTCGTTCCTGTTTATTCATCTTAAACATCTAACAGTTTGGGATTTAGAAACTGGCAGAATGAATCGGTAAAATATTTGAGCATGCCTAAATTTATTCATATTTCATGCACATAACTTTCCTTTGGATTGGGCTGATGGTCATCCTGATCATTCTTGTTGAACCCAGTTTTTTTTAAAATCAAAGATCTGTCAAGGTGAAGTCAGGCACAACAAAGTTCCCATATTGCTTAGACCATTGAGCAACCTTTTGTGGTGGCATGGTATCATCTGCCATGGCCCTGATCCTGTGAAAAAGCCTTCACGTTGGTTCATTCAGAGCTTGGTGGTGATGCACTGGTTGAATTCTTGTCTGACATTCTTCAATCTCTGCATCAGTTGTGGGCTTGAATCCTGACAATTATCTGTATTTCCCCCCTCTACCAATTAGTTTAGCTCTGAGATTCTTGAACTATTTTGCACCATGGGCTGGGTTCAGACTAAATTTTCTATTAATGGAAGGAACTTCTGTCAACAGAGTGGGATTTCTCCCCTCCTGCCCCAGCATCCCAGGTGATCTCCCTGAAATGCCGTTTCAATGCAACAAGGGTCATTTTGGGGAGCTCAATGGGCCGCAGTAGAAGGGATAGGAATAAAAGTACTGTTAACATGGGAAGATCCAGTTATGGATCTTCAGCATCCTTTGGTTTTGCCTTTTAAAGGAGCCGGACTGTTTTTAAAGAGGTTGGGGATAGCTGACCCATCCTTAGAAGACTGGTTCTGGTTGCTGCTTCTGAAGGAACTGATCTTCACAGATCCATTCCACTTTGTAAGAAAATATATTTTACCTAAACTTTAGTAGCAAGGTTTTTTGGATGTTCATATTCTAAATTTTGCATTTCATTAAACGCCAATATAAGTTGGTTTGTTGTTGTTTGACCAGAATTTCTTGATTTTTTAGTCTAGTCACCTGAAACATGAAGTGTTGCAATCCAAACACAGACCTGAATTCAGAACTCTCATATACAAGTCCAGCTTACTATCCATTGCCCTTTATTAACATTATGTGTTTAATTAATATTCATAAATTACTATGATGGTTTTTAATTATCAGAATGTTTATGAGAAACCTAACTAAAGGATCAGTCACTTAAATATAATAATAATATCCCGAAGAGTCACTGAATTTTAGCATAAATGTAAAGAGAGTGATCCCCTCCCTGGTGACTCATTCATTTAAGGCAATCATAGTTTAACCACTGCTTCAGGTATAGTTCACACAAAGCCTCTGTGATTCTGCTTGCCTTTGGGGGAGAAGAATATTAAGCTTAGTGAACTTTCTGAAGGTGTTTTACAGAGGTGCATATATGTTCTGACCTGGAGGATGAAAAAGAGAGAATGAAGACCCAACCTCCCCCCCTCCAAAAAAGAAAAACCAGTTAATCTTTTGTGAAAGTGATGTTTGTCCTTGAAGCATCTGTTGTGTATATCTTTGCTTGCTTCTCTCCACCTTGAAGGTGTGTACTAGCATTTGGTAAAGATGCCTTTATTGACATAGGAGTTCTTTTTCAGGTGTGATATACTGCATAAATATGGGCTCTGTGTGTATATGTTGATGGAATTTAGAGGGAATCATAAATAGGAAATCACTTGCATGAGCGTTGATTGTCTTTTTGATAGTTCTCATGCTTTTCTGATAGCTTTCTTTTTATAAAGGAAATAAGGATACCATGGATATCCTGAGAGATGTGACAAAATTAAAACAAACAATATTCGCTATAGAGGATAAGTGTCCAGATATTTTACTTTCTTTTATTTAGTGTATTAATTCCACTTTTCTACCTAGTGGAGACCTAAAGCAGCTTCAGGAGGGGCCATGAGTTAGTGGTAGGGCATCTGCTTGGCGGTCCTCTACCCACCAGTTAAAAAGATTAGTTAGTGGGTGACATGGAAGACTTCTGCCTGAGACCCTGGAGAGCCACTGCCAATCTGAGTAGACAGTGCCTATCTTGATGGACCAAGGGATAAGGCCGTATAAGGCAACTTCAAGTGTTTGTGTGTACAAAAATATAATATGATTTAAATAAAATTTGGTGTAAAACCAAACAAAATAGCATTGTCAGCAGAATTTTCCACTATATTTGTTGTGGCTCTGCATTTTAGAAATGATGGTACTGTGGATGCTTGTCTGCTGCTCTTGACCCTCATGTCCCTAGGCAGGCCTCATTTTGGGCAGGAGCTCACAGGAACAGAGCTCCGGAACTTCTAAATTTGATTGTGCTCTTTCTTTCTTACTCCCTTCCCCCAATACTTGCTTTTGGGCTCCATTGTTCAAACCCCCTGTGAGAATTTTGCTGCATTCTAAGATTTGAAAAACTTTCTAATATTTCCCCCCACAAAAATTGGGGAAATAACCAAAACTTACAAAGCAGACAGATGGAAATCTTCAGCATGCCACTGTGGCCACATAGGAGAAAGTAATTTAAAAAGTATGATGATTATAATTCAAGAAGCATTTTAAGGTAGATGCTAAGCTGACATAATTTAGTACACCTCCCAGAGATGCCAGGGGTGTGTGGCATATGCAAATGAGTTGTGCTAATGAGCTCTGGCACCTCTTTTCTACAAAATGACTCCTGTCCCTAGAGATTTGCAGCCGTATGATCATGTCCTGACCCATCCAAGGTTTTCTAAATTGTGATGCTTTCTCTTCTGTGAATCAGTGTACTGTTTTACAGGAAACACCGATTCAGATCTGCCCAGATTTCCATCTTTTGCCATTCATATCTTCTGGAATTTTCCAACTTCCCCGTGTTGCGTTAAAACTGTTCTTAGTCTTATTCAGAGCATCTATTCCATTCTATATGCACGTAGATGGGAGCAGGATAGTACCTGTTGGCCACACCCTTAGACATCCACATGTACAAATGTCTACAGGCAGTCCTATGCGAATATTTATTTATTTTATCAAATTTATATCCCGCCCTTTCCTAATGGACTCAGGGCAGATATGAGTGTATACATGTAAACTTTATAGAGTGTCAATTACATGGATAAACTAGATGTACAATTTACAGTCCCATCCTAAGTTGTACCTATCTATCTATCTATCTATCTATCTATCTATCTATCTATCTATCTATCTATCTATCTATCCTTCAAAGTTCATTGAAGTGAATTGGTTTGACTCCGCTTAGGATGGCATCTTAACTCCCCAGTTTTCCTATTGCAACATTCTTCATTCTGCTTATTCAGCTGTTGTTGTTTGGGCCCCCTGTTGTGGCTTGGCCATTTGTCTCATGGCATTTTCAGTGAGTTACAGGCCTGGATAGGAGAGTTCCAGGAAGCCCCTGTGGATGTCCAGTTCCATAAGGGTATCCAGTACTCTCCTATCTAGCTCTTGGCTCAGTGTAAGTCTTCTGAGAATGCCTTAGGGGAGGAGTGGAACAGAGATATAAATAAATGTGGATCCAGAAAAAGATTGGTCAACTCAAGTAGGCATTAGCACTTTTTCATGATAGAGGGTCAAGAGCTGCAATAAACCTAAGATTAGCGGCACTGATGAAAATACCATAATACAGACACACTTGCCATTTTGCAGATAAAATTAAAGGTTTTGATCTCTATAGCAGGCACACTTTTATGTCACATAATTACATTTAAAGTTTGTCTTATGAATCTTTAACACAAGACATTGAATTCAATAATAACTTTAAACAAAATACAGTGGAAACCTCTTACCATTCTCACTAATATCTTAGGTTATTCTTAAACTTAATGAGTGGCTCCTTTTTAAGAACTGCTTCCTTTCTCCACTCACCTGGAATGCTAGCCAATATGCCTGACACTGTTGTTTAGTTTTATTTGAGCTGAATTTGACAAGAGCAAACTGTGAAATATGATAGTTTGAACAATTGTGTGAACAAAGGTCTTGCAGAGATGAGTCACTGCTCTCGAAACACAGTGACAACTGTTCCAGCCCTTTGCAGCTCTACTTGTAAAAACTACAATGCATGACAGAACCTTGAGGCTAGACTACTTTTTGCACTCAGATTTTCCATTTAGCTTTAACTATACCAATAAAGAGGCAGGGATAATAAACTTCAGATTTAGAAAAGGTAATGTGTAACAGCCCTGTTGAGATTATCCTTTCTGAATACAATGAATGCACATAGACGAGATCCACATTGTTATTCAGCCCTGCCCTAATCTCCATGGCTTCGGCATCAGGTCTAAGCAGAGCCCTACATGCATACAAGTCCACATAAACAGGCTCAGCACGTGCATTCAAAAACCCTGCAGAACCTGTACACCTGTACATGTTTGTGCAGGCGTCCTTGCATATGCACACATATTGTGGCTGCTTTTGCTCAGAAAGACACATTGTACTTGGAAATATATGTTAGGCAGAACTATACAGCAGTTTGCTCAGCGTTTATTAGAACACAGTGGGTGCTCTGTACTTGCCAGTAGGGTACAGATGGTTGATGGACCTCCAGTTATTTCTGAGGAAAGGGATGGTAGGTGGCCAAGAACTGAGGCAGGCTGCTCTTCTCCTTCTCCCTATTCCTCTTTCACTCTTTACTGCCTATCTATCTTTCCACTGCTTCTTTTCTCCGCTCTCTGTCTCCTCTTCTATATACTTACTAGTCAGCCTCTTTACTCTGCTCCTCTCTGAGCTCAGTTCAGAGCACTGGAACTAATACATCTGAGTTAGCTAAGGTTAGCCTTTATTTGGATGATCTGTTTGTCATTTAAGATCTCTATGCAGGGCAGTCCACTACGTATCCTTGCATTTTGGTGGGGAGATATATGGCTGGTGGAGAGAGAACCTTTTCTGTGGTGACTTCCATATTTAGAACTCTCTTCTTATGTATTTGAGGTACTATATTTGTTAGCCTTTAGGTTACAATAGAAGACTCTTTTTCTCATTTACCATAGTCATTGTATTTGACTGATAAAGGAGGAGGTAAAGCTTGGGTGCCACTCTGTTGTACAGAAGCAAGAGGGCACAAATGGAACAGAGAATGGCATGTACTCAGTCTTGCCTGTCTCTCCAGCATTGCTCTGTTCCCTGCTCCCTGAAAACTAGAGGAAAAACCACAATATGTCAGGAGGAGAGCTGCATATATATACACTAATCATATTCTTCCAGACTTTGGACCTGATTAATCCCCTACTTAGTGGTGCTTTAAAGAACACTAGACAATAGTTTGCTGTGTTGATTAGAACACAGTGAGTCCCATTGGGTGCTCTGGCTCACCAGTAATTGCCAGGAAGCTACAGAAGGTTGATGGACCTCCAGCTATTTCTGGGGAAAGGGATGGAAGGTAGCCAAGAACCAAGGCAGGCTGCTCTCCTTCTCCCCATTCCTATGAGTGCTTCCATGTTGCTCAGTAACATTTAAAGGATCAAGCCATGTGGACCAGAGCTGATTGTGAGGTCTTTATCATCAAATTGGCTCCTTCATTGAGTGGGAGTACTAATTCAGTAAGAAAGGTCCAGGGCCCAGCAGGAACTCATTTGCATATTAGGCCACACCCCCTGACATCAGCATTGTTTCACACAGGGCTTTTTTGTAGAAAAAGCCCAGCAAGAACTCATTTGCATATTAGGTCACACCCTCTGATGCCAAACCAGCTGGAACTGCGTTCCTGTGTGTTCCTGCTCCAAAAAAGCCCTGGAAAGGTCCATGTAGTCAATCCATTTCAATATGAATGGGTCACTTAAACAGTATCCCAGGCAAATGGGAGCCACATTCCAGTGAACATTTCCTATGCAACAGTGATAACCTTTTAAATGGCCCCCACAATCAATATTTCACACATTCCCACAGTTAGGAATTAGATGGTTGTTTTTTTGCCTCATGAGAAAGAAACAGCCATAAAATTCTGCGCTGCAAGACAACACAGGCACAGGATAGGCTCACTGTTTACATAAGAGAGCTTCTTGGATAATTACACAGCAGGAAGATCCCAAATTTGGGCAGCGGCATGATCTGAGATTGATACTTAATCTAGTGTTGCTGGTGGCACAATTTAGAGGTTGTTAGTTAATTAAAGACTTGGCAGGTGTTCATTTAATCATTTTGTGAGGCATCATAATTGTAGTCATAATAACTTTATTAATCAGTTGTTAAATGCTACATTATATAAAATCTCCCAATTTTATAATCTGTGCATGAAAGAGTCACTTCTCTCCTTAGTGAGGATTGAACAGCAAGCTTCTTCAGTCAAGGCTTGTATTGTGAAGCTGTTATTATTTTTAAAAGGGTATTTCAAGCTTTTATTACTTCATTATGAAGTATTAAATTATTAATGTGACATTGTCAAGTGTAATTAACAAAAACTGTTCTTTGTTTCTTTTTTATTGTTCATTCTTATCAGTATCCCTCTCCCGCACCTACAGCTGTTTTTGTGATGGTAGCTAAGAATCTCCAAGCAGAGAGGCTGATAAGACAACACATTGTTTTGTAGAATGCTCCACTGATGAAATTAAATTTCTTATTATTTCTTATTTATTTCTTACTTTGAAGTGGACTCAGAGTGGCTGACAACATTCATATTATCAAGTTAAAACCAATAAAAACATAATTACAATTACAATTTAAACTTTTAAAAACCATTTTGTGGTGCTGTGTCACTACAATATAAGTGAGTTCTTATTTTCTGACAGTGATCACCTAGAACTCTATATGATGTCGAGTGGCAGTTCTCTCCTGGTAAGATATCAAAGGCCTGTTGAAACAATTTGGTCTTACAGGCCCTGCAGAAAGTGGAGAGATCCCGCAGGGCCCTTATGGCCTCCGGGAGAGCATTCCACAATTCTGGTGCTGCCACCAAGAAGGCCCTAGCTCACATCGAATGCAACCTAGCCTCCTTTGGTCCAGGGATGGACAATAGATTTTTTGTCCCTGAATGCAGTGCTCTTTGGGCAACTTGTGGAGAAAGGTGGTTTCTCAGATAGACAGGTCCTTGACCATAAAGGGCCTTAAAGGTCAATACCAACACCTTGAAATGGACTCGGAACACAATAGGTAGCTCTTTCAGCACTGGCCAAAATGACTGGGCTAGAGGGTCCCTGTCTGTGGGCTCCCAAAAAGGCCCATTGCTACCAAGCCCAATTAGCCTTTGCCAAGGGACCAAACTAGGCTATCAGAGGCCCAAAACAGTAGAGCAGACCAGGAAGTGTAACCATCCCCCGTCAAACCCACTCAAAAACACAGCAACCAGACCAGGGAGGCACTCAGGCCACTGCAAAATGGCAGAGAAAAATGACTTTTGCCAAGGGACCAAACCAGGCTATCAGAGGCCCAAAACAGCAGAGCAGACCAGGAGTACACAGGTACAGTTCAAAAATAATTTTAACAAACCAGACAATGTAATAAAATTATAAAGTGATTAAAACAAACAATTCCAGCCAGACCAGGCCAGAGCCACCCCAATCCCCCCCCAGCGACCCCCCCAAACACAAAACCACCCAGACACCTACCCAAAGCAGGAGGAAAACACAAGGTTTTCTAAAAGTTAGAATCAAAAACCTGCTTATAAAAATTCCCTAATCCCCTTCCCCACAATAAGGAAAAAAATGAAGGATCTCACCCAGTCAGATGCTGAAGTCCAGGTCCAGGATTCAGGATCAGGCCACAGAGAGCAGAGCAACAGAAGCTAAACACCACCTCACAGTCTCTCTGTGGCAACAGGAACAGCAATGGAGTCCAGGGGGCAAGAGATGGTGAATAAATACCCTCTCTCTGCCCATGGACAGAATAGAACAGTTTGAAAATAAATTGTTCTGTTCTCTGATTGGCTTGAGGGGGAAAACATGCAGTTCTATTGGAGAATGGCAGTTTTTCCCTTCCCCCTACTTTGCACAACAGAAACAGCCCTGCAGGGTCCTGCAAAGCCATGCATTTGCAAATCTTAAAAAATGCATAGCTTTGATTGGTCAGAGGCCTCCCCCCCCCTCACTCCAGCCAGAGGTGGGAAAAGACCAGGGAAAGGCAGGAAAGGCAATCACAGACTGCCTTTTTCCTTTCCACATTGTTTTCTATGGAAGCAATAGCTTTACTGAATATTTCCGAATAATACCGTAATTATTCAGAAATCACGTATTCGGAATTCAAAAATAGGCTCAGATGCCTATACGGAATCCCTATTTTTGAATATTTACTGAAAAGGCTTCTATTCTATAAATATTCGGCAAACCCTTTACCGAACTGACAGCCCTACCTGTGAGCTCTCATAGAAGCTGCCCTTTCAAGGACAACTCTGTGAGAGCTATGGCTGACCCAAGGCCATTACAGCAGTTCCAAGTGGAGGAATGGGGAATAAAACACAGTTCTTCAGAAAAGAGTCTGTGAACTTAACCACTACACCAGACTGGCTCCCTATATAACCATACAGGAGGTTCCATGCAACCATACAGGAGTTCCATTATTTTGTGTAATAATGCATGTCATATCATGCTGAAGTACATTTTAAAAGGGGGGACTGCTTGTACAGAAATTTGTTCTTCAGCTGCAAATGAGTTCATGTGAAAATCATTTTGATGGAAATCTGTGGGTCTTTTCACCCAGTACATTTGTGATTGGGGTCCTGGGAACAAACCTGTATTCTGATTTAAGAGAGGCCATGCCTCCCCTTTATTTCAGAAGGCAGCAAAGTCCTGATGTTAGTAACAGATTATTATCACAAACTGTCCTCCTGACATGATGTGGTTTTTCCTCTAGTATTCTGGAAGCAGGGAACAGAGCAGTGCTGGAGAGACAGGCAAGAGTGAGTACAAGCTATCATTTGTACCACTATAAGATGTGCCCTCTTGATTCTGTATGATTGAGTGGGACTCATGCTTTATCACATCCTTTACCAGACAAATAACAAAATTGCGATTGTGATATCTAAAACAATTGTGTTTTGCTTTCTAATACAACATATGCATTTTAATCAGGAAGGGGAGGCCCTTTAGTACTGCTTTTATTGACTAGGTGTGATTATAAAGTCCTATTAGCTTGGATTTCACTACTTGCTTATATGTTGTAATATTACTATGCTTGTCCAAAGCAGGATTTTCAAATTTCATGCTCCTGGAAAGATGAACTTCAACATTATTTTTTTTTTATGTCAGCGTTCCCCAAATGCACCTATTCCTTGCATTCTGAGGAAAGTTCTGCATAATTTGACAGAAAATTGACATGCGCCAACAGTTGTGCCAGAGGAATATCCTGAATTTGTTGTGTGCTGGAGATATGGTTTCATTGCACTGCTTCACTCATTATGTTTTTAGCTTTGCATTGTAACCATAGTTCTTATAACAACTGATCAAGGTTTAAAACTGTTTCTGGACTATACTGCTTCAGATAGGAGCTCACATGAATGAATGTTCCTCTGTTCAGAAAGTATTTGCACACAGAACTTGGTTTGTCAGGGAGATGACTATGCAGGGTATGGGATTAAGCTGCAATCAACATTAAGGTGTAGACTAAAGCTGTATTGCTAATTAGGATGGTGTTTATGACAACTGAAGCAAAGATTTAAGTGGAGACCTAAAACTGTAATTTGTAAATGAAAGACATATTTGGAAATGCATAGGTAATGCCAGTGGGGTTTTTTTGTAGAAAAAGCCCAGCAGGAGCTCATTTGCATATTAGGCTACACTGCCTGGCCCGGGAGCATGTGGGTGCCACATGGCTGGCTGGACCAGCTGGAGCCTTAGCCAGCCCAGGCAGAGCTTCACTCCCATGGGCTCCGGCAGAAAAAAAGCCCTGAATAATGCCTGCAGTCACACAACATTTTCCCTTTTGTCTAGATGCCTAGCTGCATTGTTAGACGTTGTTGACTGTGCTTGTTTATTTGAGTCAATTGTTTTTTTATATTGCTTTCAGAGCCATAAGGTTCTTGAGATAATGTACAGTTAAATCACAACCATGATGATAAGCCACATCAAAACAAAAATATAGCAGTTGTTCCTTCAAAATACATTATAGCAGTAAGCAGGATCATATTCAACAGAGTTTCAGATGATATTAATTCCAGGATATGTTTATATGAGAGCTCTAGAGTTGGAACATCTTGCTCAGGGCTTTTTTTGAGCCAGAATGCACCGGAATGCTGTTCCGGCTGGCCCGGGCAGCATTCCGGCTCGGCCTCATTGACTTCCCCCGCTGCCTGTCAGGGCTAAGGCGTTGCGCTGTCCTGCAGGGCTCGGAGAGGCCTGCCGCACTTGCACGGGGGCCTCCCGATGTCGCGCTATCCAGTGGGGGTCAGGCAGGCCTGCTACACTTGCACGGGGGCCTCCCGACATCGCGCTGTCCAGCGGGGCTTGGAGAGGCTTGTCGTGCTGGGGCAGGGCCTCCCGATGTCCAGCTGGCTGGCGGGGCTCGAGGGGCCAAGCTGCAGAGCCGGGGCTTTGTGAGAGTCAGCACTTTTACAGGTAAGTTGCTTGCATCCTCTTTCTTTCAGTCTCTTTATTTTTTCCTTTCTTTTCTCTTTCTTTCTTGCTTTTTTTCCTCCTTTCTTTCCCTCCTTCCCTCTCTTTTCCTTTCTTCCTATTTCATTTCTCTTTCTTTCTTTTTTCTCTATTTTTTCCAACTATCTCCTCCTCCCTCCCTTTCATTCATTCACTATTTCTTTCTTTTTGTCACTTTCTTTCTTTCTTTCTTTCTTTCTTTCTTTCTTTCTTTCTTTCTTTCTTTCTTTCTTTCTTTCTTTCTTTCTTTCTTTCTTTCTTTCTTTCTTTCTTTCTTTCTTTCTTTCTTTCCAACTCTCTCCTTTTCTTTCTTTCTTTCTTTCTTTCTTTCTTTCCAACTCTCTCCTTTTCTTTCTTTCTTTCTTTCTTTCTTTCTTTCTTTCTTTCTTTCTTTCTTTCTTTCTTTCTTTCTTTCTTTCTTTCTTTCTTTCTTTCTTTCTTTCTTTCCAACTCTCTCCTTTTCTTTCTTTCTTTCTTTCTTTCTTTCTTTCTTTCTTTCTTTCTTTCTTTCTTTCTTTCTTTCTTTCTTTCTTTCTTTCTTTCTTTCTTTCTTTCTTTCTTTCCCTTCCATGCATTCATTTTTTTCTTTCTGTCAGTCTTTCTTTTTCTCTATTTGCTTTATTTTCCACTCCCTTACTCTTTTTTTCTGTCAATATTTCTTTTTCCCTGTTTGCCTTATTTCCCACTACCACCTCCCTCCCTCTCCTCTCTTTCCAACTCTCTCCCCCTTTTCATTCATTCATTCAGTCTTTTCTCCTGTCTGTTTGCTTTATTTCTCTTTCTTTCTTTAAGCACTACATGCTGGCTCTGTAGTAGTGCGTTGGAATTTGATTTTTTCCCCTGGGATTGCTATATATTTATGGCTATGTATATAAATGTGGCTATATATTTCTGGACTTTTTCCAATGCTAGAATATCTTTTTTGAGGTGTGATGACCAGAATTGTTGCCACATTCCAAAAAAGTCATTATACACTTTTGGTGATGTCAGAGGTGTGGTCTAGTATGCAAATGATAGTGATGTCAGAGATGTGGCCTAGTATGCAAATGATGGTGATGTCAGAGGTGTGGCCTTGCATACTAATGAGTTCTTGCTGGGCTTTTTCTACAAAAAATGCCCTGCTCTTGCTCAGTGTGGGTAATCAAAAACTGGAGCATTCCTGAGAAATAGCTGCTAAAAGGCCTCTAGCAAGGGTGGTTCTGTTACTGAACTGCTGTTTGGAAGTTTCTCCTCAAGTTCAATCAAAATTATTCTCTTGTAATTTAAAACCCATTAGATCTAATCTTTTCTCTAGAGCAGCAGAAAACAAATTTTTGCCTTCAGTGTGACAGCTCTCTAGTCATTTGAAGAGAATGATCATGTTTTCCCTTATTCTTCCCTTCTGCAGGCTAAACATAACCTTTGTTTGTAGGATTTGGTGATTTTTTTGAACCCTTGCTAAAGTTCATTGCTCTCCTAACAAAACCAACCATGTTTGGGTTTCAGATAGGGTTTCCAGCTCCCCCTTGTCCACAAGCAGGGCATGGGGGAGTACAGTTGCTACATAGCTCCTGGGAATCTGAGGGTGGAGCCTGGAGAGGACAGGAACCTTAGTGGGTTACAGTGCTATAGAGCCCACCCTCCCAAGCATCCATTTTCTCTAAGGGAACTAATTTCTGTGGTCTGGAGATGAGCTGTAATTCCAGGGGGGGAAGTCCCCCGTTCCCACCTGGAAGATGAAATCCCTAGTTTGAGATCAGAGCCATGTTTGTGCTGCTCTCCTCACCTAATTACATGTAGAAAGCAGTAAGGTGAGACCTGCGGGTTCTGCAGTAATGACTTACTGTATTAAATAAGTGCTGAAGACTCATTGTGGCCAGTGAAAATTCAGAAAAAGTTAGAAAACCAAAGATTAAATACTAGGTATTTAAAATCTGTCACACTGTAGTAGTTTCAATGGGTAGCCATTTTGGTCAGTAGAGGAACACCTAGAATAGTTGGTCTGCACTAGAGTAGGGTTTCTGATGAAGGGAACTTTGATTCTTCAAAGCTCATACCCCCCAGAATCTTGTTGGTGGTCCAAGGTTCTGCTGGATATCTGTCTAGCCACATGTTAAAAAAAGGGAGTTAACTAGTGTGGTCTTAAATTTACTATTTATTCATTACATTTATATTTGTCGCATGTATATATAAAGGCACGTTGAGATATATGGTGTGTATATATGGTAATTATTAACCGGTTAGTTAATCAATTAATATTTTTGCCATATACTTGTTTTGTATGTAAAGTACATTTGAATAAATTATCACTGCGTAATACTTAAGAAAGAATATCCGTAACTGGAAAATAATGGAATCTTGCAAGCCGCAATGATTTGTGGGTAAAAATTGCCAATGTCACCTATTCACAGCTAAACTAAACTCAGCTGCCCTGAGCCTGCCTTGGCAGGGAGGGCGGGATATAAATCAAAATAAAACAAATGATTCCATATCCCTGAGTCTATATTGGGGATATATACTGCCATTTTTCTTACTTTTAAAAGTGCCACAGAGCTCCAATCCTGCATGGGGATTTAATTCCTCTTCCAGAATCCTTTCGCTTAGTTTCTATGCTTCCTGCATCATTGTAATAAATGTTTGATGAAATTAGTAGTCTTCAATATAGATGAGATTATCGTGTAAAGCAGGGGTGGCGAAAAGTAGTCTCCAGATGTTTTTTGCCTACAACTCCCATCAGCCCCAGCCAGCATGGCTAATGGCTGGGGCGGATGGGAGTTGTAGGCAAAAAACATCTGGAGAGCTACCATTTGCCACCCCTGGTGTAAAGCATGGGTCCTCCAGGAACTGTTATATTGTCATGAACAGGCAATTTTTTTTGACACTGTCACTTAAACTTACCTGTAAGCTCTTGTCCCTTCATCTCAACTACTCATAAAATGGCAGGGAGGTTATTTAGACTTGAGGGAAGGCACTCTTCACATGTTCAGTGGTTGAGCATTAGCATTTAAATTAGTTTTGGCTGCTGAGCGCTGCTAGTAATCGTGTTTGTTCCAGTGAGGACAGGTGTTACACACTGAAGCAGGTTATCATAAAAAGAGACTTCCAGGGTGTCTACTCTCACAGTCTAATAAATAACTGATCAATTAACTGGGGATTTTGTGAATTTTTTTTTTTAGTGGTTGAAATGAACAGCCCAGTAGCTGTTCCAGTTGCACTGGTACTGGTATTTTAAAATGAGAGTCTGGTCAAGGATGCAGAGTTTTATAGCATGAAATTATCGGTCATGCTACTCCCCTCCCAAGTTTTATAGAAGTTTAGTGGTTCAGTTATGCATTGTGCTATTATATATTTACAATCAGCATGCATTAATGTATAGAAATTGTGGTTTGTTGTTTTGCCTGGGAGGCTGAAGAATGATTCTGTAGCAAAACTAATAGAAAGAAATATTTGCTTAGTTCATTCCCATCTCATAATGCATATCTGGCCCATGCTTCTGATAAAGTAGAACAGTTTTCCTCCTTGTTAACATGATCAGGCTGATGCATCTCCATCCTTCTGAAACTTTAAAAATCATGAATAATGCATATTACCTTCAGAATAGCTGGTTCTATATCCGTAATCAATATAGGCAATCTCTAGATGTCTGGATATGCTGAAATCTCAGGTGAGCCATGCTGTGCATGAGTCAGAAATTTTCCATTTACTTGGGGGAGCCTTAATACATGAGAGACGTGGAAGACGATGGATGCACCTTGAGCATGGAGGGAGGAACATTTGAGACTACTCTATTTAAAAATAAAAATGAAATGAAATGAAAATAAAAATGAAAAATAATTTCCCTAAGCCAGCCCAAAATTCACTGCTGCAAGGAACATTGTGTTTGTGTCTGCTGTGCTTATATAACAATCTTGAATATTTGCACCACTAAAATTGCAGAATATACATTTTAACCTCCCAGATTATATATAAATACCTTTTTAAAATAAGAAACCGCTTTACTCATTATGTTATGTTAATGGATTTGCATGTTTATGCATAATTATTTGTTTAGACGCCTTTGACACCTTTGACACCTTTGATTAGTTTACAGGCTGTCACAGTAGCTTACAGAATTAAAAACACAAGTAAAACAAAGGAAAAATCCAGAAACCAAGAAGACTAAAAACAAGTAGAACATTAGCACTGTAAAGTACCACGCTTGGAGACGCTCGTAGGGCAACATAGTTTATTACATGGTACAATACAAGATGGAAGAGCGCGAAGCACGCGGGCCGGGTCCCACATATATACAGTTGCCGGACTATATTCTTCCTGCTGGCTGGTCCAATGCAGACCAGCCGTATTTCCCGCCGCTGGCTGTGATTGGCGGATAGTCGCGTCCCGCGCGGAGGCACCTGGGTGTTTCTCAGTTACCTCCGCGGCTGGGGTGGACTGATGTTATTTCGCTGTTGTGGCCTTTGTGAACTGGTTGCGTTCTGCGAACGCCATACACTACAAGCACACCATTCAGGGTAGCCAGCCAGTCCAAAGCGTTCTCAAACAGGATCCTGAGCAAAGAATTGCGTGAAACATAATAGGAGGTAGCAAAGACTATCTGGATTTGATCTGATGCAGATGTGTTCCTTTCTCGAACATAGGCCACCCAAAGAGAGTAAGCCTCCTTAGAAACCTCATGTACTCTGGACCCCTTTCAGAATGGCTTTAGGCCAGACTACAGGGCAACTGTCAGTGCTGGTGGCTTTAACTGATGACCTCCAGCTGAATGTTTGTTGCTTCTACTGGATTTAACTGGTTCCTTTGAAACAGTAGATCTCACTATCTTGTTGAAACATTTAGAGTCAGAAGTATGTATCAAGGGATATACTTTTGAGTGGCTTAAATTGTTCTTTATGACTGGCCTCAAATGGTTACTGCTGGAGACTAGTGGCAATTGTGGGATTTCTTCTTTGTGGTTTTACAGGGTGCAGTTTTATATGCCATGCTATTTAATCTCTACATAAAGCCCTTAGGAGAAATAATTTGTAGTTTTAGTCATTAGTATGCTGGCAACACCTGTATCTCTCAGTCCAAATCTCCTGGGGATGGAGTAAAGGTAAAGCCACTGCCTGACTGCTGAGTGAACAAACTGAAACTGACCCCTGACAAAATGAAAGTAATGCTGTTTGGGAAGACTGAGATCTTGAATGACTTCATGCTTCCCACTTTTGATTGGGTTCAACTGATCTTTTTTGACACACTCAAAAGCCCAGGGGTTATATTGGACCCAAAATTACTGCTGGAGAAGCAGAATTAAAGCAGCCACAAAAATGCTTTCTTCCAACTTTGTTTGGTCTAGAAAATGGGTCTCTACTTTGACTCAGTCGATTTGGCCATGTGGATCCATACCCTGGTAACATTGAGACTAGAATACTGTGATACCCTCTCTATAGATCTTCCTGAAAATCAGTTTAGAAACTCCAGTTAGTGCAGAATGTCACAGCTGAGCTATTATCAAGAACTACTAGGCACTGCATGCATAGATCTTCCCTCAAAATTAACTCAAACTCAGTAAAGAATGCTGCAGCTCAGTTATTTCAGGATCTTCAGGGTGCATGTATATTACACACATTCTGCTGTCACACCATTGGCTGCCTTTTAGTTGCAGGATCAATTCAAGATACTGTCACAAACAAAGCATTTCATGGTCCTGGACTTTCATATCTGCAGGACCATCTCTCCTCCTATGCCCCTCCAAGAAGCATTGTTTATATGAAGAGGGTCTTTACAGGTACCACCTTGCGAATAGGCAAGATCAACAACTGCCTGTACACATGCATTCTCTGTAGTGGTCCCCACCCTATGGGGTGGTCTGCGTGAGAAGGTTGGGAAGGCTCCCACATTTTTGGCTTTCTGCAAACTATGTAAAATAGAACTATTTGGAAGGGCATTTATAAATAGGTCTGCATTTAAGAGAATGGTTCAGGAAGACATTTTAATAGAGAGAACATTGCTTATTATATGTCTTATATTGATTGCACTGACTTACATTATTTAGTCTGTCTTGAATCTCAGTGAGAAAAGTGGGCTAAAGCATAAATGAATAAATAACATGAAATAAATGTGTAGCAGTAGCATTAAATCTAACATGATACACAAATAGCTTCACTTTTTAAAATGGTGACTGCATACTCATAGCACAAAATGTCAAGCATACTAAAGGTAAAGGCATCAGTCTTTTTTTACTCTGGGGTGATGTTGCTTTCAGAACGTTTTCATGGCAGACTTTTTATGGGGTGGTTTGCTGTTGCCTTCCCCAGTCATCCATGCTCTCCCCCCCAGCAAGCTGGGTACTCATTTTACCGACCTTGGAAGGATGGAATGCTGAGAGAACCTGGAGCTGGCTACCTGAACCAGGTTCTGCTGGGATTGAACTCAGGTAGTGAGTAGACTGCAGTACTGCCGCTTTACCACTCTGCTCCATGGGGCTCTTGTCAGGCATACTACCTGAGTTTAAACTTCTGGTGCCTTGCTAGCATTGAGGGCAGAGAATAGCAAACAAAGGAGTCATGCGGAGAAGTAGGTGCAACAGCAGTCTGCATTTGTTTGCTATGCCCTCCCTTTTTCTTCCAGTCCTTTGCTTCCTGCAAGTGAACACTGCCTGGACAGGCAGCTGCAGAAAGATTGGACAAATCTCTCTATATTTTATGCACACAGTATAGCCTCACATGCAGCAGTAGCTTAAAATGGTTTTAAGGGGGGAAAAAAATCCAACCTTAATTTAAAAATAATTTTGGTAATCAGCCTCTCTGGTTTTCTGTATTTTAATCCCTCATTTTCTGTTGCACACATCTTTTTAAAAGCAGAGTTTGGTGACTTGTTTCTGGTCTTTTGGCAAGCTAAAGAGGCACGTATTGAAATGCACTATTTCTGTTAACATGTATGGATATTCCGTCACTGACATGGAGTCACAACAGAAGCTTGTCTTGTAAAAGCTGTCATCATATTACTTATATTTCAGCAGCAATTCCCGTAAAACAGTTTAAGCTGAGATCATATCACAGTGAGGTCAATGGGTTGAGAATGACTCAAGAGTGTTACTGCTTTCCTTGTCAGATCAGCAGTTTGCTCAGTGTGCTCCTTGATGACTTCCAAATAAGTACATGCAGGTTGTCTTGCATCTGTGTACTAAACATTTGTCCTGACCCAGATGGCTCAGGCTAGCCTGATGTTGTCAGATCTTGGAAGCTAATTAGGGTCAGCCTTCGTTACTACTTGAATGGCAGAACACCAATGAAGTCCAGGGTTGCTACACTGAGGTAGGTAATGGTGAACCATCTCTTACGTTGAAACCCTTATAGGGTTGCTGTAAGTCGGCTGTGACATGATGGTACTTTACACCACTAGTAAACTTTTAAGAGAAACTTGGGCTGATGTGACATTTTTGTTAAGAAAACGGTAACACTAGCCCTTCACACATATGTTCAGCTACCCTGCCCCACCTGCAATCAAGTTCTGGCGCCACTTTCTGCCCGTACAATTAGGTTCTGTACCCATATTGCGGTGAATGCACACATATGAGAGTGGGACCTGTGTGGATCAGGCCACTTCCCTTTATTTCCCATGTATGTTGTGTTTACAAGGATACTATAATGTGGATTTGGTTATGCTTGGAATTTTGGTCTAGTACTCACCAAACAATAGGTGACCTGGTAGATTTACGCTGGGACTATTACAGACAGTAAACAAGGACTCATGAAATTGAATGCTGTTTTTTATACACATGCCCCTGTTCTGACAAAATGGTGACCACCCATGTATCTGGGGCATCACAAACAGCACTCCTGCTTGCATCTGATGTGTGCCGTTGCCAGGCTCCCAGAAATGTCTGAAAGGGGATTTAGTCCTAAAATGATCCAACTAGAGAAAATATAGTATGAGTTCACTGGGTTGACGGAATGGAAGGGAAAAGCCACAGCTTTTGCATTTTCAAGACTCTCTGTTAATTGCTCTCCAAAGCATCTTCCTGCTTTGGCAGCTCTAAGGCTTCCCAGTCTCACTGGGGGAAAAAATCTTAATATAGCTTTGCCTAAAATGGTCTTCCATTCCTACCAAGAAAAATCCATAATGCTCTTTTCATCCACTGACAGGCCACTTCTGTAGCAATGGTGTGAAAGAGGAAAGAGGGAGAAGATAGGGAATGAGATGGCATGCTAATCTCCTGGTTTCTTCCTTCTTGCAAGAAAGACAGGCAGTTCACCTTCTATGCACTCCTTTTGGCTTGCTGCTCCTGAACTTGAGTGATACTTGCTCTTTACAAGTGTGATGTAAACTATGAAGCTCGATAGGAATGGGCCAGTTGGAAAGGTTTTGGTTGTACTACCTTCATGATGACTGAAGGGAACCTCCACCTTCAGTGGCACTAATCCTCTGAATCCCAGAGCCAGGAGACAATGTGTAGGGAAGGTCTAGACCTCTATGCCCAGTTGTTGGCCATCCAGGGGAACTGGTTAACCACTGTGTGAGAAAGGATGCTGGACTAGATGGACTATTGGTCTGATCCAGCAGCACTTAACACTTCTTTTTGTCTATAAGTGGCAGCCCCACCCGACACTCTCCAGAGGAGGATGCAAAGGGCAAAAGTGGTCATTAGGCCCACTTCCAGAAGCTTCATGACCCACTTTGGGGTCTACTTCTGGCCCACAGGTTGGGAAACCCACAGGTTGGGGAACACTGCCCTACTGAATCCTTTCCTGCCCCAAGGATTGATGTTTGGAAGGACATTTTATTTCTTTTCCTGCTTGCTTAAACATATGTCTCCACAAATATCTTTTCTGAAGGGCTGAAGTAGGGAAGAATTAGTCTGAAGAAAAATCAGGTAATATGCACTCACAGGTAAATATTCAGGTTTTATTGGGTTTAGAAGGCTTGCATTGGCATTGTTGTTTTAACCATATATGGGAGGAACACCTCTTATTTTAGAAGCTTGGGTTTTTTGTTTTGTTTTTAAAATAAGAGTGACTTTGTGTGCCTGTGTGTATGCATACAAGTGTAAAAAGAACGCAGAGATCTGTGCTCCAGTGAGAGATGCCCTTTTAACACCACCATTCATTACAAAGGGCAGTACAGGCAACCTATAGTGCTCCAGCAGAGTGTTTCTTGCTTGTAGAGCCCAACTGAAAGGTTAAATTACTGTGTAAATTCAATAACACTTAAAGAAAAATGAGATTTTTCTTTTCAAATGATAGTATCAGAAACATGAAATGGTTTGTAATTCCAGTTGTCTTTGGACATGTTTCCTTTTCAGGGAAATGCTTGAGTCAGACTGATGCAAGCTGGTGGAATTTCTCACTATCGGTGTCCAAAGTGTTACTTAATCACATCTATCACTTTTTTGGCTCTAAAATTAGAAAGATAACCTTAAGATATAAATCTTTTATAGAGCCAAAGCTGTGTATACTCTCAGAAAAGGATGAGACTCCATGGTGATGAAATCGACTATTGCCTCAAGAGGGAATTAATAGGAGGACAGGGCTGAGCTGATGAAAAAATTGATTCTTTTCCATTAAACTGTACGTGCTGTGCTTTTATAAACTAAGCAGCAGCCTAAAGAAAAATATTTTTTCTTGAATAACCAAAAAGAGAGAGAGGGAGAAGGGGAGGCAAATGAAAAAAACATCTCTTTTCATCACTCAGTTCATATGTCACGTCAGTAAGATGTTGAAAGATGTTTAACTGTTTCTTCTTCCCCACTCTAAACTACTCATTAGATGTCATAAATTTATTTAAAGCACTGAAATGCTGGATTTCTCCTCAGATTTAATAACTGGAACCTTGCTTTATTTATGTTCTTATCACTGTATATGCCAGGGTTGCTTTTGTATAGCAAATGGTCTGCAAAACAGTTAACATTTGTTAAATAAAACATCAATTAAATGTTACTTTTTTGTATACATTATAACAGTAAAAACTGATTTTTGGAACTTCGAATTTTGATTATTCTCTTATTGTATTTTTAAATACTTTTAATAAAATTTATTTCATTTTTTTAAAAAAAAATTAAATGTTACATTACAACAAGAAGGGGGCAACAAAACCTTCAGCGTAACACTAAAAGGCCTGATAGAACAAAAATAATTGACAAGCTTAATGGCATGGATTTGGTACATTTTCTTCAATAGAGAATTCCATCGATGGGGTGCCACTTCCAAAAATATACTGTTTCTAGTGGATAACAACCTTTTCTCCAATGTTGGTAGCAGCAGCAGTAGAACTAGCCTCAACTACTGCTTTTTGCAGGGTGAGGCATCATATGGGAGAAGTTCTCCCTGTAAGTTTTTATCCCATATAACTAATCTGTAGTTGTTTTTTTTTTTTAATGAACAGGCTTACCAAAAATGCAAGTAATAAGAAACTACAGCGGAATACCACAGCCAGCTCCACACGATGGCCCTCCACTACACATCCAGACTGGAGACATAGTTGAACTCATCAGAGGAGATGCACACAGTTTATTTTGGCAGGTAGAATACTTAACACAGCAACAGTTCTGTTTTCATTTGATGAAGGAACTAGTGATATTGTTGACTGGTGTAAAGAGCAGCCCAGCTTCTCCTCAGAGACTATGAATCTTGGCGCCCAATCATTGATGATGCCTAAGTCATGAAGGTTAAACATGTGGCCTGGGGGCCAAATCAGGCCCTCGGAGGGCTCCTATCAGGCTCCCAAGCAACTGGCTGTCCTCTGCTTCCTTCTCCGTCTCTCTTGTTTCCTTCTGCATTACAGCTTGCTTTGCAAGGCTTGCTCGATTGTACAGGAGCTACAGAGTAAAGTCTATTTTCTCTATTGGGTGAAGCTCCTCTCTTAGGAAGGATGGGGGGAGGGAGAGCTTGCTTTGCCAGGCTCTCTCAATTGTACAGCAGAGCTACTGAGCCAAGCCTCTCTTCCTTCTATTGGCTGAGGCTCCTCCATCTCCTGGCCTCCTGGGGAAGGAAGGAAAGAGCCAGAGCTTCCTTTGCCCAGTTCCCTGGATCTCATGGGAGAGATACAAAGAAAGCACCTTTAAGATCAACGAGTGCTAAGGTTTTTAGCATGTTTTAAGTTTTTTTATTAAAAAATCTTTAATTCTGTTTGTCTTTGTCCTTTATAATGTTTATATCTCTGCTACCTAACCTTAAATAGGTAAACATAAGACCTGGCCCAACATGGCTTGGCCCAACAAGGTCTCATTTATGTCAGATCTGGCCCTCATAACAAATGAGTTCGACACCCCTGGCCTAAGTGAGCACCTCATCATCCTCCTGTACAAGAAGTCAAGGTTCATACTAGGCCATACTGAAATGCTGTCTTCCTAACCTTCATTCAAGATCATTCCTAACCTTCATTAAAGACCTTTTATGATTTATCATAAAAGAACTTTACACAGGCAGTGGATTGCTAGAGAATAGCTAATTAGTTCTTGTGGATAGACTTACAGAGATATATAGCAAATCTTGAGAACATCTTTGTTTTAGTAAAATGATAGTTATCCACAGGGGTCATTTTGTAGAATAATAGGTGACAGAGCTCATTAGCATAACTCATTAGCATATGCTCCCCCCAACCAAAAGCAACCTGGTGCAAGAAAGGAGGGCCCTGGGTGAGTGAGGTCTGCTTGGGCTGGCTAGAGATCCAGCCAGCCCATGTAGGCCTTGCTCACCTGGGGCTCTCCTTGGCTGCCTACCCCCCATAGTCAAAAGGCCAGTAAGCCACCCACTGCCCAAAATCACATAAGAAGTAGAGAAAGAGTGTCACAGGCTTCTCCAGGGGTTAATGAGGGCTGCTGGGGGTGTGGCAAAGCCCCTGGTGGCTGACTGGCTGCCTGCTCTCCTAACCCCAGAATTGTTATACAGCTGCATTTACTATTCAAGGTAGATAGGGAGGAAGAAGTGGAACCCTCAGAAAGGTTCAGGAGCTGCACTCCTGTGAACTCCTGCTGAATCCGAGGCCTGGTTATCCAGTTGAGTTAGCAGTGGACCACAAAGGTTGTCAGCAATTTCATTTCCTTGCTCCTTACTGTTGGTTTCAACTCAGCTTACCACATTAATTATCTCCCCTCACTTCATTTTTATTACAACACTCAGGATAATGGAACCTCCAGGGCTTAACAGAGATATTGGGTTCTTGTCTCACTACACATTCTAAATCACTCAGTTCTTGCATCTGTTTGTTAACTTTTATTATCTGTATGCTAGTTTGCTGCTGTTCACAGGTTTTACCGACTGCTTTAATCCAATCTTAGCTATGTCAGTTGAGCTATATCAGTTGAGTGATAAATATACCATCTTGATTACAGTTAGCCCTTCCAGGCAGCTAACCCCTCCCCCCCATGTAATGGTTGGCAAAGTCTGTTTCAAGTCATTTGAAGAAACATGCATGCACATGAAAGCTTATACTCAGAATTAAAAAAAATAGGTCTTAAAGGTGCCACTGGACTCAAATTTTGTTCTGTTGCTTCAGACCAATATGGCTACCCACCTGAGCATTTTTATCTCATCTTCCTCCAAAGAATACTGGGCAAGATCAGATGGTTCTCCCCTCCTCCATTTTATCATCACAAACAATTCTGTGATGTAAAGTAACTTAGAGGATGACTGGCAAAAGGTTACCCAGGAAGCTTAATGGTTGAGTAGGGATTTGAACTTGGGTCTCCCTCAGTTCCAGTGGACTACCCACTGCACATCATTGTTTCCAGTGACTTTCTACATCTCCCACCTTGGTTACCAGTTCTGCCTTCCAGTTGGATACAATGCTATTTTGAGAACACTCAGCCTGCTTGCTGGGTTCACTCCTAGCCAAATCATAATTGCTAGGCTTTGTGGCATGCCTGTTCTTGAAGGGTACATTCTCTCTTCATGGCACACCTAGGTTGGAAGCAGGTCTGGGCAAGGTGACATAAGCAGTAGAAAATTCTTCACTGTTTTGTGGAGAGTATTTTGATCATGTTCCTTCATCCCTGAAGTGTTGAGATTTTGGGGAAACACTTTATGATATTTCCAGAGAGTGCAACACTTTATCAGTCATTCCTGCTTGTACCATTTCTACCTTTACCTTCTCATCTTTCAAAGTTTACTAGAATATTGAACAAAGGTAACCTTCATTTTCTCTATTTCTGCCATTTACAGAGTCATCAGAATTCATGCTGAGTAAACAAAATTGTTTGACATTTTTGTTGCAGTTTGATCAAAACACCTTTTGCCTGTTTCTTCCTCCTCTGCAGATCACACTCCAAAGTATAAACAATTCAAAAAGGGCAGCCATTAAAACGTTTATTAGAAGTTAAGGCTGAAATCTTAATCACATTCACTTGGGAGTAAAAACCATTGAACTCAGTGGGATTTATTTCTGAGTATACTGCACTGTTTGGCTCAGAGAGTTTAATGAGACTTGTTCTTAATAAGCATGTTCAGGAGATCAGCCTTCATCAGTGTCCAAAAGCAAGATTTTTACACCAAATATGTAGCAGAAAGCAATATGAAACGTGTGTGTATTTTTTGAACTACAAAACACAACAGCTGCCTGAAGGACATTGACTCTGCAGGATCTCTTTGCAATTGCACAATGTTGCATCACAAGTTTTCTGCTATATATCCTGGCAGACCTGGAAGCCTATCCCTAAAGAGCTCACCATTTTGCTCTGTGCAAATTCAAAATAACAATATCCCACATCTGAAAATAAAAGTCAGACTACTTCAAAGGCGTAATTTTGCTACCATGCCTTGAATGAGTGTCTGTAAATTTCACTGAAAGCACCAAATTATTCCTTTTCATTGCCCTCCCTCTTTTATTGCAAGGTTCAGTATGAAATTTAGTGCTTATAAAAGGAGAAATCAACAGTACTGGCATGAGTCAGCCTCTTTGCTTCATTCTGGGGAGCATTCCCTTGGCAAAAGGAACTCAGGAAAGACTGATCAGCAAATAATGTTATAAAGTCCTTATAAAGGTAAAGGTAGTCCCCTGTGCAAGCACCAGTCGTTTCCGACTCTGGGGTGACGTTGTTTCTATGGCAGACTTTTTAAGGAGTGGTTTGCCATTGCCTTCCCTAGTCATCTACACTTTCCCCCCAGCAAGCTGGGTACTCATTTTACTGACCTTGGAAGGATGGAAGGCTGAGTCAACCTGAGCCGGCTACCTGAAACCAACTTCCGCCAGGATCAAACTCAGGTCGTGAGCAGAGAGCTCAGACTGCAGTACTGCAGCTTTTCCACTGCAAGACCTTATAGGAACATGCTGTTTGAAAATACAAGTGAGAGTTCGTCTCTTTTTTAAAATAGAAGAGTTTGTTTTTATATTCTGTTTTTCACTACCCAAAGGAGGCTCAAAGTGGTTTACAATTGCCTTCCCCCTCTGGCTTCATGTGGAGGGATGGGAAATCAAACTTGGCTCTCCACATTAGAGACTTCTGCTCTTAGCCACTACACCAGATTGGCTCAGGTATTTGTTTGTATGCAAATACTTATTTGCAGGGCTTTTTTTTGTAGAAAAAGCCCAGCAGGAGCTTATTTGCATATTAGACCACACTCCTGATATCATCATTGTTTCACTCAGGACTTTTTTAAAAGAAGAAGCCCAGCAGGAACTCATTTGCACATTAGGCCACACCCCCTGATGCCAAGCCAGCTGGAATTGGAATTCCTGTGCATTCCTGCTCAAAATAATAATAATAATAATAATAATAATAATAATAATAATAATAATAATAATAAATTTTTATTTGTACCCCGCCCTCCCCCGCCGAAGCAGGCTCAGGGCGGCTAACAATACGGTGACCAATGGTGCACCAACAATAAAACAGTTACACTAGAAACATTAAATTAACATTAAACTAACCTTAAAAGCCTGAATTAAAACAATTAACTAAAACATTTTATGACGCTATCCTTGACACTCTTCTAGTTGATGCTGATGGCGGATTTTCAGTTATTCATAAGCTAATTTAAAAAGGGTGGTCTTGCAGGCCCTGCGGAACTGATCAAGGTTCCGCAGGGCCCGCACCTCCTCTGGGAGTTGGTTCCAGAGATGTGGGGCTGCGGCCGAAAAGGCCCGAGAGCGAGTATTCTGTAGTTTAATTTGTCTTGGCCCAGGGGTAGTCAGTCTGTTCTTTCCTACTGACCTCAGTGCTCTCTGGGGTTCATACGGGGAGAGACGGTCCCTCAGGTAGGCTGGTCCTCGGCCATATAGGGCTTTAAAGGTGATAACCAGCACTTTGTACTGGACCCGGTATACAATCGGTAACCAGTGCAGTTCGCGTAGCCCCGGCCGTACATGTTCCCATCTTGGGAGACCAAGTAACAGCCTGGCCGCCGCGTTCTGCACTAGCTGTAACTTCCGGGTCCGGCACAGAGGCAGCCCCATGTAGAGGGCGTTACAGTAGTCCAATCGTGAGGTGACCGTCGCATGGATCACCGTTGCTAGGTCCCGACGCTCCAGGAAAGGGGCCAACTGCTTTGCCCGCCTCAGATGGAAGAAAGCTGACTTGGCAGTGGCTGTTATCTGGGCCTCCATTGATAATGAAGGCTCCAGTAAAACACCCAGACTCTTCACCTGCTGCGCCGCCTTTAGCTGCACACCATCGAAGGTCGGGAGGGATATTTCCCTCCCTGGAGCGCCGCGACCCACACAGAGAACCTCTGTCTTTGCCGGATTCAGCTTCAGCCCACTCAGTCTAAGCCACGTTGCGATAGCCTGTAACGCCCGATCCAGGTCTTCCGGGGGGGAGGCGGGCCGGCCGTCCATTAGCAGATAGAGCTGGGTGTCATCCGCATATTGGTGGCAACCCAGCCCAAACCTCCTGGCAATCTGGGCAAGGGGGCGCATATAGATGTTAAATAACATCGGGGAGAGGACTGCTCCCTGAGGCACCCCACAATCTAGTGTGCGCCTCTGGGATCGTTCACCCCCGATCGCCACCCTTTGTCCCCGACCCATGAGGAAAGAGGAGAGCCATTGTAAAGCAGACCCCTTAACCCCAATGTCGGCGAGGCGGTGGATCAGTAGCCGATGGTCGACCGTATCAAATGCAGCCGACAGATCTAATAACATCAGCACTGCTACACCGCCTCGATCCAGTTGCCGTTGGAGGTCATCTGCCAAGGCGACCAAGACCGTCTCCGTCCCGTGGCCCGGTCGGAAGCCAGACTGGCACGGGTCTAGGATAGAAGCGTCATCTAGAAATCTCTGTAGCTGCAACGCCACTGCTCTCTCGATGATTTTACCTAAAAATGGTAAGTTAGACACCGGTCGATAGTTCGCCAATTCGGCCGGGTCTGCTGTTGATTTTTTCAAGAGGGGGCGGACCAAGGCCTCTTTCAGAGGCGTTGGAAAACGCCCCTCTAAGAGGGATCTATTTATGATGTCCCGTAGAGGACATCTAAGCTCCCTCTGGCAAGATTTAATCAGCCAGGAGGGGCAAGGGTCCAGATCACATGTTGTTGGGCGAGCAGCGGAGAGAATTCCATCAACTTCTTCCAGGCTGAGTGGGTCGAAGTGGTCCAGCAGTAAATCCGAAGACAGGCGCGGAGCCTCAGTCTGACTTACTGTATCTAATGTGATAGGTAGGTCTTGGCGGAGTGATGAGATTTTATCTGCAAAATATTTCGCAAATGCCTCACAGCCTATCTCCAATTCTCTAACGTTTGGTTTGCCTTGTGGCAGTGTTATAAGATCGCCAATTACCCTAAACAATTGTGCTGGGCGCGAATTTGCAGATGCAATCTTGGCTGCAAAGTATTGTTTCTTTGCAGCCTTGACTGCCATCTCATATGACTTCATAAACGTTCTATAGGATGTTCTCGTCACTTCGTCCCGAGTATGCCTCCACCGCCTCTCTAGTCGTCTGAGCCCTTGCTTCAGCTGGCGTAGCTCCAAGGTATACCATGGAGCCAGCTTCATACGAGGGCGCAGAGGGCGCCGGGGTGCGATTTCGTCGATGACCCTGGATAGCTGATCTTGCCAGACTTCCACCAGGTCATCGAGGGAATCGCCAGTGGGCCAAGGGTCCCTCAGGGCCGTTTGGAACCGTTCCGGGTCCATCAGGCCCCGAGGGCGAGCCAAAATAGGCTCTCCGCCCATACAGGGTTGGGGCGGCATCTCCATACGGGCCTTAAGGGCTAGGTGATCCGACCATGGGACCGCTTCATCTGCGATATCGTTCACCAAAATCCCAGACGCAAAGATCAAGTCTAGTGTGTGTCCGGCCTGATGCGTGGGTGTTGTAACAAATTGAGAGAGTCCTAGTGTCGCCATGGAAGACACTAGGTCCATCGCCTGAGTGGAGGCCGTGTCGTCGACATGGACATTGAAGTCACCCAGGACCATAAGTCCCGGGCTCTCCAATGCCCAGCCCGCCACTGCCTCCAATAGTGATGGTAAGGCGCTGGCTGGTGCGTTAGGCGGATGGTACACCAGCCAGATCGCCAACCCCTCCCCAACATCCCACCACAGACCGACACACTCGATGCCATCGATCTTTGGGGCCGGGAGAGCCCTAAAGGAGTAAGCCTCCCGTATGAGCAATGCCACCCCTCCCCCCCGCCCGTTACTCCGTGACTGGTGAAAGACCGAGTAACCTGGGGAGGTCATCTGGGAGAGAGCTACTGTCTCTCCTTCCCGCACCCAGGTCTCGGTCATGCAAGCCAGGTCCACGTCCTGCCTAAGCAGGAACTCCTTAAGGGTTGAGGTCTTGTTATTGATGGACCTGGCGTTGCATAACACCAGTGACGGAGACGAGCATTTCCTCTTAGGCCCACTACCTGCCACCGTTGGGATGGGCAATAGACTGGAAGGTGGCCGAGCACTGGTTTGTCTCTGTCTCCTTCCCTTATATAATTGTCTATTCCCACCGTCATATCTTCCCCTCCCCAGGAGCACTGGAATCCCCTGGGCCAACATCTACACTCACTTGGAGTGGGCTCGCAGTATACTCCTCACAGTTGTTCCCAATTATCCTCACCTGGCTTTCACTCTATCCTCCCCTGTCTGTTCTTCCAATACTTGCTGCCAGTTAACCAATTATCATAAGTAATTAATTTAGTAGTCCACTCAATTTCCCTTCCAATTAACTAGTATAATATTAAATTGATCAATTTCAGCACCATTAATAAACAGACCATCCCTCCCCCTTACCAATTGATGTGCTGAAATTATAAATATAATTACATATAAATTGATATATATAAATATATTGTAGGAATCAATCACTAATTATTTGGCTAAAAAATCCAATAAATTAATTAATAAATATCTTTAGTAAATTCCATTAGCAGCTAGCAGTCATTTAACTCAAGTTCTAGTCCTTAGGGGTGGCAGTATATATTGTCTCTGGGTTGTAGGATTTAAAATCGTATTCAGTCTTAGATGTTGATAAAGTGCAGAAGTCAGTGCAGTTAATACGTGCAGCTGGTAAAGTGCGGTTGATAGAATGTTGGCAGAATGCAGATACCAGTGCAGTCGGTAATTGAGCATATTCCTCTCCTCTTGTGGCCGGCAGGCTCTTGGGTTCCCCTGGGACCCGTACAGGGCCTCTCCGCTGGGAAATAACCAAGCCGTTGGATCCGCCGCTTCAGACCACGTCCGTCGGTGGGGGCGGGACAAATGGAGGGGAAGGCGAGCGAAGGTGGAGGGAGCAGGAGTAAGGAGCAGGAGGAAGCGAGGGGGGGGCGAGGTGAAATGCTTCTTTGCATCGAACAGTTCCTGAATAAAGAGAAGTAGCATATTGTGGAGAGTTCAATAGTGTAATGCTGTTAGTTTTCCTAGCTGTTGGGAAGAAATTTCTTAATCTCTGAGTTTCCTTACATCTCTTGAGGCAGCACAAGCTTTTTTGTGATGAGGTAGCACTTCGAGATCTGTTCTTTCTAGAGGCATGGAAGCAAGCTATAGCTAAGCTCTGAAGAGCTCAAACTTGACCTACTAGAAGCTTTTAGTTCCTTCTGTTTTTTTCTGTGTTTCCTCCCTACTTCCATTTATTGTCACTTCTCAATGCTTATTAGATAGGACTTGGGTCTTGGGCCCTTCATGGTTAGCATAGGAATGGAGTGTTTTCTGGGGAAACAGAAGAGCTTCATGCCCAAATGGGCAGCAATGTCTTTATGCAATTTCTCTTCCCATTGGAAAATGAGGGCATTAGGTGGAAGTTACCCAGAGCTATCACAGGACGAAGGAAGGAATATCTGGCACTTAGAGATGGGTGATTCTTCTAGCTAGGTAGAGAGTGCCCAACTTTTCCTGCAAAGTGGGAAGGGGAAGTTCTACATTTCACCTGCTCTAACCATCTCTCTTTTCTGCCTTCCCATTGCTTGTAAAGGGCATAACTGGTGGACAATTCATTCAGTCACTGATTGCAACGCTGATTGCAGCACTGCCTGGAAGGAGAGGCCTTGATTTTCATACTCCCCTACTAAGGAGCAGGAGCCTAAGTCTCATTAGCCTAACGCTTCCAAAGGAGTAGAAAAAATTACATCAGTTTGATGTTATCCACTAACCGAGAACTGAAATTGTGTCAGAAGAAATGCTAGTGCTATGTCTTACACAATGCAGAAAAGATAGTAGGGGTAGTAGTAGCAGTGCAATCATTTTTACTTAGTGTAAGCAGACAGTGAGAAAAGATTTAAGCACTTCCAGACCTGCTGTTATGCACCTAAAACCCTTCTGTGGTCAACAGTCTATACTCTTCAGTTATCTGTGAGATCACTCAAATCTATGTAGGCATTCACAACAAACAGATTGTTGAACAAAATTTGATAATTTACCTCTGGTTATACAAAGATTTGTATTAGTAATGTGTTTGGAGTTCCTTGTGTGTTCTCTTCTAATGGGATCCTCTTTCCTCTTTTAGGGTAGAAATCTAGTGACAGGGGAGCTTGGTTTCTTTCCAAGTGATGCAGTAAAACCTTGCCCATGTGTAAGTAGAACTGCATAACTGTGTTTGTCAATGTAATTGTTTTTACAAAAATGTTTGTGGTGAGCGTGCCTAGTTCTTGCCAAGATTTTTTATTAATCCTGCCTAGTGGAATTTATATTATTTTTTTGTGTTGCTATTTTGTGTACAACATTATTTGAAAGTGTAACAATGTTATGTGTTCGGTTATTGGGTTTAAATTAAAATGGGAAGTCTAACAGAAACCTGCATAAGAGATGGTTTTAGCTCATAAGAATTTAGTAAGTTAAATTGTCTAACTAGTTTTCAAATAAAATGCACTTAAAGACTGCAACAAATGAGTTGTGCAGTAAAGCTGTTGATTTCTGTACAGTGAGGAGAGCCTGCTTCCTTTTCTAATATATTCCCCAGTCAGCCTGGGTTATAGAGAGAGATTAGACCATAATAATGGGTTCAGAAATGCACCTGTGAAAACCAGAAAAAGCTATAAAATCAAACTGCTCAGCCTATTTTATCATATGCCTACGTGCTCTGATTTTCTTCCCCTTCTTCTATCACAAAGGTATGCATAATCCCAGAATATTTGAAATTGCTCACAAGAAAATTAGTTTGGAGTGTATGCTTTAATAATTTTGAGTGCAAGCAAAGCTCTGTGTGAATAGCTGATCTTGTATAAAGTTCATAGAATCAAACAGCTGGGTAGGGACTTGAAAAGTCAATGGGTGCCCTGCAGAGTCGTAGCCGGGATTTGGAAGGTCAGGGGGCATTTATATTTTTCAGGGGGGCACTGATGCCCCACATGACCTTCCCTCTAGTCGCTCCCCCACCCTCTCTGCCGCTGCCCCTCCCCCCAACACCAAATTGCTTTTAGGCCAGGGGCAGAAGCAGCAGGGCCGGATCTACATATTTTTGAGAGGGGGAGTAAAAACTCCTTTCCCACCACAAGAGGCTCTGCGCAGGAAGCAGATACACTAAGAAATGAGCAGAAGCATGGCTTACCATCCTCAGTTGCTCACACACACACACACACACACACACACACCACACCCTGCCCCAAGTACAAACGATTTTGCACAGTGCACAAGAAGCTAACATACCAGAGCAATTGCCCCCCTCCACCAAAACACACAGTAGTTGGATAAACATTTCCCCTCCTCATCTTCTCTCCCCCCCCCCCCTTGCAAAAGAAGTTGATGCACAGGAAGTTGATGAATCAAGGGCAGGAGTAGAAGCAAGAATAATCATCTCAATGCAAGGGGCTTTGTACAGGAAGTTGAATACACCAAAACAGGAGCCACACAATCATCCTTTGCCTAACATATGGGATTTTGTAGGAAGGAAGAAAAGGAGAGAAAGGAAGGAAAGGAAACATACATAGAGAAAGAGAAGAGGGGGGAGGGGGAGAGAGAAGTGAAATGAAGGAAAGAAGAGCCAGGAAGGAAAGGAGAGAAAGAAAAGGGAGGGGAGAGAAGTGAAATGAAGGAAAGGAGAGATGGAAGGAACGGAAACAGAAAGAGGAGAGAGAGGTGGAGGGTGGTCCTTCCTTACCGGTAGGTCGGGGCGTCAGGAGGAGGAAGTGGTGAAGGAGAAGGGAAGGGAGTAGCTGCCTCTCTCTCCTTTGCAAGGCACAACTCCTGCACGAAGGACAGGAGAGGAAAGGAAAGCCCCAGAGTGAGTAAAGGAGTCCCTAACCAGGAGATGAGACCAAACCGAACAGGACAGTTCTAAAGAGCAGCAGGAGAGAAGGGGAAAGGAAGGGGTTTCTCTGGAGGAGAAGGGACGGGGTGGGAGATGAACTAAGGACGAGATGGGGCAGAGAGAGGCAGGTCGTGGTGGTGCTTCAGCAACCTTGTTCAGGGGAGAAGGCAGAGCGGCTGCCAAGGTGGCTGGTGGGCGGTGACCACAAAATTTAACCCCTCATATGGTGGAGTTGCTCCAGCTGCCAGAGGAGAGGGGGAAAGGGTGTGGCGAGACTCTGCAGGCTGGGTGGCTGGGCTGCGGATGCGCCTGTCCCTGTTCATCGTTTGTGTGTGTGTGGGGGGGCTTACATGAAGTAAAAAAAATAAATCCTGATGTGCCACAGGTCAGGTGCGTCGCTGCCGCCCCTCCCCCTTTGTGCCTGTGGCAGCAGCCCCCAGCTCCCCCTGGGAGTTAAAGGGCCCACGAAACAGCTGATTGGCGGGTCCTTTAACTCTAGCAAGAGGCCAGGACTGCTTCTGCCCCTGGCCCCCGCCATCAACCTCTCCACTTCCCGAATCACTTGTCGGGCTTGTGGCAGCCCCAGGAACCATGACAGAAGCTTCAGGGGCTGGTTGGGGGTTCCGAGTTAGGAGGCCTCGCTCAGAAGTCGGGGGCTGTGCCCCCACAGGACCCCTCGCAGCTACAGGCCTGGTGTCCTGCCCTCTGCATTAAGTAAAAAAATTGTCTACCCATTATTCCCCTTTGCTTCATGGAATATAGAGGCAGGAATTATGCTACAGAAAGATTTTTACAAATAGTTGCATCTGCCTTGAGTAACAGAGAGCCAAGCTGCATGATGCAATGGAAAGTTTAACAACAAACTTCCAAACATTAAACCAATCTGTTGGGAGTAGTTGCTTCTTAGTATACTGTGGGATTAATTGATTGGATCCAAAGGATAAACTACATTTATCAATCAAGTTCACTAAGGGAATCTGTACTGGAAAGAAAATTAAAATACCCCATTTTAGAGAAAGAAGTGACTCCAGAGTTTGGGAAACCCCATTCTTGTCACAACTGAGGCACCATAATACAGCTCACAAAATCTGTCATAGATTTATTGTTTTGGGGTGCATTAAGTGAGGTTTCTTGCTTCCATGTTTTTCCTGGGGTGGGGGGGGGAGTGTTTTGCAGTACTGAATGGATCCAATCACCATCCTAATGTATAAATAGTCAGTTTGTAGCTAGCGGTTGTGACCATGCAGCTTTTTTGCCCCTTCTAAAGTTGATACTTTAGTGGTTTCTGATAGGGAAAATGTACAAAAACCATGTGTAAATTGTCATGTGTGACAGTCGTCCATCTTTTTTTGTGTGTGAAACCCCCCAACGACCCCTAACACATCTGAAAAGCCCTAAAAACAATGCCATAGTTTCAGGGCAGTGTTGGGGCCTTTTGTAAAAGGTTGGTGTTAGCAAGAATGAGGTTGATGAATTTGCATGAATTTGCAAGTATGAATAAACATAATTCTGGAATATTAGAGGCAAAGTATTACTGAAAAGATAAATTGATGCTTCACTACTGTTCACTTGGAAGGGCAAAATATAAAGATTCTGTTATGAAAAATGATACAGTTGGAGACACTGAAACATCTATCAAATCTTCAAGGCACCATAACATTTACTATTATTATTAGATAACAGCCTCTACAACTTGCCCATATAAAAGTGTCCAGAAACAGCATAAAATACATACATCAAAAGGCACAAAGAGTAAATACTGAATGAAAAATGGCTGAGCTTTGGAATATCTATAGTTCAGTGTTTCATCAAATGTAAGCTTTTTTCTCCTCAGTATGGCAGCAACACACTTCTGAGTTCTATAAATAAAAGCTTAGATTCACTGGCTGACTTTCAGCTTCATTGTTATTAGAATTATTTTTAGGTATCATGTGAAAATGTGTAATTCATTTTATCATCTATTGTATGATGTAGTATTGTTGCTGTATTAAAAGGGAAAAAAGGTACAGCTGAAGGCCATCTCATGTGCTATTGTTTAGTGACGACACCTTGATTTACCTTGTAAAATGTGACACAATACAACACATCTTTATTTCCTATTTGTATGCCCCATGTGTGAACTTAAGGGGAAGAAGGGCGTAGACTTGTGTTGTAATTTACTTAGATCCAACCACATCTTGATGCAAACTGTACAGTATCTGTTTGGCAGGGGAAAGGGGAATAAAAGAGGCTGACAGAAGCCTGTCTAAATGCTACAGGCTCTTCTGTTTTAGAAGAGGCATGTGTGGCAAAGCAGTGTCTCTGCTCATGCCCTAGATTAAAATAGGAAACCTGTGAGGTTGTGGGTGTCAAGGAACCATTGGCAATGAGGAAATACTTCCATATATGCACCTTGCCTGAAAGTATATATGCTCTACCATAATAAATAAAACATGAGTTTTATTTATTATAGTACGGTAATATCCAACTTTTCTCCCATTATGGAACTCAAGGTGGCATACTTAAGGTTCCATCAAGGAGTCTCGTCCAGGCATTGGCTACTAGTTTGAGTTCTGCAAATGTGTTTTTTCTTATACCTTCCAGCTATACACTAGGATCCACAGTGGGGGGGGGAAATGCTAATTGTATAGAAGTTCCTAGGAGGGGCACTTTCAGTCTGAATGTACTTCAGGAAAGCACAGTCCTTCACATGGAGCAGTTTCCCCTTGGTTCTTGGGAAGGCTTTTTTGTGTGGAGTCTGTCCTGAGTTGAAGCACAGTGTGTCATGTGAATTTGCCTGTTTTCAGAAAAGAATGAACACAAAGTTCTGTGGATTTTTTTTTATAGCGATAGTTTTGCATCTACCATACAGCTACTTCCAGCTTTGAGTGTTTAACATGGTTTAGGGATGCCAGCGTGGGACTTGGGGATCCTCTGGAATTATAGCTCATCTCCAGACTACAGAGATCAGTTCCCCCGGAGAAAATGGATATTTTGGAGTGGCATTGTACCCCACTGAGGTGCCTGTCCTCCCCAGGCTCCATCCCAAATTTTCAGGAGCTTCTCAGCCTGGATCTGGCAACTCTAGCCCTCATCCTGCAGTGGTGGCCAGATGGGATGTGGCAACCCTAGACATGGTGCATACATAAGCACCAGTACATATACATTTTTATGGGATGAAGGGGGGGGGGGCAGATCTGCTGCTAATTTAGGCAACTTTCTACTGGATTTTAAATGGCTTAAACAAGATTGTAAAATGTGACCTTTAAAAAAAATTAATAATGAAGAGTGTTTTAGAAATTTATTTTTTTTAAGACATAATGATCCAGTTACTTCAACTAGCTGTATATTTTTGTGCATATCTTAGAGCAGTAAACTAACCCAAGTTTATTTGGAAAGCTAGAAATATTTTTCACTAATTTATGTTTTCAAATCATAGGTTCCTAAACCAGTTGACTACTCTTCTCAACCATGGTGAGTGCCTGAAAACCGTTTGGGAAGTGAGAAAGTTTAAATAAATAGTCTGAGAGAAAATATCCTGGCATTAACAGTAATCTAATTTGTTGCAGTTTAACCTTTCTAGTCTTTAGCACAAGGTATTTTGTTGTAATGCAAGCAAAAAATATTGAATGTATACACTAACAATATTTTTTAGGTGTATCAGGCTTCACATGTTTAATATTTGTAACGAGTTGGATCCAACCAGTTTTTTTTGCCGGCGAAAAAGGGAGGAGGAGGGGTTCCCTTTGCCATCAAAAAGGCTTTACTGGGTATTATAAGACCTGCAAGTAAGTTGGGGACTGTAATAAGAAGGAAAATAATGCAAGTCTGTATGAAGAAGCTGGCTGGACCTCACCCTGTGTATGCACATAAATGTGTATCCCTGTGGTCAGTGAAGTGATACAATATAAAAGATATGGCTAAAGCTCTGAAGCCTTAACAGCCTTATGCTGAAATCTGAGAGCCACCACAGTCTACATGAGACCCAGACTGCACTGGCTTTCCCTGCCACCACACAGCAGCTGTGGGGAATGGCCTTTAAAAAAAAAAAAATGTGGGTAGCCCTCCTTCATTTGTGCCATGGTCTCAACCTGAATCAGACTCCTACAGAGTTTTGACATTTCCTGCTGCTGTTGTAGGGAAAGCAAGTGAGGTCTAGGAGTTTCAGACCTGGCTTGTTAAAATGTCTTATGTAGTTTGGCACATAGAAAGTGAGAGAAAGAGAGAACTTCCAACCCTTGATACCTGCTTCCTCCTTTCACATCAGGCCACTGTTCTTTCCCACATCCCAGCTCATGATTCCCAATCACTCCCTTTCTCTGTGTACAATAAGTGTGCACTCTCTTTCCACATTCTCTGTGCTTTCAATCTGTGGATGAAAGATTTTGGGAGAAGGATGGGAAGTGGTCATGTGTCTCTTGATCTTTAGTCATGTTAAGGGCTCTTTTTAAGAACTCTGTTTTTGTTTACCTCCCTGAATTGCTCAGCTGTAAGCATAGATGACTGGGGAAGGCAATGGTAAACCATCCCATAAAAAGTCTGCTAAGAAAACATCGTAATGTGATGTCACCCCATGGGTCAGTAGTGAGTCAGTGCTTGCACAGTGAACTACCTTTACCTTTTAAGTGAAATCACACTCTAGCTTTCCAGGATAATGATGGTGATAAATCAGCCTGACCACATGCAATATAGTGTTTTCCCAGCTTTTGATAGCTGTCACACATTGTTTTTTGAATGAAAATTGGAAGAATGCTTCACTCTCTCTCATACACAGATTGGAAAGAAGCAGGTACAGAGTCATAATTCAAAGATGCAGCAGGTGACCTCTGGGAAAAGGGGATTTTGGTACATCTCTGCCTTGGCTGGTAGATGCAGAAATAACATAGAATCTTCCCTAAAGACTGATAGAAGAAAATATCTCCAAAGCCTTGCAGGACCCCTAAATTATTTCTTGGTTCTTTAAGTCATGCTGTTGTGTGCAGTCATAAGAATGATTTGTGATATTGGTTAAAATGGAAATTGAGAGTATTCTACAAAAAAAAAGTTTAAACATTCCTTGTCTGTTCTAACAGGCGAGGTACTATTGCTCCAATTGACTATAGAAAAGCATAGCCTTGTTAGATTAGAAGCAGAATGCATGGAACATGGTTCTTGCCTGCTGTCTCTTGTTGGAGTTTTGATTCCATCATGTGCAGTGACTAGACATAGACTACTAGATCATATCTGGATATGTATGTAAACAAATCCAATGCTTATCTGTTGATTACTGTATCCCGAAATCTAAAGCTGAGGTTAAGAAGTACATTTGCTTGATTGTGGACCTGCAAATGCACTTCTCAGCATTACCTTTAGGTTTGGTAGGTGATAACCAACAGATTGGAATGGGGTTTGTTTACACATTCACATCCAGGTATGATCTAGAAGTCTCTGTCCAAGGTTACTGCATATGATTATTAGAAGTGTAAGGATGACCGTGTTCAGTGTTCCCTCTAAGCTCAGTTAGTGTGAGCTAGCTCACAGATTTTTAGCCTCTAGCTCACTTTTTTGGTCTTATCTCAGGAAGGATGAACCCAGAGCACACTAATTTATGCAGTAGCTCACAACTTTAATGCCAGTAGCTTACAATTTTAATGTTAGTAGCTCATGAAGTAGATTTTTTGCTCACAAGACTCTGCAGCTTAGACGGAACATTGGTCATGTTTGTATTGGTCGATTGCACAGTCACAGTCAACAAATGTACAATGGATTGCACATTAACAATGTGACTTTCCCCCACGAATCACAAACTACCTTACCAAACAGCTTATTGTCATAATAATGCTGGAGACTGCTGTTCAGAAAAAAGGAAATAAAATATCACTGCCAAACTTTTCTCTGGCACTTAACTTCCATGTTCATCTTGATAGAAAGTGTGGTTAATATTTATCTCCCTTCATTGCAGGTATGCAGGAGCAATGGAAAGATTGCAAGCAGAGACTGAACTTATTAACCGGATAAATAGCACTTATCTTGTGCGGTATAGGACTAAAGAGTCGGGAGAATACGCCATTAGCATTAAGTAAGTGAAATGTAAATTTCTCCCCAGATTTCATTATTGTCATGCTTTAAGTGAGAACCTGCATATGAAACATTCCAAATGTCAGCTTTGCTTATATATTTAATATATACATTCTATCTGTTAATGTGCTTATTAGTCTAGCTGGCTGGGGCAGTTACGTCCTTTTTGAAAACATTGTACCCAAATCCAGCAAGAATTAGTCCATGTGCAGAAATGAATCTTTTCATAGATCATTCCCTGACTGTGCAGGGATGAAACTTTTCTTGTACCTGGGCACTGAGCTTTTCTGTTTTGTCCTAGACTAAAGAGCTAGATGTTCAGAATATATCGTAGACTGAAGAACTACATGTTCAGAACCAGTGTTAATATTCTCTATTGTTTTTATGATGTTCCCATGCTTTCACTTCCTTTAAAGAGGGGAAATATAGTTCATGCATGCCCTTTCCCTCTTCTCCTAGAAATCTGTTTAAGGAAAGTGTGGGTGGGATGGGAGATCCATAAGTGTTTAGTGCATTAATGGGCCTGTGGCTTGGGGCACAAATGACTTTATGCTAGTTAGCATAAGTTGATGTATTGGTCTATTTGCATTTTAACTAGAAAATGTTTAGAATTGATTTGGCTATGAATTGAAGTCAAACAGAATCTTTTCATGGTCTTGAATGTAAATTGGAACCAGCTGTAAAGTGTCTAACAGAATTTTAATTTTTAAAAAGTTTCTAGTCTGTTTTGTCAATACAAATTATTGAAGGGGATCTGATTTTGTTTCAAAGGTGATTCTCAACATAAATTTGCATGCAAGCAGTAGTGTGGGATCCCATAATTAGATCTTGCTGAAAGGCTTCTTGAAAATCTGAATTAAGCCTGCGTCTTCTGCTAGACCATAATAAATGTGTTTTGTTAATTAGGTGTCAACCATGTATTGGCATGGATATACGTTTTGTCTTAAGAATTTATTTGTGTACGAGTAGGGCATGCCCTCAAGTAATTATTGATCTCTGCTGATTAAGAACACATTTATATTCATAAGCTATTCATTGCCTATAGGTACAATAATGAAGTGAAGCACATCAAGATTTTAACACGAGATGGCTTTTTTCACATTGCAGAAAATAGAAAATTTAAAAGTTTAATGGTAAGCATCAGTTTAGATTTTATTTCCCTTGCCAAATGTGCATCTAATTACTTGTGTTGATGTCTGAGTGTTTGGATCTGTGGGAAAAATAGTTGAACAATGGTAGATACAGTTACACTGCATTTTACCATTCTTGCTTATAGCAGATGCTTTAACTCAAGATGGTTTCAAAGAATTTGTTTATCCTTTAATACAGTGACTGGCAACTAATGGAAGATGGCATTCCATTAGTTTTGGCATTGTGCTAATAATGCAAATGCAATTGTATATTACCATGTATTTCCAGGTGAGTCTGGAATAATGCCAGTGAAAAGAATTCTTCTCTTCATATGATCCTGCCCCTTACTGCAGCTGCCAAGTCTTGCCTGGAGTGTATTCTGCATGCATTAACAACATAGAAACTTCAAAATTCTGCACAAGTTCCATTTGTGATGTTTCTGAATGGATGTGTTAAAAATTATGCTCTAAGCCAGCATGGTGTAATAGTTAGAGTGTTGGCTAGAAGTTGGGAGACATGAGTTTAAATTTCCAGTCTACATTTCAGCTATTTGGGTGACTTTGGATCTGTTGTTGTCTTTCAGTCTAACTTGCATGACAGGATTGCTGTGAAGACAAAGCGGAGGACAGGCAAACCTGAGGCTATCAGAGGAGTAGCAGTTTAAAAATGTGATGGACAAATAGACAATAGCAACATTTACATTACATCCATTTAGGAAGTTATTTGGCTGGGACCATTATTTGCCATTGCTGTGTGCTTCCATTACAAATCAGTTAAAAGGTTTGCTTTGCTGAGTGTGTCCAGCCAACCTCTTGTGCAGGTTTATGTTTGACAGTAGATAGTGGTATCCATAGCTGAGTCTTGGTGTGTACTTGAGAAGTAGCAACAGTTGTTATGGTCTGCTGATTTCAGTATTTTCCTGTGAGGGTCAGTGGATCAATGTGGTCAATAAATATGCTTTGTGTCTAGAGTGAGGACCAGCCCTAAGCTTGGAAACAGCAGGCTAATTATGATTGAATATGGGGGAAAATTAATATACAATGCATACCAATAAATAACCATGGATGTTATGGTTGACAGGGAAACTAGCAAAAATTTGTGTTTTAGTGGATTTGTTTCATTCAAGGAGAATTGGTGATCAGCAGCCATGATAATTTTAAGCAGTTCACAGGCCATTTATGTTCACAAACAAATATATCTTTGGTAGGTGCTGGAATAAACAGGGTATGGGTAAATTTCTTAAACTGTGATTTTTTTTGTGGGAATCACGGTTTCCTGATATGTGATGAGATGTGTGTTAAACAGGAAGTACAAGTGACCAAAGATATCTTTGTTCTTCTTGGTAATGTCTGAATGTCTGACAACGGAAGTCTAATAGTACAATCCTGAGCAGAGTAACATCCTTCTAAGTTCATTGAAGTGAGAGGGCTTAGAAAGATAGAATTCTGTTTAGGATCACTCTGTAAGTTATTCACCCTGTTTTATCATGGAAATTGTCACATCCAGTATAGCCAGAATGCTAAATCTTTGGTTTGGTATGTTTTAAAATATTTTTAATATTATGTTTTAACATTTAATTCTTATCTAGTATGAAGCTTGGTTTGATTGATTGGGGATATAGAAACAAAGATGGCTGAATGGAATGAAAATATTGAATAAATTGCTGGTGAGAGAGCAGTTTACAGTAAATGAACTGTTTTGTACTCTTATTTTGGAAAACAAAATGCAGTGATTTTGAAGTACAGAACAATTAAATGCTGTGTGCTGGTTTTGATCTTTGTTTCTGCTATTTAACTGCTGTACTTTAGCCTATCCTTTGGCTCTTTCATTGGATTATTTATATAACCGGGATTTGAAGGTTATTCTTCCCGAGAAAATGTGTTAACTACATGCATAAGTTTCAGAGGTAGTTGTGTTGATCTGTGGTAGAAAAGTTAGATTCAAGTCCAGTAGCACCTTAGAAATCCCCTTACCAGTTTTTACAGTGAGCCACTGAAAATGGCGCACAAGGTCAGAAGCTTGGGGGTGCTGCTGGAGCCTGCCTTGACAATGGAGGCCCAGATAGCCACTACTAAATCCGCATTTTTCCATCTTAGGCGGGTGAGGCAGTTGGCCCCCTTCCTTGAGCATGATGACCTGGCAACTGTGATCCATGCAATGGTCACCTCGAGGTTAGACTACTGTAATGCCCTCTACTTGGGGCTGCCCTTGTCTCGAACCCGGAAACTCCAGCTAGTGCAGAACGCGGCAGCCAGGCTGCTATTGGGGCTTCCCAGGTGGGAGCACGTCAGCTGGGGCTGCGGGAACTGCACTGGCTGCCAGTAGTATACCGCATTTGCTACAAGGTGCTGGTTGTTACCTTTAAAGCCCTATATGGCCAAGGACCTGCTTACCTTAGGGACCGTCTCTCCCCACATGTTCCCCAGAGAGCACTTAGATCTGGATCCCAAAACCTATTAGTGGTCCTTGGGACGAGGAAGGCAAGACTAAAATCTACCAGAGAGAGAGGGCCTTCTTGGTAGCAGCCCCCTACTGGTGGAACCAGCTATTGGAGGAAGTGAGGGCCTTGCAGGACCTCGCCCAGTTCCACGCCTGTAAAACCACACTCTTCCGGTTAGCCTTTAACTGATCTAGAATTACTGTCATTGTGGGAGAAAACGTAAGAATACTGAAGCCATCAGAAGCAAAACAACTACATATGATATCAGCACCAGATTGTTTTAATTATTGAATTTTAAATTGTCATATTAATGTAATGCAATTTTTAAATTGATTGCTTTCATTTTATTGTTGTGAGCCTCCCTGAGCCTGCTCCGGTGGGGATGGCAGGCTATAAATCAAATAAATAAATAGAGACCAACAAGATTTTGGGGGTTTATGCTTTTGAGAGTCAAAGCTCCTTGGCCCAGAAACTTATACCATAAAATCTTGGTGGTGCTAAGGTGCTACTGGGCTCGAATCTAACTGTTCAACATGCATAAGTAATTTCAGAATCTTTCATCCGTTTTCTTGCTATTGTGATCCTGGCAGGGCTTTTTTGGTAGAAAAAGCCTAGCAGGAACTAATTTGCATATTAGGCCACACCCCTGATATCACCATTGTTAGATGTAGGGCTTTTTGTAGAAAAAGCCCAGCAGGGAATCATTTTCATATTAGGCCACACACCCTGACACAAAGCCAGCCGGAACTGTATTCCTATGCGTTCCTGCTCAAAAAAAGCCCTGGATCCTGGGTTTTTCCTGGGATCCTGTGGCTGCATGCTGCAGAACACTTTCCTGGGGTAAGCCTCAATGACAAAAAAGAGATTTACTTCTGAGTAGACCTGCTTAGAATTGCTCCCTGTGTCTCTGAGGAACTGATGCTACTCCTCTGGCCATTGGTATGATTGCTTATTATGATAATAATTAATTCCCCATTCCAGCCCTCCCCATTGCTGATTTCTGAATCATCCCTTGGACATTTAAACAAATGAGAGGTTGAAGTGAGTTTTCAGGATTGTTAACCCAGAATAAATGATTATGTAAACTGGGAGGGAAGGACTCTGGTTCCATTATTGTTTTAATATTTGTTGTGTTGTAGGGAGCAGAATATTAATTTCCTGTGTCATGCAAATCTAGAGTTTTCCCCCCAAAACAAGTACCCAATTTCTCTGATATTACCATACATCCTTCATTCAAATTCTGAGTACTTTTGTAAGTAAACATCATTATTTGAATTAGGCAGGCCACTTATGTTGCAGCTTTACTCTGGATGTTTGTTTGGATCCTGCCTAAAATTTCTTCCATTTGTAGATATATGACTTCCCCACTTCCTCCCTCCCACTGTAGTCCAGAATGTCCCAGAAATACTTGGTCATATTTGAAGGGAAACTCGTAGGAATATGGGGATGGGTGGGTTGAAGGTCTGCTGTGGGAGGGGGAACAGACAAAATTTGCAGTCATGGAAATTTAGGTGGGCTACAATCCATCCCTCAGTGCTAAATTTATGCTATGCCTGATGCAGAGAACATTAGCATACATTTGGAATGTTAGAGCATGTAATTACAGATACAGTCGTTATCCTTCAAAAATGACTGGCTACTTAACTCTATGCCATACAATAATGACCACAATGAAAGTAGTTTTTAACTTTTTATGTGTTGTGTTTTCAAAGAGCAGACAAGCTAGTATGCCGATTTTAGTAACACAGCACACAAAATGTAAATATTTGTATTCAACAATTTTCAAATGGTTCAGACATGTGGTATGGAACAATAACAAAATTAACATATCCACACAGAATAAACTGCCCACTATGACTCTGTATGAGTTAATTCTCCAACCTTGCTTTCTTCCATTCAGCCTGCCTTTAGGTGATAGCTAATCCTTCTACATTTCTGCATCATATCACTCAATAGCTCTCGATACAAGAATTTTGCAGAATTTCCATTTCTTAGAATAGTCACCCCTAGAATAGCAATGGTTCCTTTAACTGCTAGTGGCTTACTCTTGCAGGCTTGAATTTTTAAAATAATTAGATGTAAAAATGAGTGTGGTTTGGATATTTATTTTATAAAATCTATACCTCACCTTTCTTCCCTTATAAGAGCTAGCAAGGCCACTAACAAATAAAAACATGCATAATAAAAACACATCTTTACCATTAAACCCAACAGAAAACACATCATTAAATCAAAATCAAAACTCCATTACTCCAAAACTCCATAGTGAAACATAAAAATAACAAAATATTGAGCAGGAGGAAGGGATACTGAGGGAAGGCCAGGAAAAAAAAAGTGTTGTTTGGATATTTATTTATTTTCCAGGATCTATACCCTGCTTTCCTGCCATCATAAGGGCCACCAAAGCAGCTAACACACACATACATACACATATACATACATACATATATATATATATATATGTAGTTGATGCCTCCCTTGTGGCACAGAGTGGTAAAGCTGCAGTACTGCAGTCGGAGCCCTCTGCTCACAACCTGAGTTTGATCTCAGTGGAAGTTGGTTCAGGTAGCTGGCTCCAAGTTGACTCAGCCTTCCATCCTTCCGAGGTCGGTAAAATGAGTACCCAGCCTTGCTGGGGGGGGGGGAGTGTAGATGACTGGGGAAGGCAATGGCAAGAAAGTCTGCCGTGAAAATGTTGTGAAAGCAACGTCACCCTCGAGTCGAAAACTACTGGTGCTTTCACCTTTACCTTTATATATACACACACACAAAATATTGAGCAGAAAGGAAGGATACTGAGTAATCTAATCTAGATGTAGCTACAGCACTCATCACACTGGCCAGATCTTTTCTCCTCAGGAAAGGCCACAGCTAGCTGTGGCACTTGCATCTTGTGATTAAGAATCAGTTTATTAGTCTGCATCCACCCCAAAACTGTCTCTAGGCACTTATTCAAGGTTTGAATGGTCCCCCTTGGATTAGCTGGCTGTGCAAGGTAGAGTTGAGTGTCATCTACATATTGGTGACAACCCAGCCCAAATCTCCAGATGATCTTATCCAGCGGTTTCATGTAGATGTGACCAAGGCTGTCATAGCCCCATAACCACGTCTAAAGACAGACTGGAAAGGATCTAAACAATTTGCTTCCTTCAGGAACGCCTGAAGTTGTCTAACCACTACCCATTCAATGACCATGTTCAAGAATGGAACATTTGAGACTGGATGAGATCTCCAGGGTCCAAGGTAGGCTTCTTTAGAAGTGGATGCACCATGGTCTATTTCAAGGCTATGGTGACCACCCCTTCATTCAAGGGAGGCATCAACTACCACTTGGATCCAGTCAGCTAACTGCTGCCCCTTCCAGCAGATTTAAGTAGCCAGAAAAGACAAGGGTGATACAAGCAGGTGGTTGGTTTCAGATTTCTGAGGATCCTGTCTACATGCTCAGACTGAATAAACTAAAATGTATCACAAAAAACTGGAAAAGTCAGTACTATCTGACCCTGTCACTGCTAATGCAGAGTCCCAGTCAAAACAGATATGAGAGATTTTATCTGCAGTGTTGAGCAAATTGATCACAGTGGGTCACCGAGCAACCTGTCTCCTCCTGAAGGCCAGACCCCAATAAGCCTCAGACCACCATGAACAGCTCTGGTCCCTACACTCAGCAGCTACAGTGGTGGAAGGAAAGTGGTGTTCCTTTGCTACCATCGCCTCCACGGAGTACGTTTTTGTCTGTGTCTTATCAAAGTCATCCTGGGTCTTCCTCCAGTGTCGCTTTTAGCCATCTGGCTTCTCCTTTCATCCCCTGCAGCCCCTCAGTAAACCTAGGGGCTACCTAGGTTCTAATGCTTGAGATATCATGCCAGCCTCTTGGGTCATTCATTCCAGAGGTCAGCCAGGGCATTAGAAGCACTAGCCATTTCAACGGGAAAATCCTATAGAGCTGTCAGAAAACCATTAGGATGCAACTGATTCCCAGGCTTATAATTTTAATAGATCCCACACCCCTGAAGAGTTGTAGTATCCCTGTAAATCTAAAGCTAAGCAAATAGTGATCTGTCTATGACCACAGAACCATAATAAATTATTCCACCCTTAGATTGCATTCATCCCACCCGGAACAAAATACCAATGGAAGAGTGTGATTTGCACAATGTGTAGGACCAGTTATTACCAGAGAGAGGCCCATGGTTGTCATAGAGGCGGTCAGATGCTGAGCCACTCCTGACAGCCTTGGCATGAAGTCCTCTAGGACAACCAGCCTTGGGATCCTCAACATCACCCCTGAAATGATCTCTTTCTGCTCATGTAAGGAGACTGTTAGGTAGCAAGGTGTAACAGAATCCTAACCCTGTCTCTCAGTTCTGACTTTAGGTACACAGCCTTAAAACAGGAAGTGACCTGGATGCAACAGTGTGCTGGGGGTGGTGGTGGTGGAGTCCTTAGAGACGACATTGACACCACCTCCCTGCCTGCCGGACATGCTGTTGTTAGCCCCTCCTCCCAGCAAAGTCTCAGCGATACATGCCAGGTACATGCCCTCTCATCTAGGATTAAATCCTGGATGGCTACTGTTTTTTCTGTAACTGATCTGGCATTTAGCAGCAGGACATTTGAGAAATTTTGACATGTGGAATAACTAGCCTATTTGGAAAATTATAGCCTTCCCAGAAATCGAAACAAGTAATTTTTGAAAATGGCACAAAATGAGGATTTAAGAAACTGTACTCTCTGGGTGTTGTTCTTGCTATTTGTGAAAAATGTAGGTGGACTCTCGGGGGTGATTCTTGCTCCTGCTGTTACATGAGAACGTAATGGTGGTAAACCTTTAAAAATATAAAATCTAAATCCAACCATTTATTTTGAGAGAAGTCATGCAAGCTGTGATTTCTTTTTCAGATTGAAGCCCTGAAATATAAATGTAGGTCTCTTTGATGTAGCTGCCATCATCTAGTTTGAGATACAAACAACTTATTGTTGGCCATGTACTTAGATTCTGTTGATCACAAGGGTTATCTGATGTTTAAAAACAAAAAGGAACCTTCAAGACTAGCAGATTTATTATAGTATAAGCTTTCATGGACAAGAGCCCTACTTCATCACTTGAATCGAGCATCACTTCACTTGGCAAATATATAACAACTGTAAATAGCAGGGACAAAGTGCCATGAACTATTCTACGTAAGACTTCAGTAAATACAATGTAGGCATGGGAACTATTCACAGGGAATGTTTCTGTTATCTGCATACTTGGAGCCAAACTAGATGTGATGAGAAAAGATGATGCAGATACGTGTTCCTTCTAGGAATGTTTGAAAAGCAGACACTTAAATTAACTCATTGAAAGAGGCACACGAGCCCCAGAGGGCACTGAGGTCATCTGGGAAAAACCAGTTGAATATCCCTGGGCCAAGGGAGGCCAGACTGAAGGCCACCCGGGATCGGGCCTTCTCTATCGCCGCTCCAATGCTATGGAACCAACTCCCTGAGGAGGTGAGGGCCCTAAAATGTTTAGATCAATTTCGTAGGGCCTGTAAGACCCACCTTTTCAGGATGGCCTTCAACTAGTGACAGAATCAGTGACAAAGCTAGTTATGCTGCTGGAAATGTTCTATAACGCCACACTGTTATGTTAATTTTAATAATTTATAACTGTTTTAATTATGTTTTTATGTTTTTATTATGTAAAACCGATGTAATGTATCATTATGTTGTGAGCCGCCCTGAGCCCGCTCCGGCGGGGAGGGCGGGATAGAAATAAAAAATTATTATTATATATTATTATATTATTATTAATATTCCCTTGACCAGGGAGGATGCAGCTTTTTCTGACCTAGAAATCTTCAGTGCACAGCTATATAAAATACAGCTATATAAAACACAGGAAAATGCACTCCTCATACAATTCAACATCTTATATCACAGTGAACTTTATATGTTTATATGTTTTGTAAATATAAAGCTATATGCAGGCTCGGCGCTAGGGGATCTTGCGCCCCTAGGCCATGGCCGTTTCTGCCACCCCCCCATGGCCCGATGACATCACCAGAAGTGATGTCATCAGACTGCATGCTCCGCATGAACGTTCAGCTGGGAGCACAGGGAGGCGGGCGGATGGGCGTGGGGGAGGCGGACGGGTGATGGCAGTGGGGAGACAGACTTTAGCGGGCATGGAGAGGTGGGTGGACAGGCAGGGGGCGGCGGTGGGCAGAGGTGGCGAGATGGACAGGGGGAGATGGGCGGGTGGGGTGAGATCGACGGCAGCGAGAAGAGTGAGAGAGACTTCAGCGGGCGTGGGGAGGTAGACGGGTGGTGGGGAGGTGGGTGGACGGGGCGAGATGGAGGGGGGAGATGGGGCAGGAGGGCAGCGGTGGCCTGAGGCGGACACCTACTTAGCTTACTCCCACGCACCATCCCTGGCTTTATGCAATTACTCTATTGTAGAGTACATGTTTACTGAGATGTGGATTGAGCAATTTACCAGTACTTTGCTACTGCTGGAGACATAGGATTTGAACATTTTGTATTAATAGAGTAACTGCGTATAGCTTTATATTTATTGTTGTACAAAACATATCAAGTTCACTGTGATATAAGATGTTGAATTGTATGAGGATTGCATTTTCCTGTGTTTTATATAGCTGTGCACTGTTTTAACACAGGAGCCCATTTTTGCTAGAAATCTTCAGCCAGTATTCTGAATCATGAGCTGAAGGCAAGTATCAGATACAGAGTTTATTTAGTGGCTTTTAATAAAACTATTTCTTCATGGAACCCAGGGCAGTGTACATGATTCTCTCTTACTCCATTTTATCCTCACAACAACACTGTGAGGCAGATTAGGATGAGAGAGAGGGCGAGTGCCTGGTCCTTACATGATCCCCCCATTTTCTTATGTTATGATCACAACAACCCTGAGAAGTACGGCATCTGGATCGGGGCGGTGTGGCGGTGCTGATGCTGTTAGATCTGTCGGCCGCGTTCGACACGGTCGACCATCGGCTACTGACCCGCCGCCTCGCCGATATAGGGGTGAGGGGGTCTGCCTTACAATGGCTCTCCTCCTTCCTCGAGGATCGGGGACAAAGGGTGGCAATTGATGGCGAGCGGTCCCGGAGGCGCACACTGGATTGTGGAGTGCCTCAAGGGGCAGTCCTCTCACCAATGTTATTTAATATCTATATGCGCCCTCTTGCCCAGATTGCCAGGAGATATGGACTTGGGTGCCACCAATATGCAGATGACACCCAACTCTATCTGCTGATGGACGGCCGGCCTGGCCGCGTCCCTGAAAATTTAGACCGGGCCTTGCAGGATATGGCAATGTGGTTGAGGGGGAGCGGGCTGAAATTGAATCCAGCGAAGACAGAAGTCCTTTGTCTGGGTCGGGGCGCCCGGGAAGGGGAAATACCTCTCCCGGTCTTCGACGGGGCGCCGCTGAAAGCGGCGCACCGGGTTAGGAGTCTGGGAGTCTTACTGGAGCCTTCTTTATCAATGGAGGCCCAGATTGCAGCCACTTCCAAGTCAGCCTTTTTTCACCTGAGGCGGGCAAGGCAGTTGGCTCCCTTCCTAGAGCGCCAAGACCTGGCAACGGTACTTCACGCAACGGTCACCTCGAGACTGGACTACTGTAATGCCCTCTACATGGGGCTGCCTCTGTACCGAACCCGGAAGCTGCAGCTGGTGCAGAACGCAGCGGCCAGACTGTTGTTGGGGCTCCCTAAATGGGAGCACATACAGCCTGGGCTGCGCGAGCTGCACTGGCTGCCAGTTACATACCGGATTCGTTACAAAGTGCTGGTCATCACCTTTAAAGCCCTATATGGTCGAGGACCTGTCTACCTTAGGGACTGTCTCTCCCCATACGAACCCCAGAGAGCACTGAGGTCAGCTGGAAAAAACTTGTTGACCACCCCCGGACCGAAAGAGGTGAAGCTGCAATGCACCCGTAACCGGGCCTTCTCCTCTGTAGCCCCGAACCTATGGAACCAACTTCCAGAGGAAATGCGGGCCCTGCGGGACCTTGAACAATTCCGCAGGGCCTGCAAAACCTTCCTCTTCCGACTGGCTTTCGCTGACGAAGAAAGAAATTGCTAATGATTACCGCCATTATAAAAGCACAATTAGCATTAGCACTTTTATCAATTTAATTAAGTGATTTTAAACTTATCAGAATTTTTAATGTTTAATGTTAATGTAACCTTGTCTTTTGTATAAGGGAAATTGAATGATGTTGTTAGCCGCCCTGAGCCTGCTCCGGTGGGGAGGGCGGGATATAAATAAAATTATCTATCTATCTATCTATCTATCTATCTATCTATCTATCTATCTATCTATCTATCTATCTATCTATCTATCTATCTATCTATCTATCTATCTATCTATCTATCTATCTATCTATCTATCTATCTATCTATCTATCTATCTAATGAGACAGGCAGGTGAACAGTCATACAGCAAGTGCATGATTCCCCTCTCCTCCATTTTATCCTCATATAACCCTGTGAGATAGTCTAGCTAAGAGAGACTGACTGGCCCAGTGACACCCAGTATATTCCATTGCAAATCAAAACTTGAATAGTGCTAAAGGAAGAGGGGTGCCTATGCAGACTGCATGAACTTTCACAGTATTCCGATTTTTATGGTTGATTGCAGTGAACAGGGAAGATACTGTTCTACATTGTTGAGGTAAATGTAAAACATGAGCAATGTTCTGACAGTTTCAGTGCTGGAAAATCCTCCTGAAGAGGTTGTAAAAGGTTTATTGTGCCAATAAGAGTCCCTATAGATCATATATCTGTTCATAACAGAAGACTGGCATTTCAAAACTGGAGGCAATAGGCACCATCCAGTCCCCTGAGTTAAGCACTTTTAAGACCCATTGATTTCAACTGAAGTGTCAAGCAGGTACTTAAATCTCTCCTACTAGAGATTAAATGGATTTAAAGTGCTTACTTTTCACAAGATTGTAGCCACTGGTTGGAAATGGCTAGTGCAAAGGTATCTTCACATGCAGATTTATAGCAGTTTCTGTTGAAATAATTTACATTGGCCAGAGCACACCTTTGAATTGCAAATGCTTCTCTGCTGTGAGGTGTTCTGATGGTCACAGGTTCACATAAAGAGCTGGCGAGAGACTCAAAGGTAATTTTAGGCTCTCTTTAGGTGCTTTTTCTGGTGTGGTTGCTGCTGTCTCCATGTTTACAATCACACTGGTCTGGGTACATGTAAAGATTTTCATCCATGCAACACCATAGCCAGGCAGGGGGCAGTTTAGCATGGTGGAGCTTACTTCCAAGGAAACTGGCTAAACAGATTGGGCTGTGCAAAGGAATGGAGAAGCTGCTCTTGTTTTGTTTTGACTGAGCAGCCAACATGCCTATTCCAGGTCAGGGCTTGCAAGCAAACATTTATAGGAAACTTTACTTTTGGAGTACTTTGGAGGTTTGGATTGTTTGAATTGTTCATTTTTTTTTTTTTATAAAAAGGTCTTAGGCTCACCCACAACACTTTGGAAATGCTAATGAGTTCCCTGGCCAAACAATGATGGTCGGTCCACCCTTCCAGCTAGAAGCTGACAGCTAGCAGGAAAAGGAAAACAGCTTTTACCTACAAAAGGGGCCCCTCCTCTGGTCTGTCTCTCCTGCCAGAGTAGACATGGCACAATCAGTCTTCTGGCCAAGCTGGACAAATTGGGGAGGAGGGGTTGCCTGGTGAGAGCCCTCTCATAGCTGTGGGCCTGCATCGATGTGGGCTGGTTTCAGCAGTTATTAAAAGCCACACAAGGAACAGACTTCTCAAGGGTCCAGACATTAGGGTTGCCAAGTCCAATTCAAGAAATGTCTGGGGGTGAAACTAGGAGACATTGAGGGGGTATGGCCAGGAACAAGGTTGTGGCAAGCATAATTGAACTCCAAAGGCAGTTCTTGCCATCACATTTAAAGGGTCTGCACACCTTTTAAAAGCCTTCCTTCATTATTTCCAAGAGGGGCACCTTCTTTGGGAACTCAGATAATTGGACCCCCCGGTCCAATCCTTTTGAAACTTGGAGGGTATTTTGGGGAGAGGCACTGGATGCTATGCTGAAAATTTGGTGCCTTTACCTCAAATAACAGCCCCTCCCCAGAGCACCAGATACCCACAGAGCAATTTTCTATTATATCCTATGGAAATCAGTCTCCATAGGGACTAATGGAGTGCCCAGCAGACCTTTTCCTTTCTCCCCCCCCCTGCTTTCTGATGACCCTGAAGTGGGGGGGAGGGCCTCCAAAACGGGGGATCCTCTGGCCCCACCTGGGGATTGGCAACCCTACCAGGCATTGTTTGCATGGCTTTCTGGCTAAGAAAACAAAATCATGTGGCTTACATCATGTCTTTGCACATGCCTGAAACAAGCATGCCAGCACCCACAGTCACATTCAAAACTACCAGAGTTAAAGGCCTTAGTTTTCACATATATGGATGAAGAGAGAAACTTACTTCTGATCTGCATCATTTCAGACTATGTAGCAATAGAAATGTTCAGAAGATTTGCTCTAGCATGTCTTTGGGAAGGCAGAGATTTAAAACACACACACATACACAAAAGCAGCAAATGTTGCATTCTCAAACACTGCAATCAAATTCCAGCCTTGGTGTTTTACAAAGTCAGGTTTGAAAAATAAGATATCTGGCTTATTGTATGAAGAACAGGTAGCTTGAATGAAACCTGTCTTGAGGATTCTAATCTGGCTGTTTTGTGTAGGCTGGGTATAAAATTTTCTACCATCCTTGACTAAGGAGGATAGAGGAGCAATTGTTTTCCTTGAGTCATTAACCACTGGTAGATAGAGACTGGAGGGAGGTGCCAAATTGGGTATGGAGTCCATTCTATTTGATGGGCCTATAAGGTAGAATGGGCCCATAAGGGGACGCCATTTTTTAATTTTGCCCCCCCTCAAAAAACATGTAGATCCGGTCCTGCTGGTGGGACAGTGTCCCTAAGGAAGGCATTATCCTTATATGTTTTTAGGAGGCACTGTGAAGTTGTCTTATTTACTACAATTTTTAATTGGGTTTAAGCTGCAGGCATTTTCTTGGGGCGCATTTAGGGTAAATTGTTTTTCTTTAGAATGTATCCATATTTTTACTTTAGAATTGTAAGCTGACTTGAGCCACAAGGAAAAGGCTCAGTATAAATGTTTGAATAAACACCTTAACCCTCTGTTGTTTGTGAGAGTTAGGCTTAAGTTTTTTGTAGATCAACAACCTTACCTTTATAGTTCTGAATGTAACTAATGAAAATATCTCTTTGTGAATCAAGCTCTCACACTTCATATTACTGATATGCCTTTCTTTTGTGATTCCACTCCTTTTTCATCACAAATAGTAAAAGTTTTCTTGCAATAAGAAGTAATAGAAGCTAGCATTACTGTCAGTAGTATGCCCCCTTGGTGTTGACTAAAAACATCTTCTGTAATATGGTTGGATTAAAAGTATTATGTCCAAGCACTGAAAGAGGGGAAGGAAGCACAAATGGAAGGCTCAAAGTGTTTTTAATTTTTTTCTTCTTGAAGGAACTTGTGGAGTACTACAAGCACCACTCACTTAAAGAAGGCTTCAGAAGTTTGGACACAACTCTCCAATACCCATATAAAGAATATGAACATTCAGTGGACCAAAGGTGTAACCGACCACCTGGCAGCTGTAAGCATTACTTTTTAATACCAAAGGCACAGCTATAAGTTTTTTAAAAATCTTCATTTTGAATTTCTTGCCATATAACCAATTAATATGATAATGCATTTAGCTAGATTTTTCTGCAGCTAAGCAGAATTAGATCTGCTGACAGGTTTATGAACAGGTCTAGTTAGATTTCCTGACTGTCTATGTTTAAATGAAATCACTGCGCAAACATCTATTAAAATGTGAGTGATTGATTTGTAAACAGACGTTTTGCACTGAATGTGCTGTTTTCAGCTACATGAATTAATAAACATGTAATTCTAATCTTGCATTTGGCATACAAGTAAATTATCTCTGTGATTTAAAACCACAGACTGCAAGCCAGAACTTCTGTAAAAATGCTTAAATTAATACGGATTCTCTTTCTAATACATATAGATTCTTTTTCAAAATAGGACTTTCTTTGTGGGCCAAACTAGAAGTTTGGTTGAAGATTTGACTTCCTCCTAACATCTAAAAAAACATTAGGGGAAAAGTTTGGTTCGTTCCTTCCCTTAGTGACAGAGGTCTCCAGTTATGGTTTTGTGTGGTCGGGTGGATGGAAACTAAACTAAAAAATATGGTTGGTGTTGCTTGGATTCTGACTATCTTGAAGCCTGTGCATGTATTCACCCTTGCACACAAATATAAATCTGCCTTGCAACTGGCTGGGTTAGTTGGCATTGTATATAAAATATTTTTAATATTATAAAGGAACAGGTATGCATTTTTTGTTGATAAATGGATGTACATTGGAAAACTGCCAAATGGCCTATAGATAATTTTGACCTTCCACTGCAAAAGCTAAAAGTTTGTACTTTGAAATATGGTACAGCCACAGTATGTTTGATGCCTAATAAGGGTAAAATGCAAATTCTACTGTTAACTAATGCCAAGGAGAAAGGCTCTGGTTTTGAATGTATTATCCCTTGTTTTTATGTCCTCACTGCTCTCATTTTCTTTTAATTTTTTTTTAAACAGGCTTCTAGGGAAAACTAGAAATGCATTCACATACAAATCTGAAACGTCTTTGCAATGCACATGTGAAACCTTACATTGGTCAGACTGCCTATTTTCATTGCATTGTCTCCTGAGCACTCTTTCCCACATTTCACATAAATAGCAGGAGAAGCTCAAATACTAAAGTCTCACCAATGAAAACTATCCTTTCCTATCTCTTGCCCTTATTATTATTATTTTTTTTTTACCAAGCAGTCTTCCTTCTTTTGTTATGAACTCATTTGAGTTTCTGGTTATCTGCCTCACATCCCTTCTGAGGCTCTGTTTGGTGTTGTTAGCATATGTGCTTATTTCTTCCCCATTTCTTTTTTATAGTCCGGTGTATCTTTATCTTGCATCCCTATTTTCTGTGGGATCCGCAGCTTCCTTGCTTTGCTTGCTATTTTATTTTTAGACTAAGTATTTGCCAGTGGGAGCAGGCACAGATATCACAAGTGCTCCTCTTAGACTAGCAAGTACGTGTTGTGTATGCTGCCGCTGCTGTGTTAATGTTGACACTGTGTCTTGAGGTACAGTAGGATGTATATGAATTGATACTGCAAGGCTTAGAGTATTAAATAATTCACCTGCAGACACTGGCACCCCAAATAAAAAATTTCTGTCTTTTTTCCTTACCCCTGTCTCCCAACAGCAGTCCCCCATGTCACATCATATTGCAAACTTCTTTGGAAACTCTTCCAAATGTATGGCGCATGTTATTGAATAAAACACAGGAGCCGCTGTGTAGATGTATTTGCAGGGGTATGAAAGCCACAGTCAGAATGCAAAGCTAGTCAACTACTGCTGTTGACCAAGAACTACCAAATATATGAATATACCCTAACTCCATATATCCTATTCATTAAGGCAACAGCAAAATGATTTTATTAATGCCATTCCTGAAATAACTTTCAGTACAATTTTTCTGTTAAGGTTCTAGAATCCACAGGGTAAGATAGTATATGACAAGCTGATAAATGCATTATTTGTGTTCTCTGAAAAGGACTTGGTCATGCTAAAGTTCCATTTAGCTAATCATTTCATTTGATTCAGGAAATCATTCTTTTAAGAAAAATCTTGTATGCTTAGTTTGGCTTAATGATTTCTGTGTATTTCAGTTAGTAAGCTCTTTAGTCAACTAAACAAAGTTCAGATGTCCACTGTTTTCACACTTAGGGAGGGGGGGTTGAATAAAATCAAAACATTGTCCTTGACATTGTAACTAGTATTTGGTTGTTTCATTGTTTAAATCACTTCACTGGGACAATTAACAATATGTATATTCCATATGTTTCACATCTTGTGAACAGTTTCTGATTCTTGAAAGGTTTCCTTCGTTTGTTCCGTGCCATATAAAAAATAAAACCATTGAAAGGATTTCTAAAAGCTCTTGTCCTTGTACTCATCATCAGCATTATCTATGGCTACATAGTTATTTAAATCCCTAATTTCCAGGATAATCTTTCCTTTTTTCCTTTTAAGAAAGCCCAGTTGACTTGTCTGTATGGTATTATGCTTGTACACATCTCTGATAAGATTCAATAAGGAAACAGCAAAGTGATCCAGAGGGGCTTTTAAGAAACTTTATTGAACTCTGATTCAGAGCTGTGGTTTGACTCATGACTGCAGCCATTAATGGCTGTATTTTTTACATGGCTCTGCAAGAAGGCAGATGAATTTATACATCTTATGGAAAGAGTAGGGATGTTCTCACAAAATATGTACGAGAGCTATTTACTCTTTCTGTGGTGGAAAGTGCCATCAAGTTTCAGTCGACTTGTAGGGTTTTAAGGTAAGAAATGTTCAGAGGTGGTTTGCCATTGTCTGCCTCTGCATCACAACCTTGGACTTCCTTGGTGGTCTCTCATCCAAGTATAAATTGGGGCCAACCTTGCTTAGTTTCTGATGGTATCTGTCTAACTTGGGCAATCCAGGTCAGGGCATTTTTCTCTCTCTTGCTTATGAGATATGGAATCAATGCCTAGCCTACCACATAGCTGTGATCTGAACCACCATCTCTCAAAGTCCTTTAGGAAACACATGCCAGTTTTTTAAAAAGAGAAAAAACTGAGAAAAGCATGAATTTTTAATTGAAGAACTGCTTTAGAACATAAATATGGACTGAATTTTCAAAATCAGAAAACAACCTGGCAAGAAATACTGCACAATGTTAAATTAATCTAGACCTTAGTCTAAAATTAATAGAATAATGCTGTTGGGCACCAGTTAGATTCTTTGAACCGGGGTTAGCAGATGCTGGAGATGTAAGCAACTGAGAGTCAGTCTGACACCCTTGTTTCAGCATTTTAGTTAAAAGTTAAGGACAAATTAATTTTACACTAAAATGCTCACTGAAATGCTTACCTCTGTGCTAGGGTATATTTCTTCTTGGAATCTCTTGTAAAGATAAACATTCTGGTATGCTTCCTGAACTCCATCATTTAGTGTGAGGTTGGCATCTTGCAAACAGAAGGGCCCAGACTCTTAAAAATTGCATGCAGCAATGAATTAGGCAGAAGGGTTGTCAAGAGCTGGCTAATTATTTATGTTAAAACCAAGTTGCTGCACCCTTTATCATGCTGGGTCTCTCTGTGATATGTCTGAGCCATGAGGAAGCCTGTTGTGATACTTTGTGCACTGCCTTGGTGCCTGGGTGATGAGTTGGTCTGTGCATCACTATTCTCCTTTTTCAGAGACAAAGTTCCTTCTGCTTTCTGGTGCATTTCTTCTCCTCACCATAAGAGCTAGTACACTGATTCCCAATGTGGTGTCTGAGGTACCATGCCGCCTCCATGTTTGTTTCTTAGTGTCTTCTTGCTCCCCCCGCAAAGTAAACAGTTACTGCTGCCTTTTCTCCACATCTTTGGAGTAGGAGACATCACTTTTGTGTCCTTTAGAGACAGCTTCCTCCATTGTATGGGCATAACTTTGCTTGGAATGTCCTGATTTGGCTTGAGGACCGCCCCCCAGCACTATTGTACAGTGGTACCCACTACCAGTTTTCAAACTTCCAAAAGTGTCTACAGGCTCAACAAGTTAAAGACTACTCAGCTAGTACTCAAATGGTTCTTGTGTTGTTACAGCTTTGTGATGGGAAAAAGTGCATTTATTAAAACATTGCCATGTTGTGTACTTGTAAGGGAATAGGACCCCTTTTAGACAACATGGAAGCTAGGGCTGCCAAGCCCCAGGTCCGGGCGGGGGTTCTTCTGCCCCAGAGGTTCCCAATCTGCCAGCCCACATTGAGTCGGCAGGGGGAACCTCCCCCAATGTCGCTGGCGTGATGACATCACCAAAAGTGATGTCATAAAAATGGTGGCGCCCGTGAAGGGCCACTCTAGACGTTTCTGGGGAAACTTTGGTTTTCCTGAATGCTCTAGCTATTTAGGAGGTGCATAGGTACCATAGAGTTTTTACCTCCCAAATGGCTAGAGTGTCCTGGAAAATAATGGAGTTTTTCTGGAAATGTGTAGAGCGGCCCCACATGGGCACCACCATTTTGATGATGTCACTTCTGGGTGACACCATCGCGTCAAGGAAGCTGGTTTTGCACATATAGTGCTAGACACATTTGCTTTTTGCATGGTATTGTCTGACAGTTCCAAGTGGGACATGCATTCCATGACTGCTATTACCAATGGGACTCCATTTTTAGCACCCAGTATAAAGCAGCCATAGTACCTAGTTTTTGCTGGAATGAGATGTGTTGGGAAAAGCAGCCATGTGGTCAACTTCTGCACATGAACATCTTTAAGTGATGAAGAGCACCACACAGGCAAATGTCCAAGTATGCAAATGTGAAGTCTGTCTTGTTTCATCTAATATGGTGCTTCTCCAGCACAGGTGGTCCCCAATGCCGTATCATGTATATTGATACTAATGGTAAGATAAAGGAGGGAGTGGAGAAAGGGAGTTACAAGAGTGGAGGAGTAGAAGCAAATCCCAGACCTCTTTACCTCTGTTCAGGCAAGAGTGAATGAAAGTACACATTTGTGAGGTGAAGGGGGTAAACACAACATTATTTTCTTGTTATTGAAAACTTAAGTAATATGATGACTTGTGTTTCAATATTACTTTACTGATATTTCAACGTCATCTTGCTTGTCTCTCTCTTTTTCTTTCTTTCTCTAAGCCCCTTCTTTGTTCTGTGGGTTTTCTTTTGTAACTTCTCCAGACTACAGCTTTGTCCCCCCTTCTTCCACTCCTTTCTGGTCAGGTACTGCTTTATTGCTTTTTATATTTCCTCTCACTTTTGCTTCTGTTTTTTGCAAATATAATATTTCTGTTTCTATGTGCAGTGCAAGCTAGGGAAGGGACGCATTGACTTTTTCCCCCCTCCACAGGCCCATAATTTGACGAAACGCACTCAATGGCTTATAAATTCTCACAGCAATGAATGTAGGGGCGGTTTCTGTATGGCCATGAGTAAATGGCCTGCACATAGGCCTGAAAGAAGGAGCAATGGTGTGGGTCTTTCCCACTGTTCAAATGTTATCACGGCTGCGCAGGATCTGCTGTTGATTTAGCAGATTAAAGAACAGCAAAACTGATTCTGAATATGGTGAGAATTGGATGAAGAGTTGCAGGGCCACAAAACTGAGTTAAATCAAATGTGCAAATCTTATGTTAACTGTTGAAAACCTCCAATTCCTGTTATCAAAGTGGCCTCAAACATGAAGGTCATGTTTTCATAACTCAAATATTCGTCCCATCCCTAAAGAAAAATTTATTGCAAGAGCATCCCATGCTAACGAACTTCATTTGGAAGGGGGGGATTAGATATTTGCATGTGCTTAGTCTACAAGTTAATTCTATCCATCTGTTATTCTATGCACTTGTATTATTTTTCTTGTCTTCTCTGTGTTTGTGTTTAAAAGATTTAGAATTATCTTCAGGTGCGGCCTCTCCCATCACACACACATACCATTGCCAACTTGTCTTACATTCCCAGTGTGTACATAATTGCTGAAAGCATAAACATTCTATCACATAGAATAATTTTTTCACATTAGGTCACTTTTTCATAATTTTGTTCATTGCATGATTTGATAAATTCATGATTTTTATAATTTATCATATGGCAGAGTTATACATGGGAAATATATAATAATATAAAATATGTAACCAAGTTGATACAACGGATATGCAGACTGATTTGCTAGTATCTAGATTTTCAATCCACTCAGTCACATTCATGGAGAAAAGACGTGTTCTTGGAAGAAATAGGGCTTGACTGCTTCTGCTTCCAGTTAACTTTTAAATTTGTGATATAAAGGTGCAATTAAAAGTAAGTGGGTAGAGACAGTGTGTCAAAGCTGCAGGGCCAGTTTTGCTATCTCAACCATAGTGTTGGATCATTTGATGGGTTAGATTGCCATTTGGTTTAGGTTAGATAGGCAAAAGTACTTGCTGACACAATGCATACTTAATTAATGGGGTTTCCTGCCACGTATATGGCAATAACCAAGAAGAGATTCATAGAAAAAAGGTCGAGTGTATAATTACATATACCTTGAACAAATTTTCTAAGAGGTAACAATGTCAACGGTTTTAATTTTCAGTTTCAAATTGAGGCATCCTTTTGTCATTCTGACTTTTCTTATTGAAAATTGTATGAACTATATTCAGAATTATTGCACAAGCACTTTAATGGACTAAAATAATTTGTATTGGATAGAAATGTGCACTTGATACAAATGTGGATGAATTTATTGCATATTTTTTGAAACGCTTATATCTAAGTAATTAAAATTGTTGATATTGTTACCTTTTCATAAATTTGTTCACAGTATATGTAGTTGTACACTCAACAAATATAGGGTTTAAGGTTTATTGGATGTATATGGCTGTTAGTATAGATAGCTTTAAAAGGGGATTAGGAAAATTTATGGAAGATACTAATAGCCATGAAAGCTAAAAAAAACCCTCCATGTATATAGCCAGTGCATCCCTGCATGCAGGGCTGGCACATGGGAGTCGGCAAGGTAGGCAGCCACCTGGGGCGCTACCTCACTGCGGGGGCAGGCACCCATGTGCTTCTTCCTGTGTTCCAAATCAGAATGGGCAGCGGGTGGCTGCTGCCCAACCAGCTCCTTCTGAAGCGGGGCAGAGGACTGGGTGAGTGGTGGGCCAAGCAATGACATCACTTTTGATGTCCTCAGGGGTGTTTTGGGCTGATATGGGAGGCAGGAATTGTCAAAAATAATTCCCCTTCCTTGCATGTGTGGAACTTCTAACTATACCCAGAATGTAAATTACAGAGAAATTAAAGATAGTTTAGGGGAGGACTTTTGGTCTGATCCAACAAATTAAAACATGGATTCCGATGTCTCTACACTTCATTTTCCAGGAAGTGGAGAAGGAAACAAGGGGATCTGCTATCTTGGACTTGATTCTCACCAGTAGGGAAGAACTGGTTGATGAAGTGGAAGTAGTGGGCACCCGGGGTTGTAGTGACTGTGATTTTGGAAGGGAAAAGTTGTACATAGACATATAGGTTGAACTTCAGGAAAGCAAATTTTGACAAACTGGGTGATGCTGGGTAAAATCCCATGGTCAGAAATATTTAAGGAGAAGGAAGTCCAAGAGTGGTGGGAGTTTCTTAAAAGTGAAATATTGAATGCACTATTACAAAGAAGCCAAGCTCACTCCATAAACAGCTCTCTAAAGACTTTGAGAAATAAAAAAGACTCATTTAGGAAATGGAAGGGGAGGGTCTTATAACCAAGGATGAATATAAACAAATAACCAGTGCTTGTAAAGAAAGAGTAGGAAAGCTAAAGCTCAGTATGAGCTTAGGCTAGTGAGAGATGCTAAAAACAACAAAAAAGGATTCTTATGTACAAAGTAAGAAAAAGAGCAAGGACATGGTAGGCCCATTGAGAGGACAGAAAAGTGAAATTGTAACAGGTGATGAAGAAAGGGCAGAACTGCTCAATTCCTGCTTTTCTCAGTCTTCTCTTTTGAGGGAAACGGTGCTCAACATGGCAAAAACAGAACATGAGGGAAAGGAGTTGCAGTCTAGGATCTGCATAGGGGTAGTACATAAACACCCAGTTTCTTTAAATCAAACGAAGTCCTCAGGGCCAGATGAACTGCATCCAAGGGTACTGAAAGATGTAACTTCTGAGTCTCTGGTCATTGTTTTTGAGACTTCTCAGAGAACAGATGAAGTGCCAGAAGATTGGAAGCAGGCAAATGTTCCCATCTTCAAGGAGGGGGAAAAGGAGGATCTGGATAACTACTGACCTATCAGCTTAACATCTATATTTGGAAAAGTTTTAGAACAAATAATCGAACAGTCAGTCCTGGAACATTTCGAAAAGATGGTTATGATTACTGAGAGACAGCATGGGTTTCTCTAGTTATGTCAGACTAACCATATCTCTTTTTTAAGAAAGTTACTACCTTGATGGATCACAGGAATGTTGTAGACATAGTTTATCTTGATATCAGGAAGGCTTTTGATAAGGTTCTGCATACTATTCTTGTTGACAAGTTGTTAAAATGTGGTTTGGATCCTATTACTGTTAGGTGAATCTGTACCTGGCTGACTGATCTCACCCAAAGAGTGCAGATGGCCATTTGACAGCTGATTCTGTGAATTAGGCAGATCATGAGAAGGAGGGCAGGGAGGGTTGCATCAGTGCTTAGTTCTTGTGGCCTTTTCTTACACACCCAGGGAAATGCTGATTGCCACTTTGGGGTCAGTCGGCAATTTTTCTCCAGGCCAGTTTGGCAAAGGATCCTAAAGGTTTTTTGCCATCTTCTGGGTGTGAAGCAGGGGTCACTGGGAATGTATGTGTGTGTGTGTGGGGGGAGGTATTTGTGAATTTCCTGCATTGTGCAAGGGTTGGATTAGATGACCCTGGAGGTCCCATTCAGCTCTGTGATTCTATGTTTTTTTTTAAGTTTCTGCTTAGTTTACAGGTTCTTTTTTGTTGCGATGGGCAGAGAAATAATGTCCTGGCTGAGTCTGGGACTTCTTTCATATGGTCTTGCCCATCAAGCAATCCCTTATTTATTGTTTTTTTTGTCTTTGAATTCTTGCTGAGCCTACCCTTAACCTTCATATTCTTCTGCTATCATATTTGATGGATTTTTCCAGAGATGTCTTAGGAGAACAATAACAACATTTGACAACTTTGAGAGAAGTGTTTGTTTCATGGCCAGTTGTGGACAACAGTGAAATGTAAATTAATAGCAAATAGCAAAGATTCTCTTTCCTCTTCCCCCTCCCAATATTTTGTACATATTTCTAATGCTGGCTGCTTAAAGGGATTATGCACTAGATACTATAGTGGAGAAAATAGGGTATAATTCATTTTCAGGCTACGATTTGATCTTAAGCATTTCAATTTTGGTCACTGAAGTGTGTACAGTTATTATTTTTTTCAAAGCACAGTATCTGTTACTGTTATGGGAAAGCTGCCATAATGTGTGAAATATTGCCTTTTGGTACCATATGAAACCACAGTAAAATATGACACAAAAGCGTATGCAGCAATTTTGGAATGCAAATGGTGATCTTTATCATAGCTGTCTACATATTTTTCTAGTTTGGATACCATTTTTATGTATCTCCTGGTTTTAAATTGGGAAAAATCAGTCTCACCGTCTTCGAAGTCTTCTTTTAAAAAATTTGAATGCCTAGTATTTGGGAGGGGGAGTATTTTTGCTACTGTGCAAGAATTTGAATCCTACAATTATATCAGTTTCTTTAAATATTTCTTGTCAGCACTCCTAGGGATTTTTTTTTTGGCCATGGTCTGAGAAGGTTCTTCGGTTTCTCCAAGTTCTAAATGGAACTGTAATGAGACAGTTTGTTTGCCTTTGCTTGATTTTAAAAGCAGGAACTGGTTCCAAAGAATTACTGAAATTTATTCTACTGAGGCATGGTTCAGGGTCTTTTTAGAATCAGCTGTTTTGGTTTTTTTGAGGCTTCTCTGTTGGTTTTAATGCTTTTTATTGTTCATTTGTTTTGTTTGCCGTGTTCTATTTTCATACATGTTCCTTTAGAAAGACAGGAAATGGAAAGAATTTCCTAGAATAACAGTGGGAACTGGCAAGTGGTTTTCTCTTAAGTGTCTGCAATTTTAATTTTATTTATGGGACGTTTTATGATGAACCTGGGCAATTTAGATTGTTCATAATAACAGAATAATATTGCAGACTTTTCCCACTCTCCCAAATCTTCCACTCCATTACAAAAAGTTTCTTATCTCCCAGCCCATTCTTTGCATCTCCTACTACTCCAAATGATAGCACATCCTTAATCTTATCTCTTGGTTGCTTCATAGCCTCGTATTCCATTTTGAATCCTTTGAGGAACTTGGGGCAGCATAGCAGGTACTCCCTTCTTCCATCTTGCCTCTGAGGTAGGCTAGACCAAGAGGAAATGACTGCCCCAAGGTCACACAGTGAGCTTTTTGACTGAGCGGGGTTTGAAATTGTGTCTCCCCAGGTCCTAGTCCAACACTTATGCCACTACATCACACTGGCTCTGATGAGGTTATGTGGATGCTTCACAAAGTTGCTGGTGTCACCCAAGTAATTGGAGAATGATGGGGAGTAGGAGAATGATGGGGAAAGGGAGAATAACACAAACAATGGTTATACTGAAACATAGATACACATTTATGGTGGAAGATACATGCTTTGTTTGGCCATGCTAGACCTTTAAAACTACACCCATTGCAAATCTTAATATTTGTAGATGAAAACTCATGACCTGTAACAGATGTTTTAGTTTTACTATAAAAGCAAAAGCAAAGCAACATCAGCTTGATTCAGTTGGCATTTTTAGTTTCTTCAACTAGATCTGAAATATACTTCCTTGAAAGAATGCCAGTAGAAATAACTCTATAGATGAGATTGGTGAGTGAACTGGTACGCACAAGCAGATTTTTCTCTTCTGATCTCACTCTAGATGCTGCATTGAATCCCACTCTGAAAGACCCTTTGGCTTTCAGAAATTGATTTTTAGGACTGTGGGGTCTTCACTAAGAAAAGAGAGCTGGAAAAGCTCCAGGATGTGTGCAGAACATTTTGTGTGGGGTCTGTGTGGGACTGTGGGGTCTTCACTAAGGAAAGAGAGCTGGAAAAGCCCCAGGATGTGTGCAGAACATTTTGTGTGTGACCCACTGAATCCAAGCCTGTATTCATAAGAGTATTTAAGATTATTTTCCTAAATTTTTAAAGATTTTTTCTTTGACTTCCTTTTAAAAGTCTACTCAATAGAAAATACTAGATGAAATAAAAATGTTTTTGTACTTTTCTGTAAGGCCAGTTTTCATTTGTTAGCCGCCCTGAGCCTGCTCCGGCGGGGAAGGCGGGATATAAATAAAATTATCTATCTATCTATCTATCTATCTATCTATCTATCTATCTATCTATCTATCTATCTATCTATCTATCTATCTATCTATCTATCTATCTATCTATCTATCATTTCTGCATAAAGCACCTTTACTTGCACGTACTAGAATTACTGCAAAAAATGATGATATTTCTCATCTGATGTATAACTAGGAAACTTCTAATAATATTGCCTTTCTGTATTCCTTTCCAGTGTTAAGTCCCAAGGTTCTTGGTATTGCTATTGCCCGCTATGACTTCTGTGCCAGAGACATGCGTGAATTGTCACTGCTCAAAGGAGACATTGTCAAAATTTACACAAAGATTAGTGCTAATGGCTGGTGGAGAGGTGAAGTGAATGGAAGGGTAAGTTTCTTTTTTAGACTGCAATAATTGTCCATATATCCAATTTTTAGAATTTTGGAATATGAAACTTTGTTTAGTTCACATACATCCTTTATTTAAACACATTCAGCATGCCATTTTGAGGTTCAGTATGGCTAGCAAAGCCAGAAAATAAATGCAACTACAATGAAAGAAACACAGTTTTTTAAAAATTAACATTTTATAATAGCACAAGCAATCATAACAGCAACCAGATCAGCAGTCATACACTTTCCAAAACAGGTTAACTATTATAGTCTCAAAAGGAAGAGCATAAAAGAGGAACAATTCTGCAGTTCAGATAGGGGAGGACATTCCAAAACACTGAGGCAACTACTGTAAAGGCTCTGTACTTTACAGCTGATATTTGTACTTTTTACCTTTTGACGTGAAGTCACTTCATGTAGGGCATGCATGCAGAATTGAACTTGCTATAAAGCTTATTCAAGGAGAGGCAGTTTTAAAGGTATATGGGCCCCTAGGGTCACGAAACCACTGAATTTACTCGAGAACCAAACTGGCAGCCAATGGTGGTGATTATAATATCAGTACACTTGAACCAGTTATAACTTCTGGGTCATCTGCAAAGACAGCTCCACATAGAGCACATTGTAGTAGTTGTTCTTGGTGATTGCAGTATCAGTGATAAGTGTGATAAATTCCTTCCTCTCAAGGAGGGGTGAAACCTGCATAGAATATACAGTCTGTTCACGATACTCCAACCTTTGTCACCATCTGCATGAAGAACTAGTAGAGCAATAGAAATCGCTATAAGTGAGCTGTGACTTGACAACACTTTCCACCACCAACCAAAACACCAATCTAAACTCCCATTTTTGTCTTCTCTTTTTAGGTGGGTTGGTTTCCATCGACTTATGTTGAAGAGGATGAATGATTCAGATGTTGTGTTGGAACTACTGACTCTAAATTTCAGGGACTATACAAACCAGCCATCTGCAAATCATTATTCCTCTTATGAAGTATTTGCAGTGCAGCACTTCTGTCTGTCCAAATCCTCTAGTCTTAATGCTGAGATTACTGAAAAAGTTTGTGTTGACAGAAGAATATCCCAGTCAGAGCTGTGCAAAGAAACTGCCTGCCTGCTGGCCACCACTGGGGACCAATGCAAAACTCTTATCCCCAACTTTCGGAAAAAAATGTTTCAAAGCAGACTTTGGAGGGGGAAAGTGGTTTTTTTTCATTCCATCTCGTTGTAAGTACTGGTAGCAATTTACTAAGTGTTATGATTTCTTACTCGCAGATCTCTCTGATGGCGTTAGAAGATGAAGGCTTCTTTGATTATTTATCATTTCATCCACAGGGGTGGGGAAGCTTAATAATTCCAAAGATCAATATAGTAAATATGTGGCTTGAAGAATTCAGCAGCACTAACCTTGCCCATTCTTACTAAGCAATTCGGGGGGGGGGGGAGGTGTATGTAATGGCAAAGGAATATAAAAATAATTTGGTTTTTAATCCCAGAAGATTTAACAGGCTTTGTCTGATTTTTTAAACTATGTTTTGTGAGATCAGCAAACTTTAGTAAGTGGTTTGTGCTTCAGCACACAGGTAGATTTTGGAAAATGAATTATACAGATTCCCAACATACATTCTGTTACTTATAGAACAGGAATACACACGGCCCCATTATTATATTAGGTTCTACAAATCTAGCAAATGTTACAGTTTCATAGATAAAATCATTGAGCACAGCAATAATTTTGCAATCTGGCTGTGGTTAAAAATTCTCTTAATGTGCAAGTTCTGTGGGGTTTTTTAGGACATTAAAAGTACAATTGTTATTACGCTCCATCCCCCCAGTTCTGTCAGACAGAGCAGAATTACCGAACTGAATTTGTGGTAAAGCCATCGTGGAAGCCCTGATTCCAAGGGCACACTAGTAGATAACTTCATAAAGAAAACAGAATTAGAATAGTTAAACAAATCTGTAGTATATCATTTTTTTAAAAAAAAAAGTGGAGTGCAACTGATTTCATGGACAGGGTTCAGAATTCATACTGGCATTTTTTTTTGTCCCCACATTCCCATTGCTACTTCTTACACTCAAGAAAAAGCTGCCCTTGAAGACTGCTGGATCCTACCAAAGTGGTATCCCGCTTCTGAGAAGGTCCATCTACACATTATAAAGTCTTCACATTCACTGGAGAAAAACCTGAGGAGTTTCCATCGGATGTTTGATGGAAGCTCTGGTATCCCTCACACGTGTTTTAACTTGTGACCAAAACAGCCATGGAAAAAGAAGCTGTAGCATCTCCTCCCTGCTGTTTTTATCTGCAAACCACCCAGTAGAATAGCTGTTAGCTCTTTTGTGATTTTATCAATGCAGTGGTCAAAGGTGCTTTTCCCTTTCTGTTTTGGTCACAAGTAGAAAAGAGCCAAGATCTGTGAGAGAGGCACAAAAGTCTTGTCACAGGTCTAATGAAAAGTCCCTGTTTGTTCTCCAAGGAAGACTTTGCTGTGTGTAGATAAGCTGTGAGGTGTTACAGTTATATCTTTGTTTCATTCACATGCCTTAATGAATGTACATCATTCTGGGGTTTTGTTGGAATTGTAGTGCTAAGCACACATCTTGCACCCTCTCCCCTTCCTTGCCAGTCTTTGTGCAGGTTTGCTGTTAATGGGATGTTTCTCTATTGTTTCTAACAGAACTTTTGCAAAGGTAACCAGTGTCCAGTCTGTGCTATAGGCCTTGAGTTTATCATCCAGCAAAGGTGACTTGGATAATGGGGTATGATTGCAGATCCTCATTTTAGGAATATTCTGAACCACAGTAGAGTTGCACCCTTAACATAAGCAGATATGCCTAAGATTTAAAGAAGTTCAAAATACTGTAAACTTTATTTTGATAGAAGCTGTTAAAACATTTACAATGGATTCCAGAAATGTATTTGATAAAAAAAGACCTGTCCTTAATTGTTAGACTAGGAATATTTCCTTGTTGCTGTTCTCTGTTAATAGCTAGTTTTGTCTGGTGGACTTGATCCGTTAGTAGGCAAAATAGCTTTGCCAGAAGGTGCCGCCTGTTTTAAGTGGGGTACAGGTTTTGACTCTAGTTCTGTGAAATGTATTGTGCTTTGTTATCATTGTTTATGTGCTTTGTTGGAAGAGAATTGGTTTAATGTTGAGATTAAGAAATGTATCCTTTCAGCAAAAAAAAAAAAAAATTGATAAGCAGTTTAGATATTCTGTTAGCTCAGGGGGTAATGGAACTCATAATGGTCAAGCCATATGTAAACACCTCCTTCCTGCCATATGTAAACACCTCCTTCCTGCTTGTATCATGCAGTATCTTTTATTGACATCATTTCTACATGGCAAGAACTTCTTTAACTTCAGTGAAAAGGGGGGCGAGGTGGAGAGAAACCATGCACGTGCATGGAAGGTCACTGGGTTGAAATCCAGAGATGCTGTCTATTATGAACACCTTCTGTCACTATGCACCCTTGCTCATCCTTCGGTCCCAAAACGTACTGGCTCCTGCCTGCCTGCCAGAATGTTTGTCCCACATCAGGCGAGATGGTGGAGTAGGCCAATGCTGCGTCTTCTTTTGTTGCTGTGAGAGGTAGAGACAGCATCTCTGGATCATAGTTTGGCAGCCGAATACATTTTTGCTTTCCCTATGGCAATGAGACACCAGGGTTTCTATGAGTACACTGGAATATCTTCAGAGCTCTGCACCAGGGCTGTGCACTGGGTTTTTGTTTTTGTCTTTCACCCTTCATTGAACAAATTGAATGCTGTCCCATGTTATTTCAAATACCAAAGATATAGTATACCAGAGCCACATCTGCCCCCCCCCCCTGCATTTAAATTTTACCTCTATGTTAAACCGTAGTCTCATGCATTGAGCTGGGACAATACTTTGTAATATTGTGTAAATATGTGAATATATTAATAAATGGGTTAACTTTTTGTTTAATGATTCAGAACTTTTGAGTGGTAATTGCAAAGCATTGATTTGCAGCTGCTTTTTTTTTTTTTAGAAATTTCTTGTCATTTCTAACATAAATCTCACACATTTCCTGCACAACACTTCTAACATAAATCCCACACTTGTTTATATATTGTCTTATAAGGATGGATTGTAGCAGTTTATGAGGCCATATTTCTTTCTTCAAAGGGTACAGTATTTCTTCCTGTAGATCTAGAGCAGTGCTTTTTACATTGTTTTCAAGGGTACTTCAGAGTTCCTTGGAAGTTTAGTAGTACTCATTAATGGCAGACAAGCTTCCTTGCAAGACAATTTGTACACTTCCTTGCAAGAGAATTTGGGTTGTGAAGTGACATCTGAGCTTTCGTACTCAGGTGCCTTGTAATTGCAGAGTGATTTCCCGACAGCATGGAAATAAGTTTTTCTCAGCCTGGGAAGAAGCATTATTGACCTGTAATATCTGCAAATCAGGGACTTGAACATGGCAGGAAAAGTTATAGCAGGGCAGTACAAAAGTTGGCAGCCCTAACTATGATTGATCTTGCTCTGCAATGTGGAGCATCGCAGGGCAACAATGAGGCTGAATGGGTCTTGCCAGGTAATTGAAGCATGTGAATTGCCTATGAAGTCTAGAGCAATAGCCTTCAGCATCTCCAGACCTTGGGACCATCATTAGCCCTCATCCAAAATGGGCCCAGTGAGCCTCAAGCATATGGTTACATGGGCATCTGATATGCCGAAAGGGAGCCAAAGTGGTCATTTTACTGGTGTCAAGGTGAGTGCTATGAGCAGTTGACCAAAAGAGCTTGGTACACAACAAGCATCAAGCACAAGGCAAGCATCAAGAGGTGTACTGTAGTGAGGAGGAACGAGTCAAGAGTTTGAGCCACGGAGGAATTCACAGTCCTGCTGATTCTCTCAGTGCCCCTGTAAAGAAAAGCTGTGGCTCTTGTTAGTGGACCTGGATTTGGTATAACGTTAGATTTGTGTAAATATATAGTTGTTGCGAATAAACATCATTTGTTTTTAATGAATATTGAACAGCAATATATATTTTTTTGTTATACTGCTGTCTTTTTCTGGTCGAACAGCCTATTGGCTTTAAGACCTTGATGGGAATATTAAATGAATTGTGTTGTGTGGAAATAGTACCTCCTTCTGACAGTTATGAACTGAACAATGTTTGCCAATTTAGACTCCCTCAAAAGTCCTGGTACACAGGCAGGTCTTGCAGTGCCTCCTGAAGATCACCAAGGAGGGGCTCCTCCCCACCCCTACAGGGAGTCCATTCCACAGAGCCAGAGCCATGATCGAAAAGGCCTGGATTCTGGTAAACATCAAATAGGCCACCCTTAGTGGTGGGATAGCCAACAGATGGCTTCTTGAATCTCGATTACTGTAGTTGATGCACAGGCCATGTGGAAGGAGACAGTCCTTCAAATAGGTGGGTTCACATTGTGAAAGGCTGTAAAGGCCATAACCAGCACCTTGAATTGAACTTGAAAACAGACTGGCCCACCAATTAAGCTGTTTCAAAATGGGCAACATATGTTCCCAGTGGCTAGCTCCTGACATCAGCTGAGTTGCTGCATTTTGGACCAGTTGTTTTCAGGCGGTCTTCAAAGGCAGCCCCATGTAGAACACAGTGCAGTAATCCAGTGGCTTCAAATCCTTGTCAGCCCTGAAATTCTTTGATAATCTCCATTGCTCTCAGTTGATTCGGTAGATCACTGAATGACAGTGAAATATGCCGACGGATTCCTCGGAAGGCGTTGCATTTAAGATGCTTATATGAATAGTGCGGCTATGAATGGCTTATTTGCTCTTGAAAGTAATAGCTGCAGTTGATAAACATGTCTATCAGTGAATTGTATCTTTCAATCTCTTTTTTTCTTCTAAGGATAAAATGGAATGTGCTGTAGATACCATCTTGAGCTCCTGAGAAGAACAGTGGCGAAGGTGCTTAAGAAATTAGTGCCAAGGATCAAGTGTAATTGAGGAGTACCTTTAAAGCTCTGACCGAGGGTTGTACTGCACACAGTAGTCAAAATCACAACAGACTTTTTTGGGGAGAAGGTGTTTGAATAAGCATTTCCCAGCAACACAATAAAGCACACTTTGTGTGAAAATGATCTGCTGAAAGCCTTAAAGGGATAATCGAGGTAACTGAACGTGTGCATAAAATTCTCAATTAATAATCCCGAGTCTCATTTATGCATGTTTTCTTTAATTCGAGGAGTCTTATCTTTCAACATTTTCTTTCAGTCTAAATGAAAATTATTCAGTGTCAGAAGCCATCCATTCGTCTTGTCAAAAAGACATATGATGTTAGCTTAAGGGCGAGTTCTAATAACGATGTAAGTGACATCTGCCTGCATGGCATTGGCAAGGCTACATATATCTCTGTCAGGATTTGCATGTGCTGCTGGTCGGGCAGTTTAAAGAGTAATGAAGAACTAATTGTCACCTCCGTTTCCTTAGGCTTTGATCCCATTTCTTTGTAGGTAACATCTGTGCATTCCTTCCCACTCTCGCCAAAGCTGCCTCCCACAATTAATACATAATTGTTTCAATGCTTATTGTGGCCCCTAAACATAGCATTATACAGATGCATCCCAAAGACCTGAGTTGTGTGTGTTTTCATGAAGAACATTGAGGGATAGTTCTGCACTGGATCAATTCTGTTCTTTCCCAACCTGGCCTGGAGCCATATGTCTATTAGGATGTTTTCCAGTGATCTATTTCAAACATGCATTTCCATTAGTCCTGACCTGGGTGTCTCAACATTTCCATCAGCCTGCATCTGGGATGGAATGCCAGCCTCCAGGTAGGGTATAGTGATCTTCCAGCATTCGGCTCATCTCCAGACTACAGAGATCAGTTCCTCTGTATAACAAAAATGCTTTGGAGGGTGGTCTTTATGGCATTCTACCCCATTGATGAGATCCTTGTCCTCCTCCAGCTCCATCCCCAAACCTCCAGAAGTTTCCCAACCTGATCCAGCAACTCCCCTTGTCCTCACCAGTGACTGGAGTGGAGGGCTGGTGACGCGAACCTGGAATAATTGAGCCTTAGGAATTGTGAACTTTTATGTGTTTTTATAATTGTTGTTTTATTCATATTGTTTTATTCTGTTTAATTTATATTGTAAGCCACCTTGATTCTGCAAGGGAGAAAGATGGCTAATAAATGTTTTAAAGAAATAAATAAATACAAACCCTAATAAAAATAAATAAAGGTTTAAATAAATAAATAAACTTTGTATCAGTTGGCTACTCTTTGTGGATGTGGATATTTTTGTTGGATATTGTGGTATTGTTGCAGTAATCATTCTTACTAGAAATCAAGTTGTCAATGTTTAGTCGAGCACACTGGTAGCACAATATTCAACCCTGTGTGGCATGAAGTCTTAGAATGCTAAATAAAAACAATTTTATTTAGTAACATATGGTAACAATATCTATTTCTTGCATCATTAATAACTTCTTTTTATCTATCCCATATATTACTTTCTAACCACCCCTCCCCCCGTTACTTGACCCCCACCGGTGTTATTTACTTAAAATACTAATATTTAAAGGTACCCTTAACTAATAAAAACAAAGATTAATATTCTTCTTCCTTCTAAGACTTAATCATTATCAAAAATTGTCCAATGTCCTTTTATTTTCCACTCTTTTTCTACATATCTTCTAAACTTTTTCCACTCCATCTTAAAAACTTCTAAATCATACTCTCTTAAAATTCTTGTTAATTTGTCCATTTCACTCCATGTCATAACTTTTACAATCCAATCCCATTTTTCTGATATTTTTTCTTGCTTCCACAACTGCACATACAATGTTCTAGCAGCTGAAAGCAAGTACCAAATTATAGTTCTATCTTCTTTTGGAAATTTTTCCATTTGTAATCCCAACAGAAAAGTCTCTGCAACTTTCTTAAATTCGTATCCCAAGATCCTAGAAATTTCTTGTTGAATCATCTGCCAATACTTTTTTGCTCTTTCACAAGTCCACCACATATGGTAGAAAGAACCTTCATATTTTTTACATTTCCAACATCTATCTGGCATCTTATTGTTCATCTTTGCCAACTTTTTAGGAGTCATATACCATCTATACATAATTTTAAAACAGTTCTCTTTAATACTATGACACGTCGAAAGCTTTGTAGAATTCTTTCACAAATATTCCCAAGTTTCCATCTGTATTTCTTTATTTACATTAATTGCCCACTTAATCATTTGAAATTTCACTACTTCATCTTCCGTAGACCATTTTAAGAGTAATTTGTAGAAGAGGGGTGGGAAACAGGTTATGTTTTGTTTTTGATGTATTTGATTTTTATTATATATTATGTTTTTAATGGTTGTTGTAAGCTGTCACCAGAACTTGCAGGGGGTGTGGGTGAATTTTAAAAATGAATAGTTGAAATAAGCAAATTAACACCTGCTGTAAAAGATAACTGTTGTGTGGAAGAAAGGATTTCTTGATTTCTTGTTCATTGGAAGTGCTGTGACAGAAGCCAAAATTTTCACTTGTGCAGATGTGGGTTTTTCTATGTGAGCACTTACACACACCACATGCATATTTGCTGTTGAACAGTGCTTTTCTGTTTTCATACATAAGACTGTGTTGATTTTCACGTCTTTCCTTGTCAGGGCTTGAGGGAGCCCCCTCAAAAGGTGCACTGATGAGTACCACCCCCCCAAAATGCCCTGCTGTTGAGCTATGTTTCACCAGTCTTGCAAGAAAGAACCAAAAATCTAAACTATTGATAGCCATATTTTAATCTTCTGTATTGTGCCTCGACTTGTCTCATCAGCATCCAAGGCTGAAACTAGCACCAGATCTAATTAGGTGAAATAATTGCATCTTGCATTGCTCCAGACCATTTTGTGTTTTGTTTAAATGATAATGCTGTCATTAGCATGCTTGCTTGCATCTGAGAAGGGTGTACAGATGTTTTTGTTAATAGGCTGCAATGTTCCTAGTGACCACAAGATGTCAGGCTTACTTGAACATGGGCAAACACTGAAGGTGCCACAGACCAAATTGGACCCCCTAAAAATAATGAAGGAGATGGGCAGAAAGTAGAGATGTTTTTATTTGCTTTGATTTTAAAATCTATGGCCAAAGCTCATAATTCTACATCATGCAGCATTAAGTTGATAGTCTAATAAAATGGCATTTTAGCTCGGAATGCAATGGGCCCAGGCCCAGAGAAGGATCACAGAAACTCACACAAGTTTTGTATAAAGGAAAATTTCAAGGCCTTTGCCCTTTTCTGCAGCACTGCCAAGAACCACAGCTGTTTGCATTTTGTAACTGGTGCAGCCCTTACAGGAAGAGGAGCCCTTTCTGGACTGAAAGCTGCTTTGTTTAGTGGGTAGGATGGCTGCCTAAGACTGGTGAGGCCCACATTCACCTTCAAGTCCCCCCTCAGTCATCATGAAGTATATTGGGATGGCCTTGCGCCAGTCACTCTCTTAGCTTGATCTGCCGCACAGGTTTATAAACAGGAAGAGAGGAGAATGACTCCCTTTGGCTTTTGGGAGTGGGGTGGGATTACAGAGATCAGATGCAGCAACCCTACTATGAGTATGTTTAGTTGCAATAATAAATCCATTTACCAGAAATGTAGCATTTATATTTATGTTAGAAACAATGTTAGGATTATGCATTGTATGGCTGTAATGGTAAGCTTTCATCATGCATGAGTTTTGTTGAAATAAAATGAACTCTTTTCCAAGTCAACACAATTAGAATTCTGATGTGAATTCATAGGAAACAGCACACTTGACACTCTGATCTAGTTCTCATGGGAAAAGACACAACTGAAACTCAAGAAACTTATTTAAGAACCTTGCTTCTGGAACCTTACCCTTTCCATATGAAACCTCACTTGTTCCATATCTCTGACATAAAAAATCTCTTGCAATATGTGTTAGTCTTGTTGCAAGGATGCACACACACTTTTCAGAAAGTGTTCCTGAGCAATTGACAATTTCATAACAGGCACCAGTTCAGCATGGGTTGCCATGCTTGCTGCCAGAGAATTAGCACTGACTTCATACAAACTCATGGTTTTTTTTGGGGGGGTGGGTGGGTGGGGTCTTATCAAATAAATAATAATTTTAGGGTTACCTGGACATGTCCTCTTTTTTTCTGTGCCTGAACCCCTTTGGACTGTTTTTAAAAAACTGATGAAATGTCTTCTTTTTGTGTTGGAATGTTAGAAATAGTCCTAGTAAGTAGCAAGTATCACAGCTTAAATAGTAGGAGTATTTAAAATAAGATTTGACTTTGTGATCACTTGTTTGGGATTTATGTCCGCTTGTTTGGGAAATATGTCCTCATTTTTGCTTTTCAAAATATGATAACCCTAAATAACCATAAATGTCTTCTGACCCAGCCTCCCTGACCCTATAATCCACTAAACTTGAAAGCATAAAAAAGAAACCTGAAGGACAGTAATAGAATTTTTTCTTAAATAGACAGATTTTTTTTTTTTAAAAAAAAAGAGAGAAAACATCAGTGATAAGGTTGTCAGAGAGTAGCTGGCAACTGGTGGAAATCTGGGAGGGGCAGGGACATGGCATGGAGGGGGGACACTGCCTGCATGACAGCATTTAGGAATCACCAGAGACATCACTTCTGGGTTTTATTAGAAGTGATATAATATCATCATGCCAACAGCTATATTTCATGCCCCCCCCTCCCCCGCCGCCAGCTCCCAGAGCAGTAGCAAGCAATAGGAGTTGGGATTTAGGAATGGTACTGGGAGAGGAAGAAATTCTGGGAGTCCCTATGGCCAGAGAGAGTGCTAGTTATCTTGTAAAAGTTCCTCAGTGGAACAGGCTTCCTCAGGAGGTGGTGGGCTCTCCTTCCTTGGAGGTTTTTAAACAGAGCTTGGATGGCCATCTGACAGCAATGCAGATCCTGTGAATTTAGGGGGAGGTATATGTGAATTTCCTTCATTGTGCAGAGGGTTGGACTAGGTGATCCTAGAGGTCCCTTCCAACTCTATGGTTTTATGATTCTATGAAAAGAAGGAACAGTAAACTTGTTTGGTTGGTGCCAAACGGACTTGAGGCTTGTTGTGCTCATGTTTATTCTCTGGATTGTAATCTGATGATCTCTTAAACGCACAAATGCTTCCCTTTGTTGTGTTGACTGAAAGGAACAATGGGCATGAGGGACCTGGACCCATTCCCCATTGCCAGGAAATTGCCTGGTCATCTGCATGATGCACACACATGGAGGAAGTGTCTTATCTCTGTAGGATCAGGACCACTGCTTTCCAAATGTTGCCAGTCATGGAAAGAGAGTTTATATGAGCCAGCAATCATACTAGGAGCTGGGATGGGGCCAGCATGCTCACTCTCTCTCTGTGCAATTCAGTCAATGCACAGAGGGATCATGTCTACAGAGCCAGACCATTGGTCTGGCAAGGTCACTGTCTACTTTGACTGGCAGAGGCTCTCCAGGGTCTCAAGGAGAGGCCTTCTGCATCACTCACAATCTGATGCTTTTCACTTGAGATGCCAAGGATAGAACCTGGGACTTGCTGCACACAAGGCAGAGGCTTTCCTACTGAGCCAAGGCTAGAAATAATGGTTTTCCAAGACACTGTCTTGGCCATTTCAAATTCCCATCTTTGGCTCATATTCTGCAGGTGGAGCCAACCACAATATGCTTGCCATAGGAGGCCCAGCCATCACCCATGCACACAAAGGAAGCCCAAGTGGCATTTAGAAATAATTTTAGAAATAATTTGGAAAGATGAGTGAGAGAAGGATACTGACATTGTAGTGGTAGCTGCCACAGAAATAACATTATTTTACTCTGCACAGCAAATCAGATCTTCAATTGCTAATCAGAAGCCAAGCTGGACAGGAGCCCCACCCACTTTCTAAAAACCCTTGGCAGGCACCAGGAAGTTGTCAGTGGGTACCATGGCACCCATGTGCCACATGTTGGCGACCCCTCTTTTAGAGTAACCATGAGACAGAAGTTGATGAACACAGGCCAACTCCAGGAAGATAAGAGAGCTGAGTGTGATAAATTTTACCAAATAGGAGACCTTTTTGCTGCAGCCATTCAAATACTTCTGAAAACCATGACAAATTAGAGAAAATTAAAGTCCCTTCTTTCTAGCCCCCCCCCCCTGCTTCAGAGCAATACAATCTTAAGTACTGTGGCTCAGTTAAAGAGATTGCATACTCAAATATTTTATCCTTTCAGCTATACATTTGATTCACATTGAGTTCATTTAAATGGTTGAAAACGTGACGAATTAGACCTGAAAGGAGAAACTTTGGTAATGTATTTTGAGAGAGAGCTTGAAATATCATTGTTTTTCTGCCTCTTTCCCCTTCCTTTCTTTCTCATTCCCCAGTGAGTGATACTGATATGAAATTCAATCATTCACCTCACTCTATTATGATTTATAGGTCAACAACATTACGAATTTCTCTCTCAGTACTTTTCCCCTTTCTTCAAAGGTAGGATTTCCCTCTTTTGTTTTGTTTTTTTGTTAGGTCCTGCTCCTCCGCCTTTAATGGCTGCTAAATTTCTGCCTGTCAGGCTGATGAAGGAAATATCTGTGAAAAACAACTAAATTTCTATGTTCCAGGGTTGTATTAGATATGTGAGCAACAGTGGCTTTGCTGTCGAAAGGTAGCTGACCATTTCAAATTCTTTTTCCATCTGAGGAATGTACATGCGTAGCAGCATCCCATTCTTCATTCTCTTTCCCCTTTCAGTAATAACAGTGTGAAACTGGGGCAAGGAAAAATATATGTTGTGGCACAATGGGATGTTCCTGGGAGAGAAGTGGGAACTTCAAGGTTGCCAAATGTTCTGCTCTTTTGATAGAGGTTTAAAGAGTGAAAATGGGCAACAGAACCTTTTCATGGCATGAACGTCAGGACGTTGAGGGAGGGATGGTGGCTCAGTGGTAGAGCATCTGCTTGGGAAGCAGAAGGTCCCAGGTTCAATCCCTGGCATCTCCAAAAAAGGGTCCAGGCAAATAGGTGTGAAAAACCTCAGCTTGAGACCCTGGAGAGCCGCTGCCCATCTGAGAAGACAATACTGACTTTGATGGACCAAGGGTCTGATTCAGTAGAAGGCAGCTTCATATGTTCATATGTTCAACGTCATAACATCACCTGATAATTGCTGCAGTTCCAGGTGTTATTAAAGGGACAGCCAGAACAGCCAGATAAAGTTCAACATTTGTAGTGTTTAAACTGTGCTCAGAAGGAACCAGTCCCAGGATCCGTGTGCCTCAGACAGATTGCTCTCCAAGGCACACAGATCCCGGCTGAGATGAGAAGCCAACCCCAAGGTAAGCCAGCAGGAGCAGTCTGCTTCCTCTGGCACAGCCACTACTGATCCTTGGGTTGTCTTTTGTAGTCCCTTTAAACTTTAAAGGGTTGTATTAGATATGTGAGCAACAGTGGCTTTGCTGTCGAAAGGTAGCTGACCATTTCAAATTCTCTTTCCATCTGAGGAATGTACACACGTAGCAGCATCCCATTAAAGGGACTGCAGTAGAAGCCCAATAAGCAGCTGAGAGGCAACACCAGTCTGCTTCTGCTTTTCTCTTCTGCTTTTGGATATATTGGTAATTTCTGAATATATCCAGGATTTTTTTCAGGACCCCTCCCCCTATTTTCCCAAGAAAACCTGGATACATTTGGGCTGCCAAAATATAGCAGAAAAATACAGATAAGTTATTTTTTTAGTCCTTTTTCAGTTCAGGTAGACCTGAATGCATACCCCTACCAGTTAGGATAATTCAGTACTAAATGTTAACATGAATTAAGTGAGGAGGAAGAACAATGACCACTGAAATCAAAGAAACAACGGAGAGCTGCTTTCTTCCACTGGATTGAAATGGGATCAGCTATGTTGTCCTTACTTTTAAAATTAAGACATTTATTGCCCTACAGTTATGAATGGAGATAATTTCTGTCTTGGAATAGCATCACACACACTGAATTGGAGAAAAGCAGCAGCAGGAAGTGCATTAGAAAAATGATGCTTCTGAAGTCTTTTTTGAGGGGGTGGAGTCTCTTACCAGTGTTGATTTTTTTTCTTCCCGACTTAAAGCTCATACATATGAATTGGGAGACTTTCAGCAGATGAAGTACATAGTCTCAGTCCTCTAAAGTTGCTGGTTCTTCCATCTGTATCTTTAAAATCTTGTTTTGTTTTTTTAAAAACAAGACAGGGATATACTTTCCTTGCAGTAGTGATGGGTTGAGGTATCTTTCATCAGTCAGGCAGCAGATCTGAGAAGTACTTGAAAAACTGACAGATTTCCAGTGTCATCCTAAGAAAGTTATACCCTTCTAAATTCAGTGAAGTCAATGGGCTAGAAGAGTGTAACCAGGGCCAGCCCTAGGGCACATGGTGCCCCAGGCAACCTTGCTGCCTGCCGTCCTGCCATGCTGCTCCCTGTCGCTCCCTTCCCCCTTCACGGTGCCTCCTCCCCCTCCCTCCCACCCAGTTTTAATGCCCAGGAATGGGTGGTGAAGTGCCTCGCTCCCAGGGCTCTTTAAAGGCCACCCTCTCCTGCCGATCAGCTGATTGGCAGGTAAAGTGGGATGGAGGCTGGCGGCTCCTATGCAATCGTCCTGAGTACGGGAAGGATGGCATAGGAGCCACCGGCCTCCATGCTGCTTTACTCGCCAATCAGCTGATCGACAGGAGGGTGGCCTTTAAAGAGCCCCAGAAGCACAGTGCTTTATTGCCTGTTCCTGGGCATTAAAATGGGGAGGGAGGGAGTGGGAGGCAAATGGGGATTTGCCTAGGGGGTGGGGCCAATTTCATCACCCTTGCTCTGCCGGCGCCCTAGGCAAATGCCTAGTTTGCCTAGTGGGCGGGCTGGCTGGCCCTGAGTGTAATGTTGTATAGTATGACACTATGAGTTTACCACTATGAAAGTGTCATTTGAGTTCTTGTCAGACACCAGGTCAAAGGTCCTTTGCTGTCCCCCTTTTCTGTACCTTCTTAGTTGCTTCTACCAATTTTGCCTGCATTCAGTAATAAGCAGGATGCTGTCTTTGCCGCATGGTAGGCAAGAGATAAGAATAGCTGGAAAAGGACCACAGACCAGCATACTGGTGACCATTTGTTCTCTTGGTGTTGCCTGATGGATTTTAAAAACCCAGGTCCCGTTTCTGCAGGACAACCTGAGCACCTGACTGCACAGAGAACCTGCAGATTTTTCAAAGTATGATAGTTGCAGTATCCATATTTAAAGCACCTGTTTCTGATAACATTTAAGGAAATGTGTCATTAAATATCAGCTGTGTTGTTTTGGGCCCTTTGCCAGCAAAGCTGCCAGGTTCTACTGGTCTTGTGAGAGTTCTGTGGTGCGTAGACAGGGTAATAGCCCCCATGCTCTACAGACTTTATAATGAGAGAGAAGGCCAGTTTATAACCTGGGAATTTGGCTTTTACTTTTAAATCTGCTGCTGATTCTGGAGACAACCTGGCATGGAGACAAGGCAGTAACATCTTCTACCAGCATTTTTCCTTCCTTTCTTTCGTTTGCTTGCTCCTTCCCCATGGTACACATCAGGCAGAGAGTGTTGGCAGATGACAAGACAAGGGTGGGGGGTTTGCTGGAGAATCTGGGATAGCATCAGCCTTTTAATTCTCCTCTCTTGCTGCTGGGTTGTCTACCAACTAGGAAGTGGTTCCCCACTGACAGCCTCTGCATAGTGCCTTGGTCTTCTCTCATCCAAATACTAACCCTGCTTAGCTTCTAAGATCTGATGAGACTGGGCTATCCAGGTCAGCTGCCACCCTCTACAATGTTGCATTTTGCCTGTTCCAGACGGTAAGCTTTAATCAAGCCTCCAGTTACCAACTGTTCTGTGTGAACAATGTGGCAAGGCTGGTTCATGGGCCAATAATAGGAACAGGGACTGAGGCAGGGAGGCTCTTGCTTTGTGAAGCTCTCCACCCCAGGCAACTTTGCTCTTCAATGCCATCCATTCTGTGTTGTGGGTGAAGTCTCTCATTCTGTATTGAAAGTGGCATATCTGCGTGAACACATGGAAATTGCTGGGAAGTGTGCTTCTTAGGTTTGTGCATTGAATGAACTAGGCTTTCTTCCACTGGATTAAAATGGGATCGGCTGTGTCGTCCTTACTCTTAAAATTAAGACATATATTGCCCATAGCACTACAGTTATAAAAGCAGATAATTTCTATCTTGGAATAGCATCACACACTGTAAATTGGAGAAAAGCAGCAAAAGGAAGTATATTAGAAAAATGATGCTTCTGAAAGCATAGGTTTTTTGAAGAAGGAAGAAATATGCCCCAGCGCTGAAATTTTTAGAAAGCAGAATAAAAACCTGCTGAGTTAATACTAAGTACTTAGTTAAATTGCTACAGAAAAGTTAATAGTCTGAGAAGAAGGGCACATTAGAGATAGGTAAAAGGTCTTTAAAGTGCAGTTATGTGCGCTACAATTCACTCTACACTGGCTTTAGGGTAATCGGCCCCTCGTACTTAGACATGTTGATTTATGAACTAATTAGTGCCATACAACAAAAATACTTCTAGAACCTGTTTCTCTCCTAACCATCCCCCAAACCACCTAAACAACTGGAAAATGGGTTTTGCATGTTAGAAGATTAAATTCAATATATATTTATGAGGCCATTCAAAATGTAGAGTCCTCCTTCAACAGTGAGTTTCTAGGAAGCAGAAATATCCATGTATCAAAACCCACTGGTGTCAGAACCCTGGGCTTTGAAGAGTAAATTCTTTTTCAAGGTGCAAGAGACTTTATGCATTAATTCAGAGACTTAATGAGGCAGAAATTATATGGACATTAATGAACTTGACACAAAAGAAGACAAAGTATCAAATACTTTATAACTGTCTTGTGGTTTTGAAAAAATAACACAGAGAAATTACGATTTAGTTGAGCTCTGTCCCAGTCTGCGTTTCCTCTTAAACGGGTGAACATTTCTGCCTTAGAAATAATGGAAAAGTGGAAAGAGCTGTATAGGCCAACTTGAAAATATTAATGGTAAGTCTGAGCTTTTCATATTGTGGGGCACAACTATACTGTTAGCAAAAGCATTTCAAGGTAGCCATGGAGCCATTATGCCCTGGGCTCTCTGGCTCCCATGATACTGGTCTCCGAGATAATGAATGGCTTGAAGTCACCCATTGAAGCTTCATGGCAAGTGGGGATTTGTAGCTTGGCCTCCCCAGGCCTCTTCCAACACTCTGATGACTACATACCAGTGTGATGTAGTCATCAGAGTGTTGGAAGAGGCCTGGGGAGGCCAAGCTACAAATCCCTACTTGCCACGAAGCTTCAATGGGTGACTTCAGGCCATTCATTATCTCGGAGACTAACCTACAGTCACAATGTTGTGGTGGGGATAAAATGGAGGAGGGGAGAACCATGTACCCTGAGTTACTTGAATGAAGGTCAGGATGAAATAGGGTTGTCAGGTCTGTGTTGGAAAATATCTGGAGACTTTGGGGGTGGATCCAGGAGAGGGTAGGGTTTGGGGAGGAGAGGGGGTCTTAGCATGATACAATGCCATAGAGCCCACACTTCAAAGCAGCCATTTTCTCCAAGGAAGCTTATCTCTGCCAGCTGGAAATCAGTTGTCAAAGTGGGAGATCACCAGGCCACACCTGGAGGCTGGCAAGCCTACATGCAAGTGATGTCACATCACTGATGCAGTAGCATTTTCCTTTCATTTCTCTCCCCCTCAAAGGTGATCAAGTGGCGGTGGGGGTCAAGAGGTGGGAGACCTGCCATTCCTACTAGTCATATCAGTAGGAGGGAATGGTGTAAGCTGTTTTGAGTCATCACTGGAGAGAAAGGGAGGTTTAAACAAAATAAATAAGTAGCACCCTGATCTTTTGGTCTACAACTAAGTCAGTTGAGACTTCTCATTATCTATGTGCAAAAGCAATATTTAACAATTAGTTCATGAAGTCGTGCAACTCTGGGAGCCAACTTTTCCCACATCCTGAGTGATTACATGAGGATGAGAATCTGAGAGGCATCCATAATCTTTGCCTGGATTGCTGGATTCAACTTGCAGTCAATGCTCCCTCTAAGCTGCGGAGTCTTGAGAGCAAAAATTCTACTTCGTGAGCTGCTAGCATTGAAGTTGTGAGCTACTGCATAAATTAGTTTGCTGTGGGGCCATCCTTCCTGAGCTAAGACAAAAATGTGTGAGCTGGAGGCTAAGAATCTGTGAACTAGCTCACACTAATTCAGCTTAGAGGCTTGCAGTATGTATAGATGTGAAATGAAATTGCTTGTTGTTTCAGAAAATGTGTGTTCTTAAGTTTGCATTTTTGTGAATGTGGGGGGTGGAGGATATTTGTAGGGGAGAATGGCTGAGTGGGAGAAAAGGGCAATTAGACTTTCAGAGCCCAGTGATTTTCTTCTACGACTGCCTTCTCTGGTTCTTTTTTCCTCCTGCCTCTCCTTTAGCAGTTTACCTTCATTGTCAATATGACTGGATTTTTTTTAAAACCAAAAAACAGCTTAGGGGCATTTGCAGAGGAGAATTAGTGGGCAGGGGATAGATTAAGTATATTAGCATTTTGAGAGAAATCCACACTGGAATGCTTGTGTTTATCTTTTCTAGGACAAGAAGCAAGGAAGGATTTTGAATTTTGTGCCAAAGGCGCTGAAATGAGTCTACCCCAGCAGTTCAGAGTCATGCCTACAAAAATAACCCTTTGTAACTTCATTTAGACTCATGAAGCATGTGTGGATTAAGAAATGTAGTGGCTGTAGAAGCTTAGTAATGTGTATCTGGTGTAATACTGTGTTTCACTGACATTTTCCTTATTCTGCCTTTGATTCTGTCTAAGATCTCTTCCCTTCCTTCTCCTATAAAAGCCAACTGAAAAGGAGAACCTTGATGGAATTACTATGCAAATCTGAAGGAGGAGGGAGCGAATATTTTTATTAATGCTCAATTTATTTCTAAAAGATTTGCATTCATCTTTCTATTACTGGCATTATTGTCCTCCAGTTGTATCCCACTACTAATGCATTAATTAACTTTGCATCTTAAATAGCAGCAAGGAACCACCTTTATGAACATCATTACTCCGTTGGGATAATTTAGGAATATCCTTTATTTGACTTTCACCGTTCATCAATTGCTGTAGGTAAAACAGGGTTGTTGTTGTTTTTTGTTACCCCATAGTCATTTAATCTGGAGGAGGCTTATTTAAACCAATAGAACTGCTCCAATGGAAATCATGGAAGAAGAGCAACCATAGTAACACTAATGAGTGAATATGTCTGATTACACCTACATGCTAATTGGATTGATAATATTTTCTATAATAATTTGAAGGAGGCTAGTTTAATATGACTTCTGGGCAAGACGATACAAATGCCATAAGTTCCATATAGCTGTGCAAAAATGTGTTATTTAAAAAAGGGACTGTTTTCCAACCTGTGGTGAAAATCAGCATGGAAATCAGGCCTGTGAACATCAAATGGATAGTTTAACCCCCCCTCCCCCCCAAAAGCAACCAGCTATCCATAAATGGGCATTTCTCAAAATGAAAACAGGACAGATCTGTACATGTGGAGCCTTGTCAGAATATCTGTAACAGCATGATCTCTCCTAAGGGCAGGCAGAAAGTGGAAGAGGTGGGAGAATCCAAATTTAAATTTTGCGACTTTTTTCAAAAATGGGCAGAGTCTACTTTTCTTTAGTTAGTGTGGTGCCTTCTCATGGCCTTACTGAAGAATGTTCCCAACTGCAGGCAATGGGTAGATTCTGTTCACAAGTTTTTCTCTTAACCCCAGTGAAATGAAAAGAATTGGAATGTCTAACCCAGCTATGTATGTGAGAATCTGAAGGATTACTCAACTAAAAATGGAATATGCCCAGCTCATTTTTGTAATCATCCTCTACCCAGACTTCTTTAATTGAAGAACAGTAAAAAAAAATACATCTGAAGAACTATTTCTGATAAGGAGAACAGATGGGTATTTTTTTTTCTTTTGAGATTTTCCTAATTTTTGCTCAACAGTTCTAAATATTACCATAATTACATATCATGTAACAGTGGCTTTTTGCTGTACCAGTTATTGGAAGTTAATGCAATTATCACTTAATCTTAAATGTTTCCACTCTTTAATTTGCCAAGCATGAGGCAAGCAATAGTAGAATTAAACCATTAATGATAACATATCCTATTCATTTTTTATCAGAAAAATGTAGGAATTTTGCAGTCTTTGCTTGTTCAAATATCTATTTTTAAAGTTTGCACAGACGCACTGGGATACAGAATTAGACTGAGTGAAGTGAAATTAGTCAATGAAGGGCATATGAACCTTTGTAAATATTTAAACATCAGGATGCCTCATCTGCAAGAATTTCAGATTAATCCCAAATACTCACCAAAGAGGAAGCTGGGTACAAGGAGAAGCTCACCTTTTGACCGTCAACAAGTCGATCAGAACAAAGTAGGAGGAGAAGGAACAATTACAACTCACACCACATGCACTGCAACACATTCCCCTAACTGTGCACTCAGGAACAAGTACATCATGGGGCATTTGGAATCCTCTGACAAGCCAGACATATAGAGAAAGGCAGGAAAAACTGCAGAGGAATGCATAATGCACAGACTTAACATATATGAGCTCCCTAGTTCATATCCTGCCAGACAGCATCTCAGGCATTGCTGACAATTTACACTGTTGTAGCCCATGCCATTGAGCTCCCCCAGATTCCAACACTGTTGCTCATCATCGTCCCATGTGGATCTCTCTCCTCTTCATTCATGTGATTTGTAGCTCTGCCTGTTTGCGATTCAACCATGCAACTCCTGTCCTTCATGTATGCTGCAGAGTAGAGATGGGCATGGAATGGGAAAATGGTGGCTCATGTTGGTTTGTGGTTCATTTGATTGCCCCAACCAGAGCTTTAGTTTTGTGATTTGCATGGTTGCCCAAACTGGTTCATGGTTTGTTTGTTCATTTGTCTCCAGCAGGCTCTCCTCCACATGCCCTCCAAGTTTGACGAAGATTGGATTTGGAATGTTCAAGTTATAGTACCACAATGCAGGTGCCCCTAGGAAAGCTCAGCTTCAGTGCTCTCTTTCTGCAGCAAAGTGAAAGCAGTGGAGTCAGAGGCCAATTTCGCACTCACCTTACGCCACTCTCATGTCCGTCTTTTCAGCATGGCATCCTCCTGATTTCCCACTATTTGTGTTGCGGCTGCAAACATCGCGGTTTTCGTGCAGCAAATGGAAACTGGTTTTTAATTTGCTGCATGAAAACCACAATGTTTGCTGCAGCCCTAGCGCAAATAGTGGGAAATCAGGAGGATGCCATGCTGAGAAGACAGACATGAGAACGGCGTTATGGTGAGTGAGAAATTGGTCAGAGTGTCTGCTCCCATAGAGCAGAATGGGAGCTCTGTGATTGACTCCCAGAGCTGTCAATCAAGCTATGGACAACTGCTATGGATGTTTATGGAGCTCCCAGAAGTTCACCCCCAGTGTTGCCTAGGAATTGATTGAATCAGCACTGGGCTGTCTGGGAAAATGAACTGCAAAAACAAAACAAACAAACTACCAAAGGAAAAAGATGGTCCATTTTCCAGTTTTGGCATTGCATGAACGAACAAACTGGTTCAAAATGAACCATGATTCATGGATCGGTTCATGCCCATCCCTACTACTGAGTTATCTCATACAGCAGTGATCAAAATAATTATGTATCTGGTGAAACCTGCGCCTTCCTCTTGCTAAAAAACAACTGTGCAAACACTGGAGGACTCATCCTGTCCCAGTGGAAGTCCTATGCTGACAGCACCTGGGGTTATTAGCAAACAGAGGGTGGGCATAGATCCCTATCTTCTAAACTCCATTTGAAACATAAACACAACCACACAATGACTCAAACATGTATTAAGCAAAATCATGAACAGAGGTGTGAATGCAAGTTAGATGATTTAGCAGGGGTGTCGAACTCATTTGTCATGAGGGATGGATCTGACATAAATGAGACCTTGTCTGGCTGGCCAATGTGTGTCATACAGATTTCTTTTTTTAAAAAACCTTAAAATAAAACATGTTTAAAAGGTTAGCACTTGTTGGTCTTAATGGAGCTTTCTTTGCAGCTCTTCTATGTGATCCAGGGAACTGGGCAAAGGAAACTAAGGCTCTTTCCTTCCTTCCCCAGGGGACCAGGAGGGGCAGGATCCTCAGCCAGCAGAAGGAAGAGAGGTTTGGCTCAGTAGCTCTGCTGTGCGATTGAGCAGGCCTGGCAAAGCAAGCTATGATGCAGAAGGAAGCAAGAGAGAGGGAGGAAGCAGATGACAGCCAGTTGCTTGGAGGCCTGATAGGAGTCCTCCAGGGACTTGACTTGGTACCCAGGCCACATGTTTGACACCTCTGATTTATAGGGTTGCCAACTGTCTTGCTCTAGCAAGAGCTCTTTTCATTTAGATCTGTTCTGAGAGACAGTCAAATCACAGGTAGATGATAGTCCTTGATATTTACAACATGGGTGGTCAAACAACTATCAAGCTGCTTGCGGTGGAGTAGGATCCAGGTTGGAACAAGAGAGAGGAGTAGTTTTAAATAAATCTTATAGACATTTAAAAGTAAAACAATTAATAAAGAGAGAGGATGGCCACACAGCTGCAAAACATCTAGATATAGTTTGGTCACTGCAGCTGTTGATCATCTTGTAAACTCAGCAGGTAGCTGGCACTGCACTATGGGTATAATCCATCTTGGCTTCTATCCCTGTTGGAGGGTGGCCTGCAAAGAGATAAAAGACACAAAGGCAATAACCTTCAGCAGTACTAGCAAATAGAAAATTGATTTGAGTGCTCTGCATGTGATGTGAACTATTTCTTCAAGAGACTGTCACCACTTCAGTGTTCCTCTACTTTCTACATTGTTCCCAACCCATAGGGGGATTCGGTTGCCCTCTACACATGATGTCTTCCTTGTCGAGAAGGAGAAGCATGAACTCACAGACCTTGCCCTGTGTGATTGCCAGCTTGAGAGAATGGCTTTTGTGTTCAGCATAACTCTACATGCATAGGATTCCTCCCAATAAAAGGGAATTCTTTTCTAATGTTCTTGATTTCAGGGAGGAAGCTTTGGCATGTACACATCCTCCTCATGCAGATGGCATGGTCACAAGGCAGCAATTACACGGAGACAGAGTATGGGGCCAACATGCTTGTGTCTCCTCCTGGTTTATGAGCATTGATTAAACATGAAAACAGATCATGCATTGAGGAAAAGTGTAGTTATTGGATCAACACTCACCCATCCCATCTAAGGAGTTGCATTAGAACTCCCTCTGGAGGTTCTGTTTGCGCTTCTTGTGGGGCTCTGATTCTGCAAGGCAAAAGGTGTCATGAGTGTTTGGCCAGCAGCAGCAGTGGCTGGTGCTCATCAAACAATGTGGTCATATTCTCTCCCCTCCCTTGACTTGCACTGCATTGGCATGACACTGTGCCAACACTGTGACAATATTCTGGCCTGGACAGCTGTTAGCCATGTGCATTCTCTGTGCCCACTGTTCGTGGGACACTGCTGATAACAGTTGAGGGAGGAAGACCTGTTGAGCAACTACCCAATGGGTACATGTTTTGTGGTGAGGCAGCAATCCATGCTTGAGATGGGGATCCCCTTCTCTTGGTGATCTGCGTGGAGTGCAGTGTCCTTGCATCTGAAGTTGAAGTAGCTGAAGATAGCAGACAGTCCAGTTCAGTGATTGTGACTTAAGGCTGGAATCCTGTGTTCCTAACAAAGGTTTGTCCTCATTTTTGGCAGTTTTTATACAGTTCCCACCACAATACCTCTCCTAACTATTGTACGTGCACATGGCATAAGGCCAGAGAGAGATCTAACCCTGTGTTGTATGCCTTATTATTTGAGTTCTGGCTGGGGTTTATAGAGTGTTAGTCCATTGCTTCATCAATGCTGTGGCTCATGAATGTGGGCAGAATCAGATTTTGGGAACTTAATGGGAGTAAGTCTTAAATTGAATGTCTGATTGGTATTCTACCACTAGGAGCGGGTCTTAGGCATCAGCTCTCTCTTCTGCTCTTCTCACTGCAGGTCAAAAATAATAAGCCAGCATGTTTCCACGTCTGGTGCCTCTATCTTGCAGGGTCACGGAGATCTTGTTATTGGAGCAAAGGAGGGGAGAGTGCTTGCAAGCATAAGCCCTCCATGTCACTTCATCTAGGGGCCAAGTATTATCTGCAAAGGCTTGAGCTTCAGTTTAAAACTAAATCCACAGGTTTGGAGCTGCTGCAAGTTTCAAATGGACCCAGAATTGCTGAGCTGGCTAAAAAGGGGAATTCAGTTCTGTAACTTGTTTTGAACTACAGTTAAGAGCAACGATAAGCAGAGCTAAATCATTACAGAGACATGAAAACTTCCAAGAAAGAACTGATACTGCAGGAAATGGCAATATGGAAAAAAATTAACCATCTAATTTTGTTCTGGGAAAGGATTCCATCATGGAATATGTATGATAAATGACACTATTCTATATGTGTTTATTCTATACATAGCACTTTACAAAGACAAATGAAGACACTGTGTACATTATAGTACAAAGTGTACTTCAGTGAATTTAGAAATTGTGAATTTTGGATTATTTTACATTCAGTTCTTATGTACGGCTAATTTGTAATAAGAGTTATGGGATCTGCTCCCTTATATCCCTCTTATGCCATTTAATGTTGTAGATTTTGGAAAGATGTTACTGAATCTTTAATGTACTTCATTAGCAAATGCTCCTTTTAATGCAGTCCATTTACTGTGAAAGTTTGTAAGAACTTTCCATGATAATGTCCAAAGCTACTCTTTGGCAGACATTTATATTCACATCCAGGAAAACTGTATTTATATAGAAGCAACCCAGGAATAGACTAGTATTTGTCATGTCTAATTGTTTGGAAAGTCTAAATATTCAGTTTGTATATCCCATGTGCCATAATGGCATTGCCATTAATGTTGTCTAGTGCAGTGGCTCCCAACCTTTTTGGCCCCAGGGACCAGCCCCAGGGCTGGCCTGCCCACTGTGGCCCCAAGGCCAGCAAGGTGGGGGCACCAAATTTGGCCTCCCTCCACCTTCCCCCCATGGCACCTCCTCCTCCCTCAGTTTTCACAAGTTTAAGGCCAAGGAAGGGGCAATAAAGTGCCTCCTCAGCTCTTTAAAGACCAACTCCCCTGCCAATCAGCTGATTGGCGGGGGAATCCGTGGCAGCAGTGGCAAGGGACCTGCTGAAAAAGTCACACTGCCCCTCCCACCCACGGTGCCTCCTCCTCCCTCCATTTTCACAAGTTTAAGGCCAGAGAAGCGGCAGTGAAGCACCTCCCCGGCTCTTTAAAGGCCAACACCCCCCACTGATCAGCAGGGGAAACCACAGCAGCAGCAGTGAGTGACTCGCTGAAAAAGTCATGCTGCCCTTGCTTCCTCCCCACTTCCTTCTCATGCCCAGGAAGAAAGTGGGGAGGAGGCAAGGGCAGGGCAGGGAGGCTGCGCGGCATTGTGGGGGGCAGGGCAGCGGGGTTGCATGGCCTGGTCACTAACAGGCTGTGGACCAGGACTGGTCTACGGGCTGAGGATTGGGGACCCCTTGTCTAGTGCATTGATTCTAATCATTTTTAGACAGAAGAAAAACAAGGAAAAGTGAAATCTTAAAGATGCCAGATTTACTAAAGATTTGCTTGCTATGAAAACATGTGCTTAAATAAATCTGTTTGTCTTTCTGATGCCACATGACTTCTTTTCTGTGGTCATTTTTGCTGCAACACACTAACACAGCCACCCCATGGGAATTTGGAAGCATCTGCTTGGAAGCAGGGGTGGAATTCTAGTGGGAGCTCCTTTGCATATTAGGCCACACACTCCTGATGTAGCTAATCTTCCAAGAGCTTACAGTAGGCCCTGTAAGAAGAGCCCTTTAAGTTCTTGGAGGATTGGATACATCAGGGGTGTGTGGCCTAATATGCAAAGGAGCTCCTGCTAGAATTCCACCCCTGCTTGGAAGTATGTTTCATCGCATTCTTCTAAGCATATAAATTATATAATTTTTTGTGGGGGGGGAGCTCTATGAGGGTGGGAGCCCTCCTCAACTTCAACCCTCCCCAAAGAGTCACCTGCTTGTTCAGAACTGGCTTTGGGAATCAAGGGGTTTGACATGGGATGAAACCAAGACAGGAAAGCGTACAGCTCTCCCGCTTTGGGCCCCCTTTCTGGAGAAAGGTGGGATATAAATGAAGTAAAAAGACAAATAAGAATACATTGTATGAGATTTACAAGGATATCTATGAAGATTCATTCCTGTCTGAGTGGCTTGATTTCACAGGACTGCTGTGGTAATTTCTCTTTCCATTAGCTTCCATAATAAGCCCCCAACAGGAAAATCAGGAAAGTGCTATTAAAAGAAAACCTTTCCAAAAAATTGCATATGAATCAAAGTGTTCTTTATGTGTACTTTTGGATTATGGCCTTCATGGTTTGCAATAGTTGTTGCTGGCCCTAAAACACTGAATTACAAATTACCTAAATTACACATTATAAACAAATTCTTTAACACCCAGGATGTATCAGTCATTAAACAAACAAACAAACATTGGAAGGATTATAGCACTGCATCCATTAAACATCTCTTTTTGGTGCTTAATTCACTACACAAAACAAAACAACAGAAGCTGCAAGAAATGGTGGCTGTAAATTCACTCAATATATATACAGCACGTAAAATCACACTTTAAATGAAGACTGTATGCTCCAAGAGAAGCAAATTGATTGGTCTTCAGAGAACATATATACTTTCAAGCTTAGATGTACGCAGTTGACTTTGGCCTTTTTGTTGAAACAGAAGAGGAGGAGATTGAATTTATACCTCAACCTTCACTCAGAGTCTCAGAACAGTTTACTCTCTCCTTTGCCTTCCTTTTCCCACAATAGACACCCTGTGAGGTAGGTGGGGCTGAGAGAACAGCTCTGAGAGTACTTGTGACTGACCCAAAGTCACACAGCTGGCTTCATGTAGAGGATGGGGAATCAAACCTGGTTCTCCCAGATTAAAGTCCACGCTCTTAACTATTACACCAAACTGGCTATCAAAAATGATTCCTCAAAAAAACCACAGTCCTCCCATTTTTAAAGTTAATTTGCCTTATGGCCTAGAGAGCTGCTGCTTGAGAAATACAAGTTATGATTTTGCATGGAACTAGCACCCAGACCTGACCAGGAAAAGTGGCTGCATTGTACAATGCTAACTATCCCATCTAGGGTTGCCAGCTTTGGTTTACGAAATACCTGGAGATTTGAAGGATGGCACCTGAGTGGGGCAGGGTTTGGAGAGCGAAGGGACTTCAATGGGGTATAATGTCACAGAGTCTACCTTCCAAAGTGGCCATTTTCTCCAGGTGAACTGATCTCTATTGCCTGGAGATAGTTCTAAACCCAGGAGATCTCCAGCCACCACCTGGAGGTTGGAAACCCTAAATTTCCCATCCCAATGAGCAAGGCATTAAATTAATTGCAGTTTCCCACTGGGTTGTCAGTCCTTCTATAATCAAACATGCACCACCTGTCTCCAGAGCATTTCAACAAAGCTCTGAGTATATAATGATGGCTGAAGTGCACCTTTCCCAATAATTACACAGCCTGTGTTTTTTGACTGTGCTAACATATTTTTCAGCAGCCAGAATTCCACATTTTAATATTAGAAATCCACTTTAATTATAAGTAATCCTATGTGTCAGTCAGCTGTATTTGCATTTATGCTCCTCTGTGAGGCTGCAATATAATGTTCTGTTTATTGTCGGGAGTGTGCTTCTGGAGTAAATCTACAATTTTGTGCAGGTCGGCCTGGCAGACAGCCAAGGGCTTTATCTTTGCCTGATCTTATTCATGTGTAGCCCAAGAGAACTGATGGTATAAAGAACAAACATTCCATTGGCTGGACTATCATGGAGAACTCTACAAATATCACCTGTTTACTGCTATTGTCCTTCTTTATATCCGCTTTTCAAGAAACAAAATTCATCAGAGAAGCTGCTCCTTAGTATTTTTTTTCCTATAGTATTTGCTAGCTAAATTATTATTCCCGTGGGGTAGGGGCAAGTCTATCAGGGAACATTCAAACTACCCAGTCCCTGATTCAAAGGCTATGTAGCCAGCAGAGAACACAATAACCAGTTTCCCTTGGGTTTTCTGTCTGTGCTGATTGTTTTGCATTTGAGGCTATTATATTGGTAAAATATTTGCATTATGCTTGACGGAATATGTGTTCATAAGCACATTCGCTCTGTGTTGCCACTGTTTGAGCCTGCCTTGTCTTTGAAACATTGCTGTGGTTGGTATTTTCTCCTTTTACTGTTTGCTTCATCTCTTTCTACCATGTGCAGTAATTGGCCTAATGAAAGGCAGAAATGAGAATTTATTACACCTTGGGTAACACTTTAAAACAAACTTTTATATGCTAGAGCAGCATTTTCCATCTAGGCACAGTTGTATATTTTGACACTCTCTTTAAATGCTAAATCTGGCTTTATTAAAAGTTAAATCATGTAGCTATGGGGGTTTTTTTGTATGTAGTGTTGACTGTTGGTGCAGTCTTAGGTAAATGAAGATTTGAGCTGTAGATGTATATAAATATTTCCTTCTTTGTGAAACTTCACAGTATGCACAGCTAGGACAGGGTCCAGAGCAGACTAGCAAGTCTGGACTGCCAGTTCTGCATATTTTACAAGCGGTATGCTAGTTATGCAAATCATGGCCATCAATTGTTTGTTTTCGACCTTTGCTTTTTAGCTGCAGGAGAGGAACAGCAGAACAAGCTTCATACCTGACCTTGCTCGTGCCATGATTTATTCTCCCAGCGAACAACAATGGAGAAAGATGACCCAGACAAGTTGCTATAGCCAATGGGTTCTGCATTTGCTACTACTGCAAAAATAAATTATTTTATACTTCTTTTTTGTTAATGTGGAGGTGGAAATTCCAAATGGAGTGGCCAAACTATGTGTAAAAAAGTTATGTGAGAGGTGCTCCTTGATGTTACCTGATCCTAACACTGCTAGGATGGTATGGACTGGTGCTCAGGTGTTGCAAAAAAAAGGGGGGGGTAGGGAAGGTTAACACTTACCTTTGTTTCCTGACTGGACATGACTTCTATAAATCCCAGTAGGGAGAAATATGAGCCTGATTTTGCCCAAAATATGAGCTCAATTTAGAGCCCAAACCATAGCCAGCTTGACAGCCCAAATGCCATTACTTTTAATGAAATTTATGCCCAAGTGTACTTTATTTTTATCCCACTGTTCCCAAGAGTTCAAGGGCAATGTACATGGGTCCTCCCCTCCCAACTTTTGACTTTATAGCAAATCATGTAAGGTGGGTTAGATTGTGGGTTGGTTATTGATTCTGCAATGAGCTTTAAGGCTGAGCGGGGACTGGATTCCAGACCTCCTCAAGCAAAGACTTCTAACCACAATCACACTGGCATTATGGCCTTAAAATGATCCAGCTTTTGCCACTATGGAATATTGTGTCCAAGTGGGTCCCTCTGCCAACAGGTAGAAATGGAACACAATAGAGAGAGAATCAGTATTTTTAACCAGTTATGACAATAATCAGATAGCTCAACAACATTACTGTCATGTTGCTCAGTCGTCCTGTTGCATGCACAGCCCTCTCCTACAGCAATTTGTAGTAACCAAAAATACTTTTTATTGGTGATGATATACAGTCAAGGCCTATACTGAAGACAATTGCAAGAAGGCATTTTTGAGCTCAGTCTTTGCTGTCCCCACCCCATGCCATAGAAGTCTGAAGCAAACCTCTATTCTGTCTTCAGATGCACTTCTTTAAAATAGGAATAAAAGGATTACAATATAAAGATATTGCGGCAGTAAAAGAATTAATGATGGTGAAGCATAATTAAAATGCTTTGGAAAATGTACATCTTACAGATACCAACTGGACATGAACCATAGCACAAACCAGAATTTTTAGATCTTACTTTACACCAGGGAAAGTCATAGGAAAGCTAGCAATGGATAAAATTCAGTTAGTTAATATATCCAGTGTGGGGGATTTACAGTGCAGTACTAAATAGAGCCCCATCCTTCTAAGCTTATTGACCTCAGCAAATTTAGAAGAGTGTAACTATTTTTAGGATTGTACTGTTAACCTTTTCTTTGTACATTAATCATACATGACAAAGATAAATCAAGATACAGGGAACAGCAATTCCAAAATACAAAACAAACCCCTACAAAATATGCAACTCAAGTTCATACACAGGTTGAACAGCAAACTTCTTTGTTCCCAGCCATATGCTAATATCTGTCACAGAAGCCTGATTAGTGGATAATTGCCAAATAGCCTGTGCACAAGTTAAAAAAACAAATGAATGTACCAGTTGAGGCATGCATAGTTTCTACTTTTACATGTTTTATATCACACAAAACTTGAGAATCAAGCAATTGTTAGAGACAACAGGTCCAGTCCAATTCTCTGTCCAAAGATTGACCTATCCATCTACCATCTTGCTTCTTCACTCTAGACCACTCTGTTTAAAGCTCATCTGTAATACCATGAACTAGTGATACGTAGTTCAGAAAGGCACCTGGAAAGCAAACAGCTCCGGGTGACTCTGGTGCTGCTATACATGTAGTGGGAAGAGGTCTAGATGTAGGGGTGTTTCCATTTCAGAGTATAATTCCACTACAGCTGAGCCCCATTTTCACTACTAAGGCGCCAGTCTTTGAAACATGTAAATAATTTATTTAAAAGGATAGCATGCTTCAGAGCACTTGTAGCGTTCCTTTACTAATGGTAATCATATCTAGCCAGATGTTACTCTACATTTTCACTTTACAGCTTTCATTATGCAACAAAAAAGGTCCTCCATGTATTTGCAAGTGTAGAGTAGGACAATAAATAATATCTGAAAGTGAACTGTATAAAAGCACAATAAATTACATGCACATTTTAAAATGACCCAAAAGAAAGCTCTTTCCTGACTCCTTCCAAAGCCAAGTCTCAGAACCAGAGGTTGAGAAATAATTAAGGAAATGGATCCTCGGTGTGTGCTTAGAGAACATTTACAGCATCGCTGTGCTACTAACACCTTTGAGAATCTGCTTTTTGAATACATGACTAAAGCAGATGACAGTAAGTGGCACCTTGCGCTGCTCTATGTGGAATTTTGGCCACTTCAGTGTTAACAGACATCCCCCCTCCCCTGCAATAACTTTATTATGGATAAGGAAGGCAATACAAATAAAGTTTGTTCTTCCTTGGTCAATACATGCAAGCGAACAGAATTTAAAAATGTTTCCTATGGGTGATGAAGATGATGATGAGGAGGAGATTGGATTTGTTCCCCGCCCTTCACTACCTGAAGGAATCTTGGAGTGGCTTACAATCTTTTTTCCCTTCCCCTCCTCACAAGAGACACCCTGTGAGGTAGGTGGAGCTGAGAGAGCTCTGACAGAAACTGCTCTTGAGGAACAGCTCTGCGAGAACTTGTGACTGACTCAAGGTCACATCAACAGATGCATGTACAGGAGTGGGGAATCAAGCCCGGTTCTTCCAGACACAACTCCACAAACGTAACCACTACACTAAATTGATTCTCTCTGGGATATGCATAGGATTTTCAGGTCCAACTCAGGAAATATCTGGAGACTTTGGGCGTAGAGGACTTCAGAGGTGGAGCCAGGAGCAAAGTTGTGACAACTCTAAACTGGTCATCACATTTAAAGGGATTGTGCTCCTTTTAAATGCCTTCCCTTCATTGGAAATAATGAAGGATGGGTGCACTTTCTTTGGGGGCTCACAGAATTGGCCCCCCTGGTCCAATCTTTTTGAAACTTGGTGTTTTTTTCAGGAGAGGCACCAGATGTTATGCTGAAAATTTGTTGCCTCTACCTCAAAAAACAGTCCTCAGAGCCCCATGGATTGATTTTCCATTATACCCTATGGGGGCCAATCTCCATAGGGTAAAATGGAGTGCCCAGGTGACATTCAAACCCGCCCCCTCTGCTGACCCTGAAGCAGAGGGAGGGCCTCCAAACTAGGGGATCCCTGCCCCCAACTGGGGATTGCCAACCCTAGAATTAATCAAAATTGTGAGCCAAACATTTGTTTATTTGATTTATATCCCGCCCTCCCCGCCGAGGCATGCCCAGTTAACCTCAGAATTAAGGTTTTGGGTTTTTTTTAAAAAAAACTTTTGAACTTTAACTAACTAGGTAACTCTTGACTGCCCTCTTTCCTGGTAGTGCTACAATGTCTGCAGCTGCACTCTGCTTTTATTTTGTTTCCCCAGGCACCAAGAGGAGAATGTAATTCAGAAGACATCTGCTTGACAGTTATTCCAGCCAAACAAAACACTAAGTTTGTGTTCCTGTCACATGACATCAGCCCTGATTGGTATTTCTTTGCATGGTGTTTCCTCCCAGTCTGGCTCTCACTCTGTATAAGCAGACCCACCACTTACCTCAGCCATTTCAGTTACTGAACATAAGCCTTGGTTGCAGCATGCTGGGTGGTGGCCTCAGAATATAAACAGAGGGGATTTGGTCTAAGACTGACTTCCATCTGCCATTATGTCTGGTGCCTTCAGGAAAAGAGGAACCTATGCTGGGAAATATTTTATGGAGGAGTAACAAATAATAAGATTTGGTTTTCTACCCCACACTTCATTACCAGAAAGAGTCTCAGAGTGGCTTGCAATCATCTTCCCTTCCTCTCTCCACAACAAACACCCTGTGAGGTAGGTGCGGCTGAGAGAGTTCTGAGAAAACTGTGACTGACCCAAGGTCATCCAGCTGGCTTCTGTGCAGAAGTGCAGAATCAAACCCCGTCTTCCAGATTAGAGTCTGCCATTCTTAACCACTACACCAAATGATCTAAATAAATAACCTAGGTCACACATGCTAGAAAATATTAGTTTTCAATACTTTTCATAAAATGCAGGAATAGTTCATTTCACTCCATGAGATGAATTCATCTTTGTTGCTTGAGTGCACACACACACACACACTCACCTTTCCTCTCATCCTACGAGACATGATCCACCCCTTGCCACACACTAAAACCAAATTGTGGAGGGGGCTGTGCATTAAATGCAGAGTCATTATCTCTCCTATGTGAATGTACACATTAAGTTGTTGTTGTTGTTTTAAAAATTCTGGCAGTTAAATTTTGTTTTATAACTATGTACAAGGTTCCTAGAACTCTCAGCTTTCATTTTTTTCAAAAAGTCTTTTGTTGCAAACATGAACCTTGTCATCTACATCTCCTAAAAAAAAAAAGACTACTATGGTTGCCAAGTCCCTCTGTCACTGCTGGTACCATAGAGCTGTGAATCCTAGAGCATCCCTGGCATGACATGCCCAGTGCAATGATGTCACATTCGGGTAACGTCATCACACAGGGCACATCATGTGATGACAGGACTCTTTGGAGGCGGGGATCCCCCAGTGGCCTGCTCTGTGCCGGTGGGGTGGGTTGGGCCCCCCAAACCGGGGGAGCCCTCAGCCCCCAGCAGGAGCTTGGCAGCACTAAGGGTTACAAATTTACTTCTTAAACAAGAAAATGTGGGGATTCAGAGAATCAGTACATGGATCATCATAATGTTATATATCTATAACAATATTCAGCTGCAGATTAAAAAAAAAACAAAAACCCTCTCCCCACCCCCCTGCCCAATGCCCCGATGGCACAGGAGGAAATCACCTATGTGGGATCAGAGAAAATGATGCCTTCTGGGCAGGAGGGAAAACCCAGACTTTCTCACCCTCATCACAGCCATCCAGTCTTTGTTGTGATCTTCCTCAAAACCTGGTAGAAAAGCAGGTTTGAGAAAGATCAGAGAAAAGCTGGGGAAACTCTCGTAGGTGCATGAATGACCTGTGATCCTGTGAGGAAGCAGGAATAAAAAACTCCTAACAGTATTGAACCCAGGACAGATAACTCATGTGAAAATGGCCAGGTCTAAAGGCAAAGCATATTCTTGGTAGCACTAGTCAGGCCCTGATCCTAGAGGCAAGCCCATCAAAATACTTTTGGGCTGCATCTCCCTTTTGAAGTGCATACAGGACAGACTCAAGGGAAGCCACTGCCAGCTGTTGCCTCCAGCTCTCATTATCAACTTGGTTACAGCACACATTCTTTAACTGTATAAGCCATCTCAGTTCCATTTTTAAATATGTATAAAGTTGAAACAAATTTGTCCCCCACCAAATTCTTCTCAAAAGTAGCTAAGGAGGACTGCTGAATGATCTTCTACTGGATTTTATGGAATTTTGGTTCTCCCACTCCCAAAAGCATGATGCTTAGAACAGACCCAATTTATCAGTATTCTGTGGATCTTTCAGAGGAGGGTAACAGGGCAAAACATTTGGTGAGGATTGTGAAGTTACAATCCATAGTCCCATACTCTCCCTCCACACCCTGGCCCCAGTATCCATGATTTAAAAATAAATCCAAGATATAAGAGTCATGCAGTACTAGTGTGTGCTGAATAGGACATCTGCAAAATCTGATTGGTGAAGTGGAATCCCAAAACAGGAAGTAACAGAATCCAATTAGAATTAAACTGGGGGTAATCGGCTTATCTCTAAAAATTATCCTGCTTAAATTTTGAGTGAATAACCTGAGAGTATGCAAATCTGTGATAGTTCAATAGTATTTAACATCCAACATTTGGTAAGTGTTGTGATCTACCAATGCCAAATCTGACATGTAGCACTCAGTATCTGATAATATCTGACAACTGATATGTGGTAGGAGTCAGAATTTGACAGTTTCTGACATACATGAATCACCAGTTGACAGTCTCTCCGCTGACAATAGCAACCATAAATACACATAATATCAGTCAATATTTGGCAATTCCCCCAAAATAATCTAGAATAGAGTTTAAATAAATCTTATACGAACTTCATTCAACTCATTGAAAGAAATGGATTTTGATGTCAAATTCTCACAAATACCCAATATTTAGGTAGAGCTTCAGCACTAAATTCTAAATTGCACAATCTGAAATTTCATGAGGAATGTTAAGTCCAGCTGTATAAGTGTGTGAATTAGAGTATAAAATATTTTTAATAAATATCTTAAGGGTAAATGAACTTGCATGCTTTCTACTGTCCAAATAATACTCACCTTGTTCTTATTGCTTATAATTACTAATTGTGCACTCCATCAAGATTTGCCTTCTATTTTCAGAACCAACCCTTCTTTAATACGATGATTTACATCCCTCTTGTTGCATCTGTATAAATCTACATTTGAATTTCTATACCATTCACCTAGTGAAATGCTAACGAATATTTCTCTCTTTGTTTTTTGCATTAAGAAATTGCCATAGTAATCCCTGAAATAGTTTACGCAGGAATTTTTATTCTCTTAAATCTTCCAGTGTTAAAGCAACAAGAAAACATTTAGAATGTCCTTTGGTGGAATCTTATTACACTTGCTATAATATGTAAACTGATATTCTTTGATGCCAGCACGTTGCCCATACAGAGAAATCTCTGCACAATTAAATAAAAAGCAAAAGCTTAAAGAAAGAAAAGATAAAATAAAACATAACTCCCCCCCCCCTTTATCAGATTAGGATTAAAGTACATTAATAAACTGTCTGTTAACACAAATCGGCAATAATACAAAAAATCTACATATTACATTATTCAAGAAAAATAACTCGATTTGAATACAAAAGGATAAATACACTCTTTTTTTTGTCCTATAGCCACTCTTGTACAATAGGTGAGCACTGTATCAAACTGATGCAGTGCATCTAAGATATACAAGGGTATGACTGGCTTGAGATTTACTGAGGAGGGACACATGTGCATTACTAACATCAGACAAAGAAATCTTCAACCAACAAGGGTTACAGAGCAACGTTCACTAAAGCACAGTTGGAAGGGGATTCAGGGGCTGAAGCAGGCCAATATGGCAGCTTTGAAACTGATTTCCTTATACCCACAATGCACTGACAGCAAAGAATGCCTTTGTTTGGTTGGTCCACACACTGGGAAGAGGTACTGTTGTACACCAGATTGGAGGAGCAAGGTTTTGTGGGGGGATTTTTTTGTATTCCCATCCAAGGGGGCTCTCAAAGCCTTGTTTTTTGATCCTGTGCAAGCATTTGCAGCTGGCATTGTGATTAGCAGTAACAGTATTGACAGCTGCCCACTTAACTGGAGTCAGAAAATAACAGTCTTGTCTCGCTGTGTTGTCCAATATGGCTTAGTTCTGTTAGGCCTTTTTTAGTCTATATATATGGAGATTTGACTCCCCCCTTATTTTTTTTTAAAAAAGATTTATTAGCAAATGCTTGCTGTTGCTGTTGCTGCTGTAATTTTCGTTTCTTTCCTTTCCTGTGGCACATTCCTTTTAAAGCAGTCTGAAGTCAATGTCTCCAAAGCTGCATAGCCTAAAATACGAAAAGCTCACTTAATCCTAATAGAGCAATCAGGAGCAATAGAAGTACCAATGGTTGTAACGATATTGCCCCATTCTTGGAGTCTTGACTGCAGCTTTGTGAATCCTTTTCACAACTTGGCTTCTCGCACAATACACCAGTGTAGTGGGGAGGACACTGGCAGCGTACGTTGTTCAGGCATGTTCCTCCATTCTGGCAAATCTGAAGTTCATTGTCACACACGTTTGCTGCAAAATGGTGTGGGAAAGAAAAAGAGAGGCATACTTAATACAGATTAATTGGTTACAGAAGGCGATGATGAGCAATAAGTGCATTGATCTTCATCTTAAAAAAGCTTTCTATGATCAGTACACTTACGTGTGAGTAACTTCACTGGAATTCTGATAATTACTCACCAGTAAATGCATTTAAGATAGCAGCAAAGAATTAAGCCACACAGTTCTGACACAGCCCATAATGTTCCCCATTATAAGTGTCACCTTTCAACACAGAGATCTGTTTGTATGCCATTGGAAGTTGAATACCTTCCCAAAACATATGAAAATTGATCAGACTACACAACAGAGCAATTCGAAAACAGTTTGTATGTGTAACCAGTTTATAAGTGCTGAATATGCTCATTTTCATGAATCAACTTTGTTAAAGCTTCCAACTGAGAGTTTAAATTAATCTGCCCCATTTTCAGTTCTCTGTTGATTAGACTTGGGAAGACATTAGACTGGGACACAGGTACTCCCAGGAAATGGCAGGTGCCTGTTCTCTTGGGACACCCTGTGATCAAAGTCAGGTGCCAGCTATGTCATTTTGCAAATTGTTCATATACACTGTGTGAGAAAATGATTAACACATTTTAAAAAAATTTATAAGGTAGAGTCTTTTTGTGAATGTACCATTTCCGACTGCAAATGGGCAAATCATGTTAATCAAATGCTTCCGGCCTACAGTAAGTTAGCATGCCACTGAGGAATGTTCCAGCTAGCTCTCCACATGCAGGGAAATGCTCTTGCCTGACCTTCAGTCTGAAGTGGTGCAAGGAGGTGGAAGAAAAGTGTAAGCCACTTTGAGTCTCCATGGTGTAGAAAAGTAGGGTATAAATGAAGCAAATAAACTGTTTCTTTACTTTTGCTTATGCAAGATATGTTGGGCTGGGGTCCCCAACTTTTTCAAACCTGCAGGGACCTTTGGAATTCTGATACAGTGCGCGCGCGTGTGTGTATGTGTGTGGGGGTGAAGGCATAAAACGACTGCTGCAAGAGGTGGAGTCAGCCACAAAATGGCTGAAACAGCTTATATTCAGTCATACAGTCCCTGGGTAGTAGTAGTAGATACTGCCAAAATAACATTTTTAAAAATCTACACAACCAATCAAATCTCAAACAGCCAATCAGAAGCCTTGCTATACAAGAGTACCACGCGGCCCTGTCCACTTTGTAAAAACACTTGTAGGGCTCCAGGAAAGGTGTTGGCAGGCACCCTGGTACCCCCGGGCACCATGTTGAAGACCCCTGTTATTAGTTATTTGCATGAAATTGATTTCTCTAGATTACAGCTACAGACATTAGTGTTGATCTCAATTAAACACAAAATGGGATTACAGCATAAATTGTTGCAGTTTTGCAGACATAATGTTGTTAGATATCCAGTTGGTTGTGGACATCTATGGCCAATCCAGATATAATGCTTTAGAATGGTTCCTTGTGGTTAAACAATCAGGAGTATTACATTTGGCCAGGGCCTCTATTTTTTTCTTACTTTTATTGAACCAGAATATTTAATAATTGTGTTTACATCAAAAAAGATAATTTAGCTGCGGCAAACAGGACAGAACTTGCACATAACAAAAGTGCAATGCATAATTGCAGAAAACAAAATATCAATATGACACATGAGCCTTTACACCAAGCAGTCTATGGAAGATGACATGGCATGGGAAAGTCAGCATGCTCCTAGGCCACTGCTAAGTGAGGAAAAAATGCAATTCATCTTTCAAATCAAAATGTATTGATAAAGTGCCTGAAAATGGCACACAATGAACTGAGAAGCACGAAATATAACAAAGTTTAGGGCTTTGATCCCATGAAAGTGGCTTTCCTGCTTTCCCCCTCTGTTTCTACTGAAATTGTGCCTCTTGAGTGAGTAGACCCCCAGGAATCTTGGGGGTGGGGATTCCAAGTAAGAGCCAACAGCAAGAGGAGGAATCATACAAAATCACCCTCTCCACTCTTCTATCAATTGAAGTTCGTAGTAGAAGGGAAAGCGCACTTAGGATCCATGCCACTGCAAGTAATTTGCAATATGTATCTCTTAGTCCACAACTTTAGCATGTGATATTGAAAGTACTACTTCATCAATGTGAATCCTCTCTAACGTCCACCTACATGCATACATTATTTCCCATCTAATACTCCTACTAATTTACAGAGATAAACTAAAACACACTTAGCTCTTCCATAATTGGCTTTCTTAGTGCAGGGCCCTACTTGAGCCATACAGCACATGCTTTGCTTGCAGAAGATCCCAGGTTTACTCTTCATAATCTCTAAAGTAAAAGGATGTCTCTTAGGCCTACTAAGACCTTTGTCAGAATCCTTCAATTTTGCCTACCAGTTAGAGAAGCTAGTACTTAACTGGGTGGGACAATGACATAAGAGACAGTTCCATATACTTATATGCCATTTTATTCCCCCCACAGGAATATTCCTTGCCAGGAACACTCATCTGTTTAAAGCTCTGTACTCTCATCTACTGTCATATGCCTAACTAGTCCTAAATTAAATTATAAATCTTCATATAATTCAAATTAAATTATAATTCGTCATATAATTCAAAAATTCATATTATTCATATAATTCAAAGTAGCACTGTGAACATATTGGAGCTTTTTGTAAGCTGAAGTGAGAATTATATGAAGCACAGTTTCCAATCTAAGTTGAGGCCAAGAAGGACCACAGAAACATTAAGTACGCCTAGGATTCATGTTGCCATTTGTTTCTTGGAAGAAATACAACTATTTGCAGTCTACCAGTGCTACCTGGTCAATTTAATCACGGGCTGGAAATTCAGGCATGTGCTTTGCTTGCAAGGAAGAGAGTGATGATTCCAGGACGCACTAACTAAAAATACATGGGACTGTAATTTTAAGGACGTTTTAAAAAGTTTTTGTGCATATTAGAAATAATGTTGCATTATGTATGAAGACAGCATGTAAACTGTTGAATTGACTTATTCTATGAATTTAATAGAATACAGTTATTGAAATATTTGAAAGTAATCTTTAAGAGAGTTTTACCCGCATACTTTTGTGTCATCAATTCCCAATTGGGGGCAGGATACCCCCCTGGTTTGGAAGCCCTTCCACATTTCACAGTTATCAGAAAGTGTGTGTGTGTGAGGAAAAACGTCTGTTCAACACTCCATTATACCCTGTGGAGACCAGTTCCCATAGGTTATAAGGGAGAATTAATCCATGAGTATCTGGAGCTTGGGGGGGGGGGGTTGGCTGTTTTTTGAGGTAGAGGCACCAAATTTTCAGCACAGCATCTGGTGCTTCTCCTAAACCTCCCCCAAGTTTCAAAAAGATTGGACCGGGGGTCTAATTCTATGAGCCCCTAAAGAAGATGCCCCATCCCCCATTATTTCTAATGGAAGGAAGGCATTTAAAAGGAATGTGGTCCCTTTAAGTGTGGCAGCCAGAACTCCCTTCACAGTTCAATTGTGCTTGTCACAACCTTGCTTGTGACTTCACTCCAAAGACTCCTGGCTCCACCCCCAGAGTCCCCAGATACTTCCTGAGTTGGACCTGGCAACCCTAATCTGTACTTGGCTGACACCTGGATTACTGGCAACTGCTCTCCTCTATAATCTCACTTTCTGTAAAGCATCTCTAAGAAGTCTCTTAAAATCTTTGCCTGGTTATTCTCATACTGGTTATTCCAGCACCCCACCAACCCCACTTATATACCTTAAAATAAAAGCTTTGCTTTTTTATTTTTAAAGAGCCATATTTGGCTGCAAAGTGAGCCATGTCACAGTGGTCCTTTTGGTAGCTTCAGCAAATCCATGATGGTGGGATTGGAGACCAACTGATGACAGCAATGCTGATCCTGTGAATTTAGGGGGATGTATTTGTAAATTTCCTGCATTGTGCATGGGGTTGGACTAGAAGACCTGGGTATGCCTTCCAACTCTATGATTCTATGACATATGCTAGTTAAGGGGAACAGCAACCATTAGCATTCCTTCACTCAATTTGGTCGTTAGGGCAAGGGGACTAATGTCTTTATGTGATATAGTTTGTGATCAGGGGCCAAAAGTCCATTGCAGGAACCCCTCCAGTGAAACGCCTATGAAACTATTCTGTAAGTAATTGCTATTGCAATTTTATGTAATTGGTAGCAGTTGGATGATAGCAATCCATGGATTTCATGCTGCTTGACTACACTGAAGTAGCTCAACTGTCTCTTTGATTCCTCTGGATGTTTTTGCCCCCTTATCTGGGAACGTGGACATGTGTCCTCTGAGTCTTCGTTGCCCATTGCATGCATGCAGTTATATATGAATGTCTTAATCATATGGCATCATTTGTATCTAATGGCCACTGTTGTCTACAACCCTGACCAACGCAAGGTAATTAAATGCATAAATTCAAAATGGCTGCCTTTGGTAGACAATTAACTTACATTACTTGATGGCATCCATTGGCATCCGTGTTGCACTGTGGCACTTCTGTCCATTTTTAATTGAAAGACTTATACAGTTCTTACGGACTAGCACCTTGCTCATGATGGGCATGACTCATTAAAATTGTACAGAGGTTGTGCAAAGTTCTATTGAGGCTGGTCAGATTACTCCATTTACAACCGTCCAGCTAAACAGAGCCTTTTTACTTTCTGGTATGCAGTTCACTTCTAATTCTGCACATGCAAATGGGCTGAATAGTAATACCCTTCAACTTCCTCTCTAGCAGGCTATGCTATAATTAATATGAGGGCAGCCAACAGGCAGCATCTAAACATGTTCTTCCTTCATCACCTTCCTCTCTGATTTCTTTTACAGTGCTAATGTATCTTTTATGACCCATTGACATAACATTGAAATGCAGCCACAGTTTCTGATCTGTAAATGTCACAACTGCATATTAAGTTACAATAAATGCTGCTTGCTCAGGGAATTATGATGATGATGACCATATGTCTGCATTTTACCCTCCTTTAATACAGCACACAAGATAGGCCTAATTGGAAATTTTTATACTGCAAATACAAATCAAGAGGAATAATAAACCATAAAGCAAGTTTGATGAGATTTCAAGCATGGGAATTTTTTTTTTTTTTTTTGCATACAACAACAGAAGCAACAAGTGGACAATAATAAACCATGAAAGGATACTACTTGTGAATATGCATATTCATTTCCAGGCTTATATTCTGGCCATTTTCTCAATGATCTGAACTGTTTACAGAAGACTAAGTGAAGGGAAGGGTACGAGAAAAGAACTTATTTGCCTGTATTCTGCCACTCCACTAAGGAAAGTTTGAAGGAGCCCACCTTCAACATAAAAGTCACTTAGGCTGCAGGAAGTTCCTCTGCTGCCCACTGTCTTTGCTGTTAGCTTCTGTGTGTTCACCTGACCATTTGAAAATGTTCTTCATGCATACTTGCAGGTTCTCGATGAGCAACAGTTGCTGGTCTCAGATAATATGGACAGATCAGGTGGACATTATGTTGTTCGGAATACGGATAATTCTTGACTCCCCTGGTCCAATTTTTCTGAAACTTGGGGGGTACTTTGGGGAGAGGCACTAGATTCTATACTGAAAATTTGGTGCCTCTACCGCCAAAAACAGCCCCCCCCCCCAGAGCCCCAGATACCCACAGATCAATTCTCCATGATTTTCTATGGGAATAAATCTCCATAGGGAATAATAGAGTTCCCAGCAGACATTTCCCTCCCTTCCCCCCGCTTTCTGATGACCCTGAAGCAGGGGGAGGGTCTCCAAACCGGGGGATCCCCTGCCCCAACCTGGGGATTGGCAACCCTACTCTCAGGAAATAAAAATAAGATTCATACCACAAAAGGGCAATTAATGGTTCAATCCATTGTACACAGTGCATGCAAAAAAACTAAGGGGCAAGGTCCCATATGCAAAAGCAATGTCACAAGTATTATAGCAGTTAAGTTGCTAGATGGCTTTGTTTTCACTGGGACTGGCACTTACAAAGAATCTTAGGAGAGCCAGTTTGGTGTAGTGGTTAAGTACGTGGACTCTTATCTGGGAGAACCGGGTTTGATTCCCCACTCCTCCACTTGCACCTGCTAGCATGGCCTTGGGTCAGCCATAGCCCTGGCAGAGGTTGTCCTTGAAAGGGCAGCTGCCGTGAGAGCCCTCTCCAGCCCCACCCACCTCACAGGGTGTCTGTTGTGGGGGAGGAAGGTAAAGGAGATTGTGAGCCGCTCTGAGACTCTTCGGAGTGGAGGGCGGGATATAAATCCAATATCTTCATCTTCTTCTTATTCAGACTTCCTCCAGTCTAAATGCATTTACTTCAGTGGGTTTAGGAATGCAATAATTCTGTATAGGATTGCACTGTTAGGGTACAGCTGGAAAAATAAAAATGGAAAACCCCCCCCCCAATTTAACAGATTTCTGGAAAGCGAGCTTCCTACTGTGTTGGCTTTATGGCAGGTTCCAAAGGTGAAAGGTCAGGCCATCAAGACCAAAACAATCATAATCAGAGAACAACATCAGTAGAAAATGTCCATGTTTCTATTTTAGAAAATGGCATCTAGCTAGTTGGATCATGCTGAGGAGGCTTTCCGGAACTTACCTTTTTGGTTCTGAAAAATGTGCTAGGATTTGACTTCAACTTAGATTGTCATATTGGGTTCTATTATTCCAATTCTATTTGCAGGAGCTTTTTGTGTTAAAGCAGTTGGTTTTGCTGTGCAGTAAATGTAAAAGTAGGTGTTTCAGTAAGCTTAAACTCCTCCTTTGCCACACCCTTTTATCCTTTTTTATTTTTCTCTCCTATTTTTCTTCCTTTTTTGTTTCTTTCACAGATCTTTCCCCTCTAATCTTGTAATGGGACCCCAGTGCAATGTGATGAGAACGCTTGTGGAAGCTGTTGATTGTTATCTATTGTTAAGAAAAAGTCCACCTTGATTGTATGCATCATATTTTACTGTTGATAAATGATAAGAATTAGATAATTCTCACTTATAAAGATTGTTTTGGCCTTCCTGTTAATTTCAGCTATTCACAGCACATAGCAAGATAGTGAGCCTGGCAAGTTAGGAAGGGTGCCAAGTCATCTTTGGCTTTTTATCCAACTCCATTAAGTGTCAGTGTCACGTAGAGTGCCGCATACTCAGCAGTGAGAGGCCTACTTTACCACTTGCTCAGTCAAGTGGCTCAATCTGTCAGCTATTTATGAAAGGAAATAGTGAATTTAGTTTCAGAGGGTTAACTAAGTTGAACAGCTAGATGCCAGGCCACTAGTACCTTAGAGATCAACAAGATTTTTGTGGTATGAGCTTTTGTGAGTCAAAGCTCCCTTTATCAGAGTAGAATTTATCAGAACAAGACTGAGATAGCTCTCTTGGTACTGATCAACAAGAAGTAGTACATACAGTAGCTAACAAACACATTCACACACTCTAAAATGCCTGACATAATATAGCCATAACTGATGCAGAGGTTCCCAGTTCATCTAACTGTAGCAGAGTCTGGCAGCCCATGCTTTTAGTGAAGATATATAGTTTGACATCAGACATAAATTACTACCTTCCATCTGTAATGCATGCTGCAGAACCAATGACCCATATCTTTACAACTGCTTGGGGGCTTATCTGTGGCTAACCCAGCATTTCACATGTGTAATAAATTCTTTGAATTATTGGATTCAGAGATCACCATGGATCAAAGCATCTGTACAGATGACCAGAAAATTCTCAAGCTTTGCCAAGTCCCAAACACACTGTGGTCACTGATGGAGAATTAAATTATATTGACTTAGAACCAAACCCTTTCCTCTGGAAGAAACTATTAATAAAATATTGACATTTTCTGTAGGTTAAGGCTTCCATAAATTCTGAAAAAAGTGGTTTTGCTCACACTATATTCAAAGAAAGCCATTTATTCTCTAATTCTGAGTGTTGTTAATAATAAATGCAGGCATAGAAAAATCAGGGGTTTTTTGTAGCAGGAACTCCTTTGCACATTAGGCCACACTCCCCTGATGTAGCCAATTCTCCTGGTGCTTATAGTAGACCCTGTACTAAGAGGCCTGTAAGCTCTTGGAGGATTGGCTACATCAGGGGTGTGTGGCCTAATATGCAAAGGAGTTCCTGCTACAAAAAAAGCCCTGAGAAAAATAATTGCAGGCATTCTGCCTGCCACAAAACATAGCTGCGGTGATAGCGGTGGAATGTGTGCTGAAGGTGGAACAGATACCTGCGACAAAGAAGTTTCCTGCTTAAGGCCAATGCAAGCCTTGGAGGAAATGGAGCTGGGGTGGGTAGGATGGAACACAGGGTTTCCAACTCTCCACTGGCATCTGTCTACAGTTCTTCAAAACACTGACTTTAGACAGAGCTTCTACAACTTCTCCTAGAAAGTCAACAGTGGCTCATGAGATATGGAAACTTCAGAGCTCCACAGGGGATAGGAATTTGCAATAAAAGGGTTTTTTTTAAAACAAATCCTTTAGGGTTGCAAGCCTCTAGGTGGCACCTGGAGATCTCCTTCTTTTACAACTGATCTCTAGATGGCAGAGATCAGCTTCCCTGAAGAAAATGGCCGCTTTGAAGGATGGACTCTATGGCTTTGTACCATGCTGAAGCTCCTCCCCTCCCCAAACCCTCTCTTCTCCAAGATCCACCCCCAAAGTCTCTAAATATTTTCTAACACAGACCTGGCAACCCTAAAACCCTCACATCACACAATGCATATTATCATTTGCAGCCACCAACACTCATGCCAGACATTGTGTCACCAGTCAGGAACGTGGTAAATACATCATGTAGATTAGACCTACACTTGGGAACCTGGTTGCAAGTAATTCGTGAGAGGGAGGGCCAGCCAGCCTTCTCCTCACTGGCTGCGTCTGCTGCTTTATCACCTTCTATGCCAGTAAGGGTGTGGAGAAGACAACAGCAGCAAAGATGCTACTGTATCCTCCTTATTTTCCTGGCTGCTTCTGCCTTGCTGATGTCTTTCCTGGGTATGTGTGTTGGGGTGCAGCTTGAAAAGGAAAGAAAGTGCTGCTGCCTTATTGCTTACCCATCCAGTCTCCTCCTTTGCTTTTCCTTGCAGCAGGAGTGACATCATCCACCTACTTTTCCAACCACCACTGCTTCCTCACCTTCTTTTGCTGCCCACCCACCTATTTCTCATCTCTGGCTGCCCCCCCCCCACCTCCACTCCACCACCACTGGGCAGCTACCATCTTTAATACTGGTGGTAATGATCTCGAGGTGCTATATTGTGAGGTCTCTTTTTCTTTATGAGCCTGCCTAAGGGCAGACAACACTCCATATTTGGGGATGATTTTGAATCCTCCTTTTAGAAAAGTCTAGATTTTTTTTTTGCAAGCTCAGGGGCTTCCCCAGGTCAGTGGAAAACTATTGTCCATTTGCATTTGACTCTATTCTCTTAAGTTTTTCAGTCTGCGCTAGGACGGACTTCAGAATTAAATATAATCCGGGCTTTTTTTGAGCAGGAATGCAGTTCCGGCTAGCTTGGTGTCAGGGTGTGTGTCCTAATAATCAAATGAGTCCCTGCTGGACTTTTCATAAAAAAACCTTTGCAAAACAATGGTGATATCAGGGGGTGTGGCCTAATTTGCAAATGAGTTCGTGCTGGGCTTTTTCTACAAAAAAGTCCTGAATATAATCGAGTTTTAACAGATGATCAGACATGAAGGCAAGCTGAACCTTTACCACTGCACAGAAACCTACCACTGCACAGGAGGCATACAGTCTTTTATGCAGCAGTGAGAATAGCTGCACTTCCTAAAATCCCCATTTGCACAGACCTTTTAACTCTATGTGAACCTCTTCCCTACTTACCTGTGATCCTGAAAAGTTGGATTTATGAGTGATTTTTTTGGGAAAAGAGGGGTTTTTTTGTAATTGCTAGTGGCCTTTTGGGAGAAGCAGTCAGTTCTTCTGCTAGGCAATTGATGAATGCCAGTCAGAAGAGCAGGATCAACGGAGAAAAAGGCAGTGTTTGAAGGTGAGCTGATATTAAGACTGAGGTCTAATTCTCACAGTGTTTGGGCTGAGACTCAGATTGCAACGTGAGTCATGTGACTAAATACCTTTTTATAAAAATACTTCCTTTACACCAGTGGTTCTCAAACTTTTTGAAGTGGACTCCCCCTTCTAAACTTACTCTTCCCCCCTTTTGGAACTGCCACTTCAGTTCCCTGGTCCACTGGCAGTACAGGTCTGAGATCCTCTGGCAGTTATTGTGTTGGGACTGTGTTGATTCCCTGGGAATGAGTGGAGGTGCTAGTAGAACTGAAATAGCAGAATCCAAAATGTCAATCAAAGGTGGTCTAAACTCAGTGATTCAGATTGTGAATCACTGAGTTGCTAGCTCCGTATATATGTTGTGTAGTAATTTTAACTAGAGACACTGACAGCTGGAAGCAAAGAGGTGAAAGGTAATCAAATCCTGTTGTTTGGTTCCTGGGAATTCTCCCTGTGGTGAAATCATCTCTGTGATAAGAGGAGTGTGTGTGTGTGTGTGTGTGTGGGGTGGGGTGGGGAATATGTCCTAATAAAAACGGGATCTCCTTGGTTCAGTTGTTCACTTCTTACAGGTGAGAAAGGCTGGGGCAGCAGAAAATGCAGGCCCATTTCTCTTCTTGTCATGAGTAACTATATGATTCTACTTTGAACTACTGGCTTTGGATTTGGATATGGCTTCTATAATCTCCCTCAGAAAATCAGCAATCACTCATGGGATACAGAAACTTTGCAACTCTGTGAGAGGGAAAGGGAGGCAACACACAAAAAAATTCTTTATACCCCACAATCCATATTGTTGTTTGTAATGATCAACACTCATAGCAAGTACATGTGCCAGACACTGCATCACCAGTGAAGAACATGGGCCGCTTTCACATTAACATCCTAAACCAGATGTTGTCTGTTGTTGCCCTGGTTCTGAGTAAAGCTACACAGGGATGGGAGTTCATCCTATTAATGAGCCATCTCTGAAGCACTATGGGCATTTCAAACTTCACCACTATTTTCCCCCGCCCCTTTTTGCCACATGATCTTCCTTGCCTTTCTCTCCTGAATGTTCTAAGTTGAGTGCTACAGTGCTAAACCAATGTAGTCTCTCAATAAAGCCAAGGCATCTCAGTGGTACTGCTGTAACACTGAAGTGCTATATTGGTTTAGAGCTATAGTGCTCAACTTAGAATGCTTAGGGGGGGAGAGAGTGAGAAATCACCACCAAAAAAGGGCAGGGGAAAAGTGGCATTGTAGCACTATGGACATTTTATACAGCACACCACATCACAGATTCAGAAGCACCAGGGCTTTCTTTGCAGCAGGAACTCCTTTGCACATTAGGCCACACACTCTTCATATAGCCAGTCCTCCTGGAGCTTACAGTTAGGCCCTGTACCAAGAGCCCTGTAAGCTCTTGGAGGATTGGCTAATCAGAGGTGTGTGGACTAATAATATGCAAAGGAGTTCCTGCTACAAAAAAACCCTGAGAAGCCCAATGAAGAGGTGAATATGGAGGAAGGCCATTTCCCTCAAAAACAGCTCAGCCCTGCTTTGCCAATGGGACACAAGTGGCTTTGTATGAACAGGTAAATAAAATCTGTTAGCAGCCGGTTGCTAAAATGGTTGTGTCTGAACTGACAGGAAAAAATCCATTAGCAACCTGCTGCTAAAATGGCTTTAAAGGGCTATCTGAAAGAGGCCATGGTGTCTTATAGATGAGACCTGTATAAGCTTTAATAGGGTAGAATTCAAGAAGCCAGATAATAAATTAACATAAACTATAGCTTAAGTGGCTGTGAACAACTTGTTTGAGCAAAACCCCTATGTTGACAGTGTTATGCTGCATAGGCCACCAGTACAACAAAGAGGCACTGGTAACTCTCAAGAAAAAAAAATGTTACTGATTATTATTTTTAAAAATACACTCGTCCATCTCTTCCAAGTCCTACTGACCTAGACTGGACCAATGTTACTGTCAACTTTCCCTTCCTGCTGTAAAATGCTGTTGTGTTTAACAACCAACCCCCCCCCCCCAACCCCTATAAGCGTCTTTGCTTAAGTTTTTGGAGTATGAGGGATTTTCCCATTATCATGAACCTTTAAGAGAACTGCTGTCTGCTCATTTGCAGTGCAGTGGTTACATTTAAGAGTGAAATTAACTGGTTACAGAGTTAGACTGAGATCCTGGAGACCCAGGTTCAAACCCCCACTATGCCACGGAAGCTCACTGGGAGACGTGGGGCCAATCACCTTCTGCCTAAATCGAGGAAGAGAGAATAACATTGTAAGACACTTCAGGTCCCCATGGGTGGTGGGGGGGGAGAGAAGTGGGGTATAAATACCAATATAAATAATTTAATAATCTTGATGGAATGCAATCCACTGTGTGCTTTGTTGAATTGATGGACAACTCATATATGAACATATGAAGCTGCCTCATGCTGAATCAGACCCTCAGTCCATTAAAGTCAGTATTGTCTACTCAGACTGGCAGCAGCTCTCCAGGGTCTCAAGCTGAGGTTTTTCATGCCTATTGCCTGGACCCTTTTTAGTTGGAATTGCCGGGGATTGAATCTGGGACCTTCTGCTTACCATGCAGATGCTCTACCACTAAGCCACTGTCCCTCCTTATCCTACTTGGAAGTAAATTGTAATATATTTTATACAGATTATCACCAAAAAAGTGTGGTTCCAAAGCCTGGAGTCTGAGGCTGCAATCCTTTGTCCACTTTCGTACACACGAGCACCACAGAAGTAAGTGGATATAAATGTTATTTGAAATTACAATAGGGAGTGCTTTATTAAAAATATTGTTAAGATTTTGTGATTCAGGATTTTATGAAGTTATATAGATGATGTACAATCAGTTTATTGTGTAACGTCAGAAATGTGACTGTCATACAGATAGCAGAAAGGTTCCTGAAATAGCAGAAAAGGTACAGAGGGGAAAAAAGGAAAGGAGCTATAAAAAGGGAGCAAGTGAGAACACAGTATCCAGCATAGATCAAAGGAATGAGTGGGCACACTCTTGATAGAATTCATAATCTCACATCATAGAGTCGTTTTTGACAAGCCTGACAGAGGATAACAAGAGATTGGTTTCTAAAATGGATGAAATTGAAAATAAATCCAGGATTAGTCATTTTAGAATTACTGTTGTTCCAGAGGGGGCAGAGTCCTCCTATCTTTCTTAGTCTGGAGAAAATAGTACAGGAAAAACTAAGCTCATACAGTTGTCTGATTTACATCAAGCACTTGAAGCAAGAAGATTCTCGAGAGTGGAAAGGAATCTTAGGCTTCATCTATGTCATAAATCTTTAGGATTATATTTAGATGTTGCACATTCTATAATAAAGTTCCAAAAAACACTACTCAAGGGGTACAATCAAATGAGGGGAGACTGGGGAAAGCAGCAAAGGTGATAAAGTATTTATAAAATTTAAAAAAAGTATTTATAACATATGGTAAGTAATAAAAGGTTTCAAGGTCAAGAGAAATGAATGGGCAACCTAGGTAAAAAAAATCATCCTGGAGCATGAGAGCAGGTTGGGATATTTGGGGTATTTTAGCAGTTTTCCAGCCTGTGAGCAGAGATTTGGCTACAGGAAATCACAACTGCATCTTGTTGTCTCTGCCCCCTAACATAGTAGCACTCCTCTCCTCTTTGCTTCATAGGGACTAGCTACAGAGCATCTCTCAATTATATCCATAGCATGGAAATGTGCAATTTAGCCTTCTGTATACAAAATGAATTATGTTATTTTCAGCCATGAAAGGAAAAAAAGAATTCATTGTGGTGATGGAACTGACAGAGTCCTTCATGTGGGCCTCTGGAAAACATATTGGGAAACAGAGCTCTGAATTGTAGCTGTAATGTTTTCATACCTTTTAAATGATGGGAATAAGCCCAGAGTGCCCATCTTTTAGGGCAATCTTACAATGCCTGCAGTGAGACTAGATGTTGTTTACTACAATTTGGGTCTCTCTGTTGCTTCTCTGTCTGTACGAAAATGTTCATAAAATAATCTTTAAAAATATTCTTGTGTCTTCAACAAAAAGGGCATCCGCTTAATACATTTTTTGAAAATCCTATGCCTGCTTTTAGAAGGAAAAATGGTCTGGCTGAACATACTGGCAACATACTTCAGGATTTTTTTTTTTTTGTTCAGAACCCCCCCCCCCTCCCCAAATGCATTTTAGTAAGTAGATTAGGATAGTTCCAAAGGAGAAGAATCAGGTCTGTTATGTAAATTTTCATGTGAGACACCTGCTGTGCATAGCAAAATGCTTTGAAAAAAATTATTACACATTTGAGTAGCCAAAAGAAAATCCTTTGAATTTGGATTTTCACACAATGAAAAAGGTATTAGATTCCTGTCTGGATTATTCATGCCAATTAAAAACTTTAATTACTGCTTCTATTTAGTCATATGTATGCAAAAAAGCATTAGAGGTTGGCTCTATTTTTATGCTTCTTTGGCTTAGAAAAAGGTGATTATTTTGACAATTAGTACTGAAAACCATTGATAGCTGTTTTTTTTTTAATGATGAAATTGCAAATGACATGAAACAGGGCTTTTAATGGCAACATCACTAGGTTTGTAACTGAACATGTCATGAACAGCAAAACTGCAATAACATGGAAAAGAACCTACTTAATCTAATGAAATGAGAAAGGCTGACAGTTGTTTTAAATGGCTGAGAGTTTTTTGTAGGGAAGATATGTAACTAATTGTAACATCAAGAGTAAAACCATGCATATACATCATCAGGACATGATTTAAGTGAATAAAATTGTCATCATGAGCAGATCTACTCAGAAAATCCTTCTTAGGTCCACGTAGGCTGGGTCTAGACTGGCATTTTGAGTCGCTAGGCGGGTGGACCAAAAAAGCATGAGCACACACGCGCACCAATGTCCCATCCCATTCGTGGGCTGTCCCACTTGCACTGCAAAAAGCTACTACTTCGGAAATGGTAGCTTTTTACAGTGCAAGTGGGATGGCCCTCAGATGGGTTGGGGTGGGAGCATCCCATCCGTCTACCAGCTCAAAATGCTGGTCTGGAGCCTGCCTTAATGGATCTTATTTCCAGGAAAGTGTTCTTAGGGTTGTACTGTAAGAGTACAAACCTAAACAGCTACACCATTCTAAATCTGTTCAAGTTAATTAGCTTGTAATCGTGTTTAGGATTCCACAGCAGATCTGTCAGATCTCCCTATCTGGCTGAGAGACATCTGGTGTCCCCCCCCCCCCCAATGTTGTTCTTTGTTTTGAACAGTTTCACCTTCATAGTGATTCTACAATAGTGCTATTGTCTATAAAATTCCTGAGCTTAGCCCTTTTCAGCGCTTTTTGTGTGTGTGCTCTCACCTTCCTAAATGGGAAAATGTCTTACAATATATACAGTCACCATTTTGTGTGACTGGGACAATGTAGTTTGTAGCTTCAGGTCATCTGAAATGCATATCCATGAAAGACCTGGGCTTCTGATTGTGTACAATGAATCTGGAAAATAGCACATTGCCATTTTCACACAAAATGGTTACTATGTGTTGTGACAGACCATGATGGGTTAAAGCTTGATCCTGGTCTAAGAACTTTGACTGTCAGGGGATTCAAATGGAATTCTGCAGTTCAGAGTGTCAGTTATGAATGTCAGTTAAGAATGACAGTTGAGAGTAGAGTGAGACCAGTTAAGCAGGGGGTGAGGATCAAGGAGGATCCTGAATTAGAAAAGTGGGATGAATACCTCTTCCCTGAGGGAAATAGCTCCTAGTAAAAGGGGGTGATTCCTATTAAGTGATTAGGAAGGAAAATTGGAACTGAAAAATGCTTTCACAACGTTTTCATGGCAGACTTTTTTAATGGGGTGGTTTGCCATTGACTTCCCCAGTCACTTACACTTTACCCCCAGAAAGCTGGGTACTCATTTTACCGACCTCAGAAGGGTGAGTCAACCTTGGCTACCTGAACCCAGCTTCTGCCAGGATCGAACTCAGTTTATGCTTGTTTATTTAAGCAGCGACTGCCAAGATAATTCACTTTGCAGTTTTAAAGACCTGTCTGTATAACCAAACAGCTACTTGATTATGACAAACTATCTATTGTTTTACAGTTACCTCATTTCTGTTGCCCTTTTGCCTTAGAAGTTCTAAACCTGATACTTACCTGACCTTTCCCCCTCAAAAGTGAAATAAAACAATTTGTTAGTTTTGAATTACCATCAGCCATTATCAGACAGACAAAAAGGGATTTTTAGTCAGTCCCTCAGTTCCTTAGGCTGGGTCAATATATATTTATATACATTTAAACAACTGGGTGGGACAGGCAGTGAAATAAAGAAGAAAGAAAAGGGACTGTCCAACCCAAGAAATAGAAAAAGTGAATTTGGGAAGAGGGGAAGCATTATACATGTACTGAAAGGATCCTGTGTATTGCACTCTCCCAATACATAACGCAGGAATGGCAAATACATGATACCTGGAAAAGGTTTTTGTTAGATGAAAATAAAAGTATAACTGGGTTCTTGTGCAAGATAGACATGGTTAGCAGCTTGTTTCTTTGTCAGAAGTTGCTAAAACCAGATGTCACAACATATACGACTGCTGCCAAATGTCTAATTTCCTCCTGTGACATCTAATACAACTTACTCGTGTTCTGATGTCATTGTGCCATGCCCTTCTCTATTCCTGTTCCACAGCCTTCCATGGGTGATGGCAGAATGCTAGGACACTGATACTGGTATTACTGGTATAATGCAAGGGCAAGAAGAGAACTAGACATTTTTATGGTAGCTAGCTGCATATATATGAGCATCCAGTTCCAGCCTCAGATCCCTAGGCTAAGTTTTTGTTGCTCAATAGTTCAAATTTGTCTTACATGCAAATTTTGCTGAATTTTCTATATGAGGTGCCATGCTGTTCTACTGAAGAAGCATTTCTTGATTCATGCCTGATTTGCTTTGTAGCAATAAAAGATGCACTCAAATTAGGCAGAATGTGCCTAAATTAGAATTGACCAAATTTAATCTATGGCAATATGAAGTTCTTCAGTGTTTATATGTCTAACACAGAGATGAAAAGGTAAACTAGTTTATTATACTTTCCACTATGGATGGCAAGGGCAGGATACAAATAAAATAAAATAAAATGAATAAGGGAAATGTGGTTTGGTTCATCGTTTGTGACATGCCCCATTCACGAACTACAGACCACCATAGATTTTTAGGTGGTAGAATGCACTCCCCAGTGCACTAGAGACAGCAAACTAACAGGAAATCTTGATCTTATTCTCCTATACCTGCTTTCCAAGTTTGGTTGAGGATTGGATTTATGGTGTCCCAGTTACAGCCCCCCCCCCACAAAGGTGCCCTTTGGAAAGTGCTTTCTGAGGAAATGACCACCTGTTATTTCCCCAGAAAGCACTTTCCTGGTGGATTTTTTTTTTGTGGGGGGCATAACTTGGACTTCATAAATCCATTTGTGAGTTTGGTGTCTCTAGCACACTGGGGAGGGCATCATTTTGAAAGATGCAGATTCACAAGGCTCCGTAGTATATAGAATGGATCTTGTGCAAACTAGAGACATCAACTGAGCAAGGGATTTCCTCCAGATGCTCCTCTACATGCCCTCCAAATTGTTGCTTTGAAGTTCGTCATGAACCTCCATAAAAAGCTTTAAAATTCATGGAAAGTTCATGCCAGTTGCTCTGTCACAAACCTGACTTTGCAAAACATGAACCAGCCAAAATTAATCACAAACTTTAGTTCACAAGTTGGTTTGTGTCTGTCCTTACTTTCCACCATTATAGTGCGTAAGATTCTGACTAACATTTCTGTGGGTAGAGGGATTCTTTTTGCAGACTTCTGAGTCCTCTATATCATGTTTCTGTGGGTCTGGCATCCCCCAGGAGCAGCATTTGAAGGGGTATTTTAGGGGAATACAGCAGGTAGGTAGAGACAAGGAAATTGCATTCAGGGAAAGGAAATCCCTCCATCAGTGGCAATTTTTGGCAGGTTGCAGCTGTCGTTTAAGAACAACTACTTGTGTGCATTTCTCTGCTGAAATCCATGTGAGCAGCATTCATGGATAGGCAAGGGCGTCTCACGATTTGATAATTTGATAAAACATAAAGTTGTTCTAAACATTATCAACTTGAGTTGAAGCCTCATCATGAGGATATGTTGATACCTGTCAGAAGTGCATGTGTCCAGCTCTCAGATCCAAATCAAATATATCTCTTATAGTATCCATGCTGGTTTTCCTGAGTTAAATTTTGGGAATAAGAGAATGGAAACTAATACCAGTTCCTCACTAGCAGTTGCTCCACCCCTGGGCTTCTGCTTTCCCCAGCTCAAATGATCAATTCTCCACCAGTTGTTGCCACAGGCGCATTGTGATCTGTGACTCCCTTCAATTTCCCTTGCAGCCTTTAGATCTCTAAAAAAATGAGAGCAGGAAGCCACAAGGCAGCAACTGGTGTGGAACTGATCACTTGAGCCCGGGAAAGCAGAAGCCTGGAGTAACTGCTAGTGAGGAACTGGTCTCAGGTTAGGAGAAGGAGTCAAAACATTCTTCTTTTGAATTTTTCATAGTTGGTAGGGATGTAATTTAAGCCAGGGGTGGCCAACAGATGTTTTTTTTGCCTACAGCTCCCATCAGCCCCAGCCATTGGCCATGCTGGCTGGGGCTGATGGGAGTTGTAGGCAAAAAACATCAGGAGAGCTACCGTTGGCCACTCCTGATTTAAGCGACGAATAAATCAGAGTTCTATTACTCTTAATACAGCATTGTTATAAAAGATCAATAACCTAGCGATCCCTGGAGAAGTACTGTTCAGGTGCTGATTATCTTTAGAAATGAAACAGATTTGTAAAATGTACTCAGTGTCTTTGAATGCTTCAGGAAATAAATTAATTATAATTCATGACCTCTGTGAAGATAGATAATATGCTCAATTTTCTACTTTGGGTAATCAGCACTTTGACAACTCATTATTGCCCCTCTATTTTAAAACTCGACTATCAGTTAATAGTTTGATAAACTGAGCCATCAAATAACATATGGATTGATGTACATAAAGCTAACTGAACAGGAAAAAAATACACTACAAGGTTCAACCATTATTTGCTTTGACAGATTTTGCCCACAATCACCACTTTTGAAGGGAATTATTTTATCTCAGATAAAGTGATCAATTTTTTCAAGACTGCAAGTTAAGGAGGGCAGAGGGTAAACTGTTTTTCCTGTGTATGACCTGTGCTTATAACCACTGTTATTATAAGCCAGTTTGTTGGTTTGCACATTGACTATTGCTATAAATACATAGGTATAAATTAAACACAGTTCTCTTGCTTCAAAAAGATGGCTGCTTTGTATTGCTAACACAGACAAATAAAATGTAATCATAACATTGGTAGTATTCTTTACATATCCTCTAAGGATGTGCATTTGGATATACCTGGGCCAAAAATAAACCTGAGCTTACCTGCTAAAAGTTGGCTTGAAATATTTGCAATGAGACAAACACTCTCAAAATTTTTAGATGTAATGAAAATTTATCTACCATTATTTCAGGAAAGTTGGGGGATTTGGGGAATGCCAGGAGCTGAGAAGCAGAGGGAGGAAAATGGCTCTGCCAAACAGCTGTTTGAGGGTATATCTGTTCCTTTGAATTCTAAAGAGCTATTATCTTTTTTATGGGGTAGACTGGCCTCTGATTTCTCCGTTTCCATAGAAAACAATGTCTTTTAAAAATTTAAAGCTGGGGAGGAGACACAGCCAAACAATAGTTTGGTAAGACTAACTTCCTCTCTCACCATCTCTCCCTTCTGTTGACTTGGGGGAGGGAGAATGGAGGCAATTGCAAAAATAACTGAAAAAAAAATCCCAAAACAGTAAGGACAATTTTTAAGATTCAGATAATGAAAAGCATGTCCTCCTCAAAATCTGGATCCAAAATTATTGCAAAATGTTTTGAACTGCACACATGCAATATCTTGAGTGCATGTTGATATTCCCCTTCTCTTAAAGAAATCTGAAAGTTGGCTCCAGAGATTTCACCTCTCTCAACATTTATAAACCAAAATTGGTTTCCAGCTGGTGGAGAGAAGAATGCCTTCCAGGAGTGGATTGAAGCTGGATTTGTGCATTTGACAGACTTACTGGAGCATGGCAAGCTTAAGGAAAATAAATGTTTTGAGGACAGGACTGGTAACTGAGTCCACTGGCTCCACTACTTCCATCTTAAAGAGTTTGATTGAAAAACTGGCAGCCTTTGCATTATCAGGTCTGTAACTGTTGTGTCTGGGGTTTTGTGCACTCTAGTGTTCCTGCAGTGGCTCATGGGAGTCACAGACTCAGCTTGGGACTCACATAACAATGGGAGCAGCATCCTAGTTCCTGTGCTCCCCTGACCAATCGCAGGTCCCCCTACTGGTTCAAATGAGCCTATGGCTTGCCAGTGCGGGAACCTGATGTGTATATAGTTGGCCCATTGGCCCCTTGCTTCAGTTCAGTTCTTGCTCACCATGCTGTATCTATAATAAAATATGCTGATCACTGTACCAAGCATCATCCTCTGTATCGAACCCAGTATTTAGCAGGAACAGCTCCTATTGACCTGCTTTGGGAAAGCTAAGGAGTTGCTCTCAAAGGGACAGACAATGTGGATATTCTGAATCATCAACGATTATGGCATACAGATTTGCAAAGAGAACTGACACCTTCTCAATGGTTGGGCATTTGGAAATCAGAGGCAAACACTTCTATAGTTTTTAATGTTAGATTACAGTTTTTTAAACTTGTCTTTTGGTGGTACCTTACACTAGCTCAACTGCATCATATGAGCTCAAACTATAGCCTACTATGCTGAAAACAATGTGGCCACCGAGACAGCTATTGACACTGTTGGTGGGAGGGTCTGAAAATGCAGACCTTCTGGGAAGAAGTGGTGGTGCAGATTAATAGTGTAATTTCTACACCACTTTCAATAAAGCCAGAACTATTGCTACTGGATTTGTGGGAGGACCAGGATACAGAGGAGATATATAAGGATCTGGTCTCAATTTTGTCTGGGGAAGCCAGGTTGACTGTTGCGGCAGCATGGAAATCACCAACCCCACCAAAAATCAAGACTCAGGGAGACAAAGAATGGGATCAGTTTGTCATGGACAAACTGTCTACCACCCAGGCAACATCAGCAGCATGATATTTGAAGCCTGTATCAATTTGGGTTCCGTTTCTACAGTATATGGTGGAGAGAGATTTCCTTCCACCCAACCCATCTGCGATGAGCCAGGGCCAGAGGGGCAAAGGGGACCACTTTATTTCTGTCACACCTTGCCCAATACTGCAGTTTTTCAGAATTTAACCTATCAGAAACAAAAATTAATGGCACTGGTAGCGTTTATTAAAAAACAACAACCAGAATTTGATTTATTCAACACATTGGCTGGGAAGGGGCGAAATAGGTACAGAGATTTCTAGGATTAGAATCTGTGGGCAGGCAGAAAACAAAATTGAACACAGAACTCCTTTACAGGCAATTTATTATTTTATAAGATACAATGTTTCCCTCAACTGAACAGCACTCATTAAAAGTAACCTCAATGATAAAGGTATTTATTTTAATATTTACTCTAGCTCTCTGTTAGGAACTTTCTGTGTCTGACTTGCCCCTGGGGTAAATAGACTAAGGTCTACTTCAGACTCTTTTTCCCTGGCAGACTAGTTATCCTCTTCTCAGGAAGAGCTATAACACCGGATACGTCAAACCCTTTGCCAGGTCCCCTCTCTCTTCTACCAGTCTTTCGCCTGGGATATTAAACTGACACAGGAATCTTGGTTCCTCTAAAAATGTGTTTCTGTTCTTTCACACAAATGAAGACTGCCTGTTAGTTTTAGGATCAGACTCCTCTCCAAAGCCTCTGAAACTGGCTCTGACTTGTGACATTCAGTCACAAAACTGAGAGCCTCCCAAAAGAGCGACTGCTAGCTCCTTCAGAATCTCTTCAACCCTTCTCACACTGAAGAGCTCTTTCTAACTGCTTCTTCCAACTGTCACTGTTTGACAGTTAGAAGCTGTTGGCCAATCACAGTAGGTTCTGCCACCTGTCACTCACTGTGAGTTCCATCCAATGAAAGTCTTTGACCCTTGCTTAAACATGCAGTCCATCACACCATCCTATCATAGATGGCTTTTATTTTAAACCCCTGATCTGATTGTCTGTGTTGCTGAGAACCCTTATGGTTGACTTGCTAAACAGGTAATTCTTCATAGACAACTTTGTTACTTATTTTACAGAACCCCTGCAGAAGCCTCAGTGAACTGCTGATTGTACATATTGGTAGTGTACTCTTGGTGCGACTGATTCTTATTTCTGCTTAATTTTTTGTTTAAGTTTAAAAAATTTAAAATTTATATATATTTATAAAGTAATCTGAAAGACTGCTCTTGGGCTTATTTTTTCAGTCACGTGGTCAGATTATCAAATTAATTTGAAGGTAACAGAACAATACCACAATCCATGATATGATGCCATGAACTTGTTCCAGCCACAGAAGCTACCACTGATGCTGCTGATTAGCAACTGTCTCTTCTGGTGTCATGCTAAGAGCATTTGCATTCTCTCCTAGGTAGTGTAGAGTTGTATGCCGGGTAGAGAAATATAAGATTACATAACAAATTTTGTACAATCTCCCAACAAACATTTTTTTTTATTTTCCAATCTTAGTTTTCCTGGCATAAATACCACTGATTTCTATGGGCCTTTGGACCCTTTTAAAATAAACAGAGGGACTTCCACATTCTCATTTTCCCTGCTTGTTCTCATTTCTTGGTGTGTGTGAGGGTTTCTGTTCTGCATATGTTTCTGTTCTGCATATGTTTTGCTTCCTCTGGTGGTTGCCTCGATATTACACTGGTTTATATTTAGCATGTCTCAAGTTTTTATGCTGGATATAAACTGATGTAATATTGAATTGATCACAAGAGGGTCCAAAACACATGCAAAACAGAACCCCTCCCCCCAAATAAACAGGAATTTACAGGCAAAGAAAATGAGAATGTGGAAAGCCCAGATTTGGAGAGAATCAATTGCTTGGAAGCACCTGTAGAGCCATCTGCACTGGCTCATTCCACCCGATTGTCACACAAGAGTCAAGGGATCATTGGCAGGCAAGGACCTGCAAGATTTGTCTTGCCCAGAGCATTCCAGAATGTTACTATGGTAACATTGGATAGACACGTGTTGAAGAATTAGAAAATTCTCTCTAGATGCTATGGAGTAGAAGAAAACTATAATATCAGTTCTATTACCCTGGCTAACAAGTGAAAACAAGATTTATTATCATTATGTTGTGTATATCTCATAATATATATGCCTCACATGGTGGAAAAGACTGGTAATTTATTGCCAAGCCAGTGCACTAGCACTGTAAAATGTATGATGAAAATAAATAATCTCTTTATTGAAAATCTCTCCCACTCACATCTCTTAAAATATGATATGATATTGGAGATTTACAGGTTTTTCTTATGTTTCCAATTGAAGGGGCTTAAATTAAACCAAAATACTCCTTGTACTTTCTCTTTAGCAATCTGCAAGAACACAGGCTCAACAGCAGTGATCTGTTTTTCTAGCAATCACAGTCAAGTATTATGTTTATAGCTTTTTAATATACATACTGTTACAATTGTGCATCTACTTCAACAGTTTTTATCAAAAGCACTGTACCCTTGGATATAGAATTCTAGCCTAGTAGTATTTGAAATGGTCATAGCAGGCCTTCAAAATGTGGTAGAGAAAAAAAGATTACAATTTGAAGAATTGCACATTCCGCATTATAATTTTTTAAATAACATTTTCCAAATAAAACTGGAGATTTATTCCTGGAAAACATACTGATTAGCTTCTGGATTCTTGTAGCTGATTCGTTATACTGGTGATTTCAGATTGCATTTGCCATGTTTCAGTTGTAAATTTCAAAGTTTCAAAGTGTGAAGTAAATTAGATAGTTATAAAATAAGTTCAGTTCCCGAAGGTTCTCCAATGATGAGTAGTAATTTGAATACTTGTCAAAAGAAATTAATGAAACTGAGAAGCATGATTAATTTCAGTATCAATACTGTAATATGCTAAGGGATTATATGGTGTTGCCAATGAAGTTTCTGGCGGGGATTGGCTTAGTTTGTGCAGGTCCCAGGAGGGCTGGTAATTCAGAAGGCCCTCTGCCATTGGTAGTAGATATGTGAGAAACAGGAGAGCTAGGAAAGCAAGGATGGAAGCAGCTACACCTCAACATTAAGGGAAAACAAGAGGCAGGAGTATGAAGAGGAAAAATGGGAAATTAGGAGAGGGAACAGCAGAAAGAAGAAAAACTAGGAACAGCTAGAGGAGGTTCTGGCAGGTTTTTTTGGGTTTTTTTTTAATGCTGGGACTTGCTTTCTAACTTTTAATATTATGTTTTATTGTATTATTTTGTAAGCTCCTCAGGCAGATTCCCAGAGGAGATGGCATAAAATTTCCCAAAATAAATCAACATATTTAATTTTCAACTTGGCCAAGTCTGTGGATACTTAAATCCAGAGAATGGAGCCACAAACAGACAAGACAGAACTTTCTACAAACTTGGTGGTGGTTGTGGGAAGCAGGTTTGCAGAAAAACCTGAACTCCCCCCACCCCTCAATAATAGAATGGCACATGTAGTTTTAGGAAACTTATTGGCCATAATACCTTTGCTTGGCAACTACATTGGTAATGCCAGCCTTCAACAGGGCTGCCAAGCCCCCAGGCCGGGTGGGGAATCTCCCACCCTGGAGGTTTCCAACCCACCAGCCCACATTGGGCCAGTGGGGAAACCTCCGCCAACATCACCAGCGTGATTACATCACCTGGAAGTGACATCATCGCGCCTGTGACATTGCTCATTGGCCGCTCTAAGCATTTCCGGGAAAACTCTATGGTTTTCCTGGATGCTCTAGCAATTTGGGAGGGAAAACTCTATGGTACAACAGGTACCATAGAGTTTTCCCCTCCCAAATCACTAGAGCATCTGGGAAAACTATAGAGTTTTCCTGGAAATGCCTAGAGTGGCTGGTGAGCAATGTCATGGGCATGATGATGTCACTTCCAGGTGACTTCATCGTGCTGCACATGTGTTGCAAATGCAAAAAAGGTCCCCCGAGGAGGCAGTGGGGGACTTGGGAACCCTAGCTTTCAAACATTTGTTTTGTTAAGTAAAAGGCAAAGAGAGGGGACAGGGCTTGTTTTGGGTATAAATGAATAACAGCTACAGCTTAGTGAAGGGAAAAGGGGAAAATGAGCCTTTTACAAGTATTTGCAGTTCCCCTAAATAAAATGCAGTGTACTGATGTGAAATAACCAGCTGAATGAATGGCTGAAGGCCTCTACTAATATAATTGAGCATATCAGTAATCTGAATGCCTGCATGTCCCATACAGAAGTTAGCATGTGTAATCTGGTGTTGGTAGTACAGTAAGGCTTGAAAACTGGGCATATGTTCTAAACAGTTCTTGTAACCAAAATATGGTTGGTTGGTTGAGTCACTAACTCTGATGTACTGTTGTGCATGTAGACAAATAAGCCCTCCAAGTCTCCATTATTTCTAAATAAGAAAAATTAGACACAGTCATGGAATACCTAGAATCAGCCCAAAAGTCACTACAAAATTATGGAACATCTTATATTTTTCATACCTACTGCTTCAACCTGAAAAGCCCTATTCTGATTTTTTTTTATCAAACCCCAGATTTTTTAGTTTCATGCTGTTTGATTTCCTCACACTTCCCCATTGTATGCACATTTCCCAAGTTGTTTATATGTCTAAGCAGTGCTTTTTTTTTTTAAGCAGGAATGTTTTTTTAAAAACAGTTCCGGCTGGCTTGGCATCAGGGTGTGGCCTAATATGCAAATGAGTTCCTGCTGGGCTTTTTCTACAAAAAACCAGTATTAATAAGTTGTAATAAAAATATAAAATACATCATAGATAAAAAACATATAAAACAATATCATACAATAATGGTAGGTGCTATTTGATCTAGATTGTATTGGTAATGGCGGGTAACTTACATTTTATTATTTAGCTATTACTGTGTGTTAAGAAAAAAGTCCAAAGTTTCAGTGGAGTGTTTGAGGTGGGCCAAATAGAGTCTATTTCTTTTTGGGCTGTATGGTGTAATATCTGTTTTTTCTGTTATCATAGATTTTAATTCAAAAATGCTTGGTGGAAGAGCACCGTTTTGCAAGCCCTGCGGAACTGTGAAAGCTCTCACAGGGCCTAACCTCCTCCGGAAGCTCATTCCACCAGGCAGGAGCTGCAACAGAAAAGGCCTGGCTCTGGTTGCCTTGAGCCTGGCTTCTTTGATGCTGGGGATCGAGAGTAGGTTTTGTGACCCTGACTGAAGTGCTCTCTGGGGTACATATCCTGCCCCCACCTACTGCAGACACAGGAATGTTGAACAAACTGCCCAAACAGTCTTACCTCAGACACAGAGATATCTCCGATGCTTCTCTTTATTGTCTCTGTCAACTGGCCTCAGAAAGGGCTGCTGCTCTACTGTGGCCTCACAAAAGGCGTTGTGGCCACCGCTGGCAAGAAACCTCTTCCATCCCATCAACGGCCCACACAGACAGCTTTGCAGCACATGCAGCTTCAAAGGCTACTGAAATAGTCAGGGAGATGCTGCTGCCATTGTAATGTGACTAGGTGGCAAGACCTGGCCCTGCCAGGAGAATTTCCTAGAGACCATGGCTACCCCTTTCCTGTCAATCCCTCCTTCCCTTAGCCTCGTCCCAGGACAGACAAGGATTGGGCCACTGGGGAAGCTTCTAGCCAGAGGCAGTTGCTAGGTAACCAAGGTAGCAGAGATCAGTTCCCCTAGATAAAATGGCTGCTTTGCAGGATGAACTTTGTGTCATTATACCCTGCTAAGGCTGCTTTTCTCTTGCTTTGGTCCACTGTGAAGAAAGACTGTACTTTTCCTAGGGGGAGATGGAAAGCTAAAGTCAGATCAATTCCCCTACAGAAAATGGCTATCTTGAGGTGCATACTCTATGGTATGCCATAAGACAACTAAGCCAGGCAACCCCACCCCCACCCCGATCACGCCACAAGTTCATGCTGATGCTAAACACCACAAGGCTGAATATGATAGGAAAAGGTGGCAAAAAATGCACTGCAAACAAAAGGAATGCTGAACTTCAGTGTATATGTGGCTGTTGTCATACCCCCCACCCCACAATTATTCTTCCTTATCTCCATGCTGGGCCTCTTTCAGGTCTTAGAGCCACTACAGACATGAGGGGGACACACACACACTTTTTTTGGGGGGGGGGGAAGCTAGCATTTGTTTCAGCTGTGGGGTAGGCAGAAAGACAGCAAGTGGGTGAATGAATGCCAATGGTTGGGGGTGGGAGGGAAGACAGCAAGGGTGGGGGTTAGTGAAGGCCAAAGATTGGTGGGTGGGAAGACAGCAAGGATGGGGGTGAGTGAATGTCACAGGTGGTGGGAGTAGTGGCATGCCAAGGGTGCAGGGGTAGTTGAGAGGAAAAGGTGTTTGGGGGGTGGGTGCTAGTTGGAGGGATATGGTGGGTGGGAAGACACCAAGGGGGGGAGTGAATGCATTCACTTGGGTGAGTGGGTGGGTGGGAAGACACCAAGGGGGGGAGGGCACTCGCCCAGAGCCTCTTTCTAGAACCCATTGTATTTTCCCTCACAATGGGTCTTATCCTATATATAATACAGTCTACAAAATCAGTAGAAAAAAAAGCAGAGAACTGAATCACTGATCAAATTATAAATGAACACAAAAATAAATTAAATAAGGATCATTGACTCATCTCTAAATGAAGTAAGTCAATTTCTGTTATTCATCTGGTGTGCAAAGATGAATGATGGCAAATGATGAATTTCACTGCTACAGCTGGGTTGATCTCAGTCATTCCATTGGCTGTTATGTCAGTGTTACTGCATCTGTAAAAAGTCTGCCAAATCCATCCATTCTTTGTAAAAGCTAGTTGGGCTCAGTGCTTGTTGCCTTTCTTTCTATATTCAGCCTTAGTTCTTGAAAGGTTACATATTGTGACACTGTCTCTCTCCTATCTCTGCTGTTGGAAATAGTAGAAGATATAGCAGTTATAAGCCTATACATTTCAAAGCAAGAATTTGAGTTCAAGCATCTTTTAAATGAAAAGAGAAATTCATTTTGCATCCACAAAATGGATAATCTGACAAATTTACTTAGATGCTGCATCTCGTTAACAACACCCTGCTGAATTGTTTCCTGCTAGCAGGATTTTTTAAAATATATAATGAGGATGCAGTGTGTATTGGTCTTGCTCTCAGACTTCTCTACTGACTAAAAATCTCAAAATTGTAAGCAGATGCAAACCAGGCTTGGATAATGTATCTGCTCGGTCACTCGCTGCAAGAACTTGCTTTGTTAGCATAAACCTGCTTTGAATCAAATACTGGTCAGGGAACCCCTCCTCCATGTTATTACTGTTATTTATCTAAATAACATATTAACTACTTTACTACATATAACTAAGGATGGAAGGAAGACAGAGGAAGGATTCCGATGCTTCAGATGCCTGTAAAGTGTGCTGCCAAGTTCACTTTTGCTGAAAGTGCACATACAGGAGGAAAGTCTTTGTCATCCAGCAGGGACATCACAGCACCTACGGTAGTTACTAACGGCCACAGCTAGAAGGCGTGTGTATTGGAGCGGGGTCTGCTGATGGGAGGACTAACATCTTTCACCAACTCCATCTTTACTAATGAACAGTCTCAACTCCTTAGCATTCTACAAGGTTGCAAGAAACAATGTGGTTTCTTATACTGTGTGGGAATTTTGTTGAAAAAAAATGTAAAAGATTTTAATAGTAGACTGCTTTGTGACTCTATTTGGCTGAAAAGTATAGTTGTAAACACATCACATAATTAAATAAGTTAGATCTGCAACGAGAGACAGATTAACCACAGCTATGATATGTTCCCAATGGCTTAGGATAAGTCCACCAGGCTGCAGACAATTGCCAAAAAGGACTAGTGGAAACAGAACCTGGGATAGAGGTGCTTCTAGAGACTGGGAAAACCAGGCATACTGCTCCCTACTTCACAAGCCATACTGCTGCCCTCATAGCCAGGCATGTAGCCATGGTGGGGCGACATGTGCCCCACAACTCATGGCCCACACCCCACAAGTTCTAGTGAGCTTGTGCCTCTCCAACAGTCAGAGAGGCATGGGGGGAGGTCTTCTTCCTACTTCTACAGACACTTGTAGACACAGAAAGAAAACCCAGTGAGCCCATCCCCCCCTCCGACAGTCAGAGGAGCAGGGGGAGGTCTTCTCTCTCCCCTTCCCCTGCTTTCCCAACTGTTCCATCATCTAAAACTTCCTGGCTATGCCCTTGATAATAGCTATCACTAGGCTGGGTCCAGAATTCTCTTCCCAGTTTGTGCTTGGCTTGCTTCTTTATTCTGAGATAAATGACAGAGGTGGAAGAAAAAAAATCTAATGACAAATGTCTGATTTAGAAGAATTTAAAATATTTTCATTGATATGCAAGGTTCCTGTTGTTCTGGATTCAATCTTCCTTTTGCTAGTTTACATGGTATCAAACATTCAAAGATCTAACAGGTTTTAGTGAACCTGTTTTATATTCCTGAAATTGTGGTATATTTCAAAAGTTCCACTGTAAGAAGTGATGTACTGGCCAGTTGTGCAGCACATGTTGGGCAGGGAGGAGAAACTGGGAGGAACATTGCTGCCAGCTGTAATGTCTGAGCTGAACTTTTGTTTGCCCTCCATTCCTTTAGGTACAAACCATGGGTGTGGTCACAGACTCTTGGCTCCTAGCTTCTGGTTTGTGCTCTGTGGCTATGGAGAGCTAGCCCACTGGTTTCAGGACCAGACCAAGATACAGCTGGTTATTTTTTGATTTATTTCTTAACTCACTATTTTCTGCAATTGCAAGCCACTTCAGTCTGTTCAGGGAGGAAATGAGAGAATATATATTCGAGTTTGTGTGAACAAAAAGACAAATGCAGCACACATCTGAATGGCAGATTGATCCTTTAAAGGGCAGCTGCTGTGAGAGTCCTCTCAGTCCCACCCACCTCACAGGGTGGCTGTTATGGGGGAGGAAGATAAAGGATATCGTGAGCCGCTCTGAGACTGAGATTCGGAGTGGAGGACGGAATATAAACCCAATATCATCATCATCCTTCCAGGACAGAGATCTCTCCCCAGAGTAAAATGGCTTGACCCAGGCTAAATAGTCATCCAGAAACCAGTAGGTGGTGCAAAGAGATAGAGTTTTTGTTTGATCGTTTGGTGTGAGGGTGGAGGGAACAAAGGGTGCTATTGTGTGTGCACTTGTGTGTAAAAGAAATCAAAAGAAGTCCTGTTGAATGTAGGTAAGAACAGTATTTATTATTTTATTTAAAATACCTATATCCCACCTTTGCCCCACAGGGCTCAAGGGGGCTTAAGAACAGGCAACTATAAAACAGTCCCCAGTTTAAAAAAACACAACCAAACAAGAACAATTAGGAAAACATCTCTATAAAGCACAGTTTCTGTATAAAGCACTGCTTCTGATGGTCTTCCTTCATATACCCTCCCCAATAGCATAGTTTGTTCTCTTTTCCTGTCAAAGATGACACCCTTCCTTGAGTGGGTCAGTTCACAAAGCTGGAGCTAGGGTTGCCAATCTTTAGGTGGTACCTGGAGATCTTCCGCTATTACAATTGATCTACAGGCTATTTAGATCAGTTCCTATGTAGAGAATGACAGCTTTGGAGGGTGGACTCCATGGCATAATACCCTGCTGAGGTCTCTCCTCAAACCCCACCTTCCTCAGACACCACCCCCAAAATCTTCAGGTATTTCCCAACCCAGAGCAAACCTAGTTGGAGCCACAACTGGGAAACCTTGTATTCTGCCTGACATGGCTCATGCATTCCAAGTGATGGGATCACAAGCAGAAATGGGGATGAAGAGCCCAGCACATCAGGCAGGAGTTCTGTGGTCAAAAGGCAGGGAAACTGTAGGCCATGTTTATTTCTTAGTGTGGAAATCAAGGGGTCCTGAGCTTTTGGTTTCTGTGCTTTGGGTTAGGGCTGCCAAGGGTCCTGCTATAGTGGGAAATCTTTCGGCAGCAACCCATGCTTGGCAGAGTGGGGATGAGACAAAAATAGACACGATGCCCAAGTGTTCACCAGAAGCTCCATGGCAAAATCATCACATTTCTAGTAAATAGTAGAGCTGCATTGATGGCATAGTGTCACTTCTGGGTTGACTCCAGAAATGACATCATACTGTTGATGTGATGGTGTCCCTCCGTATGCTTGCCCTCAGTCTTTCACTGGCTGGCAGCTGCTGGCTAGCAACCCTATGTTGAATGCATGATATCAAAAGTGAAGTTTTTTTTTTAATTACAGGATCTTATTTGGTTTGTTTTTAGGTGTTTTGTTCATCAGGTATCAACACTCCCAGCTTTATATATTGCTTCTTCTATAAAGCTCTTCTAAAACAATAATGAATGAGCAGTTTATGAAAAGGTTAAGGCTACCCAAAACTTCAACATGGGAGGAAACATTTAAAGCCATGCCTGCCTTGCTCATAATTTCACAATAAGAACTGGCCATGCCTGCATTTGTTCAAATGAGTAATGAATAATTCATCTCAATTAATGGCATTATAAGTTCCCCCTTCAATAGACTGCAAACATAGATTAAAATGGCAAATTGCTATTAAGCTGTATATTTTATTTCATGCACCTAAGAGAAGACTATCTTCCAGAGGAGTGGGGGGGGGGGGCTTACATTATATTTTATTCTGAGGCATTCCTAACTGATTGCTTTGTTAAATCCTATATTTTGAAATATTTATCCAGCCATCAAGTATTAAACACTTAAAAATTATACTAACTATAGAAAAATAAATGAGCTTCTTGTTTAACTATTTAGTATCCCTATGCTGTGGAAGTGGTGGCACATCTCAAGCTATTTTGCCAACCAAAGTTGATGACATTGGCCTCTGATGGTCTTCCTTCATCTTAAAGAGCCTCCCTCCAACTTAATTTGCTCTTCTTCTGGTGAGAGATGGAGACAGGCTCCTTAGGAGGGAGGAAGGCTTTAAAGCTTGCTAAGCAGAGTAGTAAGATACTGTATGTGTGTGTGTATTTTCCTTTGTCTCTGTAATGACCCTTGGCAGGGATTCTTGTACGGTGTTGTTTTATTAGTTATCCAGATGCTCTGGTGTTCTGAATATAATGAATAGTGAATGGTAAATATCTTATTTACAGCTGTTATCAACATGAAGCAGTTGTTAAAAAAGAATTTTTCACCATGTTGGAATGATTAAGGTAAAACAGTACATGGCACAGGGGATTTATGACTGGAACTGTGGAATGGTGCAGAAAAAAAGCAGCCACTGTGCCTCCCCAGATCTGGTTCATTGTTGTGGCACTGGAGAAGAAAGATATTAATTTTCTGTGTAATTTAACCTTTAGACTTCCAGGAACTGGGATGTATAACATGTCTCTCCAAATTAACTTTACTTGAAGTATAAAACAGCATTTTAGAGAAGACTTCAAAGTTTAAAAACAGATCCAGTTGGGAAGAACAAGGTTTAAATCCCTGCAGAACAATGGATAATATGTTTTACATTAAATAGAGAGTCACACAGATTAAGGAGAAATTAACAAACTGGAGACACTCTGGATAGGCTTGAACTGTTAGTCTATTATTTATAAAGCCATGGAAAATCCAGATGCTATACAACTGAAAGGAACAAATCCTACCTCCAAATTTAGATTCTAAATATCTAACAATCTAAAATAATAGTTAAATCAGATAACTGAACAACCACCACTTGACAGCCTTTGTCTTGACACTTGTATTCCTATTGTTCTTTCTTAAAACTGAGTCTGGTAAGGATCAAACATTTTCTTAGTTGTTTAATTATTAAACTGAACCTTAAAAACTATTAAAGCAAATTAGATGTTGTGATTCAAAAGCAGTTTTCAAAAGTGCTGTGAGAATTAGCCTAGGCTCGGTCCTACTTCCACAAAGTCTGCACACCAAAATGTCCAGCTGTCAACAAGATTTATCCCAAAGAAGTCTATAAGGAGAGAGAGGAGCAGGATGCCCATCCTATCTTCCTAAGTAACCACAGCCAGTTTTGACATTACTGTGCTTAGGGGAGTTACAGTCCAAGGCACATTGGATTGTGGTACAACTTCCAGGTCTCTCCCAAATGACACATCAATTTCCTACTTCACTGGCTATCATTATGGTGATTCTTACCATGACACCATAAACCACTTACACATCCTTCAGGGAGTCTACTAACCTATGCTGAAGTAAAAGTTGATAGATATTCCAGTATTACAAATGAGAAACTAACAAATAATAGTACTTTTTGACCCATTCTGAAATATGCAATACAATCCAAGACTCCCCCTACCCCGGTAGAGTTTTCAAGTACATGCTGTGGAACTGTCACACTCACATTGTTCACCATTTTCTCTGACTACTACTACTACTACTTATCATATGGCAGTGTGTGTAGTGGAGTCAAGAGATCCTAAGATTGTCTGGCTGACACAAAGTCCAGCTCTTTTAGTGTTATGCACCACTAGGTGATGAGCCAGTCTTGTTTTAAAGGCAAGAGATGTTTCAGAGGTGATTTACCACTGCCTGCCTCTGTTTCATGCCTCTGCTATTCCTTGGAGATAGCTATTCAAATACTAGCCAGGCCCAGCACTGCTTAGCTTCCGAGTTCTGACGAGATTTGACTAGCCTGGGCTGTCCAGGTCACGGCTTTTCTGACTACACACCAGACAAAGACCTAATGTGTAAAGAGCTATAGTTTCAGAGCCAAATTAACAGGGTTGCCAACTCAGATGAGGGAAATATCTGGAGATTTTTTGGGTGGAACCTGGTGAAGGGGGGGTGGGTGGGCAGGCAGGAGAGGGACCTCAGCAAGGCATATTGCCATAGATTCAACTCTCCAAAGCAGACATTTTCTCATGGGGAACTAATCTGGAGATCAGTTGTAATTTGGAGAGATCTCCAGCCTTCACCTGGAGAGTGGCAGCCATACAAATTAGCATTGGATAAACTAGCAGTTCTGCCCACATCATGCCACTTTCCCCCTGACAACCAATAGGACCACTAGATGACATTCACAGTGAAATTTTCAACTTGAAGGAAGATGACTTGGAGAAAAACTGCTGGTCAAATAATATCAATTGCAGTAGTATCGCAAGTATCAGGGCAACCATGTTTCCCCTCTCCCCTTAGCCTTTTAATAGACCTGTGCATTCTGTTAAATGCTGGAAAGAGATTATTAATCCCTGGATTTATGCTCATAATCACAATGGAGGCTGTCATTATCATCACCTTTTTTTTTGCATGAAGTGAAGGGGGTCTGATACTAACTTTGCCCTGCACCTCAGTATCTCACCATACATCTGCAGGACTCTCTAAACAGGAGCAAAGCAGACAAAAAGACCTCAAGAGCATAGCCAGAAACATCTCCTTTAAAAAAAACTTCCAGTCTGATGAAGAGTTAGAGAACTTGAAAACTAGCAAGTTTTTTTTGTGTTAATTTGGTTGGTCTTAATAAATGGTATTATATTGATTTTGTTTTTGGATTCATTTACAACACTTATCTTTTTCATAGTTTAATAGCTACTATACAGAGCATAAAAGTGACATAGGAGTGAATGAGATGTAATTGGGGCAATCATACTTGTTCATATATCCATCCCATGTTCACACAGAGTGTCTGTGAAACCTAATTTGGTGCCTTATCTTCCTGATCTTTGTCACTTTAGGAACGCTCTCTGAATCTGGTACCAATCTGGAAGTGGGGAGAAAAGTCCTTGAAGTGATAGATGGAGGGCTGCAAAGTTTATTTATGTTTCTCTTGATGTTCAAAAGCAGACTTCTGCTCCTAGTTTTGTATGTGAATATAGCAAGAACATGAAGAACCAAAACAAGGCTGCTTCAATACACCTAGTCTTTGCTAGAGTGCTTACCACCTATATTTGAATTAATTATTCACTAGGCTCTTATTATTGACTACTATAATCCAAGGAGATTCTATTCAATATAACTCTGAAATGCCGAAATCCAGTGTCCACCATCCTGGGCTGAGCCCAGTACTCATCCCATGATATCACTGAAGGGACCCTTCAAGCCCTCCTTCATTTTAAAACTTCTACTCTATGCCCTCCTTTTGACATCTGTGATTAACACCTTGGACTGGTTCTATCACTCCTTTCACCTCCCTCTCCCCAACTTCTGGGTTTCATCTTGACATAAGTGTTTAAGAGAGTCAAATAGTACATTCACTGTTCCTGTGGGAAAAAATACTACGATCTCTCTCAAGCTTTCTTTATTACCTTCAGGTATTCTATACATTCTGCTCTTTATCCTAATGGCTCAGATATAGCTGCTAGAGGACTTTATATCAAGCAGTTGCTTTACATGCTCCCATAAACAATCTTGAGGGAATCTTTATAGCACATTAGAGATCTTGCTGCTGTTGCTGTGCTTGTAATTTCCCCTCCTACAATAATAAATTCCCTTGAGAAAGAAATGAGGTAAACATGAAAAGGAACCTATCGTAAAGGGGGGGAAAGGTTATGGAATCTTTGAATGAACAATGTGCGAATCAAGTGGATGGCCTATAGTTAACAGAAATCAAGTGTGGAAATTTTTAAACACATGCTACTCTGAAGGCCACACCACAGCAATATTCCAGTATTTTAAGGAAAAATGTGGCTTTAGACATTGGGCCTGCTCCTGCCCGCCATCAGCCTCCTGCAGCTTCCTCTGAAGCCCCAGGAAAGGTTGACTCAGCCTTCCATCCTTCTGAGGTTGGTAAAATGAGTACCCAGTTTGCTGGAGGTAAAGTGTAAATGACTGGGGAAGGCAATGGCAGACCACCTCGCAAAAAATCTGCCATGAAAACGTTGTGATGCGACATCACCCCAGAGTCAGAAGCGACTGGTACTTGCACCTTTACTTTAAACTCATTGAAGGGAACAGAAAGAATAGGTAATCTCTTAGGCAATGAACAGGTAAAAATGCAACTTAAACTATTAGAAAACATTGAGAACCTCAGGATGTATCACTAAAAACAATAAGACACTTAATATGCCTTTGAGACAAATGCATCCTGAGGGATTCAATGGAGATTGTTTCCATGAAGCAGAGAGGGACAGGCCAGAACAGCAGAAGAATGGGGAGACACCTTCACAGTATTATCCCACTGCTCACCAGGGCCAATTAGTTTCTTTCTTGTATTTATTTATATACTGTCTATTCCTGAATGTTGCAAGATGGTTAACAAAGATAAGTAGTAAATTTCATAAAATAAATCCAGAAACTATTTTTTTGGGGGAACCATTAACCCCCCCCCACTGTAACATAATTCTGGAAACCCAACTCTCCACATTCTATATCAATGCAGAAATCAGTAACACAGTTTGGTTTTCTCTGGGGATGACTTGGTAATGGGGGAAGGAGGCTGCCCAAGGAGACTGATGGATCTAGATAGTCTCATGATGTTCCTCAGGGTTTTTCTTGTCTGCAAGGCTAGAGCTTCTGTTGCAACCCTGGTTGACCTGTGGAATGCAGAGCTGACCCAGCCCATGGAAGCTGTTGCTCCAAGCACCCTCTTCTCCTTCCATTGGTTGCAGACTGAATCTGGTTGTATGTTTAACTTCCAACTGGTGAGGCATTATGAAGCTGCATAGAAGTCTGCCACCTACCAACTGGAACAGAAACTCCTCTGACTGCCTTGATTGATGATCTTTATTAAAAACTGGACTGGGGGAATGTGACCTTGCTAGTTCTGCTAGATCTCTCAGTGGTCTTTGATACTATCAACCATACTATCCTCTTCTCAGCTGCCTCTCAGTACTAGAACTGGGGGGCAGTGTGTTACCATGATTTAAGTCCTATTGGGGCAGTCTCAGAAGGTGTTGCTGGGAGATTTCTGCTCTGCCTCATGGCTGTCGACCTGTAAGGTTCTGCAGGGTTTGATCTTATCCCCCATGCTATTTAATATCTATGTGAAGTTGGAGGGGGAGATCATCAAGAGGTTTGGGCTGCAGTGTCACCAGTATGCAAAAAATATCCAGCTCTAGATTTGTTCCCCACCTAATTTCAAGGATGCTGTTGATGTTCTGAACTGGTGCCTGGAGTTGTTAATGGCTGAGTGAAGGTGAACAAGCTGAAATATGTTCCTCACAAGATGGAAGTTTTCTGGGTTCGTAGAAAGGTAGACCTGGGACTTGAGTTCTTTCCTGTCTTGGATCATTATATCCTCTTGAAAAGCCAGGTTTGTAGCTTAGGAGTGCTACTTGATACAACTGTTACCTTAGAAAACCAGGTGGCTGCAGTGGTTCCAAGTGCTTCCCCCCATTTTTGGCTGGTGTGTTAATGACACATTTTTGGCTCAGATTTTGCTACATTGATCCATGCCTTAGTTACATCTAGACTGGACTACTGCAATACACTCTACTTGAGGATACCCTTGAACAGTATTTGGAGGCTGCAGGTAATGCAGAATGTTGTGGCTAGACTGCTGGTTAGGGGCAACTATCAGGAACTTGTGACCACAATATTACAGCAATTACACTGGCTATCAATCCACTGCCGAGCCCAATTCAAGGTGCTGGTTTTGACCTTTCAAGTCCTATATGGTTTGAGACCTAGATATCTCAAGAACCATATTCTATCATATGTTCCTCTCTGGGAATCAAGATCATATGGAGAGGCCATCCTGACTGTCTCATCAATCACAGAAGCCTGTTTGGTGGGTATACAAGAGAGGGCCTTTTCAGTGGCAGCCATACAGTTATGGTACACTCCAGGGAGGTAGACCTGGTCCTTTCACTTTTGATCTTCAGTTGGCAGTTGAAGATGGTTTTATTAAGGACTGCATTTGGTTAAGTTCACTAGCAGTCCTGAGTTGTGACTTTAAATTTTGGGTTTTATGTTTTTAATGTATTTTATTTTATATTTTACTTATGCTGTAAGCTGCCTTGACGTATGTAAAGAAGAAAGGTGTCTAATGTTTTAAGGAAGTCTTGGAGACCTATTTCAGTCTGAATTCAGGCTTCATGTTTATGACTGAAATGACCTTAGTCATCTTGACAGATGACCTTAGCCAGGAAAGTGATGGGGAAATGCACTGCGGTTGATTCTCCTGAGTTTCTTTTCAGTTTTTGATATGATCAACCATGGTGTTGTTCTGGATAGACTAGCTGGGTTAAGAATGAGGGGCACTATGCTTTGGTGGTTCTGCTTTTACATAGTTGGCTGATTCCAGAAGGTGATGCTGGGGGAATGCTGCTAAGCTCCATAACATTTATGGTAGGGGGTCCCACAGGGTTCCATTTTGCCCCCCCCCTCAAGTAGATTAGTAGTCTGAAGATCAGTTGTAAACTCTGTGGCTGTTCAGGATCACTGGGTTGAACAAAAAGTAATAGAAAAGAGAAAAAGAGATCTGGATACTTCTGTTGATACAGCCCAAAATTCGCTTGGAGGTTGGCAACCCTACTTAGAATCATACAGCTGGAAGGAATTTCCAGGGTCATCTAGTCCACCCCCCTGCACAAGGCAGGAAATTCACAAGTATCTCTCCCCACACATCCCCAGTGCCCAGAAGATGGCAAAAAAAGAAAAACTCTCCAGAATCCCTGGCCAAACTGGTCTGGAGAAAAATTTCTGACTGACCCCAAAGTGGTGAACAGCATGCCCTGGGCATGTAACAAAAGGCCATAAGAACTAAGCACTGATGCAACCCATCCTACACTCCTTCTCATGATCTGCCTAAGTTCACCGAACCAGTATTGCTGTCAGATGGCCATCTAGCCTCTGTTTAAAAACTTTCAAAGAAGGAGAGTTCACCACCTCCTGAAGAAGCCTGCACTACTGAGGAACCACTCTATCAGGAAGCTCTTCCTAATAGTTAATTCTGATTTAATTTTAACCTGTTGGTTCTGGTCCGACTTTCTGGGGCCATAGAAAACAAATCTGCACCGTCCTCTATATGGCTGCCCTTCAAGTATTTGAAGATGGTGATCATTATCACTTCTCAGTCATTTCCTCTCCAGGTTAAACAAACCCAACTCCTTCAACCTTTCCTTGTAGGACATGGCCTCTAGACCCCTCACCATCTTTGTTACCCTCCTCTGGACATGTTCCAGTGTGTCTCTATCCTCCTTGAACCGCGGTGCCCAAAACCAAACACAGTACTCTAGGTGAGGTCTAACCAGAGCAGAGTAAAGTGATACATCGCTTTGTGAGATCTGGATACTATACTTCTGTTGATACAGCCCAAAATCACATTTGCCTTTTTAGCTTACTGCATCACACTGCTGACTCATGTTGTGTATGTTCCACTAAGAACCCTAGATTCTTCTTGCACAAACCACTGCCAAGACAAGTCTCTCCCATCCTATAATTATGCATTTTATTTTTCCAACCTAAGTGCAGAACTTTACATTTCCCCATTAAAATTCATTGTAGTTGTTTTAGCCCCATTTTCCAGCCCTGTGAAGATCATCCTGTATCCTGACTCTGTCTTCTACCATATTTGCTACCCCCTCCCAGTTTAGTATCATCTGTAAATTTAATAAGAATTCCCTCTATTCCTTTATTCAAATTGTGTATAAAGATATTAAACAATATAAATCCCAGAACTTCCCCTGTAATTCTTTGTGGACTGAACACATGTGTGTTAAACACATATTGGTGTGAGTGGGCCTGTTCACAAGGTCAGAACCTGAGTTCACATTGAATAGCCAAGTGCAGGGTGGGGACCTTCTCCTCGCTGCCACTCACCCTTAAGAGGTACTGGTAGGGCTGGCAGTCCCCAACAAGGGTTCCCCTGGCTTTCAGTTTTGCCCCCAAACAGGAAGAGTGGCATCACACAGAAGTGACATCATCATGTTGGGGACATTGTATAGTGATGCTCTGTTTTGAGGGCAAAATTGTATGGTTTGAAGCAGGTTTTGCTATAGAGTTTTGCCCAAAAGCCAGCACATCACTATAGAAAATCCCCAACATGATGATGTCACTTCTGCGTGATGCCTCTGCATTGGGGACACTCCCCCCATTCCCCACTGACACAGTTAGGAAACCTGGCAACCCTAGGCCCTGGTTCAAGTTTTAATATCTGAGTAGAGAAACTTGTTCAACTATGGGTCAAGACTACCAAGTTAAAATTATAAAGATTTATGACAAAGTGTTAATACTAAGCAAGTTTGAGGAAAATATATGGAAACCTTGAAGCAAAGACAGTTCAGTGAACAGAAGAAGTACAGTCAAACAGTTAGCATATGCAAATAGTACACCCAGGGAGACTGGGTCAGCCAGGGAGATTATTAGGTCATAAGGTGGACAGTATACCAACAGAATGCTTATCTTGTATCAGTTACCTGTCAAGCATGCATATTTCTATAGCATAATGGTTTCTTCGACAAGGAGCAGAGCACCCATCCTTTACTGCTCCCCCTTCCTTTACTACCTTTGGGCAAGTAATAAATCCATCTGGCCCAAGGATGTTTACGCTACAGCCTGGCTGATACCACTTTCATCCTGCCTCTCCCCCCAGGTTCACACAGACAGTCTTATCTAAGCTGAAAGAAGTGTGAGAAAGGGAGATGTTTTTAATAGCCTAAATTCCTTAGCAGTAAAAGAGATAGTATGTAGTAACCTCTGAACCTGTGACTCAAGCTGCATCTCTATGATACCCTTTGAAGTTATCCTATATAGCAACTGTGTAACATTGTGTACCTCATTACTTCCAAGGCTTGTGCCCTTGGTAAAGCTTCTGAGTTTCTTCAATAAAGCAACTTTTGATTAAATAACAAAAGACTGTTTATTGGGAAATATCGATGCTTGACATTACCTAAACAGACATAGGAAACTCCAAAAAACTGGAGACTGCTGAATGCCATACCTGGTAACAGACTGGCAAAATACTTGTATTGAATCTATCTGGACACAGTTGGAACTCACTTTAGAACCTTCTTCTCCCTTCTCCATTTTATCCTTATATCATACCAGCTGGTTTGAGAGTCAGTGGCCCAAATTCAGTTAGTGAGCTTCATAGTAGAGTGGGGATTTGTGCCTGGGTTTCCTAGTCTGACACTCTAACCACCATGCCATGTTGGTTCTCTCAGTCTCTTTTTTTGCACATCCAGTGGGGTGTTTTTTTTTTCAGTTTTCTCTTCTCTTTAAAACCAGGTACTTTTCTGAATTTTGCTGCTTATTTTTTTTTTGTATTGATTTTCTTTTAAACTTAGATTGTCAACTGTACTGGGGATTGGGTTATATATATGTTTTTTTTTTAAATCAATAGATGATGATAGACATTCTGGTTTCAGATTCAAGGGAATTGCGGAAACTATCCATTATGTTTAATAAAAAGTATGAAAGGTAGAAATGAGGGGTATCTGTTATGATCCATAGGGCTGTGTGAATTACCTGTTATTTAGAAATAATAGGCAATTCTTTAAAATGAGAGTTTTATCTAATTGTCATAGCTTTTTATGGTATTTGTTAGACCTTGTGAAACCTACAGCAGCTGTACTAGGAGTGTGCAGGTGTAATACTAAGATGATCTCAAGAAACAGCCGAATATAATGATCAAAACAGTTGTAATGACCTTACATTCAAAGTAAATTACAGTAAATGTGAGAAAGATGTTTTCAAGAGCCATTTTGAAGACAGCCTCCAAATAATCATTAGTTTTGAAGAAAATGTTCACAAAAGAATCTACAGTTTACATAGTGTTATCTGAAGAGATTATGACAGAGATATGTTGTGAGGATTCCTGGATAACAGCTCATCTTCCTAGCTACTCCACCAGCTCTATAGTTATTGGTTGGCAGCAATATCTACACCTCATCCATCTAGGAGGGCCAGCTCTAGAGGGTGGTGAATCTGAGCATTTGCCAAACCCTCAAAACTTATGAGGAAGCAATGGGAAATTTGACGTCAAAACTAATGGAAAATACACTACATAAGATGATCGATATGTAAAATAAAAGTCTATAACTAATATGCTTACATAGTGGAAAGAATTATATATAGGTATTACAATAGTAAGATTGTAGATCTGTGGTCAAAGATCACTCATGAAACCTACATACATGTAAAAATACAGCAGATTTCACATATAAAAATGATGCTAAGCAGGGATGGAATTCTAGCAGAAGCTCCTTTGCATATTAGGCCACACGCTCCTGATGTAGCCAATCCTCCAAGAGCTTACAAGACTCTTTTTTGTAATCTCTTGGAGGATTGGCTACATCAGGGGTGTTAGGCCTACTATTCAAAGGAACTCCTGCTAGAATTCCACCCCTGATGCTAAGTAATAAATTACAAATATATGGGCACACTCCACGACTCTAAATAGTAGACAGTGAAAAATATGTACACAGACTTTTGCTACCTTTTTGTGCAGAGTGCTTAAATTCCACCAACATGAATAGTTCCAGACAAGCAACTGAAGGTATAATCCAAGTAATCTTAAAAGTAATAAATCCAAATGCATAATTTTCAGATGAGCAGAATCATGCTTTTGGATATACAGTTTCATAGAAGAAAGTCACTTCATTAGCTTGCTTCTTGGCTTGTGTTTTGCTTAGCCTGATCTTAAATGGAATCCAGTAATGATAAACAGCTTTCTTCAATGTGGTCTCAACCTGCATGTCAGTTTCATCCTCCTGTCTCCCCTTTCACTTTTGCTATTTAGAATCATGGAGTGTGCCAATATCTTTGCAATGTATTACTTAGCATCATTTCTATATGTGAAATCTGCTGTATTTTTACATGTATGTAGATTTCATGAGTGATCACTGACCATGGATCCACAATCTTACAGTTGTAATAACTATATATAAACCTTTGCATTACATAGCCTATTAGCTATAGACTTTTATTTTACATATTGATGGCCTTATATTTGATGTAGTGTATTTTTCATAAACCCCTCAAAACTGGCGATGCTCTCACCATCAAATGGCATTGCTGTTCTCTCTTTACTCCTATCCCATTCAACATAGACACGGGCAATGTAAATAACTTCTTACTTTGCACATTCTGCATATTTTAAAGTGGTCAGTTTAAGTTTTTTTGTCCCCAGACCCCTCCTCCCAAAGCCTGGAGCTGGCATTTACATGAACCTTTGAAAATCTGTTATAAGTTTGGAATATGTCCTAAATTTAGGACAGGCACAAATCTTAGAAGATGAGGAGCGATGCACATGATGACCACATGATGGAACTGATGAATAACAGGAAAATAGGAAATTGGGAGAAAAATAGTATGAGTAGGGCATAAGTGGAAACACATCTGCATACATCACACGGAATCATATAATAAGCACATCAAAATCAAAGCCTGTTTCTGATAATTCACTAATGGAGAGCCAGGCTAAATTTGTTTAATGAAATGTTCGCTTTGAATAGCTCACTCTGCTCCAGAGACTTCTTTTGCAAGTCTACTGTACTTGATGAATTCTAATAGGATAATTGCATTCCACCTACCTGAAAGTCCATTCTTGTTTCTTTTTCTCAGTAAACCTCCTGTTTTGCTGCCTGCCTTGTATGCAAAAATGGTGGGGTTGGCAAGCACATGACAGTGAAGATGTAGCATTTTTCATTCTCTTAACTATGGTTATAGACATCGATATTAGCCGCGGGCTCACACATCTTTCCCTCTTTTATCTCCCTCTTGATTTTTTCTCTCTGCCACTCAGTTTCCTTCTCTTTTCAGCGCAATGTATAGCATTACATCAGCATCTAACCATAGTAAGCATTAACCAAGGTTTACAAACTTGGCTTCAAACTCTGATTACAGACTGTCACTGCAATCTAATTTATGGTAGCATCAAAGCTGATACAGATATAATGCTAACTGTGTCTGAGAGGCTGGGAAATGTGTTGTCTGCAGCAGACTAGGAGTGATGGGCTTCAATGAGCTTAATGCACCACTGGTTGTTAAAACCTGGCCTAGGAGAATCTTTTAGCAAGTAGATTATGTTATCCGGAAAATATCAGCTATTCAGATATTTCAAAACATGTTTCCAAGAGTTCAGCCTCCATGTTAGGTTCATATTAGCCAACAACCCCACTCCCAGCTCCCCAACCAGCAGATAGTAAATTGGTACATCTTTAAAGAGAAGACATGGCTTAATTTATGAACATAGATATCAAGCGCCCCCAAAAGGGCAAAAGGTGAGCACAAAAAATAAATCCATATGCAAACTCTGTTTGGCCTTTCTGCTTTTGGTATGAGTTTGGAGCCCAGGCTCTGGTGCTTATGGCTCACCATAATTTAATTTATTATAGCAGGCAAGACACAGAGGTATGCTATTTTAGTGCAGGCTTCTGCAAGCATTAGCAGAAAGATAGAGAGAGCGTGCTAAGTACCATATTGCAACAAATGGATTGCATAGCCAATTTACTGCCTCCATTTGAAAAGTCTCATTATGCTTCAGGCAGAAGGCATTCTGAAAAGCCTCTAGAAATATTGCTCTTTTATTTTAATTTTACTGCTATAAGGGACTGCACATGTCAGTTTAGAGAAGCAGAGGCAGCAAGCAGGAGGGGCAGAAGTAGGGCAATTACTTACATTGGCAACCCTTGTTGTGCCAGTTATATCCTGGGAGACACTTATCACACTTAGGCCCTGTAGTTCCCTCCTTACACTGACAAATTCCTTTTTCATTACAGCGATCACCGACTGAGCCAATAGGATTACAATTACATTCTGCAGAAACAAGACAACATACATAAACTTGGTACAGGGGTACATGGTCATAAGTAATTCATCACCAATATGGGTAACTAGTCAAGTTTTAACCATAAAGGAAGACTGTTGAATGATGGCTGAAGGGAAATGATTGTTTGTAAGGCCACTTGTTCATTGATTTTGTGTCACACATGAGTAAGGATCTCAACCCAAAGTGGGTTCCACCAGTGGCACCACCACAACAACAGAACAGCACAACTTTTTAATAAGAAAGAACAACAGTGAAATAAAGAGTACAGGAATGGATCTGTCTCTCTCTCTCATGCTTTCTTCTACCCTTTTTTATCCTTCATCATTCCATGTTCTGGTTGTGATTTAAAATTTCAGTCTGAAAATGCTGAAGACTACTGGCATGCTTTTTCTTAATGACTTATTGTCACAAATGTGTAGGCAGAAAATGAACAGAAACGATGTAAGGAATGGAATTCCCATTATTTTCAGAAGAAACTGACTCTGACACAGGGTTCTATTTGGTCTTCCAAATGGTATTTAGATTGCATTAAGGAACATTAGGAAAGCTTGGCATTTCAAGAAGCATAAACACACCATCAAGGTAAAATGTGCATTAAATTATTAAAATAGGCATAAGAGTCTTGTACATGATGCATGCTGCTGTTTATTTTAAATGGCAATGCAAATGCACTTTGCTAATTTCCAAGGTAGTCTTCCTTTATGTTTATGAGCATTAGCTTAATTTATTCCTGGCATTTGAATGATGGGGCTTACAAGTTTTATTTATTACCCATGCTAGCACACCTTTTATCCTGCAATACCAAATTTGAGAGAAAACCATGTATGGAGAATATGAACAACAGTGTCCTGGTGTTGCCATTGTTCTTTGTATTACTGGGTCTGGTGTTATGGGTGGAGTTATGGAAAACAATGACACATGTGAACCTATGCTTTCTTCAGTGTGTTTCTAAATTAGAGGCTAAATTGATTATACTATAATTAACTCTGTCACATGCCATCACCTGGAGCAACCAGTCAGTTCTGGAGCCGAGACCAGGAATCTCAGCACAGTTGCCTGGAGAAAGCATGGGAAAATATAGGCCTGACACTTACCTGTGGCTATAGTGGTGGGACCCAGGGGATACAATGAGAATGGAGATGTGAGGCCAAGAGAGAACAGTGTGAGAGAAGAGAGGGGATACAGGTAGAGGGAAGGAATTAAGACCTTTGTCCATATTATTTCATGAAAGGGAGTTGGAGCCAGGTCTTTGTGGTGGAAGGGGATAATTGAATTCAGGGCAGAAACAAGCTATACTAAGGGTGGATTGGTCTGATGTCTGGGAAGGCACTCTAGCACCTTGTAAGGTAACTCAGGGGCCAAGCTTCCTGCCAGGATTGAAAATGCACCAGGCAGCTGAATAATCTCAAAGCCAGCACCACTAGCAGGTAGATGCCACCAAGACCCCCTACTCTGCCAGGTGCCTTGAAGCAAGGTGGAAGTGACTCACACAGATCTGGGACAGACATAATGGATTCCTTTGCTTTTTGTATTTCTAGGAGATATTTGTTTTCATTTGGTATCCCTTTAGCTCCAAATCCCTGTTTAGCAGCTAGCTGGTGAGCCACAACGAGATGTGTTGAGCCAGACACCACTGCCACTCCATCAAGCAGGATTTTTGAAGTTCCTACAGAAAACGTTCTACAGAAAGCAGTTCCTACAGAAAACAAGTGGCCTTATAAATCTATTTCTCAGATGGCACTTTGGGTGCCAGATTTGGCTCAGGAACTGCCAATGGTGTACCCTAGAAAGCTTAAAAACCAATTATCAGTTTGTTTGTTTTTTTAAAAAAATGCATGTTGAGGAAAAACCAAAAATTGAGACTAATTCTTCTCTAGGATTCTCTCCACCACCACCTTGTTTATCTCTTGTTATTAGCACTTCTGGAACTTCTTTCCTAAGGATTTGATTTTGATTGCAGTTATATTTTTTTCTTGATAGATTGGAGACTACAGGTTAATAATAACTTTGCTAACACCCCTGATGTCTATTGCTATCAGATGCAAAGAGCACAAGTCCTTCTTTTGAATTTGGAGATCATGCTGGGTGAGCAGTTCCCTTTTTCTTTTAATCATCCCATTTACATTTGTTCCCTGGAATTTCATTAAGAATCAGTGAGCTCATAAATGACAAAACAGGAGGAGAGAAAAAAAACACAGTTGAGAATATTTTAACATTGCAATTTAGAAATAAAGTTTAAAGAGAAAATGTTATGAGTATCAAATGTGACATCTGTTGCTCAAGTCTTCAGTCACTACAAACTGCAGATGGCACTTTCAAGATGGGGTAAACTAAGAACTATTGGAAGGAGTTTTGGCAAAATGTATATTTTCAAATAATAGGCCAGTATTAATTAACAAAGTTCATAACAAAGTTGCTCAATCTACCATAGAGCACTCAGACACCTGATGACATCTTCAGCTAGGAATTTCTTTTCACCAGAGTGCAGACCCATGGTTGCAAAAGATAAATACATGCATTTAAAGGCTGATCCATACATACTAATTTGGATATCTTATAAAAATGGGATCTAATAGTGTTGATTGTTTAACAAGATGGGGGACTTGTCCAAGTCACTGGAAGTCTTTGGCCAAGTCATTGGAAGTTTAGTATTAACTACAGTTCATTTTGTATGTAAGCCACCTAAATGGTATTGGTAGAAAGTAAGTATATGCCAAAGATGAATTAAAAACTGTACATGATATCCATAGGGCACTCAATGTCAGAGTACCCTTAACTTCTCAACAAATAAGATGGACATGGACAGTCAGTGATTATACCTTCAAATGTGATTAAGTTCATGAAATTACATTTTGAACCTGAGGAACTTGTAATGTACTTTGTCATTATGACTATTATGACTTTTATATGTTATGTACTTTGTTATTAACTATTATGGCTTGCATATATGAACCTATGTTGTTATGTATTGAATTGATATATATTGATATTGATATGGTTTGAGTCTCCAGTATACAAATTATAGTTAATTTATATTATCCACTGCATTGGGGTACTTTTGTTATTGGTTATGTTACACAGGGTATCCCATTGAGTGACAAGAGAACTGAGGTTTACCACAAGAAATTTTCATAAACCCCAAACACCCATCAAGAGAGGATGCTGCTTTCTGTATAATTAACTGTTCTGCCTTTACCTTCCTCCAAGTAGCCTCGTTGGTGGTTGGAAATTCTGCCACATCACAATGCAGATAGGTGGGAGAATAACAAGGCACTGAAATCAATGGATGCAGACTGGAGTAATTGTGCATAGGACTATACTGACACTGGATTTCATTATCAGCCATTTTACCAGGAGGCATAGGCAATACAGAGCTCACATTGCTACAAGGCTATTTAAAGAGGTAGGATGATTTAATGCTTACAGGTTTAAAATAAATCTTTTTAGGTGTGATAGTACCCCCAGTTTTAATTGAGAAATTTGGGAAATGTTACAGTATGGCACTGTTCAGAGCAAGGGCATAGTCAGGAATAAAATCCCCAATCAAAGGCAATGTGACAAGGGCTACTTCACACTATGATTACAGAATATCAGGCCAAGGGATATAAGTAACTGTGAACTGAAGCATATATACAAAATACAAGATCCTCCAGTATATCTCAAAACATTCTTTATCTCTGGATATGTGTCAAAACTCTGCCTGGAGATTAATGCATGTCTGGATTAGCCTGGGGCAACCTGGATGGTACCTGATTGCCCAATTCTGGAACTGAACAGAAGCCAGGGAACACTTTTCCTCACCATTGCTCCATTTTTAGTGCTAGCACCAGATTTTTAGATTTGCTTAGTGTTATCAATTCCAGGATAACATACAACATAAAAGAAATTTTGAGAAACCCCATTTGCATTTCTGCAAGCACATATGTATTGTTACAAAACTGCCATTCTTTCTACATGAAATAGAAGCTGTGAGCTGTGATATAACTTCTTAACTTTCCTGAGACAATCAAGTGTGTTGTTTCTACTGTATTTATGCAGGCAGAGACCCTCAGCCTGTTATCCAGCAGGAAAAACATTGTATGTGTCCTGCCACTCTGCTCAGTGAAGTTTAAAACCCTCCTTCAGCCTAAAAAAATCTTCCTCCAATTTAAGTGGGGTTTTTTGTCAGGGAAACACATTTGTTGAAGGAAGTATTCACAGGCTGAGTGAAAGGGTAGGATATGTGACATTATCATGAACTGGGCTGTGCAAGGGTTATAACTAGAAAACACTTCCAAATGTGATGAAGATTACAGAAGCTGCTGAGAGCTCTATTTGTACAGAACCTGTTTCACCCTAACATATTCTCCATGTGTGAAGATACATGTGGAAGATCAGGGCCATGGCTGCTCATACATGCAATAATGACAGCGATGATTGTCTTTGGAACAAAGTTTGGCACCTTTAAGACCAACAAAGTCTTATTCAAGGTATAAGCTTTTGTGTTAGGGTTGCCAGCTCTGTGGTGGAAAATACCTGGAGACTTGGGGGGTGATCCAGAAGGAAGTGGGATTTGGGGAAGAGTGGGGCCAGTTTGGTGTAGTGGTAAAGTGTGTGGACTCTTATCTGGAAGAACCGGGTTTGATTCCCCACTCCTCCAGCTGCTGGAATGGCCCTGGGTTAGCCATAGCTATCGCAGTTGTCGTCCTTGAAAGGGCAGCTTCTGTGAGAGCCCTCTCAGCCCCACCTACCTCACAGGGTGTCTATTGTGGGGGGAGAAGATATAGGAGATTGTAAGCCGTACTGAGTTTCTGATTCAGATAGAAGGACAGGGTATAAATCTGCAGTCTTCTTCTTCTTCTCAGTATACTACAATGCCACAGAATCCACCCTTCAAAGCAGCGATTTTCTCCAGGGGAGCTGATCTCTGCCAGCTGGAGATCAGTTGTAAAAGTTGTAAAACCCCTGGAGGCTGGCAACCCTATTTTATGTGCATGCACATTTCTTCAAATACAGTGAAACAGAACTCCCTTAACCATTACTATAGGTAGAGAGAGAGGCTACCGATATGTAATGGTTGAGAAAGTCCTGTTTCACTGTATCTGAAGAAGTGTGATTGCACATGAAAGCTTATACTTGAATAAAACTTTGTTGGTCTTAAAGCTGCCATTCAACTCAAACTTTGTTCTGCTGCTTCATACCAATATGGCTACCCACCAGATTGCCTTTGAAGTTGCACCTAATGCCTGGAATATGAGACAAAGTGAAATATGTTTAAAATATAGAATTGTGATGGATAGTAAAATAGAAAACAAATATCTGTTAAGTTCTGTGACTTTTAAATAGGAAACAATCTATTATTACACAGACATGCCTGTTTTACAGTTACGTGCACTCTAAATGGCCTTGTGGATGTTCGGTAGCCTGCAGCTTCTAATGAAATTGCTTGTTCAGATAACTCCATCCAAATGCATTTTGTATTGCATTGATATAATTTTAGTGTTGCCTACTGTAGAGTAAATTACAGGATGGCCCTTGTTATTAAGGCTTAAAAGGAAAAGCCACAAATGTTTGAACACTGATTGTATTCCAAATATTATATTCTAATGCTCATTTAATCATAATCAAACCATGCACTATTAAAATCTTGAGACATTTTTGATTAAATTATATTTAAATTTTATTTTAAAAAATGAAATTAATGTAATAGCTGACCAGTGGGTTCTGAAATCTGTACCTGTTCTATAAATGAAAATAGTGCTTAGTGTATTGGATGCCACAAGGCCAGCATTTTCAGTGGTTATGACCGACCATGGAATGAAAAAAGAGCCATTTCTATGCATTCTAGATAAGGTTGCCAATGTCACCTTGGAAATTCCTGGACATTTAGGGGGTAGTGCCTGGAGAGAGCAGAGATTGAGGAGGGGGACCTCATCATACATGTAATGTTACAGAGTCCTTCCAAAGTATCCATTTCCTTTAGGATGATAATTGATCTCTGTAGTCTGGAGATCAACTGTAATTGTGGGAGAATTTTATGGTCATAGAAGTAAACCTTCTGACTTGAGTTCAGTGGAATTTACTGGGATTAATACAATATCTTATTGTTTGCAATATGAACAGCTGGATCTGGAGCATATTGTGTTAAAGCTGAAGCTGAGATTGGGAGGGATTAATAGCTCAGCCTTGTGAAAGGCCTTACAAGAAAGTAAGTTTGTAAGCCTGGAGACTTCAATTTTGTAAAGAGAAGACAGCAATTTCAATAGATTCCTTCTCCTACCATAGGCCAGTCTATTGCAATTTTATTCCTGTGAGTCTACGGACCCTCATGAACAGCACAGAGGTGTGATGTGGTTTTCATAGGAAGGAAGAATTGTGGCAATTGGCATTTGAAATATATTGTCTGATACAGGTCTATATCAGGCTTGTGGGGAGGGTGGAATATACATTTGAATAATAAATAAATAATAAATAATATATTTATTTAGCTGCACTTGGTATTATCTGGAGAAACGTAGTTTGTTTTCTGAACATGATGGTTCTGAAAGCTTTGAGAAGTACTATAGTGTGGACCTATTGAAAGGAAAGGTCCCCTGTGCAAGCACCTGTCATTTCCGACTCTGGGATGACGTTGCTTTCACAACGTTTTCACGGCAGACTTTTTACAGGGTGGTTTGCCATTGCCTTCCCCAGTCATCTACACTTTCTCCCCAGCAAGCTGGGTACTCATTTTACTGACCTTGGAAGGATGGAAGGCTGAGTCAACCTTGGGCCGGCTTCCTGAAAACCCAACTTCCACCGGGGATCGAACTCAGGTTGTGAGCAGAGCTTAGGACTGCAGCACTACAGCTTTAATACTCTGCGCCACAGGGCTCTTCGTGGACCTATTACACAGTGTTTATTTGTTTTTAAGAGATTTTGGCTTGGATCCACTGAAAGGTTTCTGTGAAAGGGATTTTAGTGATGAAGCACAGCTGTCCTCCCTCACTCATTCTGCTGAAGCCCCAAATGCCCTCTGAGAAGATGGCCTTAGGGAAGAGGGAACATACAGGAACGGTGTGATGGTGAAGTTGGAGGTTTGCTAAAGGAGGGAAAAGAGTAAAAAATTGTCCCCCTTTGCACGTGTGAACACTTTCCAGCACCTTTGCCTTTATTTTTTATACTACAGTCCACCATATGTCAACTGCCTATGGTTACAGTTCACAAGACATTTGCTTTAAAGATGTTAGGGAATGTTAGAAATCATGACCTTTTTTCATTTTTCAAGAAATCTTCCAACCTGATTTTTCAATTCTAATACAACTTCTAAACCCTAAATTAGTCACACGACTTTAGAAGATCAATGGTTCATGTAATCCTCTCTTTTAACCTTAAGTTTTTAATCAAACTAACAGACACCCCAATTGCTGGGGTATAGTATTCCAGATTGCAGATTACTAGATGTCTGAATGCTCCTCAATATAAATTGTATATTAAAAACAACTGCATCACATTTTGTATTTCTGAGAAATAGCTTATATAGTGCAATATTCAAATGTTTAATATCTCATCTATACTCTGAATTTGTACAGTCAATAGATACATCATGTGGGACATCTTTCTACACACTTTTGATTTTAGAAGGTGATTACAGGTCAGTTGTGGAAAGATCTGTAATTTACTGTCAGTTTCTATTGCTGGGTGTGCTAAGATTACTCTCCTGCTCTACTCCGAGACTTGGTATTATTTATCCGTATGCCAACCTAATCAGTTATAACATAAATTCTCCTTTTAGACTTAGGAACTGAAACTGAGGGTCATTTTTTTTACCTAGGCAATCAACGAAGCACATGTAGAAGCCAGATCTCCTAGGTCCATACTGACTCTGGGCTGTGGCTGTGCAAGCTGATTTTATGGAATTCTATATCTTCCTTGGAATTGAGTTTCAGTCCATTCAATAGTACTCCAGTGTCTACAGGATCCCAACTTAGTATTTCCAAGTGTAGGGTTGCCAATCCCATTTGGGAGCAGGGGATCCCTTGGTTTTGAGGACCTCTCCCCACTTCAGGGTTAGCAGAAATTAGGGGGGGGGATGTCTGCTGGGCACTCCATTTTACCCTATGGAGACTAGTTCCTAATGGAGAATTGATCTTTGGGTATCTCGGGCTTTGGGGGGGGGGTTAGGTAGAGGCACCAAATTTTTAGCACAGTGTCTGGTGCCTCTCCTCAAAACATCCTCCAAGTTTCAAAAAGATTGGACCAGGGGGTTCAATTTTATGAGCCTTCAAAGAAGGTTCCCCTATTCTTCATTATTTCCAAATGGAGGGAAGAAATTTGAAAGAAGTGTAGTCCCTTTAAATGTGATGGCCAGAACTCTCTTCGGAGTTCAGTAGTGCTTGTTACACCCTTGCTCCTGGCTCCACCCCAAAGTCCCCAGATATTTCTTGAGTTAGACCAGGCAACCCTATGTCTTTGTGACTGCAAAAATGAGATCTTATTAAACAACCTTACATTGTTAACTCCTGCCATTTTCAGTAGCCACTGATGCTTACAAAATTGAACTTTTCCCTTCTTTCCTAAAGTCAGTCACTGGAATAGGCCAAGGATGATGATTTTCAGGAACCATTACATACCGGTACTTCTCAGTTTTCTGTAGGCAGTTTTGGAAAAAGTGGTTGAATTGCAAAAGATATGCACCCACCAGCAGAAACAGGAGCTTTCCACCCATTGGTGCACTCAAATCTTTCTCTCCTTTGAAACCTACAAAGTTCCCAAAGAAATATTTTCCCCTGTAGGCCCGACCTAATAAGGAGATAATCCTTGTAATGAGTATTTCAGAGAACAGCTGCATATCAGGGTGTGTTTGCTGCACGTTCTTTCTTCTCTTCTGTCAATTACCAGCACAACAGGAGAAAGTCCTGTCCTCTCATATATCTCCTAACTACATAATTTCTCATGTTAGGCAGACAACGTTCCTTGCCTGTATCAAATGGTAATCAACAAATGGGTGTTTCGTTTTAAAGACCTGTGCTTGGCATTTGAGTTAATGGTATTTAACAAGCCAATATGTGTGGCTGCCTTATTAGCTGCCATACTGAAGGCAATATTAAGTATAGCATAATTATATTCAAAACAATTAAACATATAACTTCAGTTAGTGTCAAGTGAAAAGAATACAGTGTGTGCATGTGTGTTATGATGCTGATGTTTTAATTAATTTAAATCTTGGTTTTTCCCTCCCTAGATTATTTAAAGATACAGATTACAACTATTCTGCTTGGTGCTTTATTATACAATTCTATCCTTGACAGAAGGGATCCTGCTGGCCAAATGTCAGTCAGAAGTGTTGCAAGGAATGAATATATATACAATTTTATGACATTAACAGTACCCCTTATATAAGGTTGCCAAGTCCTCTTCATCCCCCAATGCTGCACAACGAAATGATGTCACCTGGAAGTGACGTCATCATAATGGCGGCGCCCATGCGAGGCTGCTCTAGGTGTTTCCAGGAAAACACTATGGTTTTCCTGGATCCTCTAGCCATTTGGGAGGTTAAAACTCTATGGCACCTATTGTACTATAGAGTTTTACCTCCCAAATGGCTAGAGTGTCCTGGAAAACCATAGAGTCTTCCTGGAAATGCCTAGAGCGGCCCCGCATGGGCGCTGCCATTTTGATGATGTCACTTCCGGGTGACATCATCACACCAGCGACGCGGGGGGAGGTTCCCCCCGCCAGCCCAATGTGGGCTGGCGAGTTGAGAACCTCCCGGGCGGGAGATTCCCCGCCCGGATCGAGGGGTTGGCAGTCCTACCCTTATTCAAAGGAGAAATTGTAGAGGGTCCCATTTTTATTGTACTTTAAGTTGCTTTTTTCTCTGTGAGATGGAAAGCAAATAATCCAGGGACACAAATACTCTAGAGCATTCATAAAAGCAATACTATACAAAGATGCGTAATAAAACAAGCTAGAATCTCTTTATAGAAATAGGCCACATTTCTGAGACTATCTGGTAGGTAGAATCTTAAAAGGAAATTTTCAATTAGCAATCAAATAAATTGGGAACCATTCATTTAACTTAATCCTCAAATTAATCAGGAAGCATTGAAAGTAAACAGGAAGCATTCATTCAATTATGAAAAGTTTTAAAGTATTATCTATGTAATATGTGGTTAGAGGAAGGTGGAGGGAGAGAGACAGAGAGAGAGGAAACTGACATACAGGAAGCATTTAATCAGTGATTAAAACAGATATTTTATCTCTTCTATATTTCTTATTGCCTACAAAAGAGAGACTTTTAGATGTGTGTCTGAAATTTGGCAAGTATAATCCCTTGGATAAAGGGTATAGTCCCTCAAAGTGTCACCAAAATAGAATGGAAAGCAAGATAAGCAATTCTGGTTCACCTCAATTGTGCCACCTTCTTAGTAAATGACAGACTGCAGCAGTATTCAAAAGCAAATTTTCTCTGAAAATGTCACTCCAATCAGGTTTTTTCTCAAAGTTACAATTATAAATCTTTTCCCCACTGAATACAATAGAAAACTAAAGCAAATTAATAAAAGAATGAATGAAGCAAAACCATATGATTCGATGGAAATAAAACATCTGCATTGAAAATTTATAATACATACACTGGCCTAATAATCCATATTATATATTTAGGACCTGGTGTATACTAGATGCAGATACTACCACTTTTTCAGCAGCCTTATATACTGTTGCTTTGACCAACTTCAAAGCATGGTAGCCAGTGGTATCTGGCATGTGCTGCTTGGATGGTCCTGCTCCATAGAAGACCCCACCTTATAACTGGATATGACTGGTAATCATCCACCTTTGATATTGGGGGGGGGGGCATCTTTTTAATTTTTTTTAAATTTCAGTGAGAATTTGGGCATGATGGTTGCCTAAAGTAAATAAAACTATGATGGTGTTTAATAACAGGTCAAAGTGAATGGACATTGTTTGTCTTGTGCATAAAGACACTCATATCAGTGGGTTCGCTCTGAGTTCAAATGAATGTGAGGTCATTTGACCTGCAATGGTTTAATTCACATAATGGGATGGATCTGTTACATATACTGGATTAAACTACGGCTGGGCCTTGCAATCTGAAATTATGTAAACAGATTCTCCTAGACAGTAGGGCTTCACACTGGTCCTGCCATACCTCTTGATATTCAGTTCTGTGTGGTTTCTTGGGAGTGATTGAACTTGAGCAACCAGTAATGTCACAATTTCTTGTAATACATATCTCAGATTTTTTGATAGGGCTGTCACGGTCAAATGTACTTCTCATCCAGATATTCAAAATGTATCTCCAAGACAATGAATAAAAACAAGAGCATGTAAGGCTGGACTATACGTGGATCTCCTCAGTTCTTACATTCTGGCTCAAGCTGGTAAATGAAGAGAAATGGTGGAAATGGCTGGCCTATGCACTAAATAGGTCTGAACAGCTGAAAAAAGGCAGAGAAGGAAATGCCAGAATTAGAATGAAACTGACCTATGCATACATTCTCATCGTCCAGCTCTGCAGAAGCATTTCTGAAGTAGCCCAGCCTGCACAACTCACAGTGCTGCCCTCTAGTCTTGTGTTTACAGCTCACACAAACGACTGTACTGAGCAGTTCGATGTAAGTGCACCGGTTGGAGTGGCGGAAGCATTCACAGTCTTGCAAGGAAGAACAGAAATGTACACAAAGGGTATTCTGCAGCAGTTATAGCAATTCACATGCTTGTGTGTGGTTTTTGTTTTTTGTTTTGTTTCAAATGAAGCATGAATAGATTATGAATGAGTAGCAGCACAAAATGTTCTTTAATTTTACGTAGCATACACGGACAACAACAGATGTCAGACTGTTATGGTGGCATCTCTTTTCAGGCAGGTTAGACTGATCAGACAAATAGCACTGAGTGGAAGTCTAATGCAAGTGAAGCATTTGCAGCTGTAAACCTTTCATGGGCTTCATGAGATTAGTTAAAGAATGCTTACTGGAAGCTAACTAGTGCACTTAAGTGCTTGTGGGATTTTGAACTAGGTCAAATCCTTGACTGGGAGTTTCTTATGATACATGTTGCATCCTAAACTTCCATGATGGTATAACATGTAGGATAAGTGTGGTGTGACCACTAAGCATGTGAAGGGCTTTTATTTCCGCCTTCATGTCCAGTGCCTCCCATCACATATTCACACTGGCTGTTCTCACAGAAAAACCTGTAACAGGTATGGATGGAACTAAGGCCAAAACCCATTATACAATTTTTAACAAGTAGGGATGACTTGCTTAAACACATGCAGTGTTCAGTTCTGCCTCATATTGTGGTATGGGGGAAAGACTGCTTTCTTTAATCAAAATGTTCCAGGGGGAGTTACTAGCTCCATTTTGGAGTTGCATATGCCTGGAATACTGCATGGCAGCTCCAAAGTAAGGCAACTCCTCACAACTCCATCTTAATGTCCATCTTTTATTTGAGATGAAGAGCCTCAATCAGTAACACTGATTAGATTTGCCAGCAGGGCCGGCCCTTCCGCTGGACAAACTAGGCGGTTAACTAAGGTGCTGGGAGGTGCAGGGCACCGAATTGGTCTCCCTTCCCCTGGCACCCATGGCAAACGCTTAGTTTGCTTGCCTGCCTGCTTTCCTCGTCCTCATTGCCTGCCCGCCATCTCTCCCTCCGCCGTCCCACCCCATCGCCACGGCTGCTCCAGCTTCTAATCTTTTGAAGATCCCGTGAGAAGAGACTTCGCTCCCCTCACTTCCATTTCTGGGAAAGAGGGGGAACGAACTCTCTTCCCGCGGGCTCTTTAAAAGATAAGATATCGCGCTAGCCTCATTGAAGCCGGGAAGGAGGGTGACGGTGGGAAAGGACCAGCCTCAGCAGCAAACGAAAAGAGAAGGGAAAGTGGGCAGGGGGACCAGCCTTGGTGGGTTGGGGGGCAACGGAAGGTGGTCAACGGCAGCTGCAGGGAAAGACCAGCTGGGGGAGTGAAGGAGCGTGGCGCTGAAGGGAAGGAGGACGGCTGCGGCGGGGTAAGAACCAGCTGGGGGGGTGAAGGGAAAGAAAGGAGGGTGGCAGGGAAGGACCAGCCTTGGCAGGGGGGGGGGCGAAGGGAAGGAGGGTGGTGGGGAGGGGAGGGGGGCAGGGAGCCTGCCTGGGGTGCCACCTGCCCATGGGCTGGTGCTGCTTGCCAATCTGCTAATAAATGATCTGCCACATTGTTTATAAGCCTATCTTGTGTATTCACATTGCCATGTTTATCACTCAGTACTTTTGTTCCATGAAATGTATCCCACAGGTCGACTATCACAGATTGTTTCAAGAGGGTAGCTGTGCTGGTCTTCTGCTGTAGAAGAACCAGAAGTTAGTCCAATAGCACCTCAGTATAACCTTCTGAGAGTCAAAGTTTCCTGTGTCAGGTATCACAAACTGAGAATTCTTATCAAGTGTTTGAAGCACCCAGTAAGGGGAGCAAAGCTATCAAACCATATGCTTATTGCTGGGTCAACAGCCATTTGAACTGACTGCGAATAGTATTATTAAATGCTCTTGAAAGGAGTCCATCAACAGCAGTTGTTCTCTGACTGGCCTCATGGGACACGTGCACAAGTGAGAAACCAGAACCATGCTAGCTAGGGGCTTTCTAAAAGTTCAAGTTGTTTCTTAATAGAAGCTTCAGGGAAAAGAGTTCAAGTTTTTGCAAGAAATGCAAACTAATAAATAAATAAATTCTCTTACTGCCTTCAATATATGTTTTTGATCAGTTTTTGTGTGTTTCTTTTCAACACTGTCTGCCCCTGTTAGCTGTTTAGCCCTTTTTCAACTGTCCACTGCTTCCTGGATCATGAATTAATGTAAGTAATACAGGAGGAGACTGAGGAGTTTGTGGTGACAAACTCAAATTTCCCTTTGAAAAATATAAGTGCACACATTAACACCTTGTTTTAGCAGAAAATACAAGACTGCAGTTATAAAACATACTGCTAATTAATGGCCATCATCTTTAAAGTTGTAGAACCACTTAGCAAATTATTACAGTTCTTCTTGTCACAACTTAATATAGTGCTGAGTATGATGAAAGACGTGCAACTGGCCTCATGCATGATCTGGCAAAACTGGTTTGCTTCCTCCATTTGGGATCGTATGTAGGAAAGCTAAATAAAATCAATGAGCACAATTCATATGTAAGATTCCATCTTCTTGAGACAGGCAAGATTCACTAGCAGAAATGCCTGTGTGTTGGCCATGGCTTTTTTTTTTTTTTGGAAGAAGAAGCCCAGCAGGAACTCATTTGCCACACCCTCTGATGCCAAGCCAGCTGGACCTGCATTCTTGGAGAGGCAGCTGTTCTTGGTCAGACACACTGACTTGGTGTCAAATTGATTATTCAACAGTCCCCCCCCCTTTCTACTTACAAAGCATGATTTTACCAAATCCCCCCTCATTTTGACATTTTGGACTTCTACCAGAGTGAGGGGGATTATGCTCCATGAGTGCAAATAATTGCATCTACAGAAATAACAGACTGGATACAACCCACTAGGAGAATGCTGAGCCCCAGGGACACTGTCAGTCATTACAGGGCTACCTTGGTCCCTTGGGCAGAAAACTGAAGCTAAGGAGAGAGAGAGTAAAGCTGGCACAGACTGAAGTTGAATAAATACCTGGTTTAGATGCCAATGAAAGCCTTGGTGCTTTCTTCTTTACATATTACAAAGCATGCAGGTTGGGTCTGAAGATCCCCATCTTGTATAATAGCCAAACATGAGCTGGGAGTTCACCTCAAGTCCCATGCAGGTGATGCCTGATTCAGATCCTGAACTAGACATGAGGATAGCCCATAACTCATGTCTGACCGTAACACAGCATGGGGCACCAAGCTGTGTGTTCTGCAATACACTGCTGCTTGGAGAGATAAGAACTACATTTTCTCTGGCTAAGAGTAGATACCTGAAATGTAGGCTTGTCTGAATTCCACCCACAACAAACATCTATTAGGAGAAATCACCGATAAGGTGTTTGATGTGGTATCGTCCCACACCATTGTCAAGCTGGTATAGAAAAGACACACATCACAATTCCTCTGCCTGAGAACTAGGTGAAAAACCTGTTGCCCAACTCACATGGCTGACCTGTAGACAGAATGGTTATCCACAGAACTTCCATCATTTTCAGGAGTGATGCTGTATCCAAGATGGAATACTGCAGGTCTATTTTATTTATACCTTAATTGGGGAGGGGATGCCTATTTATTTATTTAATTAATTAAAATATTTATATGCCTGCCTTTCTCTTGAGCATCTCAGGGCCCATGCCAATGGAGTATGCAGTTTGCTACAATGGAACCACTTACGATCATACTGGCACTATTAGATAATAAACACATATTGAATCCTGTTTGCCAAACTCTAAAGCCATATTGCAAATAATTTTCTTTGCTTTGCCAAAGAGCAACAATCTGTTTCTTGACAGCAAATCAAAAGGTAATGAAAATGTTCTTTACAAAAGAGAGAAGACGAGCTGCTACGTGGGCGCAAGAAGGGTTTGCACCGATTTACGACCGGCGCCACCACAGTGGAGGGGAGTTACGTGGGCAGGGGGCCGTTCAAGCGCCACTCCGCTTAAGGGCAGCAGTGCCTGAGGGCAGCTTACTGAGCAGTTTGGCCCAGGACACGCCCCCACTGAGAGGCGCAACGTTACGCCAGCAAAAACAGCGATATGTCCCATAGGCACTAGTTGAAACCAAAAACAAAGGTTGCCTCTGCCGCTGCGGAAGCTTCCAAACCCCTTAGGGAGTGGCATGATTGCCTCGCCAATTCCCACCCAATTGCAGTCTTCCCCCTCCTAGAAATACTTCTGCTCTGGCCTCGCACAACTCAGTTGTTAAGGAGAGGAGCGTATGGTGGGAAGCTCTGCCAGTGAGCTCCCGGCCATACAGACTTAGAGTGAGGGACAGGCAGGCATGTTGGTGACGGGTTTTGCACTGTGTGGTTGCTTTGACAGTATCTTTGACTTGCAAGGGGGAAAGAGAGGTCTTTCCCCTGGGGCTAACTGCTCTTGTTTCCAGGTCTCCAAAGGTTCCGGGCTCCCAGAGGTTTTGCATGCAAGGACTGTCACCCATGGCTGGGTAAGTTCTACTGTCCCCCCCACCCCCAGCCACCCCCTCCCCTCACTCTTGACCGCTTGGTGTGCAAGCGTCTCTGGCACTAGAACCAGGCAGTGGGCTCTGGCAGGGCACGGTGTGTGTGTGTGGCAGCTGCCCCATTGCGGGGAGGTGAGTCAGAGGCTGTCCCTTTAAGAGAGCGCCCGGCTGAAACGCAGCCTGCTCTTCCAGCTGCCACCCCTGCAGGTGCTCTTGATCTCTATCTCCATTTTGCAGGTGGGACTCCAACACAGAGACTTCCATGTGTGTCACTCCACCGCCCCCCGCTTCCTCAGCTGTTTCTGCCCGCCACTCTGAATGGAGCCCTGCCCGTAACGAGACTGCCCAGCGCGCACCAGGAAGACTATTGCACTCTGTTCCAGAAAAATAAAGTCTGAGCTGTGCTCTCTGTTGTCTCTCCTGCTTGGCATCTGCTGCACGTTCCCTGGGCAACCCCCCCCCTCTCTCTGTGGCCTCTCCGAGGGAATGCCTGGGAGGGTGGGCAGACTTGGGTTTTTTTGGGGGGGGACGGTCTATGAGCCGCCACGCTGCCCCTGCATGGCTGGACAGGGGAGGGAAGTGCCGCCCCTCAGCCTGCCCAGGCTGACAGCCTACCTGACCCCACAGGGCTGTTGTGTGCAGGGCACTAAGGGGTGTGTGGCTGATGAAGTGGACTCAGAATTCTGCAGCTGATGCACTTGCACTCTGAGTTCTGCGGCCCCTGGAGGAGGTGTTCTGTGCACATGGCAGGGGGTGTCTGCTGCTGGGCTGCTCACTCCCAGACGCACATTCCAGCTGCTGTCTATGACAGGTTGGGAATGGCTATCAGCCTCTCTGGGGCCGCTTCTCTCCATCCCTGACTGTCATGAGCCACGGTGCATGCGCCAGGACTGGCCAATGGGGGGGTGGGCTGGCCCTCTCCTCCGGCTGCCTCCACCTCCCTTGCGTGCCTATGCCAGTGGCATTGCCATGGTGACAGTCTCCCTCATGGCAAGCTACATGAGGGAGACTTCCAGCGTGCCGAAGTCCTCAGGAAGTCTAGTGGTGTGGCAGCTATGCCACGGCTGGCCGCCAGTTATGTCTGGATTGGGCTGCCCAGCACATATTTTACATTCCTGCTGAAATCAATGGGAGGTAAAAAGTGCTTAACTTATGGCTAGATGGTGACTTTGGATTCAAATAACATATCCTGAAATTGTACAGTTCTGTTTGGATGTTGACTGAGTTCTTGGTGACAGGGGACAGGAAGTATGAGTTATAAATGTGTTTAATAATAAATAATAACCAAAGACTGACAATTTCTATAACCTGGACACAATTACACTGCTAGAACAAAAAAACACACACATTGGAACTAAAGCAATAAAGCAATCCACCAAGTTGACTAGGAAAATGGTACATTTAAATTAAGAACTGGAAATACTGAGCTCCTCCCACAAAAACTGGAGAAATTTTTTAAAAAAACTTTGTGTCAGAGAGCTTTATAGGTCACCCTGGGTTTGTTCATTCTTTGGGTGCTGGAACTGAAACCACCCTCCGCACTAAGACAATACCAAAAAAGATAAAGGTCCCTTGTGCAAGCACCAGTTGTTTCCGACTCTGGGGTGATGTCGCATCATGATGTTTTCATGGCAGACTTTTTACGGGGTGGTTTGCCATTGCCTTCCCCAGTCATATACACTTTCCCCCCAGCAAGCTGGGTACTCATTTTACCACCTTGGAAGGATGGAAAGCTGAGTCAACCTTGAACAGGCTACCTGAACCCAGCTTCCGCTGGGATTGAATGCAGGTCGTGAGCAGAGCTTGGACTGCAGTACTGCAGCTTAGTACTCTGCGCCGTGGGGCTTGTAGGACAATAGTGGCTACGAGTTATTTGCTCCTGAACAGATTGGATAAGTCAACTGAAGTTTTTTAGGGAGGCCTGCAGGTAACAATGGACAAAAAAGTGATGTTGCTGTAAATCCCATGAACTACCACCTAGAGCTTCATCAGAGTTAGTCTCCACCACAGTAGTGCTGTCCAGCTCCTGAAGGAGGAAGGGAAATACAGGTGTTGAAGGAACTTCCATGTGACCTGTAGTTTCTGTCATTACAGGATTGGTATAAAAGAAGAGCAATGGTACCAAGTGATCCCCTAAGGATCCTAGGGATCACTGGAGTTGCCCCATTGTCATCTCCTGGGACATGTTTTACTAGCAAAATTGTGTCTCAAAAAATTTAGGACTAAAACAAAAAACTAATCAGGAACAGGAAGCCACTTTGACATAATAGGAATAAAAACTACAAGACAGGATTATGAAACTGCTGTGCTTCAGCAGTTCCGGTAGCAGGATAACATTGTAACTGAAACAGAGTACATGGACTGCCCTTATGTTCAGCCCCAAGGAAATGCAGTGGACCAGGACATGTTCTGGAACATACTTACACAGACCAACATCACTGTTTATATAGACAAATGTAAACATATTCTTTATATCAACTTCTTAAATATAGAGAGAATTTTTCTATGCCTCCAACTCTGGTTCATTAGCCTTTTATGCTATTTTACAGTACTGCTACAGAGACATTTGGATTTCACCTCTTGCAATATTCCTGTTTCTCTTTAGTTATTCTGAAGCTATAATTCCCATAAATGCATCAGCTCCTATTATTTAGGTTCTACTCAGCAGCTAAAATGAAAGTCTATGATTGAGCTTGGAAGTGGTAGGTTCTATTGTTTTAAACAACTTTAAGATCTTGTTGTTGTTGTTAGCCTGTGAGCCATGACAACACTTATTCCATGAGTTATGACCTACTGACAATAGCAGGTTTTTTTGGGGAGGGGGAAAAATATGGAACCTCTGGCAGCCCGCTGCATTTTGGCGTGGCTGCCGGGGAGATTTTGCCCCCCCCCCCGGAGGAAAGAGTGGGCAATTTAGCGTGCTTTAGGCACGTCTTCAGGGGCGGGGCTTCAGCATGCCTTCAGAAGCCTCCGCTCCCCTCTCGGCAGTCCTCCTGCGGTGCTCGGTTCTCCCGCCCGCCCTGTTTGTTATGTAGGCATTTGCTGGTCGCCTCTTTTTTGAGGGGCCGGGTAGGAATTTTTTACTCCCCGGCTGTTTGGCTTATGACTGGGGTGTGTTTTTTGCCTACCCTGCATAGCATATCAGTAGATTGAGGAATTGGCTTCGGGATGGTGCCTTCTTATAGATTGGTCACTTTTTAGGGCAGATTTTACTGGGTTTATGGCGCCATGTGGCCTGGGGAGGACCGGTTAGCCTCCCCCTTTTGGGGAGTTAGGGGTCTGGTAGGATCAACCTTTGGGTATTGGTGACCCAAGGTGTGTGAATGCAGACTGTTCTGGAGACTCAATTGGATGGGTGCCTTTCACTGAGACGCGTCTGGTGTTTGGGCCCTTCGGTGCGAGCCTCCTTGCTGGCCCTGCCTGATGGGAGCTGTGACACACAGCTCCGGCTGGGGGGCTGGGACTCTCACCCACTGAAAAAGGCAGGGGAGTGGTCTGGGGAGACCCCTGGCCCTGACCTGGCCACAGTTTGGTTGCCCTTGCCATTGCTGTGTTATTTAATAAAGTGGCCATAGTTTTACCAATTTATTTGTGTCCGCCTCTTTATTCCACCTTTGGCGGGGGGGCAAATGGGATTCATATGTAATTCATACAATCTCTTGAGATACTGAAGTTGAGAGTTTCCAACAACATTTTGCCTAAAGTAAAAAATCCATGGCAAATATGGAGGTTCCTTCAGAAACAAGCATCTGAAGAATTACAAGATAAACTAAGATCTTAGAGTTCTTAATGGTAACATTTAAACTATGGAAGTTGTTATTTAAGCTTCACTGAAATGAACTGTGCAAAACTACTACTCTCAGTCATTTCAGCAGATCTTTTGCACTACAAAAGATACCTGTGGATGGATTGTGTGCCATTTCACAAACAAAGTGTGGTCAAGAGATATAAATTTAAAAGAATGTTATGAGGTGCAGCTTTCAAAAATGATGCTTTGAATCTGTCCTTAGTAACCAGATTATATTTCTCCATTTACAATAGTAAATAATAGCAAAGGTATCACTCTGCCAAACATTCATTTTTACAGTTAAAATGTTGTTCACATTTGATGACATAAATAACATGGAGGCTATGAATCACATTTTTTTACAGGAGCAATACTTAAACCTTTCATTTGTTTTTATTTGTGCATTCTCCTTTAATGGAATGATACTAGGTACAACACCACAGATATTCCAGATTCATACAGTGCAGTCTTTTTCACAACACAAAACAAATGCTAGGAAATCACTGTATGAATGCAAGAATTCCTACCTCTCTTGTGGTTTGCAACTTGAATAGAAGAAACAGTAGACAAAACTAATTTTGGACCAACTGGATAGGTTTAAAAAAAATGGAAAAAGAAATTAGAAAACTTCACATAGGAAGAAATCATATGATAAAAATAGGATAATGTTGCTTATTTTTTTAAAAAAATCTGCCTGCATAAAGCTCAACAGGAATCAATATCTTTAAGCACAATCCTATAAGTACTGTTCCGGAACCAACCATGTCATTTTCAGTGTATTTGTCTGTGAGCAGTGATGGGCAAATGCATCCTTGGAATGTTGTTGAGTATTCTTAAAGTGAAAGACACAGCTGATAATGGCAATAGAATAGGAGCTCTCTTCAGTCCCCTTCCAGTATTTCCTTTGGTGTTGTGGAAGCCAATGCAAAATGATTATTCCCTATACTGCTCATTAAATGTTGGAAGGAGTCTATGCTGTGGCTTCTTTTCATGATAGCATTGCCCCAATTTCCAGAAAGGAAAAAAAAAGGCAAAAGAAGGAATCAGAGTGTTGACTTCTTCCATGTTACTTTGGACTTCTGACAAAGTGGCTTCCCTACCACTAAAGGTAAGAACAGACAGGAGTCTTAATATTGAAAATGATGGATGACAGTATCTACAAAACAGGAACACTGACTCAAGTTGGAGTATGTGTGTATATAAAATAAAGCAGGGATTTCTAGAGATCTTACTTTTCCTGCTGGGTGTGAAGTATGAGAAAGAAACTTCATGTGTTATTTTAAAAATAGTGAACAGAATGGTTATCAATTAAACTGCGAACATGTGGAATATATATCTGTTTGGAAAAATCTGTATTTCAGAAACTTATCTCCTGCACCACTTAGGTACAAAAACAGGTGTTTATATGTGAATTCCTTTTAACCACAAGACTACCAGCTTTAGCGATACAGTATGTATGTGAGATGTTCATGCATCACATGCAAACTGGTTAAAATATGAGCAGTGCAGCTCGCTTGGATGCCATAAATCTAGTAGTGGCTGTGACTGAGATAATGAATTTTGTTGGGGCATCCCTTATACATACTATGATCAGTGCTATCAGCTTTAACAGTGCTAGTTACACCTGGTGGGGGCTGGGTGGGTACATGTACTCTGCAGGACTTGTACTACTGTATTAGCAAGCCCCTTTAGTAAATTACTATTATGACAATATTTGTTGTTGTTTTTTGCTTGGACCTTCATATTTGACCATAGGAAGGGTAACTTGAAACACTGCATTTTGTTTCTTCCACTGGGCACCTATGTTACAACTTAGATTATTTGCAGTTCCATTTGTTCAACAAGGAGCAGCAATTGAAATGCTAAATGTATCTTGATTAACTCATTATCACCAATAGTCAATTGATTGTAAAATGCATAATAAATAATTTTGTCTGGAAGTCACAGCCACTCTTCGTGGAGAGCTGCTGATCAAAGATCTGTTATTTTACATATTTTCAAGGGCCATATGAAAAACTTGTAAAATATAATATGGATATCATGATTAAGGCAATTCTAGCTGTTAGTAATGTATGTATCTAGGGCAGTCTCAATTTCATCCTTGCGATCAAGGGCTATGACTACAGTCCTTCCATTCTACTCTTCAACAAATTGCTAATACATTTAGTTTAGCTTAGAAACTATTTCCTGGATCGTTTTTTGCTTATTTCCTCCTGCATCTGTATTCATTAGAGTTTAAAAGGAACATCCTGTATATAATGATAGCAAACTGAAAACCAATATTATTTTTTAATAGGAGGGAAACAAGGTAAGTTCATGTGAAATAATGAGCAGGTTTATATCTGACTGAACAAATTTGCTGTACAAAGTTATTGCAGGGAAATAAAGTTTAAAATGCCAGCATTTTTGCTATATCGTTCATTGTCTACTCCATTCCTTCCTGGAATAATCATCATGCCACAGTCTTGTCAGTAGATTTTCATGTGTGAATGTCATTGGAATTCAGATGTGGATCTAGTGCACTAGGGATTTCAGACAGAGAGATTGCTGTCAGTGCTAGTGGAAATGTAACGCTTTAAGCTTGAGAGAAAAAAAAAGAGAAGAATATGGGAAACATCCTACAGAGTGACCTGACCTCCTGAAAAAGGAAGCAGAGAAGAGAAAAGCTCTGCTTTTTGAAAATGCTGCATTGTTCAAAGAAATTCCCTGAGAATATGGCACTGCTTCCAACATTCTAAGTCCCTCTGTTTCTATGCAGCCTTGGTGCTGAATACCAACTGAAAGTAACATTCATTTCAATTATAAAACAAAGCAGAAGAGAAAGACATTAAGAAATGATTTGATGGAGACAAAGGAAATCCCTGGCACTCAGAGAAGTCTCAAAACTTATTTATAAAGCAAACCTCGATGCCTATACAATCCCAGTCTTCTCCAGGGACTCATATTCAATTTAAGCAATAAAAGTGCTTATAACTTTGGTGAGTAAGATCTGCACATGTTATATAAAGCCTTTTCATGTAAGATTCATTTGTATGATAATAATTCTCAGTAGGTTGTTTGGACAGTATATCTTGTTCTTAGCCCCAAGAGAGAGAAAGGAAAAAAAAAAAAAAGGTCTTTTGCCACTATCTGTGATTGAATGAAAGCAGTTAAAGTTATTTTAGACTAGCAGGAATTTTACAGAATCCTACCTTGATTTGGGTTAGAAACCCCAAGGGAAGATATATTCGGCAATATCCTATCAAACTTTGGAGGATCTGCATGTATCAGGAGAAATTAGGATTTGTTATTTACATCTGTGATAAGATTTCTGTTTGTTTGTTTCTAAACAGATGTGTATGGAGAAAGACATAAAGCACAAACATCCATTACTGGACTTTGTCTATGACACACTTGGACAATACATTACTGCCACATTGAACAAGAACAAGCAATTGATGATTCTCAAAACACTGAATGGACATTTACATATTGTATGTATATGTAACACTTTTGTATAATTTAACTGTAACAATTTTTATGCTGAAATATGAACGGGCTGATTACCTGAAATTTTCTCATTTCACTACAGAGTAGTCTGTGATTGTGTACCTTTTTACCAGAGATGCCACAGAGGGAAGTAGAGGGCAAGGAGGTTCCTCTTCCCATCTTTCAGATTACGTGTAATTATCCACCAGTTCATCTGTATCTCTAACTAATTCACAGATAGCAGTTTGAATGATCCAAATACACATATGTACCAGGTATGCATGCCTGTCAAGGCAAGCACTGAGAATTGCAAAAGCCCTGTTTCTTTCACTTAGAAAGAAAGGCGACTTTGACTTTTGTTAATAATACACATTACAATGAGGCATAAAAGAGAAAATACATAATATTTTAAAAATGCATTACTTTTTCAATTTTAATTTGAAATATATCTGAGAGCTCTGGAAAATATTGTGAACATCACCTCTTACAAATCTGTTTCTCTTTCTTCCGTTAAACAGTTGGAATGGCAGTCATTCACATATGAGATCTTTATGGAAAACATCTCTAAAAGCATCTATGCTCTTTACTACATAATATGCACAATCCAAAATGCTGTGGAACTCTGCTGAAGACACAGTTACACACAACCTCGTGATCATGTGTAGCTGTGGACAAGTGCACTCATTTCTGCTGCCCCTCGATGGACACTGAAATCAGCATACGTAATGCTTTTTGAAGAAGTCTACTGTCCAGGGCTTTTTTTGTAGCAGGAACTCATTTGCATATTAGGCCACACACCCCTGATGCAGCCAATCCTCCAAAAGCTTACAGGGCTCTTCTTACAGGGCCTACTGTAAGCTTCAGGAGGATTGGCTACATCAGAGGTGTGTGGCCTACTATGCAAAGGAGTTCCTGCTACAAAAAAAGCCCTGCTCTATCTATTGTGTGCAGTAATTAAGTGATCAATGGGCATGTGTGATCAAGCCTTGAAGAGAAGGTGGCAGCATCCGATGATAACACAGTTCCATTGTGCCTGCAGCCAGTTCATTGGTGTGCTACATTCAGTAACAACATAAACCCACATTATCTCTAATTCTATTTAAAGCAATGGTTTCTATGTCAGGTTGGAATATGAGATTATAAGGGAATAGAATATTTAATACTTCCCACTTTCAAGGTCCTGGGAGCCAAACAGAGCAAGATTTACTATTTTATGCTGTGGGGACCAAAAAGGATTTTTAAAAATATGTGGATTGAGCTCCCATTACTTTCCATGAAAGAAAAAATTCATACATTTTGTATCATAGCTAATCTATACAAAAACAGGCAGCTGTCCAAGGGAAAAAAAAATTCTACTCATGCACGATCAGCTAAGCCCACACTTATTTGTCCTGCACATGTGTCCCATAGAAATCAGAAAGAAAACCATCGTTAGAATTTTTCACACCTCTTAAGATTAGTTTTGCTGTCTGGTGAAAAATATTAAATTTTCATTTTAAAATAGTTTTAATCTTGTGAATTTCCAGTGAAAGATACTGACAGTCTGAGATATTCTGAAATTATCTAATGACATTTCTTATTGATTGCAGTGGAACCAGAATTGCTACATTTTAAAGTGAGCTTTTAAGCTGATGATATAGAGCAGGGATGGCCAACGGTAGCTCTCCAGATGTTTTTTGTCTACAACTCTCATCAGCCCCAGTCGGTATGGTCAATGCCTGGGGCTGATGGGAGTTGTAGGCAAAAACATCTGGAGAGCTACTGTAGGCCACACCTGGAGTATTTGGATCAAGATCTCGCCCATACAGATGTGGGAGTAAATATGCCCCATCACACTGAAAGAACTAGGAAATGGGTGCCCACAGACTTTAAGGTATAGTTGTGTGACTCACTGTAAACAGATAACAGAATTATTTTTTAAAAACTTGCATTCAAATTCCTTTCTCAAAGAGTAAGCAGCTCTACTTACGTCTAGCCAATGCGGTTCACTCCCAAGAAAGTGTTCTTAGGACTGCATTGTCACTCTCTTCAGTAAAACGTTCTAATTATGTATATTTCACTTACGTAGACACAGCCAAATTGACAAATGTATTCTGCTCAGATATGAAATCATTTTAATTTTTTAAAAATCTAAATTCTACTTTTGAAAAGTTTTAAGACATAAGAATATGATAGAAGCCATGTTGGAGCAGGCCAATGGCCCATCCAGTCCAACACTCTGTGTCACATAGTGGCCAAAAAACCCAGGTGCCACCAGGAGGTCCATCAGTGGGGCCATGCCACTAGTGGGGTCAGGTCTCCCACTGTGCCCACTCAAGCACCAAGAATACAGAGCATTACTGCCCCAGACAGAGAGTTCCAACAATACACTGTGGCTAACAGCCACTGATGCACCTCTGCTCCATATGTTTATTCAATCCCCTCTTGAAGCTGTCTATGCTTGCAGCTGCCACCACCTCCTGAGGCAGTGAATTCCATTTGTTAATCACCCTTTGGGTGAAGAAGTACTTCCTTTTATCCATTCTAACCCAACACTCAGCAAATTCATTGAATGTCCATGAGTTCTCATATTGTGAGAAAGGGAGAAAAGTACTTCTTTTTCTACCTTCTCTATCCCATGCATAATCTTGTAAACCTTTATCATGTCACCCCTCAGTCGACATTTCTCCAAGCTAAAGAGCCCCAAGCATTTTAACCTTTCTTTATAGGGAAAATGTTCCAACCGTTTAATCATTCTAGTTGGTCTTTTCTGCTCTTTTTCCAATGCTATAATATCTTTTTGGAGGTGCGGTGACCAGAATTGTATACAGTATTCCAAATGAGGCCCACCATCGATTTATACAGGGGCATTATGATACTGGTTGATTTGTTTTCAGTTTCCTTCCTAATAATTCCCGGCACGGCGTTGGCCTTTTTTATTGCAGTTTCAAATTGTCTCAAGATTTTCAGTGAGTTATCTACCATGATCTCTCTCTTGGTCAGTCTTCTCCAGTTTACATCCCATCAACTTGTATTTATAGTTAGGATTTTTGGTCCCAGTGTGCATTACTTTGCCCTTGGTCACTTTGAACCTCATTTGCCATGTTGACACCCACTCGCCCAACCTCAACAGATCCCGTTGGACTGCCTCACAATCCTCTCTGGTTCTCACTACCCGGAACAATTTAGTGTCATCTGCAAATCTAGCCACTTCACTGCTTACTCCCAACTCCAAATCATTAATAAACAAGTTAAAAGGCATCAGATCCACTACTGAGACCTGCAGTACCCCACTCCTTACCAGCTCCACTGTGAAATTTGCCCATTTATACTCACTCTCTCTTTCCTATTAATTAGCCAATTTTTGATCCACAAGAAGACTTGTCCTTTTACCCTGTAACTCTCAAGCAGGGCTGGCCCTCGCACTAGGCAAACTAGGTGGTTGCCTAGGGTGCCGAGAGGCGGGGGGTGGCAAATTGGGCTCTCTCCCCTCCCTCTGGTGCCCCAGGCAAGTGCTTAGCTTGCTTCCCTCCCCACTCCCTGCTGCTGCCATTGCTAGCCCCCCTCTGGGCTGCCACCGCCTCCCCCTGCGCAGCATCCCACCCCTGCCCTCCAGGTGCTCTGCTTGCCTGCCCATCACTGCTAAAAGTGGCAGCACTCCTCTCACTCCCTTCCACCTGCTTGCTGGCTAAAAGTAAGCTTAGCTGGCTTTGCAGCTCGCGCCTGTGCATTTTGTCTCTTAACAGCGGCGGTGGGCAGGCGAGTGGAGTGCTGTGGGGGCTGGACACTGCGCAGGGGGGTGGGGGGCAGGGAGGGGAGGGGGTGCGGAGCCATAGGGGGGCCATGGGGGTGCTTTGAGGGGGTGCCAGGCAGCAAGTCTGCCTAGGGCGCTCCAGGGCGTCGGGCCGGCCCTGCTCTCAAGCTTACTAAGGAGCCTTTGATGAGGAACTTTATCAATAGCTTTCTGGAAGTCAAGATAAACAACATCTATTGTGTCCCCTTTGTCCACATGTTTGTTCACTCCCTCAAAGAACTCTAACATGTTAGTGAGACAAGATCTTCCCTTACAGAACCCATGCTGAATCTTCCTTAATAACTTTTGTTCATCAATATGCCTACTAATTCTCTCTTTGATAACGGTTTCCACCAACTTTCCCAGTATTGAAGTCAGACTGATTGGCCTGTAATTTCCCAGATCTACTCTGGAGCCCCTTTTAAAGATATGGGTGTCATTAGCTAACTTCCAGTCCTCAAGAATGGAGGCAGATTTCAATGAAAGATTACATATTACATATTGTTGTCAGGAATGCCTAAGTTTAAATTTTAATGCTAAAATTCAAGGTTTCTTCCTGTCCTATTTTGAATTGAATGTTGCATGCCACATCAATCCCAACATCAGAGATGTTCACAATGCAGTAAATGCCCTGAAATGCAAAACTTGCTCCCAGACATGTTTTCAAACATTTTAACCTAAATATTAATTGAATTGAATTTTGGAAGGATAGGACACACTCATATTTTTTAACCAGCTAGCTGATTTTTCTGCTTGTTTTTGCTCAAGATATTCAATTCTTGCTCCATTTTGACAGTTATGATAGAAGATAGCTATCCTGTTATATTTCCTTCCACTAAACTAAACTACTGGCTATGTTACCCAGTATGTTGTGTTTAGAGAGGCAGCAGTTGAAAAGAATTGAGAAGGCCCATGGAAAATTGCAACAGCTTCAGCATGGACTGTGAAGCAATGATTTGTAGAACCTTTCTGATTAATTTCATGGATATTACAACATCACTGAAACTCTGACTGCATGTTTGGGGTATTTACATGCAAAGAAAAATATACTTTTTGCAATAGCAGGGTATTATGAATTTTCATTTCACTTGTAACTTATTTTATTCTCAACTTTCGCTTGTAACTTGTTTTATTCTCAACAGAAAAACTCTGAACTCTGGTTTAACTGTGTATCATTCTGAAGTGAACCAGAAGCCATCTTGTTCCTCTTTGTTTTTAAAACTGAACTCGGTATTGCTTAAGGTGTTGCTAAGTTGTTCCTTTTATTCCCTGTTCAAAGTACTGCTAACTACCTTGTCATTGCTGCCTTCATTTCCAGTGCTGAATGCTAACTGGCTTGCTATTATCTACAAAATGTTAAGATTTAATGTTGCACAGGGCACTGAGGAAGTGCTCAAAAACCAGGCTGCTGTATATTATCTTACACACCATGCAAAAGGCTTTATTGTACAGCATCTTGCACAACATGACAGAACGTTTGCTCTTCCTTTCTGTTCTGTTTATTATATAATTTTCTTGCTATATCTGGGACCATTAGCGATATAGAAGAATATGATGTTTTAGCTCACCATTACGTTTTGTTTCCCCAGCACAAAAATCATCCCTTTCTGAGAGATTCATTCTGTCCCATAAGCCCTGACTAAGCTGGGTAGAGTTTTCGAAGTGTCCCAAGCTGTGAAAAGTTTTGGAAGTGTTAGTAAGAGTGAAAACAGCCTTTCCTCAGAAACAATCAAGAGTACTTCAAGCCATGGGAAAATGCTATTCTTCTACAACTAGGGTTGCCAGCTCCAGGTTGGGAAGTACCCAGAGATTTTGGAGGTGAAGCCTGAGGAGGGCAAAGTTTGGGAAGGAAGGGACTTCAATGGGATATAATGCCATAGAATTCACCTAAATTAGCCATTTTCTTCAGGTGTCTGTTGCCTGGAAATCAGTTGTAATAGCAGGAGAAGGGAAAACTGTAATAGGGAAGGGCTGTGGCTCAAGTGCTAGGGTATCTGCTTGGCATGTAGAAGGCCCCAGATTCAATTGCAAGCATCTCCATTTAAAAGGACCAGGTGATGTGAAAGAGCTCTGCCTGAGCTGCTGGATAGCTGCTGCCAATCTGAATAATGTGGATCTTCATTGTTCTCCACAGTGCACCACTGGAGGCTAGGGGTTGTTTTGTCCCAGTAACAGGATGGAGAGATGGATGAGTCATGATGTTGGCATGGGCAAAGTTGGCTCCCTTAAAGGCCTGACTCCACCCATAGGCTGACAGTTGCTATTCTGTTGCTCAGCTCACCCTCCTGCCCTGTTCATAGTGCAGGTTAAAGCCAGTCATCTTTTGGGCTAAGTAGGAATTTTCACTTCTTCTCATGATTGGCCTTCTGAGAAGGGGTGTCTTTTTTTCCACTTTGCACTGTGAACAGTGAATCTGAAATAATTGGCTATGGTCACTTGTGGAATAGTGTGGGTAGGAAACCTGAATTGGTGAGCACCTGGGCACATTCCTGTTTGGAGGCAGGGGGTTCACAAGGAATGGCCTTGTGGTTCAAGGTTGGGGATGGATATCTCTCTTTGAAGCTACCTGGGTAGACTTATCCCTGCAGCTGTTTCCAATATGCCATGCTGCTGGTTGAGAGTCACAAGGTTGGCTCAGGATTGTGGCAGGTAACTCGCCCATTGATTGGGAGGTAGTCAGAGGATTACATTTGGCCAGCTCCCTCCTCCCTTCTGTGCTAGGTGTATTTCCCTTGCTGCACAGGTCATAAATAGTTAATAAAGTGGCCCTTGTTTAAATCTGTTTCAGCATCCATCTATTTGTTCCAAACCTTTAACAGACTTAAGATTTCTAGACATAAACGCAACTCGAGGCCCCTGAAAAGGGATCCTAAACCCAAACTTAAAACCCTCCAACAGGTACAAAGCGTCCACCCTCCTAGGATACTTAGCTAGCCATCGCTTAAGCGGTCCCACCCTTATCGGGCTGGGGCCCTTTCTTGGCTGGAAAAGCTCCTCCGCCCCCGCCAGGCTTCTTTTGATTCCTGCGCCCCCGGGCTCTAGGGCAGCTGTCAAAGGCGTGGGATCCACCACACAAGGGGCAGGCGTGCTTGAACTGGCACGCCTTTCTATTACACACCCCCAGGGATCCAAAGTCCCAGCAGAGCAAGCGGGGTTGAACCGCCTGCCCCGCTGTACCGTGGGGAGAGCTCGACGAAGCGGATGAGGACGCCCTACTCACTAAGTGACCACTATCTGATCGGTCACCCAGGTTAGGCCTAGCCGGAGACATAACCTGCAGCCAAAGCTGCTGGTGAATCCGATCCCACTGGATGGACGGATATAGGGCAGCCCGCATTCTAAATTCCTGGTCGTACTGTAACCAGGCTGATCCACTAAAGGCAGTATAACCTTTATAAATAATGTCCAAATATTGGAACAATGATGCCGCCCGCCACGGCTGCACCCTGGCAATTACCCCAGCATAAATGCAGAACCCAGGCAACCAATTAGCCCATGTTCTGTCAACCTTTCTCTTCCGCAGCTTCTCCTTTTCCTTTTCATCTAATTCCTCCTTGTCTTTCTTTTCCATTTCTCGATAAAGAAGGGAAAATATGTCCACATACTCTCCCTTCAAAATCTTCTCCCTTGTAGCAGGAAGCAAATGGTCCCCGAGTGGCAAAGCAACCTCCCCAAAAGGCAAGTCTGTAAAAGGCACCATCCCATACTGCGATGGTGCGCCCAAAATGGGACCAGACCAACTCAACTGCCCTGTACCCGGATGAACACAAGGTGTGCCCTGCCCCCCTGGCCAAGCCCAATTCTGCACCAGCCCAGCCCCAGCAGGAGTAGGCACACCTAAGCCTATCCCTGAGGTGCCAAGCCCGGCTACTGTAGCAGGTCCCCATGTTCCCCATGGCCACACCTGCCCAGACCCAACTTGCAAACCATCACTGGACCTACCTCCAAGCCCAGCCGGCACTACCGGCAAACCGATGCCCGACGTCCGCGCCTCCTCCACCGCACCTGCATCAGGGCCACTGGAACCAGCATCCTTGCCAGGCACGACTCCACCAGACCTGCCCTCAAGAATGGACAACCTGGTGAGAATGTTAGCCTGCCTTGCCTTTTTGGATTGCCTAACCTCGCCCCCTCTACTCAAGGAAGGAACACCCGCCGCCTGCTCTAAGGCCTGCAGCCTACTTAAAATACTATAATCCACCATCCCCTCACCCTCCTCATCCGAAGAGGATGACGGAGGTGGTGGCCTCCTGGCAGGAGCTTTAGATGGTCTGGGTGCAGGCTTCTTGCCCTTAGACTTGCCTGAACCTTTACCCCCAGACATTTCGCCCACTTGCCTTATAAAAGGGGTAAACTCAAATGGCCGCCCAACTGTCTTTTCACCCCTTTCTCAAAGAACCTAAAATGGCCGCCCAAACTGCCTAGCAACAGTCCCAGCTCTTTCGGCCCCTCTACCAAGGAACCCACAAAATGGCCGCCCAAACTGCCCAGCAACAGCCCCAGCTACCACAGCCTAATGCTGCTCCACTATAACCAAGGGTGGTGCGGGGCTTTTGACCGACTCCACCTCCCGTGAATACCAATGCCACCTGAAGCCCTTCGCCTGGCCCACGCCTCCACCAGGATTCAACTCAGGATTTTTAGTAGCCCAAGCTGCAGTACTGCAGCTTTAACACTCTGGGCTACCAAGCTTATGCAGCATATAATCACTGACCCCAAATACAGGATAAGGAACCCCAGCAACCACTCCACCAGGCTAGACTAACCACCCAAACTCCACCAGGCTAGGCTAACCACCCCAACTCCACCAGGCTAGGCTAGACTAACTACGTGAACCACCCAGCCCCAAGAGCCACTCAGCCTGCCGCTGTCAATCCGCTGCTCAGAGAAGCCGATCCGCCGCACACTGAGGCCGCCGCCGTTCACGAGGCGCACCGATCCGCCACACACTGAGGCCGCCGCCGATCGCGAGGAGCACAAGGAGACTAAAAGCACCCCTCGCTCACTCCGAAGCCTCAAACCGCCGCCAACACAAGCCCAGGAAAAAGGCTCCCCAAGAGCCTCCCGAACGCTGCGCTCCCGATCGTCGACGGACTGAAGAGAGGGACGGGGAGCTAGCCGTTGACGCGGCTAAACCCCGCCCCCTGCAAAGCGCGCCCAAACAGCGCGCGGACCAACTCTCCCGCCCTGGAGGGCAAACAGATCTAAGCAGCCTAGCAGCTACGCTGCAGGCTGCAAGATTACGATTTTCCACTTTGCACTGTGAACAGTGAATCTGAAATAATTGGCTATGGTCACTTGTGGAATAGTGTGGGTAGGAAACCTGAATTGGTGAGCACCTGGGCACATTCCTGTTTGGAGGCAGGGGGTTCACAAGGAATGGCCTTGTGGTTCAAGGTTGGGGATGGATATCTCTCTTTGAAGCTACCTGGTTAGACTTATCCCTGCAGCTGTTTCCAATATGCCATGCTGCTGGTTGAGAGTCACAAGGTTGGCTCAGGATTGTGGCAGGTAACTCGCCCATTGATTGGGAGGTAGTCAGAGGATTACATTTGGCCAGCTCCCTCCTCCCTTCTGTGCTAGGTGTATTTCCCTTGCTGCACAGGTCATAAATAGTTAATAAAGTGGCCCTTGTTTAAATCTGTTTCAGCATCCATCTATTTGTTCTGATGGGGGGGGGGGGGAACAATAGTGACTTTGATAGACCAATGGTCTGATTCAGTATAAGATTCATGTGTTTGTGTGTGAGATCCCCAGTCACCACCTGGAGGCTGGAAACCCTATTTACAACTGACATGCTAGTTGGCAGAAATGCATCTAGACTACAATCTTAAATATATTTTTGTTGAGCCAGTGATCACTGAAATTCATGAAACTATGGTATCTACATCTGTCAGCCAGCAAATTCATGTATGAGTTACAAAGGTTCTCTCTGATATGCTTATCTTGGATTTTCTTTGCATGCCATGAATTCATCCACTGAAACCAATGAGATTAGAAGAATATAACTTTGTTTAACATTGTGCTACCAATCAACTACAACTTTGGCTAATTAATAACTCAATTTTAATCAATAAGGATTGATTTTCACATATAATCATTGTTTAATAATGAGATTGATCTATAGTTCTTTACATTAGTGACATCTCTATCTTCCTTTGGAATCAACGAAATTACTGCTTCCTTCCATGTATTTGGTATTTTCCCATTTATTCTTATCACAATCATTAATTTTTGAAGTTTCGGTATTAATTTTTCTTTAAATGTTTTTTAAAAATTTGCCGTAAATCCATCTGGTCCAGGTGCCTTTCCAATTTTCATTGCATTAATCACTACTTCAATTTCTATTTTTTTCAATTGGATCATTCAAAACTTTTTTCATATAATCAGTTAAGGGTGCTATTTTAATCTTCTGCAAATACGCTTCCATCTTTTCCTTCTTTACTTTAACACCTTTAAATAGTTTAGCATAATATTTAAAAAATTCTCCCTTTATTCCTTCTTGATCTACCATCTTTCTTCCATCAGCCACAATTTTATTAATAATTTTACTTTCTCTCTTTTTCTTCAATTGCCAGGCCAAATATTTTCCAGGTTTATTTGCTTGAAAGATTTCTGTTTTAATTTTTTCAAATTCTATTCCAATTCTTTATTTAACAGATGTCTCATTTGTGCTTGCAATATTATAATCTCCCTTATGATTTTCTTTTTTCCTGGCCTTTTCCTTAATTCACCTTCTTTTTTCTTAATTTCATTTTGAATGTCCAACATCTGTTTATCTTTTGCTCTCTTGACTTTATTATTCAATGTTATTAGTAATCATCTCATTACTGCCTTGTAGGCATCCCATACCATCTGAAATTCTATATCCTCGCTGTCATTTACTTGGAAGTACGCTTTGGTTTCATTTTCTAGAGATGTCACTATTTCTTTATTTTGTAGTAAATCTTCATTTAATCTCCATCTTCTTGACTTTTTCGACAGTTTTGTAATCCACATTATTGGGTTATGATCAGCTCCTATTTTAGGTAACATCTCTATTTTCTTTGTTATAAGTCCCAAATCTTTAGTACCCCACAACATGTCAATTCTAGAGAAAGAGCTATGTCTAGCTGAAAAGAAGGTATAGTCTTGTACTTCAGGATTAAACTTCCTCCATATATCTTCCAAACTCTCCTGTTTAACCAATTCAAAAAAAGACTTTGGCAATTTCCCTTCTTTATCATTTTTTGTCTTCCCAGATCTATCTATCGTATTCTGAATTGTTCCGTTAAAGTCCCCCATCAATAAAATTTGCTCATAGGTCACTTCATCAAGATGTTGTGCAATATTTTTAAAGAAAATGTCTTTAGCACCATTTGGAGCATAAAATCCCAACAACAACAACTTTTTTTGGCATTCAAAGTAATTTCTACCGCTATATATCTTCCATCTTTATCTTTAAATACCAATTTCGGGTCTAATTCTTGTTTAATATAAAAGACTACTCCTCTCTTCTTCTGTTCAGCCAACGTAAAAAATTCTAGTCCCAATTGTTTATTCCATAGAAATTTATAATCCTTTTGTCTAATATGCACTTCTTGTAAACATACTATATTACAATTTTGTTTTTTATCCAATGAAATGTTGCCTTTCTTTTTTGTGGTGAATTTAGTCCATTTACATTCCAAGATATCGATTTGTAATCCATCATGGTGCAAATTCTTTATTTTTTCATGAAATCTACGCAGTTCCTGTGTATTTGTGATTGTAATCCTTTTCCCTTAAAGTTCAAAGCTCAAAACTTCAGGTATTATCCATCTATACCTCATTCCATTGTCACATAGTTTTTCTGTCAATTTTTTATATGCCTTTCTGTCAGTTAGCACTTATCTTGGCAATTCTTTCATAATTCTTACTCTACTGCCTCCCACTGTCAATGACTTTTCAAAGTTTTTATTCATGATCTTTCCCACCATTTCTTTTGTCATAAATCTTATGACCACATCTCTTGGCAGATTGTTCTTTTTTGCATAGAGTGAATTTACTCTATACATATAGTCATATATATTTCTATTCCCTTCAGGATCTTCCTCCAAAAATTCTGCAATTATTTTTATTATGTATTCTTTCAGGTCTAATTCTTCATCTTCAGGTACACCTCTCAGACGGATCTGAGTTTCCATCAGTTTGCAGTCAATAATTGTCACTTTTTCTTGTAATTTTAACAAGGTGGAGTCATGTGTTTTCACTCTGTCTTCCACTTGTACTTTCTTTATTATTACCACAGTGTCATTTCTGAGATTCTCTATTTCTTTTTTTTAATTCTTTCTTTGAGTCCTCAATATCCTTTCTTATTTCTTTTTTAGAGGCAGTTATCATTTCTTTCACCCCCTTCATTATCCTAGCTTCCATTGCATCTAATTGGGCTTGCATTTTCTCTATTGAAGCAGACCTAGCACAAGTTTGTTTCGGGTCTGACATGTAAAAAAAAATCAAAAATTTTGATCTCACCAGATTAAATTTGAACCATTAGGTTTGATAAAGTGAAGCTTGCCCTTTCCAATGCACCCAGTTTTGCTGTCCTCTGAGCCTCCCAAGCTCAGATATTAATGTTTAAAGTTTTTATTTCTCCCAAAATGGCAGTCACAACTTTTGCTTCATTTAAAAAAAAAATCTTTTTTCCCTTTTACCAGTTCAAATCTTCTTATCTACTATCGAACAGTAGTAATTTTTTAATTGCCAAATCTGTTAACGCCACCAATTTTTAATGTCCCAATCACTTTAAAAATGATGTTAAAACTTAGTCCTCCCAACAACAATGGCCACCGATGTTTCTCTCTGGTATTATAATCCTAGAGTAGGCTGTTTACTTGGTTGACTTCCTTCTTCTTCCTCCAATACTTCCTGCTTTTTTTGCTTTCAAATCTCGTTTCACTGGTAGAGAAATCTCACAATATCTGATGTATTTCCTGTGTTAACTGTGAATGCTGCAGATCTGTGACGATGGGGCTGCCTCCTCAACCACAGACAGACTAAACAATAAATTCCTTTCTTCTTTTAACACTGTCTTTTAAGTTTACAAAGTTCAAATTTATCTCTTCATTAAACAATGATTATAAGATATACACAAGAATCTTAGCAGAATGGCTTAAACAATATCTAATAAACTTTATAAAGGAAGACCAAGCGGGTTTTCTCCCTAAAAGGCAAATAAGAGACAATATTAGAACTGTTGTAAATATTGTAGAATACTATGAAAGACATCCAGAGAAGGAAGTTGCATTATTCTTTGCGGACACAGAGAAAGTTTTTGATAATTTGAATTGGGACTTTATGTTTGCAGTAATGGAGAAAATAAAGTTGAGGGAAAACTTTATAAGAATGATAAAAGCAATTTATACTGAACAACGTGCAAGGTTATGTATAAATGCAGATCTTACAGAAGAAATGATAATCAGCAAAGGTACAAGGCAAGGTTGTCCTCTTTCATCATTGTTGTTTATAATGACTCTTGAAATCTTATTGATGCAAATACAAGATGATGAAGAAATTGAAGGAATGAGAATTAAAGGATTTTCCTATATCGAGCATTTGCAGATGATATAATGTTTATAAATGAAAATGCTACACAAGTAACACCTTTGTTGTTAGCCAAAATACAAGATTTTGGAGAATTGGCGGGACTTTATGTTAATAAAGAAAAGTAAAAAAAATTGTGTAAAATATGCAAGTAAGTAAACAAAAGGAATTGAAGAGATTAATGGGATGTGAAGTTACCCCTAAAGTAAAATATTTGGGCGTGGAAATAACAATGAAGAATATTGATCTGTTTAAAAACAATTATGAAAAGTTGTGGCGTAAAATGGACGAAGATATGATAAAATGGAACAAGCTTAATTTGTCACTCCTTGATAGAATAGCTGCAATTAAGATGAACATTTTGCCGAGAATAATGTATTTGTTTCAAACTATTCCGATTGTGAAAGACAGTAAACAATGTAATAAATGGCAAAGAAAGATTTCAGAATTTGTATGGGCCGGGAAAAAAAACAAGGATTAAAATGAAAGTTTTAACAGATGCTAAAGAAAGAGGAGGATTTCAACTACCAGATTTAAGATTATATCATGAAGCAGTTTGTCTAGTGTGGATAAAAGATTGGGTGATGCTGTTGAATAAAAAGCTTTTAACGTTGGAAGGTCATGGAAATAAATTCGGCTGGCACACTTACATGTACTATGGAAAGAAAAAGTCGGATGGTTTTTTTTTCTCACCATTATATAAGAAATAATCTACTAAATATTTGGATGAAGTTCAAGAAATATGGCGATGAGAGAAAACCACTATGGATAGTGCCAGCAGAAGTAATAAGAATAACATCTGAGACAGGAGAGGAAAAAGGGATGTCATATAATCAATTACTAAAAATACAAAGCGGTGGAATAGAATTGAAAACTGCTAAAGAGTTGAATAATAAATATGATTGGTTTCAAATGCAACAAATAAAAAGTTTGGTGGAAAGCGATGTTAAAACTGAAGGAATAAGACCAGAACAAACAGAAATAGAAAAAGTTCTGCTTGGAGATAATGAAAAATTAATTTCAAAAATCTATAAATTACTTTTAAAATGGTCTACGGAAGATGAAGTAGTGAAATCTCAAATGATTAAGAAGGCAATTAATGTAAATAAAGAAATACAGATGGACACATGGGAATATTTGTGGAAGAACTCTATGAAACTCTCAATATGTCAGAGTATTAAAGAAAATTGTTTTAAGATGATGTACAGATGGTATATGACTTTTAAAAAGTTGGCAGAGATGAACAATAAGATGCCAGATAGATGTTGGAAATGTAAAAAACATGAAGGTTCTTTGTACCATATGTGGTGGACTTGTGAAAGAGCGAAAAAGAATTGGCAGATGATTCAACAAGAGATTTCTAAGATCTTGGGATACGAATTTAACAAAGTTGCAGAGACTTTTCTGTTGGGATTACAAATGGAAAAAATTTCCAAAAGAAGATAGAACTTTAATCTGGTACTTGCTCTAAGCCTTTAGGACATTGTATGTGCAGTTGTGAAAGCAAAAAAAATACCAGAGAAATGGGATTGGATTGTAAAAGTTATGACATGGAGTGAAATGGACAAGTTAACAAGAACCTTAAGAGACTATGATTTAGAAGTATTTAAGATGGAATGGAAAAATTTCAGAAGATACGTAGAAAAAGAGTGGAAAATAAAAGGACATTGGACAATTTTTGATAATGACTAAGTACAAGAGGGAGGAGGATATTAATTTTTGGTTCTTATTAATTAAGGGTACCTTTAATATTAAGATTTTAAGTATATAACACCGGCGGGGGTCAAGTAACGGGGGGAGGGGTGGGTAGAAAGTAATATATGGGATAGATTAAAAAAAGTAATTATTAATGAAGAAATTGAAATTTATTACCATATGTTTCTAATAAAATCGTTTGAAACAAAAAAAAGGATTGATTTTCATAGGTGGGCTGCAGGTTAAGATCATACTTTATTTTTCAAAGTTATTTTCTCTTCAGTTATTTAGTGTATTAGGGAAAGAAAAATAAAATATTAAAGCTGGCCTTTCCTTCTAGCAATATGTGATTGCTTTTCTGTTTATGCAAATGTTATTTGTGCCTTCTTAAAAAGCTTAACAAGGTACCCCATACTGAAATTTTGTCAATGTGCAATTACTATTCACTTCAATGAATTAATGGCAGCAAAAGGAGATGACTAAAAATTAGAGCTATATGTTCAGTTGAGCTAATTCGTCCCAACCACCTGCAGCCTCGCTGTAGGGACAGAGGGACACATTTGCCACCCTTGGGAGAAGAGTGGAAGATTGACAGCCCAATGGGCTTGTGCTTGGGGGCTGGCTGCAGCAGCAGTGCGCCTTCCTTGCTCGTGCCAGTCTCCATCTGGCGATCGGTCTAGGCAGAAGAACTTTTAGTTTGCTCCTGCTTAGATCTTATCAGTTTCAGTTGTTTTTTAGGCGTTCCTTAAGTGAAGATTAGGTGGCCTTAGTGGTGGCAGGTTTCTGTGGTTAATGAGCTTATGCGGCTAGGAGACAACCAGAAAGCATCCCCCTTTTGTGGGGTTAGGGGTCTGTCAGGATCGACCTTTGGGTTGGTCGGCCCGTGGTGGGAGAATGCAGACCATCCTTTGGGGCTCACCTGGAAGGTTCCTTTCACTGAGTTGCCCGGCTCGTGGTTGGACCTTCCTGTTTTTTTGCCTATTTGCTGAGCTGGCCTGGTGTGAGCTGTGGTATACAGCTCTAGCCAGGGACTGGGTTGCTCGCTTGTTAAATGTTGAGACCCCTGGCTCTGACCAGGCCACAGGTTCTGTTTAGCCCTTGTTGTTTATTAATAAATTAAATAAAGTGACCCTTAGTTTAATCCAATTATTGCGTCTGACTCTTTATTTCAACTTGGGGGGGGGGGGAGATAGCACTGAATAACTTGGCTGTAGATACCTAGGGATATCTGGGAAAACTGCAGATGGCAAGCACACTTCTAAGATGAGGAATGCTGCAACTCAAGGATACATCACACTTCTAGGATGATCCATGCTGCAACTCAAGGATACATCCCAAATAAAACAAAGCAGGCCTTTTTTTGTAGAAGTATTTTCTTTTATGCAAACATAACCTATCAATTCAGTGATTAATCAAATTACAAAATCAGATCCAAAGGTGGGTCATAGAACTTGTACTAGCAGAACAGCACTTGTAGATAGATGTGAGTGGTGTTTTTGCCAAGTGTTCCCTGCTGCTACAGACTTCAATTTTGTACTCCAACGTGATTTGTGAGAGTTCTCTGGTTCATCGGATTAGAACGTGAAGGCTGTGTGGGAGGGGAGAAGTAGGAGAGCTTCATTTGCAAGCTTATTTAGTTGTGGCAACTTTAGCTCCAACCCTAACATTTCTTTAATAAATTGTGTCAAGTGCAACAACGTTGTCACAGGTGAGTTGTGTAGTTTTTCCTTTCTTTACCTTTCTACCTGGACCAAGTTAATAGAATCATTTTCCTCCAGTTCCACTGAACTGTAGATTAAAGCGCTGTTTTCACAGGACAGCTTGAATTCTTTGTCAGTCTTGTACTTCTACAATTATTACATTTTTTCTGTTACAATACGGTGCTCATTACATGAAGATTTTTATATTTTGCCAGTTGTCATCTGGATGTCCAATGAATATATCTATATCTTTGCACATTTGCCATATTATTTCATGACTAAGTTTTAGGATAAAAACTTTTGAGTCACCCAGATATTCTTCCGGAGCTGCTTGTGAAGTTTTTAGGTACCTGGAAAGAATGACTCATTCTCAACAGGCTTCAATCAGAATCCTTTAATAGCCAGAATATATAATAGCCACTCATTCATTACCTGCAATTTGTTAAGAACTCTTTTCTCCTGAGTGGTAGGAAAAATAACATAATAGTTTTGAGATCACTGCAGGAGGATAGGTAAGGATGAAGAAAAGGGTATAGAATTGTAAAATACAGGCAGTGATCTCCAAAAGCTTGTTTTATAAAGTATCATTTAAAAAAAAGGTCTGTAGGTATCTGTGAGACCAGAACAATTTATATATTTACATCCTGCCCTTTCTTCTATTATAGAATTTAAGGAAGTTTACTTAGGGCCCCCTGGAGGTCTCCCAGCCGTTAACTGCCTAGATCTAGATTCCAGAACAACTTGGCTTCAGTAGGGTTGCAACACTGTGTTTCTTCAGCTCCAGAAATTCTATATGATACATTGATCTTGGGTCCACTCCATTCTGGCTTCTGCCCTGGCTATGGGACAGACACAGCATCGGTTGTCCTCACGGATGATCAAGGCAGGTGTTGCTCCTGATATTATTCAATCTTAAAGCAGTTCTCAACATGATCAATTATTACCTTTTGACCAACCGCCTTGCCAATGCTGGAATATGTGGGGTAGCTTTAGAATGGCTTATCTCATTCCTCTGTGGTCGGAGACAGAGGCTGGCACTGGGAGAGACAGTTTCCTGAAGGATCACTTCTCTCCCCAATGTTTTTAAACATCTATATGTGCTCCCTCACCCAGCTGGTGCAGTTTTGGGCTGGGATGTTATCAGTATGCTGAAGACACCCAGCTATTTCTGTTAATGGGTGGCCGTTTAGATACCATAAGCTTGGCTGAGGGCCTGGAGGCTGCAGTGGGGAGGATAAAGCAGAGTTGGTTGAAACTGAATCAGATAAGACAGGAGTTCTGTTGCTGGGTGGGTGGGACCATGGTTGGGTTGCCAACTCCAATCCCTTGATGACATGCCGTTAATGCCAGCACAGACCGTCAGGAGTCTGGATGCCCTCTTATCACTGTAGACTTAGGTCATGAAAGCTGCCAGGCTGGTGTTTCTCCAACTGTGCCAAGCCAGGCCCTCTACCTGCCTTGCTCTGAACTAGCTATAGTAATCCATACAACAGTCACCTCCAGGGTAGACTACCATAACTCACTCTATGTGGGCCTACCCTTGAGGCTGACCCAGAAACTCCCAACAGATCCAGAACATGGTTGAAAGTCCTTACAGGGATTCCTCGGATGGCACACATTCAGCCCGTGCTGTTCGAGCGGCACTGGCTTCTGGTGGAGCACCAGATAAAAGTCAAGGTGTTGCTTTTGACCTTTAAGACCCTTTGTGACTGCCTCTCCCAGTATGCACCCAGCAGAGCACTACCTTTGGGAAGTAAAAATTTCCTGGTGGCCCCTGGCCTGAGAGAGATCCGGCTGTCCTCAAGCAGGGTCAGGGCTTTCTAGTCCTGGCCCCTACCTAGTGAAACTCTCTGCTGGAGAACATCCATGCCCTGTGGGATTTGCTGCCTTTCCACAGGGTATGTAAGGCAGAGATGTTCCACCAGGCACTCTCATACCCACCAATTCTCTGAACTACCCCCCCCCCCCACCTTGGAGGTCTGTGAAATTTTATTTTTCACCATTTTGAAATAGAGTATATACTCCAGTGTATTTATAGTACATTTTACTGTTTAATTCTTAGCTATTTGTATGTCTTTTTCATTGAACCCAAGCCCTGCTTATAGAAGATGGCAGCCTAAAAATAGATATCAATCAATCAATCAATCAATCAATCAATCAATCAATCAATCCCTGTGTTTAGAGTGCTGTGTGGATTATTTGACCCTGTGCTGATAACATTCCTTTGTTCAATTAATGTCAGTGTTTTTTCTCCTGGCATACTCAAAATGACAGCCCTTAATTTTAAACTGAAACATAACCTTCCTATGCACATAAATAAATATAAAGAAGTGTAATATTAATGTTTTGGGAAACTAACATTAAATATTTATTTAACATTTAATAAATATTTAGGGCAGAACATAGCAAAGATGTAGCACGGAATTATATAAAAATATATGCATCTGTTGTTGCTGATCTGCTAGAAATCTGCGCAGGTGTGTTCTAAGGTTTTTAACTGCAACACGTTAAGTGTTTCTCACGGCAAGAGGATAAATGTTGGTGAATGGCACATATACCATTGTTGGTTGGCAACCCTAGAATTGCCCTATTTGAAATGTGTCCCCTGCCTCCAATCTGACATGATTCTGAGAACTGCACCTATAGAAAGAAATAATCCCTTTTTTTTCATATACTGCTATGTGGAATTAGTGCGCTTGTACACTGCAAGCTTCAGGGTGATGAGAGGCGGGTGCTGCTTTCTTGGCCTCTGTCTGACAAGCTGCACCTGCTGAAATCCCTCTCTTCTCCACAGCGATTAAAAAGGTACAGGATCCCCAACCTCCTTTGCATTTGGTCACACTAATTGCTGCTGCCCTGAGGCCTCTTCTAGGGAAAGAATATGAATGCTGGTGTTGCTAGGCAACCGTTGGATTTCCCTTGCAGGTGTTCCAGGTCTGAGAACTGCTGTGGTAATGAAAAGCAGGAACTTGTTAAAATATTCCAAGAGATTGCTTTCCATTTCATGACAGAAAACTATATAGTACCCTTTACTGTGACTGGATTTGCCCACTACTCTACCCCCAGCTAAGGGATAGCGATTTTGTTTTAGTGGGTTCATGGAGATGAAAAAGAGGGTATGTGGCTTTTTCAGTGCTGCTGCAAAACTGAATTATTTAAAAAGCCCTTTTGTCTCAAGATCATTAGTTGTTTCTTGAGATTGTTTTAAATTCTGGCTCATACATTTTCCGTTTTCATTGTGACCCACCTTAGGTCTTTTGGGAGAGAGGTGGGCTAGAAATAATGAACATATTTCTATCCAGATCTCCACTAAGAATGAGCAAATCTTTCCCATTTCATTATTTTTTGTATTTGTTTATATTCACTTTTTTCCTTCTCTGTTTTTTCCTAATTATTTTGTAGAATTGCCAGTGTTGTCTACACACTGTATAGTTTTTAGGTGCAATTTAGATGTACAATGTGTATCATTTATACATAAAATGCTGCTTTACTGACTCACAAACAATCAGTTTAGTTCAATACCTTTATTGGCATACAGACTCCCAAATAATATTCTAAATACGAACTATTTACTGGGAAAAATTCAGTGTAAGGAACTCAGTCCCCTCCCCCCCCCCAGGTTGAAACAGCCATTTCCTTTCTCTTAAGCAAAGGAAATTATTCTTATCTGAAAATGGCTTCAAATCACCTAGTGGACTTGATATTAAAATGCAAAGCAAACATATTATTTTTAGCAACAGGTCGTATAATACTTTTCAATGGCTACTGATTTGTCAAATAAAAGGGTGGCTTTTTTAAAAGACGAGTAAATATTTTGGAAACTTCCTTAAAGGTATTGTGTACCTTCCTAGAGTAGGCTCCAATCATGGTTTGAAAAGCTGTGCTCTTATTAGGCTTGCCAGTCCCCTGGTCTGGATGGGAGATACCCTTGTTTTCCAGCCTTCTCCCTGCTGCCAGCCAGCTGGCTGGTAGGAGGAAGCTGTGCCCCAACAGCCACCATGTGCCTTCAAACCTCAGCAGGTTTAGAAGATGCTTGCAACTGTTTGTGGTTTCTGAAAGTGTGTGTGCCTTTAAATCTTATCAAGAGGAAAGCTGCAGGGGGGGGGCAGGGTGAGCAGACAGAGCCGCATTGATCTCAGTCCCTCTGTTGGGAGGAAAACACCACCACCTAGGCTGTTCTTTCATTTTCATATTAGTCTGAAGAAGTTGGTTGAAATTGATGAAGTGGTTTGAAATATATTCACCAATGTGAGTAAATTGCCCCAGTGAGGTCACAACAGTGTGTGCTTGTTACCTGTGTTTATTTTGGCTGCTGTGTTCACTTTCATTTAGTGGAAGTTAGGCTGCTGGGGAATGAGGAAATGAAGACAGTATTCAGGGGAACTGCACTGCTGTATTTTTGTTTATTTATTTTAGGGAATGGGAAAGTCTCCTAGCTCCATCCCCAAAGTCCCCAGATATTTTCTGAGTGGGACCTGGCATCCCTAGCTCTTATGCTGAAATTAGTAATTCTCCATAAATGGAGGGCAAAGTCCAGTGCAATGCTTTCCAGCACAAAACTCACTGCAATAAAACACAGCAGCTCACTGCCATTCTTTTCAGCAAGTCTTGGACAGGAGAATTCCAATTGGATGGTACATTTCATCTGAGAATACCACAACAATAAGATGTGCATTCTACCACATCCCCCCTACCCATTGTCTGGTACTTGGTAAATAAATATAGCATAATTTTTCCCTTTTGAGGAAGACTTTCTGAATCCCTTCTGAAAACAGTTTTAGCTTTGCTCCCATATATTGGGGAGGGGATGCATCTCTATGCTAGTATATACATAACTGCAAGTGGCTGAAGTCTTAAGGCATTATCTGCTGTTTCAGGTAATGAGGCTCATTTTCAACACATTTGTATCAGGGCTGCAATGTAAGATTGTTTGAAAGCTCCAATTAGTTCAAAATAAAGACATTAAAAAGTTTTTACTGGAATCTGTAATAATAAAAATGCAACACCCATTCTGTTACACTGGCTTCCAGTTCACTTTTATGTCTAAATCAGGATGCTTGCTTTCAGCTTCAAAGCTCTCACTGGTTTGGCTCCACAGTACCTAAAGCGCCATCTTCTCCCATATCAACCTGAATAAATCCTCAGAATTAAGATTTGCAGGGTGTCACAAGAGGAGGCTCTTTCAGAACTGTCTCAGGGTTATGGAACTCCCAAGGACACAAGGCTCGCACCATCTCTTCAGGCTATCTGGACAATACTGGAAACATTTATGTTCTTGATGGCCTTTGGACTGACTAATTGACTGTTGATGGTGTTATATTGCTTTTTCATTGTGTTTTACTGTAACTTTTGTGTTTGTAAAAGATTTAGATTGTTTCTATAATGATTTTGAATTATCTTGCAGTTCCTAAATAAGGCTGAAAGGCAGTGTATAAATTAATTAAACACATATAACTATTACCAGAACTCTCACAAAGCAAATGCAGTAGGCCTCTTGAAGCAATAGCCACAAATAGCAGCATTAACTCTTCATTTTAAAATGTTTTTACAGTTTCAGGATGTATCATATGAAGCTTGTTGAATTGCATGGGATAGATCATATAATCCATATAATCACAAATGAGCACTGAAGGAAGACACACTTTTTAACAAACAACAGATACCATCAAGCAGACACTATCAGTTATTCTAAAGTTGCAGTCTTATGCATGCTTACTTAGGAATGAAACTTTAGTAATGCAATTGTCACTGCTTCTGTGGCTTCTTTCATGCCACAACATGTAAATGTGAAGTTTGTTCTGCAGGTATCATAACCCTGCCAGGGAAGCAAAGGCTGGCACCTAGTATGTTTTGTTCTTGAGTGCTAGGATAATTACACTCTCTCTCTTTCTCAAACACACATGCACACGCACAGAATTTAATACATACATGGAAGGCTTTATGTATAGAAAGTATTAGCCACAGCAGTAGCAACTGCCACTCTGCTAAAGTTACATGTAAAGAGGTTTAAACCCCATTGAATTTAGTGGATCTTAATAAAGATGAGTATGATTGAGTTGTTGTTTATAAAGCTATAACCTTCCCAAATGCCCCAAGAACAAATGGTCCAATCCTCCAAGTTGCTGTGATAAGGTATCACAGTATCAGACACACAGTTCAGGCACAAAAGCCATAACTAGTGTAATTGTGCCTTGCCTAGAAACCAATCCTAACCCTGCCATATTATATCATGAAACACTTTTGAACTCTTGATAGCTTTTCACATAGAAAACGTATGCGCTGTGCGCATGCATGATCAGTGAACACAGAATGGGAAGGAACAGTGGATATATATTTGTTCACATGCATTTGTATAATCAAAATGAGGTATCCTTTTGAAAACCATGTTACTGAACAGGGTTTCGACACAAAAGAGAAAAATACATAAAAATGAACAAACAATTATCTAAAAGAGTGGGGGGGGGGGCGAAGTCCTGACAAAAATATTAATTGTTCTGAATATGAGTTATACTAAATCTTCAGCTGCACATTTAATGGCAGCTAAATGGCAGCTGATGAGGCTTGCTTCACTTACTAATGATCTGCAAACTGGGATGCTGTTAAAGACATAAGCAAGCCAAGTTGTTTTTATGGTCAGTTTGGAGGATTAACATTCAAAAACAACCTATTTTGTTGGCTCTTATGAGGGCAGAAAGGCAGAATAAAGACATTTTGTTAAATAGATGAATGAATAATTTTATACTATCTGTATTACTAACCTATCATGGATAATGAAATGGAAGCATTATTTGAAACTACTTCTCTGTCAGCTACACGATTCTTAAACCTACTTGGAGGACATTCTGCTTGTCAATAAAACATCAGTTTAGTTAGATGTGAAAATATGATAACCTTGATATAATTTAGTACTATACTATATAAGAAATATATGACTGTTGGGTCTTGAAGAGAATACTGATGTAACCGATGATATCAGATTTTCCCGATTGTTTCATTACACAATGGATGATTGTTTATTTCATTCCACAATGACAGACAACTGCTGTCATGTAAAAAAAAACTCCAAACCCAAACATGTTACATTTCTGTTTGGAGAGGAAGTCCTCTACAGTGCTCTGGCTAAACCATGACACTTGTCCTTTTTCTTTCCCACATTTCCATACAGCTGGCGGCACTTTTTAATACTTGGTTTACTAAACAGTCAGATTTATTAGAGAAAACCAGCTTTGCACACAATCACTTGGGAAATGTTAAAAAGGTTTATCTGCCCACCCCCCCCCAAAAACCAAACAAAAACAATTTAATAGATACTTGGCTTCCCAGCCTGTATCCCTATATCCACAATAACATAATCATGGAACTGAAGGCTAATTGTGGATACTATTTGAGACTGTTGGCTATAGGTCGCTATGTGTCTGAGGTATTCTGGAACACTGTTAAGACCAAAACTTTATATTTCACTTTCTATATTATGTATAACAGTTTTTAAGGGTTAACATACTTTTAGGAATAGAACCTGCCAAAAATGATAAATCTTAAGCCCTTCAAAAATCAGGTTTCATAATCAGTGTTTTCTTTTAAATGACAGAATCATCACTCAAATTCTTCAGTATTTCTTTTCAAGGAATGTTTCATCATATTTCTGGCACAAAGAATATAACAATAAGATGCCAAGTGTTCTAATTGTTCTCAAACCTCCTTTGTTAAGCATGCTGGGAGGCAGTTCTCTGTCCAATGCTGATGTTTCAATTGGCTTGTGAAATGTTTGTGAAAAGGGGCTATCTGTGCTTTCTCTTTCTGTGTCTAGATTCAGTTTTGGCACTGGCTAGGAAAGGGTGCTAAATTTTCTGCCTGTCTTTATGGGATCCTGGTCTGGTGGACTGATGCTGCTTTAGGGCCTATGTTTCTGCTTGCTTAGCACCTACCCAACCTGTATATTTATTCACATATTACAAAGCCATCACAAGTCCCAAGCAATGCTCCCTCTAAGCTAAGGAGTCTTGTTAGCAAAAATTCTACTTCATGAGCTACTGGCATTAAAGATGTGAGGGAGCAATTAGCTATTGCAGGAATTAGTTTGCTCTGGAGCCATCCTTCCTGAGCTAAGGCAAAAATGTTTGAGCCAGAGGCTAAAAAACTGTGAGCTAGCTCACACTAACTCAACTTAGAGGGAACACTGATCCCAAGTATCCTATACTGACTAGGAAACTAATTCTATAAAGCAGTCCTGAAACCTCCTAGTGTTTGGGCAAGTGCGAATACAAAATGCTATTTATCTGGTAATTAGGAAGGGAAAAACAAAAACAAAACAGCTCCACAATGCATTAAATGGCTGCTGATTTGTTGCCTTTTTAAAAAATTCAGCATGTGTTTTATTTCTAAACTCTTACTCTTCACTCTCCATTAAGCTTTGGAGGTGGTAATCACCCCAAAAAGCTATTTATGCATTGTGTCAATCCTATTTTCTCTCTAATTATATTTTTCCTGCAAACTAGTTAGCATAATTGGTGGCATTCTGATGTACTAGCATGCAGATTAGACATGGCAAATTGCTACAAAGCAGGTTTAAAGCATACTGAGTGGTCAGGTATCTACCAAGCCTTCTTGTGCCACAATGATCTTGGCTACACTGAAGTGACAGGCAGTGATAACATAGAGATGGAAGGCAGAGGACCAGAATGAGATCCTGGCCAAGTAGGCAGAGTGCACTGCAAAGCTTGATGGTGGATTTCATTTTGCTACATATAGTAAAATAGTAGGGTTATGTTACAAGTGCTGTATGTGAAGGATGAGAGCCTGTCTATATATTATGCATGGGTGGATAAACAGAAGTGACTATCCCTGTTCAGGCATGAAGTAGGAGGCCATATTTCTTAATATCCTCCATTGTGAAAAAACCCTCCCTGTAAATAAACAGTTAATTAATCAGACTTAGAATTACCATTTCCTTGTAGTGCTAGTTTAGTACATGCAAGAAACTGAGATTGGAGGAGTGTGAAAAGTATGACAACCCAACAACAGTCTGAAGCTGAACAGTGCAGACTTCAACCACCTCTTTCTACATAATAAAGAAAGGCTTTTGAATGACAGATTGTGTTGCTTGGGGGGGGGGGGTAACTGTTAAATGAAGCCCTAAAAGAATAAGCTTTTGACTTCAGTGTTCAGTTTATACTGCAACTGTTTAAATACAGTACAAATAAAGTGCTTTGTAGGCATAAATGATCATAAAAAGCTTACATTATTCTGAAACTGGATTTGGGACTCATTAATTGCTAACCATCTCATCAAGTTTTTTCCCAAAGCCAGTGCTGAAAAATGTTGAAAAACAATCAGCATTGGAATCATAACTTCTGGAAATGATCAAAGAATCTGCAACTCAATTGTTAGTCAACAGCAGGTACCAATGACCTTAATGCTATAGTTTTATGAGGATGATCAGAAAGGATGTGTTTACTTAACGACCACTCTTTGTAATGCGCTTCAGCTTTAATGATATGCTGCTTTAATACAAGATCCTTTGAGATCAAAGGGAATACAGAATCATACATATATGTACACACAAATATATACGTATTTTATTCTTCCTTGGGCATGCTTTTGATCATAGGAGTCTTATGGATGTTACATGAACATCTGTTCCAATAGATTTCCTTTGTATGCTTGCAGTTTTGTGATAATCTTTTTTACTATCTCCACTAAAGTGGGTAGAGCTCCAGGCATACAGAAGCAAATGCAACTTGTTCAGTTTCTAGCAAATAATATGAAATGTATTACTTCAGAATAATTTATCCCCACATGACAGAGAAAAACCTTCTGGAATGAACCCAGATATTGCACTAGCATAGACAAAAGAAGAAATTACCACAGAGCCCATTAAAGCAGCTTCATATTATTAATTCCATGATTTATATATACATATACATATATATTTCATGATATAAATATATCATATATCATATGATATATATATATATATATATATATATATATATATATATATATATATATATATATATATATATGTGTGTGTGTGTGTGTGTGTGTGTGTGTGTGTGTATATTGCAGTCTTGTGAAACACAGTAGGTCAAAATACAGCAAGATATTATGTTTTAAGAACATGTTTGCTAGCATTGTAGAAACGTTTTTTAGAATACTGTACTAATCAACAGTATTTCAGCTACTGCAACAGAATATAAAAAACTGGCTCATTTTTAGGTGCATTTAAAAGCACTTTGTGGTTACTTTGTTCCACATTCCTCTTAAAGTACCTGAGTTTTAGACATATATCAACATATGCACATTTGTACACAACCACTCAGCTGGGCACTTGTGTTTTACAGGTGACCAGGTGGGGGAAGTTTTACTGATGTTAGTTCTTTTGAGTAACAGATGACTACTGACAAGTAGTGTGAACAGACAGGCTAATAAAATTCCACTTGTGAGCTATTCAATTTGTGTATTTATTTGCAATGCCCATTACACACTTTTGCAAAAAGCACCAAAATTCAAAGAGGTCAACAAAGCATCCTTTCAGGTCACTTCTCATTTAATCAGTGTCTTGAGTTTCCCTAACAAGTGTCCAAAGGCCAACATCTGCTGATGCTCAGGGATGGTGGATGCAGTGAAGAAGGCTGCATGGAAGTGTGAAGTGAATGTCACGACCACACAAACTGCATGCAAGACAATACCAACAGTCCATAGCACAAGAACTATTTTTGCCATTTATCCATTTCTGTTAGCAATGACAATGGATTTCCCCCCACTTTCTTTTAAAAATAGCAATAATATATTTTCCCTGCTGGCTTTCATTAGCCTTTCTCTCTCTCTTTTTTAGCTTTGCATCAAATAGCACATGCAAATTCATTGTCAAGGCTTCAAAAGCATCATATTGCTGTGCATCTCTAGTTAAGCAAAAGTCAAGGGAGACACTAAGGCGGAGAAATGAGACTATTAAAATTGGGAGACTTTCACTTTGCACAGTGTTTACGCTGATGCCAACTCAAGCAACTCCATGACCCAGTTAAGCCAGACTCCAAATGGACAAAATATGCTGCTTGCTTCTATGGCAAGACTGATTTTGATGGTGTCTAGTGTGCTCCTTAGTGTTGAGCAAGTCAGACCCTAAACCTATGAGCTCAATTAAAGTTGATTAAAAAATTGAACAGATCCACTTGTGCATTTATTATTAAATTATTAGGACATTACTTTTCAGCTGGATGTTGGGTATTGCAAATTGTTTTGGTGGCAGTTGAGATATGCATAGTGGGTTTACAAAGCACAAAATTTGGGCACAGTTTGGTTAATCCCATCAAAATCAAAATGCTGAACAGTAGCTGGGTCACATCTTCTGTGTTTAAAGTTTGTGTAAAATAGAAAAGGGAACAATTCTTCCTGGTTCAGGCATAGAGATTTCCACAGGAATAAAAGCCTTCTCTTCTACCATCGTTTGTGTTCATACACACAGTTCATGACAGTGTTAAAGGGAATGCATCTCCACATTTGCATGGAAACATACATAGAGCTATGCATGTTACTAGTAGAGCTCTAGTAACTTGAACTGTACATAGGAGGAAGGCTGGATAGAGATCTGAGAGGTGAGTAGAGAACTCCCAATGTTCTGGTAAGTTGTCTATGCATAAACCAGGGGAAGAAAATGAAGAAACAGAATTCTGTTTAGCTCTACAGATACCATCCCATCTGCAGTCTCTAGGCTTGTGCTAGGAAGCACTGTTCCCAAAGAGCATATGACACGTTTCTTATGCTACAACTTCATTTTAGTCTGTTCAGGTATCATTCAGTGACTGAATTCACTTTTCAGCATTTGAAGGATTTTAAAAAAGCATTTCAAGTTCACCTGAAGTGCCATATACAGGAACAAAAATATGTGTTTTGACACCAATCAAAGAATCTCATAGGGGCTCTGAAGTGGGTGCTGAGATGGATGTACATCCTAACCAGTAAACACTTTCTCAATTTATTCATTTGGGGGAGAAAAGTTCCAGATGCACAATTCTTTCACTCAATAAAGAAACATATATGCACAGGTATTCCATATGCAGGTTGGAATGCATATAGAGGTCTGTACCCATGGGATATTTTATAAAACAATGGCTTGTACTGAAGCCAACTGAAAAACTGTAGGTTAAAGACATGCAAACTGATCATGTGGGCTACAGAGAAGTTATACTATAAATACTAACAGTTTGAAATGTAATTATTATTTGCTTATTTCTCATGAGTTGGATCCTGTGGATCCATTATGCTAGCGGTGATGCCCTTCTCTGGCGCAAGCTTTCTTGCATGGCAAGAAAGAGCCATTGCTAGCATACAAATCTGTGGGATCCAATTCTATATTAAGGGACTCAAATTTAGGATCTCTAACAATCTAATATAAATATCCCTTGAGGGGGGAACTTGTTTGCACAGAATTACATCTGTACTTTATATGCAAATACATCAGGAGGAAGATTGTTAACATTTCAGAAGTCATGATAAAGCAAATTTCACTGAAACATTATCTAGAACAGAAATAGATGTTGGAAAAATAGATTTTCAGAGGCTGAACAGCAAGCAAAGCTGGCCTAAGTCTGCTCTTCATTACTTACTACCAATGCTGGAAATACTGGGAATACCTGGAAAGAGAAGAAAAATATTGGTTAGCAATTTACATATATTAAAGATGCCAAGCCAGCATGTTGTGTATTATTTCTTTGGTTTCAATCAGCACTAAGAACCAAGGTCAAGAGCCAGCCAAGCAAGCATTTTGAAATCACAGTAATGTCAATGGGTTAGAGTTGCTAATTTTCTTCCCACTGAAACCAATGGGTCTTGAAAAAGAGCTTAGCTGTGACTGGTCTGTACTCAAAGTTTCAAATAATTCCAAAGTTAATTATTTGTATCAATAATTTGGCCTTTTATTCAATAATTTAGTAATGATAATCAAGATAATATCCTTCTCAGTATTCATTTCTTTCTGAATAATAAAGATAGCTTCTTATGGTCAGTTTTGACATTTAGTACTATTGACAGAAGATCAATTACTTCATTGTCTGTGAAATAGCTCAGCTTTTTATACTAATACTTGGACCATTAGTTGTCTAACGCTTTAAAACTAACAAACCAAATTTTTTGTGTCTCCTGAAGCAGATAAACATGATTTTAGTTGGCACTGCAAAATGTTAATGTGGCTGGCAGAAAAAGATTTGGTATCCCTATTAGACATTTAAACATCTGTTTGATGGGGATCACCCACGGAGAACTGGTTTGAAGCAAGAAAATGAAGTGATTAATCAACCAGTTAATGTTATTTTAACTATGGAACAATCTTAGTAGGTTACTAACACAGATACGAACAAAAAAGTATTTGATGCAATAATTACAATCCAATTTGGGTGTGTGATTTGATTGAATATGGTCATTATTGTGGGAGGAGGTGGAAGTTGCTGATATACACTTGCACTATGTTTTTTGTAAACAGAAACATGATATGGAATATGGTGAGATTGACTTAGTGCACAGGCTACTTCCAAAGACTTTTTACCATTTCCACTTTTGGAAGACCTCTTGTGTGACTAGAAATGTATGTGGAATCCAACCTGGTGTGTCTCACACACATGGACTGATGGTGACAAAGGAAACATGCATTGATTTTCTGAAGAGAGACTACAGAAATGCCTTTGTTGCTGAGACAGGAAATGAAGGCAAAATATTCTGAAGACAATAGGGCTGTCAGGTCCAATTCAGGAAATATCTGGGGACTCTGGGGGTGGAGCCAGGAGCAAGATTGTGACAAGTACAATTGACCTCCTAAGGGAGGAGTTCTGGCCATCGCATTTAAAGGGACTGCATTCCTTAAAAATGCCTTCCATTCATTGGAAGTCATGGAGGATGGGGGCACCTTCTTTGGGGGCTCAAGAATTGGACCCCCTGGTTTAATCTTTTTGATATGGGGGGCGGAGGGTTAGGAGAGGCACTACATGCTATGCTGAAAATTTGGTGCCTCTACTCAATAGACAGCCCCTCAGAGCCCCAGATATCCATGGATCGATTTTCCATTATAGCCTATGGGACAAGTCTAACATCCCCATCACCACTTTCTGATAACCCTGAAGTGGGGGGAAGGCCTCCAAACCAGGGGAATCCCCTGCCCCCAACTGGGGATTGGCAACCCTAGTAGCCAAGCTTCCTGGTGTTCCAACTAGAGATGTTGCCTGTAACCAAAAGTTCACCGTAGTATCATATGATCCAAGATACTTCAGCTGATGTTAGTGTCAACTGCTGAACCATCATCAGTTAACCTGGCATGGATATCATCAGTTCAACTTCCTGCAATGTGATTATCTGAACATCTGAATTTGCCTTATACCGTTGGTCCATCTAACACAGCTGCTCCGCAGGTTTCAGGAAGAGAAAGGTCTTTCCCAACACCTGCTACTCAAGATCCTCTAAGTAGACAGGGAACCAGGAATTTTCTGTATGCAAAGCAGGAGTTCTGCCACTGAGCCACAGCCTCTCCCAGTTACTTCTTACGGAGAAACTTTAACACTATTTTAATCTTTTGGTATCCAAACATATTATCACTGTGACAGGAAAGCCTGCACATTATTTTATACCATGAACATTGTTATGAGAGTGATCTTATAGAATTATAGAGACGGGACCTCCAGGGTCATCTAGTCGAACCCTCTGCACAATACAGTAACTTCACAAATACCTCCCCCACATACTTCCTTCCTGACCACCTCTTCATGATCTGCCTAATTCACAGAATCAGTATTGCCGTGAGATGGCCATCTAGCCTCTGTTTAAAAACCTCCAAGGAATGAGAGCCCACCACCTCCTAAGGAAGCCTGTTCCACTCAGGAACCACTCTGTCAGGGAGTTTTTCCTGATGTTTAGCTGAAATCCCTTGTGATTTAATTTCAACCTGTTGGTTCTAGTTCTACCTTCTGAGGCCTCAGAAAACAATTCTGCACCATCCTCTATATGACAGCCCTTCAAGTACTTGAAGATGGTGATCATATCACATCTCAATCATCTCCTCTCAAGGCTAAATATACCTAGTTTCTTCAATCTTCCCTCATAGGACTTAGTCTCCAGACCCCTCACCATCTTTGTTGCCCTCCTCTGGACACGTTCCAGCTTGTCTATATCCTTCTTAAATTGTGGTGCCCAAAACTGAACACAATAGTCTAGGTGAGGTCTAACCAGAGCAGAGTAAAGCAATACCATCACTTCGCTTAATCTGGACAACTATTTCTGTTGATACAGCCACAATTGAATCTCATTTGAATAAAAGACACAACAATCCTTTCCTGCAATGCTAGAAGATCTATATGATAAAAAGAATACACAATTAATTGGAGTCAGTTGTCATTATTCAATACTGATGCATACTATCAGGCAACCTTCTTGGCACAAATTTCCAAATTTCATCTCACATTTCAGCTGAAATTCAGTGGCACAGTAGAGATGGGCAGCTCATCAATCATTGCTTTAAGAAAAAAAACTCATTGCTTTAGGAGAAACTCATTGACAACTGTATTTGTAAGGCATTCTTTTGTAGTTCTGTGAAGTACACCTCACATTAGGCAATAAATCTAGTTATTTCTACAGGGGTTGAGAGGTTCATAGTCTGTGAATAAAAAGAACTTTGTCACTGGGGAGAAATCTGGACAGCAATATATATAAAAAAGAAGTGTGGGATGCTCCTTACTCTGGGGGACAATAATAGTACACATGGATGTAGATGGTACCATGTTTTCCAATGAAGCATCTTTTAAGCTGAGTGAGATGAAGAGTATTTTCCCCCTCCCAAGGGGGGGATCCTGTGAATTTCAAACTGTATCTTGAACACAGCTTCAAAGTATTAATTCTGTGATCCAAAGTGTCCGTTTTTCTAAAAGTTAATGCTCTTACAAAATGTTTTTTTCCTCCTTCTTTTTGAAGGCTCACTTTCCCCTGCATGGTAGGAATTTTATCATAATTTCATGCCCCCCGCACTTCATGGTTTGTTAGTTGGTCTATTACTTTCACATTAAACTTGATAAGGTCCTGCTTCCTGTGATATTCATTTTTGGAGGTTTGATTCCTCACAGCTGCTGCTTTGAAGTATGAGATAACATTTGGAACATGGCACGCTGCTGCTGTTTTTTTTTAAAAACTTTTCATTTAGCTGCAGCATATAACCCTGTTTCTTCAAAATAACTTTTCAGTGAATGGTTATTTCCGAAGCCAGCTTTTTACTTTTACACAGGTCAAAACTCCAGACTTTTTATTTAAAAAGCAACTAATAACTTCTACTCTGAAAAGGTTTGATGGCTTATTCTCAGCTTGTTCATTTATTTTCCTCTGAGGGATGTAGGCACATAGGTCAAATTAGCAAGAATCCAAGTTAATGTATACATGGGTAGAATAGTTCCATGAATTTCCTGAGGTTTTTTCTTTTGCTCTTTTTCTTCTCTCTGTATTACATTTGTCTCCAGTCAGTATGTGCTTCTCTCTCAATACAAGTAGCTGGATGCCAAAAAAGGTATAAGGAAAAATCCAGCCAAAAGCTAAGCACTCATAAAACCCATTTGTTAATATAACAGAAGGAAACTTAAATTTCTTCCAATGAACTTGATAGGACTTCAAAGTACCTAATGTTGGTTGAATGATGCCTGCATTCTTGACAGAATGTACTGTTTAAACATTTGTTCTGACCTAGCAAAGGTGACTTAGACTGCAATCCTAAGCAATGTTACATCCAAGTCAATGGACTCAGAAAGGTATAGAAGACTGCACTGTTATGCATGGAACCAGGTCTTCCATGAGAACATTACCTTTCTGGATGCAATCCTAGTGTGCGTATGTGTGTAAAGATCTCAGAGTAAATCAGAGCTACTATGTAGAAGATATGCTTTTGAGATTCAGATTAGATTATTGTTTCTTGAGTGATGCAGAAGTTTATGCCTACGAGGACTACATAGGTAGATCAAACAGTAAGTCATACAAAACTTGAATCTGATTTAGCATCAAACATTCACCACGATCCAACATAGCAATAAGCATGCCAGTTTGGTGTAGTGGTTAAGTGTGCGGACTCTTATCTGGGAGAACCAGGTTTGATTCCCCACTCCTCTATGTACACCTGCTGATGTTACCTTGGGTCAGCCACAAGTTCTCTCAAAGCTCTTCTGCTCAAGAGCACTTCTGGGAGAGCTCTCTCAGCCCCACCTACCTCACAAGGTGTCTGTTGTAGGGAGGAGATTTGTAAGTCGCTCTGAGACTCCTTTGGGTAGTGAAGGGTGGGATATAAATCCAATCTCTTCTCTTCTTAACAAATCAGTGAGGTTTATCCAACTGTTTATGTCAGCAAATTAATGATCTGATATAGCAGGGGTGGCCAATGGTAGCTCTCCAGATGTTTTTTAACTTCAGCTCCCATCAGCCCCTGCCATTGGCCATGCTGGCTGGGGCTGATGGGAGTTGTAGGCAAAAACATCTGGAGAGCTACCATTGGCCACCCCTGTGATATAGGAAAGTTAACTAGAACACTAAAGCTTCCTGTACATGTCTATATCTGAATCAGGCCTGACCAGTTACCTGCAGGTCTCATTTTGGGCAGAAGCTCACAGGAGCAGAGCTCTGGAACCTCTACATTTTATTGCACTCTTTCTTTCATAACCCCCCTTCCCCCAAATCCTTGCTTCTGGGCTCCAATTGTTCAACCCCCCTGTGAGAATTTTGCTGCACTCTAAGATTTGACAGACTTTCTAATATTTTCCCACAAAAATGTGAAAATAACCAAAACATACAAAGCATACAGATGGAAATCTTCATCATGCCACTGTGGCTGATTAGGAGAAAGTAATTTAAAAAGTATGATGGGAGTAAGGTTTTATTATGTCATTGATAATCCAAGAAGCATCTTCAGGTGGATGCTGAGCTGATATAATTTAATATACCTTTGGTGATGTCAGGGGTGTGTGGCATATGCAAATGAGTTGTGCAAATTAATTATGCTAATGAGCTCCAACACCTCTTTTTCTACAAAATTACCCCTGGTTATCTGGAATGTCTTGCTCATGGCCACAAGCAACAGAAACTTTTCTTGCCCATGCTACATGCTGCACTTGGCTATTTATGACATAAAGTATGAAAATGAGAAGAAAATCTGGCATTTCAATTTGTTGGAATGGTGCATATGAGTACAAATCAACAATTTTATATTGTACTCCTAGGAGTACAACAAAGCCACATAAGTCTCCATTATGCTGTAATCTCTCAGGCTTGTTTTGTGTTGTATAGTTAGCACCATTTTTTTAAGCCAATGAGGACAGGCCTCCCAAATATATCATTATAAGCAGTTTCACAAAAATACTCACAGATATTTGCTGTGCCCTTAGGAATGGGTAGATAGGAGCCAGGACTCCAAGGTCGGCCCTGATAGTTCTTCTTGCATTTCCCACAGTCTGGGCCTGTTGTGTTGTGCTCACATTCACATAATAATTTTTTGTTTTCTTCTCTGCAGCCCGTGGCATGAAGGTTACACTTGCATCTAAAAAATAATAATAAACGTGTTATCACACATGGAGGTTTCATTTCAAGCTGTTATGCTCCAACTGGTATTCAGATCATAGTGACAAACATGTCACTGACAACAAAAAAATTGCTCTCGTTGCTATTTTAACTTCTTCTTTTTTTGGAAAAAAGAAAACTCTCCAGAACTATTTCAAAATGCTTTCATAAATATACTGTGGCAACTGGATATTGCTGTTTGGTGTGCAGTAATCAAATATAAGTGAACTTCAGAAAAACTTCTAAGGTATGATTATGTAAATAAAGTGCTCAGACCAACAGAGTTACAATATATTTACTTCCACCAGTACAATATACAATGTACTTCCACAAGTACAATATATGTACTTCCACCAGTGGGCACACTGTATCAAATCTCCTAGTATAAACTAGGTCAACTGTAACTTCTTCCCCACAAATCTGACAACTGTAGTTCTGTGAGTGGTATGTGAGCTAGACACACAAAGCTTCACAAACAGAAATTTCTCAGCATCTCACTGAACTAAACTTACAAGGATTCATTGGGAAAGGCTTGGAAGTAGAAGTGGTTTGTATGTACCACAAAACACCTTTTGTTTTCCTAGGAATTAAATTTTCTCCTAAATGAGAACAGAATTTGCATTCTGATCCTTCAGAGTGGAAACATTTATCCTAGAAGAGCTATCATCTGTTTTTCTGATAGGGCTCCACTGCATGAAGGGTAGAAATTCAGCAGGTGAAACTCTGGCCTGATTCAGTCTGTGCTCAGACGTCACTGCAGGTCAATATGTATGATCTGAGACTTACCACCCCACTAATGCGATTAAGGATTGTCTAGTTTCAGATAAGATGTACTCCAAGATTCAAGAGCCTTGATAGAAAAACACTTGATGACATTAATACAGCTGTTAGGTGGAGGTCCTACAACTATTTATGATAATTTGTTATGATACTGATGTACAGGTAAAGGACTCACTAATGCCCAGCCTAGGTCTCATTTGAAACCTACCATTGAAATGGCAAGACGATGATTCTGATACCTCAATTTGTTTTACCCCCACATCTGTGAAAGCCTCTGATCTATCAGCTTAGACAAACAGGTACATTCAAGTCGAAACAGAATCTGCAGTATAATGGGACTTTGATACTACTGCATCCCCTGGTCTTTTTCTATGAGGAGATAAAGCGGACTCTCTCCACCTTGGAATACCAAGGCCCAGATCCAACTCCATGAGGAGTACGACTACTGCAGCCTTTGCAGAATCGTAAAGCTACAGCTGTGAAAGAAACAGTTCTATTAGCAAGAAATTATTAGCAGATTGTACAACTGTTGCTTATACATACACATACATACTGCAAGCAGTCCTCACCCTCCAACAATTGATACATGTTTCATTATCTTTAAGAGTAAACATCTGTTAACATCAGACAAATATTTGCTAATCCATTGTAAAATTCATATCTGCCTGTCATGAATTAGACTACACATACCCCACTATCCCTGTTTGTAAGGGAAAGTGCCTATCTTGTACCTTTACCTGGCTACTACTTTTCCCCTTTGTCATATTGTGAAAAACAGCTTTTCAAAAGTTTGTGCAATAGAATTAATTGTATTTTAAGTATCTATACAATATCCAGTGCATGCAGAACAAAGTGCATTGCATCCTTTTCACCAGCCTGCAATTGCCTACTAAGACAGTGCGCTTTGCAGCTACCTTCAAGTACAAACAGATCCATTGCTAGATTAAGCAGTTCAGGGCATAGCCAAGTTTACCAATATAACTACTTCAGAAGACATTGTCCTATGCACAAAGGAAGCTAAGGGTTGCACACAGAGAATTTCAGTACTGCACTGACCAAAACTTTCAAGGTTTCTCTGGGAAAGGCTTGGCAGTCAAAGTGCCATAGAACTCGTTAAAACACCACAGAGCAAAGCGCATCAAGCAGACAAGTCATGCAAGTATGGAATAAATAATTATTCTACATATATGTGCAGCACACTGATAAAAAGTTACTAGCTTGCAAATATGTTTACTGATTGCCAACTCATTTTGATTATGTTGATGGCATAAAAGAAGAACCGAGTTTCGTAAAGGCTCTCTAATCTGATTCTAAACTAGGCATGGACATGAACCTGGAAAAGTTAGGTTCATTTCATTTCATGGTTCATGGGGCCGCATGAACCATGAACCTTCCTGTTTACCAAACCAGTTCATTCCATGAGGTTCACAATACAGTAGAATGGCTCCCCCATGGGCTGGAGATGCCAAATTGACAATGAATCTCCAGCTGACTCTCCTCTATTTGCCCTCCAAGTAAGATGAAGATTGAATTGGGGGGGGGCTGAGTTATAGCCCCCCAAAGCATGTAGCCCCAGGAAAAATCACAACTGCAGGATCAGGAGTGTGTTGGTCCTCAGCCAAGGAGGCCAGTAGCTGAGCTCCTCTGGTCGGTGTAAGCAGAAAGACAGGTGGCTCAGAGCCTTGAGTCCACCTGACACAACCCCAGATGGGGAGAGATGTTCAGAGATAAATATGAGGGGGGTGGTTCTGGCAAGGCAACCAGCAGCTAAGCCCCTCTATTCAGAATGAAGGTAGCATGGAGTCCTGAGTCCACTTCACCACACACAATCCCATCCTGACAGAGCTAGTAATGACAAAGCCCAGTGGAGGGCCCCTCAGCTGAGGAACCTATGAAGCTAAGTCTCTCTGCTCAATATAAGCAGAAGGACAGGTGCCCCAGAGCCCTGAGTAAGAATCAAACACTTCAACCCCACTGTTCCCAGGAGGAATGACTTCCAGTTCCCTTTCTTCTGTTTCTCTGCCTCTAATTTATGTGCCAATGCAAAATAGGGTTTCAGAGTCAATTGAGATTGACAAACACAATGGCTGAAATACAGAAGAATGAGTCCACAGATATTAAACATTTTACATACTTTTATATCCACAACATATAGTTACAATGTTTATTTGACCATTATTTTCCCCTCAAACCTTTAATGACATAACAGTTGCAAATAAGAGTACACAGAATGTAAAAAGTTAAACATAGGACAGGGGAGGCCAAGGGTAGCTCTCCAGATGTGTTTTGCCTACAACTCCCATCAGCCCCAGCCAGCATGGCCAATGGCTGGGGCTGATGGGAGTTGTAGGCAAAAAAAATCTGGAGAGCTACCGTTGGCCACCCCTGACATAGGAGATAAAATCAAAAAGAAACAGAGATTACATGTGCATTTATACAAGATCAGATTTACATTTAAGAATGTCAGCCAAAAATTTTGCCACAGCCTCAGTAATCTCCCACTTAGTCCTTCAGTAAATAATGACAGGGTGGCACAGTAAATGGATGTGGGGACAAAGAAAGCTTGCAAGATAGTTCCTTACGGAGATTATGATATATGGAACAATTAAGCAATATATGCTGAATTGAGTCAGGAATATTCGCTCCACAGGTACAGAGTCTATCACATAAAGTTACTTGATAATATCTCCCCTGTAAGACTTTGGAGGGGAATGCGTTTAATCTAGCCAACATGAATGCCCCGTGATAACTTGGAATGGTTAAGTCTGATAAATAATGGGGCATTTTACCACAGAAAATGATGAGACTTAAAGATGCTGGTAGGGTGGCCATAATGTCTGAAGGCCAGCCAGGGACACCTTGGGGGGGGGAGGTAGGGGTGTGAAACAGGAAGTGATGTCACTTCCGGTGATGTCATGCCACCGCCGGAAACAGGAAGTGACATCACTTCCTGTGACATCATTTCCCCCGCACCACCTGCCGGAAACAGGAAGTGACATCACTTCCCGTGACATCATTTCCCCTGCGCCACCTGCCGGAAGCAGGAAGTGACATCACTTCCTGTGACATCATTTCCCCAAAATGACATCATTTCCCCCAAATGCCACTGCCGGAAACAGGAAGTGACTTCACAGCACTTCCTGTGATGTCCCCAAAAATCCCCCAAATATCACCGCCGGAAACACCAAGATTATTTATAGAGAGGGAAAGGGGGAAATAAAGTTAAATAAAACTCTTTTTTTACTTTTTTACTAGTCAGGTCACCACTAGAAGAACATTTCACTTGGCAACATGTATTGGAATGAAGTTTTCTCAAAAGAAACATCCGACGAGGGTCCATTCCCAGGTTTCCTAGCTTAGACCATAGTTGAGCACTATCTATTGAATCAAATGCGCTCTTCAGGTCAATAAAAGCAGCATATAATTTGTTAGTCCCAGTGTGCATATATTTTTCTGCAAGGAAGGCCAGAGTACAGCAATGGTTCATAGCAGATCTGCCTTTGGAAAAGCCAATTTGTTCAGGACCTATGATGTTATCAAGTCGCATCCAATCAATTAATTGGAGTTCCAAATGTTTGGCATATGGCTTGCCCACTATAGATAATAAATTAATGGGGCAGAAATTTTCTGGTAACTCCAACTCCCCTTTTTTGTAGATTGGGATAATTATAGAATCAAGTCAAGAGTCTGGGATGAAACCATGCAGATCAATGAAAGTGAACAGTTTTGCAAGGGGCAAGAGCCACCAGTCAGCAAACTTTGTGAAAACCTCAGCGGGAAGGCCATCAGGGCCTGGTGCTTTACCCACTTTTAAACCCTTCAATAAATCATCAATTTCATCCAGAGTTACTGGAGGCCAGACCAGCATGTCAGTAACAACGGGGTTTACTAAGATAGGAGGGGATACACATGGAGCAGCAAATACGTTAGATAAGTAATCAACCCATGCTTGCGCAGAGATAGTTGGGTCAGTAACAGAATTGCTTTTTAGATTACCCGAAATGATTCCCCAGAAGGCCTTATTATCTTTAGATATTATTGAATGGTAAAGCTCGTCCCATTTATTCTGAAAGAAACCTTTCTTTTTAGATGTGATAAGCTCCAAGTAGGCTTTCTTACAAGAAATATAGGCCTTAATTTTTGCTGGGTCTTCAGAGGACTCATTAAACAGTGCTCTCAGTTCTTGTTTCTGAGCTAAACAGTCTGTGTTAAACCAGCTAGAGAAATTGGATCTTCACAAAATCACAAGTTTAGCTTTAGCACTACAGTAATCCCATCTTTAAAAAAGGTTCCAGAGGAGATCCGGGAAATTACAGGCCAGTCAGTCTGACTTCAATACCGGGAAAGTTGGTAGAAACCATTATCAAGGACAGAATGAGTAGGCACATTGATGAACACGGGTTATTGAGGAAGACTCAGCATGGGTTCTGCAAGGGAAGATCTTGCCTCACTAACCTGTTGCATTTCTTTGAGGGGGTGAACAAACATGTGGACAAAGGAGACCCGATAGATGTTGTTTACCTTGACTTCCAGAAAGCTTTTGATAAAGTTCCTCATCAAAGGCTCCTTAGAAAGCTTGAGAATCATGGAGTAAAAGGACAGGTCCTCTTGTGGATCAAAAACTGGCTGAGTAATAGGAAGCAGAGAGTGAGTATAAATGGGCAGTCTTCGCAGTGGAGGACGGTAAGCAGTGGGGTGCCGCAGGGCTCGGTACTGGGTCCCATGCTCTTTAACTTGTTCATAAATGATTTAGAGTTGGGAGTGAGCAGTGAAGTGGCCAAGTTTGCGGATGACACTAAACTGTTCAGGGTGGTGAGAACCAGAGAGGATTGTGAGGAACTCCAAAGGGATCTGTTGAGTCTGGGTGAGTGGGCGTCAACGTGGCAGATGCGTTTCAATGTGGACAAGTGCAAAGTAATGCACATTGGGGCTAAGAATCCCAGCTACAAATACAAGTTGATGGGGTGTGAACTGGCAGAGACTGATCAAGAGAGAGATCTTGGGGTCATGATAGATAACTCACTGAAAGTGTCAAGACAGTGTGCGTTTGCAATAAAAAAGGCCAATGCCATGCTGGGAATTATTAGGGAGGGAATTGAAAACAAATCAGCCAGTATCATAATGCCCCTGTATAAATCGATGGTGCGGTCTCATTTGGAGTACTGTGTGCAGTTCTGGTCGCCGCACCTCAAAAAGGATATTATAGCTTTAGAGAAGGTGCAGAGAAGGGCAACTAGAATGATTAAAGGGCTGGAGCACTTTCCCTATGAAGAAAGGTTGAAACGCTTGGGACTCTTTAGCTTGGAGAAACGTCGACTGCGGGGTGACATGATAGAGGTTTACAAGATAATGCATGGAATGGAGAAAGTAGAGAAAGAAGTACTTTTCTCTCTTTCTCACAATACAAGAACTCGTGGGCATTCGATGAAATTGCTGAGCAGACAGGTTAAGACGGATAAAAGGAAGTACTTCTTCACCCAAAGGGTGATTAACATGTGGAATTCACTGCCACAGGAGGTGGTGGCGGCCACAAGTATAGCCACCTTCAAGAGGGGTTTAGATAAAAATATGGAGCACAGGTCCATCAGTGGCTATTAGCCACAGTGTATGTGTGTATATAACATTTTTTGCCACTGTGTGACACAGAGTGTTGGACTTGATGGGCCGTTGGCCTGATCCAACATGGCTTCTCTTATGTTCTTATGTTCTTATGTAATCAATTAATAATGAGAATCCTGAAAGGATTCCATTGGCAGATTTAGCATTTATGACTGAATTCCTTAATTTGCACAGCGCTTCAGAGCCAAAGAAGAAAGAAAACTTCCTTTCTAGGGCTTAGGACCACTTAATTTAAAAAAAAAAAAAAATTCTCAGAGCCTATCACAGATTGGGAAGATGATACTGTAATAGCCTCCAGATCCAATCTTAAAGATAATATCAGGGACAGATGGTCACTTCCTGTGTGCGAATCTATAGAAATGTTATCAATAGACGACAAAAGGCTAGGTGAACCTAAACAATTATCTATCACACTGCGACCCTGTGAGGAAAAAAAAGTAAAATCAGTTGCAGCCAGAAATCTGGAAAGACCATTAAATATTATAACATTATGTGCTATGCAGAATTCAATTAATCTAGGACCTGCCTTGTTGGTTAAAAAATCTTTGGATTAACTACTGGAAGGTAAAGGGACATTTAGTGATTTTTGATAATAGCGGAAGTTTTGTGGAATAATGGACTAAATCTTGCTAAGAAATTTTTTTTTATGTTATAAAGAAATGAAGTTGGACATATAGGGTTTGATTTTTTTAATACTCATTCTTCTCTTTTCTTTTTTTATTGTGATAAGGTTTTAATATGAAGATTCTTGGTATGATAAAATTATCTTGTATTTTTATCAATTTAAGTAAACACCAGCGGGGGTCATAAAGAGGGAGGAGAGGAGGAGGGGGGAAAAGTGTAATGTATTGATATAAATTTGTATTGACTTTTTATTTCTTGAATATTATAACAATATATTGCAAATTAATAAAACTGTTTTATATAAAAAAATTGGGATTAACAGGGCAAACATAATTGTAGTGGAAGGGATTCAACAGCTTCAAAACCAAAATGTGAGATCCATTTCTGATTATTACTGCCTATCCGAGCATTAAAATCACCAAAAATCGTGAGCTGAGCAGTATGGAATTTCCTAGATGTAACATATTCAGAAAATTTCTCCCAAACAGCAACTAACTCCAGCTCTCCATTAAAAGGGGCTAGGTAAACATTAATCACAATTAGAGTCAGTGCTGGGGAGGACAACAATAAAGCCTGGGCAAGTGGCGGGCAGAGGTCCAATAGGACCATCTTAAATGGTAAGTTGGATTTCAACAAAGCAGCCAGGCCTGCTTTGCAGCAACCTGTAGAGTAAGTTCTATAGGCAGGGAGATTAAAAACTTTAAAATCCATCAGTCTAAAACTGTCTCCAACCCATGTTTCCTGAAGCAAGACACAGTAAAAGGATTTTTAAAAGTCAAAAAAATCTGAGTCATTCACTTTACTCTTCCACCCAACTATGTTCCAAGAGATAATACGGAAGTACAAACAAAGACTGGAATCTACAGAAAACAAATGGACACTCCTTTTAGTAACAGGCAGTTTCTCAGTGTTTTATAATAACTTGAATCCTTATTTGGAGCCACAGGAATAAATTTTACATGGATCCATGCTTTGTCTTGCTATCTGTTTCTTCTTTTCAGTTCTAAAAGCTATTCATCTGTACTTGTGGAAGTGACTTGCCTGTTGAATGACTATTATAGGTTCTTATGGACTATTTGATAGCTTGAAAAAGTTCACTGTGGTTAGCTGGGTACTCATCCTTCCTTGGAAGGATGGAAGGCTGAGCTAACCTTGAGCTGGCCACCTGGGGGTAAAGTGTAGATGACTGGGGAAGGCAATGGCAAACCACTCTGTAAAAAAAAAGTCTGCCATAAAAATGTCATGACGTCACCACAGAGTTGGAAACATCTGGCACTTGCACAGGGGACTACCTTTACCTTTAAATCCACCCAAAACATTTTTCCTTTCAGTCTTTCAGACTAGAAAAGGGTTGTAAAAATACTCCAACCTTGTAAGACTGCAGGTCGCTTCACCTGGTAATTTGCAAACCGTGGCTATGTGTTAGTTTAATCATGTCACCATGGGATGCTTCAATAAAAATATATTGTAAAAGTCTGTTTACTTTAATAGAATCTCCCCGCAAATTGGTTTGAGGAACCTACGTTGCTAAAAATTTAAGGAAAGCTGCTCTAGCCAATATTTCTCATCATTTTAATTTTGAGTATTCCTGGACCATTTGGAGATTAATTAATCTGTGCATGTAACAATAGACATCTTGTAAGTAGATTGGACCAAATATCAAATTCCTCTCTAAAAATTTCCTTCAAGTCGCTTCTAAATGAAACAACAAAAAAAGCTTATTGTATCAGCACTACAGCATTGTTATTTCTTTCCAGTAGATGTCAGAAATGCCTTAAAATCGTCTTCAAATAGAAAGCTGGAATGGTGCCCAGGTATTTAGCAACCTTGGTTGATTATTTTCCTAATGATTTTACATCCGGTGGTTGGAAAGATTCTTCTGTGGATATTCGTCACCTGTTCCACAGAGTGACTAGTAATTAGGCAAAGCAACACAAGGAATGGGTACGAATATATTTTTTTAACGCGTGCAAATGAACAGCTGCCAACCCTAACTTCCATTTAAAAGAAGTTTGACCTGAAGCAAGCAGCAGCCCACACACATATCTCTTGGGTAAAGCAAACCTATGGTAGATTTAAGGAGCGTCAAGATAATAGAAAATAGAAATGGTAACTGGATAGATGAGCAGGCATTTTCTTCTGTAGTTGAAATAAATGATGCTTGCTGAATGGTTGCTATTTAAGTGATAGCTCATTACTAGCTAGGAATATTAACAAACACCTTTTTCTGTTTAATTAAAATTGGCAGAAAAAATGTTGTGTTAAGCTAGTCTAGGGAAGAGGCTCTGTTAAGCAGACTATAATTATTCTATATTTGTGGTGCTAGACTTTCTTACAAAGAGTTTATTTTCTATGCACACTTTTGAGAAATGAGAGTTGATGTCACATCATGTTTTCTTGGCAGACTTTTTGTTATGGAGTGGCTTGCCATTGCCTTCCCCAGTCATCTACACTTTACCCCTAGCAAGCCTTGGAAGCAGTGCTGGCCCTAGGGCACATGGTGCCCCAGGCTGGCTCCCTGCCCACTGCCCCTCCTTCCCTCCCTCCGCAGCGCCATGCTCCATTGCCCATCTCCTCCTCCCCTTCCCCCAAAGCTGGCATCTGGGCATTTTTTTAAGCTTTGGGGGTGGGCGGAACATGGCGGAAGGGAAGGGAGGGGGCTGGCGGTAGCTGGTGGCAGCAGTGGTGGTGAGCTTTTGGGGGGCAGGTGGAGCATGGCGGAAGGGAAGGGAGGCGCTACTGGTGGCTAGCAGCGGCGGCAGTGAGCTTCGGGAGTGCAGTGGAAGGGAGGGGGCTGGCAGTGGCTGGCAGCAGCAACGGGGCAGAGGGAGAGAGGCAAACTAAGTGGTTGTCTTGGGCACCAGGAGGGGGGGAGCCCAATTCAGTGCCCCCCTCCCGGTGCCCTAGGCAACCACCTAGTTTGCCTAGTGGGCGAGATGGCCCAGCTCAGAAGGATGGAAGGCTAAGTCAACCTTGAACTGGTTACGTGAACCCAGCTCCCGCCAGGATTAAATTCAGGTTGTGAGTAGAGCTTGGACTGTAGTACTGCATTTTACCACTCTGCACCATGGTACTATCTAGTTTGTATAAAAGAAAACCCATATTCAGTTAAAAGGCCATCAACTATCAGAGCTGAAAGGACTGCAGCCTGAGATCCCTTCAAACAATTACCAGTCAGTAAAGTCTGTAACAACTCTTTGATTTTGTATACAGTAATCTATGATGCTGCTATATCGAAGAACATCAGAGAATGTGAACACTTAGTAGTATTTCATGCCAATCCAATCCAAATACCTTTATTGGCATAGAAATAAAAAGTACAGCATAGCAAATTTACATGGAGTTTCAGCTATAAAAACCAGTCAAACATCAAGAAGGGAAACTAGTCTTTTGGTCCCTGATTGTTATGGCAGCCAAAAGGTACTTTGCAACTAGGCTTGTGATATGGGGACATTGGTCTGATAGTAGAAAGAAAACTAACTTCGCCTCAGGTAATCCATAAAGATTACACAGAATAGGTTTGATTATACAGTCCTGCACTTCCCTGTAAAAATCACAGTAAAGTAAGACATGGGCCACCATTGCCTTCCGTGACATGGACAGACTCTATCCTGGTAAGGGATCTTGGCAAACCTCCCAGACAGTACTGCTGAGGGTAGAACATTGAGTCTTGCTAACATAAAGGAATGGCGTACCTGGGGTGAAGTAATCTGGGAAAGGTAGGCAGCAGGCAACTCATGAACTGGGAAGCTTTTGATAAAGTTCCTCATCAAAGGCTCCTTAGAAAGCTTGAGAGTCATGGAGTAAAAGGACAGGTCCTCTTGTGGATCAAAAACTGGCTGAGTAATAGGAAGCAGAGAGTGAGTATAAATGGGCAGTTTTCGCAGTGGAGGACGGTAAGCAGTGGGGTGCCGCAGGGGTACTGGGTCCCATGCTCTTTAACTTGTTCATAAATGATTTAGAGTTGGGAGTGAGCAGTGAAGTGGCCAAATTTGCGGATGACACTAAATTGTTCAGGGTGGTGAGAACCAGAGAGGATTGTGAGGAACTCCAAAGGAATCTGTTGAGGCTGGGTGAGTGGGCGTCAACGTGGCAGATGCGGTTCAATGTGGCCAAGTGCAAAGTAATGCACATTGGGGCCAAGAATCCCAGCTACAAATACAAGTTGATGGGGTGTGAACTGGCAGAGACTGACCATGAGAGAGATCTTGGGGTCGTGGTAGATAATTCACTGAAAATGTCAGGACAGTGTGCATTTGCAATAAAAAAGGCCAACGCCATGCTGGGAATTATTAGGAAGGGAATTGAAAACAAATCAGCCAGTATCATAATGCCCCTGTATAAATCGATGGTGCGGTCTCATTTGGAGTACTGTGTGCAGTTCTGGTCGCCACACCTCAAAAAGGATATTATAGCATTGGAGAAAGTTCAGAAAAGGGCAACTAGAATGATTAAAGGGCTGGAACACCTTTCCTATGAAGAAAGGTTGAAACGCTTAGGGCTCTTTAGCTTGGAGAAACGTCGACTGAGGGGTGACATGATAGAGGTTTACAAGATAATGCATGGGATGGAGAAAGTAGAGAAAGAAGTACTTTTCTCCCTTTCTCACAATACAAGAACTCGTGGGCATTCGATGAAATTGCTGAGCAGACAGGTTAAAACGGATAAAAGGAAGTACTTCTTCACCCAAAGGGTGATTAACATGTGGAATTCACTGCCACAGGTGGTGGCGGCCACAAGCATAGCCACCTTCAAGAGGGGGTTAGATAAAAATATGGAGCAGAGGTCCATCAGTGGCTATTAGCCACAGAGTATGTGTGTGTGTCTATATATATATATATATATATATATATATATATATATATATATATATATATATATATATATATATATATTTGGCTGCTGTGTGACACAGAACGTTGGACTGGATGGGCCATTGGCCTGATCTAACATGGCTTCTCTTATGTTCTTATGTTCTTAAGATACCAAATGCTAAAGGAGAACAAGTTTTATGTCAGAAGAACAAAGGGACTGTTTCTCAATATCTAAAATCCTCTGTTTCAGGATTCTGAATGCCTGCGTTTCACTTAGCATACAGAGGTTGTCCAGGGTACATCTATGGAATGTATTTTCTTATGGATCAGACTATACCAGTTGGAAACGAAGGAATCTGCTGGCATCATATGGATATAACTAGCAGGGTCTGCCCTAAAGTGTAGGTGTAGCCAAAACTTTATAGTTAGTAGCCATGTCTCAATCAAATGGGTTCCAGTCTCTAGGCACATTGCTGCATAGTTAACACAGTTGGGGACCCCCAAAATACAACGTAAAAATGCTGCCTGAATTTGCTCAAGTTGGAAATTTAGGGCACAAACCCAAATAGAGATCCCATAGAAGAAGAAGAAGAAGAAGAAGAAGAAGAAGAAGAAGAAGAAGAAGAAGATATTGGATTTATATCCCGCCCTCCACTCCGAAGAGTCTCAGAGCGGCTCACAATCTCCTTTACCTTCCTCCCCCACAACAGACACCCTGTGAGGTGGGTGGGGCTGGAGAGGGCTCTCACAGCAGCTGCCCTTTCAAGGACAACCTCTGCCAGAGCTATGGCTGACCCAAGGCCATTCCAGCAGGTGCAAGTGGAGGAGTGGGCAATCAAACCCGGTTCTCCTAGATAAGAGTCCGCACACTTAACCACTACACCAAACTGGCTCTCCAACTGAGAAACTGTTTTAGCATTAAAAACACGAATGGCAGCTGGGACAAATTGGTTGCCCTTCTTGTAAAAAAGCTAACCACCGCAGATGAAGTACACCTTGCTGAGATGACCGCTTGTTTGCGTTGTACTTTCCAGTTATGATTGTATTGGAAAAAGATCCCCAAATATTTGAAATATTTCACCTGTTCAATATTATTTCCCTTGAGGCACCAGCTTTGTGGTTTCCAGCACTTTGAAAATACTATAATTTTGGATTTTACATAGTTTATAGGCAGGAAATTTGTCTCACAGTATGAAGTAAAAGCGAGTAACAGGTGCTTGAGGCCCTTCTGCGAATGTGACAGTACAACTGCATTGTCAGCATAGAGCAATAAAGGGATAACGAATGGTCCAAGTATTTCACGCAATGCCAAGTTAATTTTAAATTTTAAAAACTGCCTGTGTGGTTTTCCTAATGATCATATGGAGACCACATACTGTTTACTACACTAATAGACTCTATCCACTTCTTAACAGCCTCAGCATTCCTTGGAGACTGCTTGTTGGCTGACCAATGTGTGAACTCCCCTACTCATGTTGGTCATTTGTGTGCATTCACCACACCTTTATATGATTTTTAATAATGATTGCTGTTAACAAACTTTACCCAATGAATTTGCAATAAGTACAACTAAATACAAATAAATGTTGCATTTACCCCACAAACCCCTATGCCCAGGGCTTTTTTTGTAGCAGGAACTCCTTTGCATATTAGGCCACACCCCCCCTGATGTAGCCAATCCTCCAAGAGTTTACAGGGCTCTTAGTACATTCTTGATGGGTTGGCTATATCAGGGTTGTGTGGCTTAATATGCAAAGGAGTTTCTGCTACAAAAAAAGCCCTGACTATGTCCAACTGTTATGTGGACAATCTAGTGGGAAGTGGCAGGACACCAGCCTTTGTAAGCATCTGCTCCTTTCTAAAACATGCACAAGAGAGTCTGCTTTCTGCCTCCAATCACTATCCTGACAGATAGTTAACCTCTGGGCCCAGTGTGGCCCACTAAGTTTGTTGGATCACTAGTTTTCTAACAGTGCAGTCGTCAATAAAGTTTCACCACTGAAAGCCCACTGACTTAGATGGATTTAACTCTGGTCTGTGCTCCTTCCTTAGTGCAGGCTCATTAGCTTTAATAATGCTAGAAATTTTTTTGTCATTCAATAAAGATGCCATCAGTAGGGGCAGATTAGACTTTAGCATACAGTGGCCATGATAAATTTGAGGGCATACCTTAGAGGGAAGCACTATACTGTATGGTCTTGAGGCAGTTATTACTAAGCAAATTTCTGAAGATCTTTATGAGGTTTCATTCAATGGAGATTTAATAATATTTTCTGACATTAGATTTCATGGGAAATTATAAGGGATTCATGCTGCAAATGTAGAAAATGGAAGTGACATTTTGTGCTTCATAGTGAACCCCATCGTGTTCCAAAAACACAGATATGGGATTCCCTATATCTTTATCAATCTGATGCAAGAAAACTATTTTATTAAATTCTGCACATGCCATAGTTAGAAAATTCATTCTGAAGCTTCAAAAATGACTTGTGTACTGGAAGGACAGATGCATAATGGATGGATAAGAGACCAAAGGATGCTTAGCTCAGCTAAAATAAGCCAGTACACTGAAGGACTTATGAATGACTTGAAGAGCATGCACACTAAAACAAAAATTTAGGATTGTAGAACAGAAAAGCAAGTGTGTTGAAATAGTAAAAATCTGAATATCTAAGTATATATCTGGAATACAAATACCTTTTCAGGGGTGCTGAACTCATTTGTTAGGAGGGCCAGATCTGACATAAATGAGACCTTGCTGGTATTGTGGAAATTTTTTTTATAAAGATTGGCTCCTTTATGAAACATCCATTCATTAAAATATTCACTTACTGTTTAAAGCACTCAAAACACTTACTAACTACAGCCCCCAGAATTTTTTGCAAGACAGCTGCCAGAAAAGAGGGTATCTCAGGTTAGGAAAGGTCTGTTAAGGCTATTCAGTTGGGAGAGAGGATGAGAAGAGCATTAATTGGCACGGAAAATGTTCAGATTTACGAAGAGATGGGAAACTGACTTTATCAAGATTCTCTCAATGGACCTCGAGTTCAGTATCTGAAGTCCAGATGGCATCAAAGGTAATAAGGTGTAATTCCCCAACAGTTGGGTTGAGCCTTGTGTGTCATAAAATGTAATGCCAGGTAGTAGAGATATAATAATAATAATAATAATAATAATAATAATAATAATAATAATAATAATAATAATAATAATAATAATAATAATAATTTTATTTTTATATCCCGCCCTCCCCCGCCAAAGGCGGGCTCAGGGCGGCTTACAGACATGGCATTCCATGATTCAAGTAAAACAATATACACAACAATTTAAATATAATCAGTTACATAAATAATTAAATAAAATAGATAAAATAGGTGCTATAAATACTATAAGTTATGATATCCACAAGATGGCTAGGTAACTACACGTCAGTTTAGCAGGGTTCTGTTTCAAAGGCAAGCTGGAAAAGAAATGTTTTGCAAGCCTTGCGGAATTGGTTCAGGTCCCGCAGGGCTCGTATCATCTCTGGAAGATGGTTCCACCATCGAGGGGCCATTACGGAGAAGGCTTGCTCCCTGGTAATCTTCAGTCTAGCCTCTCTTGGCCCAGGGATTGTTAGCAGATTTTGAGAACTGGATCTCAGTGCTCTCTGGGGGATATATGGGGAGAGGCAGTCCCTTAGGTAGGCAGGTCCTCGGCCATATAGGGCTTTAAAGGTAATGACCAGCACTTTATAGCGAACACGGTACACAACCGGCAGCCAGTGCAGATCCCGCAGCCCAGGCCGCACGTGTTCCCACTGTAGTAGTCCCATTAGCAGCCTGGCCGCCGCGTTCTGGACTACCTGAAGTTTCCGTGTTTGGTATAAGGGCAGCCCCATGTAGAGGGCATTGCAGTAGTCTAGTCTCAAGGTGACCGTTGCGTGGATCACAGTTGCTAGGTCGCTGCGCTCCAAGAAGGGAGCCAACTGCCTCGCCCTCTTGAGATGAAAGAAGGCGGATCTAGCAGTGGCAGCTATCTGGGCCTCCATTGATAAGGAGGATTCCAGTAGCACTCCTAGGCTCTTGACTTTGCGCACTGGTATCAGTGGCGCACCGTCAAAAGTCGGTAGGGTAATCTCCCCTCCCGGTCCGCCGCGGCCCACGCAAAGGACCTCAGTCTTCGCCAGATTCAACTTCAGCCCACTCAGCCTGAGCCAGTCAGCCATGGCTTGCAACGCCCGGTCCAAATTTATAGGGACATCGCCAGCCCGGCCGTCCATCAGTAGATAGAGCTGAGTGTCATCTGCATATTGATGACAACCCAGCCCATACCTCCGTACAATCTGGGCAAGGGGGCGCATGAAGATGTTAAACAACATCGGGGAGAGAACTGCCCCCTGAGGCACCCCACAATTAAGTGGGTGCCTCTGAGACAGCTCCCCCCCAATTGCCACCCTTTGTCCCCGACCTTCAAGAAAGGAGGAGAGCCACTGTAAGGCTAGCCCCCGAATTCCCGCGTTGGCGAGGCGGCGGGTCAGCAGCCGATGGTCGACCATATCGAACGCAGCCGATAGGTCTAGCAGCAGCAATACTGCCGAGCCGCCTCGGTCCAGTTGTCGTCGGAGGTCATCCATGAGGGCGACCAGGACTGTTTCCGTCCCATGGCCCGGGCGAAAGCCGGACTGGCATGGGTCTAAGGTGGAAGCGTCCTCCAAAAAATCCTGTAACTGCAGCGCCACCGCCCTCTCAATAATTTTGCGCAAAAAGGGCAAATTTGAGACCGGTCGAGAATGTGCCAATTCGGCCGGGTCTGATGAAACTTTTTTCAGGAGAGGGCGGACCAGTGCCTCTTTCAGGGGTGTTGGAAAAGCACCCTCTGAAAGAGATCGATTTATAATATCCCGTATAGGATATCTTAATTCCTCCTGGCAGGCCTTAATTAGCCAGGAGGGGCATGGGTCCAGATCACAAGTCGTGGATCGCGCAGTGCCAAGAATTCTGTCGACCTCCTCCAAGCTGAGCGGGTCGAAGCGATCCAGGGTTAAATCAGAAGAAACGCATTGGGCCTCGAGTTCACTTACTGCGTCCAAATTGGCAGGGCAGTCGTGGCGGAGCGATTGGACCTTATCAGCAAAAAATTTCGCAAAAGCCTCACAGCCAATCTCCAATTCCTTAGCTTTTAAATTGCCCTGTGGCAATGTAGTAAGGTTCCGAATTATTCTAAATAATTGGGCCGGGCACGAATTTGCAGATGCAATCTTAGCCACAAAGTATGTCTTCTTTGCGGCCTTGACTGCCATCTCATAGGACTTCATGAACTTCCTATAAGATGTTCTAGTCGCTTCATCACGAGTACGCCGCCACTGCCTCTCTAGCCGTCTAAGACCTTGTTTCAGCTGGCATAATTCCGGGGTATACCACGGGGCCAGCTTAGTCCGAGGTCGCAGAGGGCGCCGAGGTGCGATCTCCTCGATGGCCCTAGAGAGCCGGCTATTCCAGGTCTCAATCAGGTCATTGAGGGAGTCGCCAGAGGACCAGGGGTCCCGCAGAGCCATCTGGAACCGTTCCGGGTCCATTTGGCTCCGCGGGTGAGCCATAATCGGCTCTTCGCCTAAACAGGTTTGGGGAGGCATATCTACACGGGCCTTGAGGGCGAAGTGATCCGACCATGGCACCGCCTCTGCGGATATATCGCTCACTGCTACCCCAGCCACAAAGATCAGGTCTAACATGTGTCCGGCCTGGTGAGTGGGGGTTACAACAAATTGAGAGAGTCCCAGTGTCGCCATGGAAGACACTAGGTCCGTCGCCTGACTAGAGGACGGGTCATCAGCATGGACGTTGAAGTCACCCAGGATTATCAATCTTAGGTGCTCCAGCGCCCAGCCTGTCGCCGCCTCAATCAGGGATGGTAAGGCGTCGGCTGGTGCGTTAGGCGTACGGTACACCTGCCAAATCGCCAACCCCTCTCCAACCTCCCAACTCAGACCGGCACATTCAATGCCCTCAATCTTTGGGGCCGGGAGCGCCCTGAAGGAGTAAGCCTCCTGTGCAAATAATGCCACTCCTCCCCCCCGCCCGCTAGTCTGCGATTGGTGGAAGACCGAGTAACCTGGGGGAGCTGTTTGCGAGAGGGCCACTGTATCACCCTCCCGGATCCAGGTCTCAGTCACGCAAGCCAGGTCCATGTTCTGTTCGAGCATAAACTCTTGAAGAGTTGAGGTCTTGTTGTTAATGGACCTGGCGTTGCATAACACCAATGACGGAGGCGGGTTACATCTGGTCCTACTACCTGTTACCCTTGGGATGGGACGCAGATTGGAGGGGGGCCGAGCACTAACATGTCTCTGTCCTCCTCCATAACTTCATAAAGGGCACAGACAAACACAATTAATTTTTTACTTAAAATAAAACATGCTTAAAACATTAGCATGCTTGCAATATTTTGTTTAACAGTCTCTGAGACCTGATACGTTTTGCTCTGAATTATTGCATGAAAATCTGGAGACAATATCTGTGCTGTATGCTGTTCAGGTGTGTATCTGTTAAGTTGTATTACAGTGCTCAGTGCACTGTAGGACCCAGGGGAAAACATGAAATGGCTGGGCATTGTGAGCATTTGTACATATGAATACAGTGCAAAATAAATAGTCCACATTGCTTTCCTACTGAGAAAGACTGGATCATGAGGTCATGAATACGGTGCAAAAGAGCCCTGGCAAAACAAGCTTCACACACACATACACACACACACTGTAGCAAGGCAAAAAGCTCTTACCTTGAATAAAACTGTGTTGGTCTTAAAGGTGCTTTTTGTACTTCTCCCCTGCAATGCAGTCAAGCAAAGGAACCACCTGCTTATTCCCTCTTCCCCTCCCCCTCTTCCCCAAAGGAGAATGAGTGAGGAGGAGCCTCACCCAATAAAAGAGCTTGGCTCTGTAGCTCTGCTGCATGATTGAGAGATCCTGGCACAGCTCGAGCTTTGATTAAGAGAACTCTAGCTGTGTCAGGCTCTCTCAATCTCACAGCAGAGCTACACAGCCAAGCTCCTCCACTGGCTGAGGCTCCTTCTCCTGCCTTGGGGAAGAGGGGGGAGGGAAGACAGACAAGGGCAGAGGCTGATCTGCTCAGCTGCACTGCACAGGAGAAATTTTTAAAGAAGTGACCAAAGGAAGCAGGAGATGGGGAAGGAAGCAGACAATGGCCAGTTGCTTGCAGGTCTGATAGGAGCCCTTTGGGGGTCACATTTGATACCTCTGCTTTACATAGTAGGGCAAAAATATCTTTCCATTATTGGTTGTAATTTCATCAACTGATGCATTAAAGAGCACACTGGGCTTGATTCTAATCAAAGTCTTTGCACTGTTATTTTTATTTAAAAATTATCCTATTCCATCTTGTGGATTGGAGAATAATAAAGAAAATCAAATATGCAAACGGCTTAGGAGCTCATTTTTATTCAAGCCATGCATTTATGGCAACTTGCAAAACAATACAACTGCTTGTTTGTCTTACTCAGAGACACTGGAGACATGAAAAGCATTATTTAGGAATACAAAATGTAGATGGATATTGTATTCCTAAACAATATAAGAAGTTTAAATCAGAACTGGTCCTAAATTCAATAGAAACTTGATCCAAATCCATGTAATTGAGGCAATGTGGATCTACGTGTTCTGGACAGGGCAGACATTTTCTCTTTCTGAGAGCCATATTTGCCTTTTGGGACTAATAACAAATGTAGACTTGCCATTGGTGGTGGCAGTCATGGTGAGAAGAATAAAGACTATTGCACTTTGAAGGGGAGAAGTGCTTTATTGACAACCATTGGTTTATTGTTTCTTTTAGTTTACGTTAACTTAACCAGGAGTCATTGTTCTGCCAGAGGCTGTGAAACTTAAGGCATATTAAAACTAGCCAGCAAAATTCTCCTAGACCTCTTAGTGGCTTTCATCACCATCAGTCATGGTATCCTTTTGGACTGCTTTTCTGGGCTGGGACTGGGGGGCACCATTTTGTGGCAGTTGTTGCTCCTACCAGAAGGAAGGTTTCAGAAGGTTGTGCTGGAAGACTACTGCTCAGCCTGCAAGGCTTCATCTTATCTCTTATGCTTTTCAGCATCTACATGAAATTGATGGGTGAGGTCATCTGGAGATTTGGGCTGGGCTGCCGCCCAATCATATGTGGATGATGATAAGCTCAATCTTGTGCTTCTGACTGGTTGAAGGGAGGCTGTAGAAACCCTGCACTGGTGCCTGCAGGCAGCTTGGGAGTGGATGTAAATTAATCAGAGATTAGGCAGGTAGCAATCTGGGCGACGTCCTCCTCAGTTATGGCATCAAAACTCTGAAAACTTCTCCCCATAAGGACTCGTTTGTCCCCTTCTGCTGCTATCTTCTGCCAGTGGGTAAAGACTTCTTTTTGTTTTGTCTAGTGTTACTTCAGTGATCATTTCTACCTTATGTTTTAATTGCAATTTAATTTCATTGCAAAAACATTAAAACATAGGACAGAAATCCTTGGTTTTATTTGTCTTAATGATGTGTTTTTGTTTAATTTTAATAGTTTTTCTTGGGTATGTTTTTAATCTGTTAGCTGCCTTGGTGACCCTGATAGGGTATAATTTTTTTCAAACAAGCAAGCAAATAAACTTTTCAGTCTGTGTAACAGATCTGTATAGCCTGAGATAAACCACACACCACTGCAGTATCAAGAAGAGAGTGAATGTGATGCATCCTACACTTACCTTACCACTTTAAGCAAAGGTTGAAACCTTATTCCAGAATACAAGCCTAGAACCACAAAAGCAAAAAAACCACTGTGACATTATATGGCTAAAAGTTTCCTTCTGTGTCAGGGTCTGTGTCATTTCTCAGTATTGGCTCTGCTAGCCATTATAGTATGTGGCAGCCACTGAAGAAGCATGGCCATTTGCTTCAATATGAAGATGAAGAATAAGAGATTGGATTTTTACCCTGTCCTTCATTCAGAGTCTCAGAGCACTTTACAATCTCCCTCACTTCCTTGCCCCACAACAAACACCCTGTGAGGTAAATGAGACTGAGAAAGCTCATGACTGACCCAAGGTCACTTGCTGCATGTGGAGGAGTGGGGAACTGAACATGGTTTTCCAGATTAGAGTGTGACACTCTAGGCTGGGAAATCTAAGGAAGAAGCAAGAAAATATTGGATGAAATTTTATGCCTGGCTAGATACTCAAGACTTTTAAGATTCTTTGGTGTGAAATATCTTTTTTCCTATACGCTGTACTATATGATTGCCTATATTGGATTTGTCAAAATCAATAGACATTATAACTAAAAGATTTATAGCACAAAATACTATAATGTTGATGATGTATAGTTTAAATATAATAATAACTGACAGTTTATGTATTTTAAGAAAATACTGTAGATGCAGACTTGTATTCTTTGAAAGTATTTTCTATACAGAAAAAGATTAATATGTACTTTTATTTTTTATCCCCCCTTATTCTTTATTCCCAATTTCTTGAAACTAAAAAAACTTTTAAATAGAGTGTGCCACTCTGAACCACTACACCAATTGGTTCTAAGTACACTGACGTGGTTTGTCCTGGGACGGTACTGAGATTCAGTAAATATTCTAGAAACCCAAATTTATTCAACTCTATTGTATCCCATGGGGACCATGCATTCCCTTTAAATGGATTTTGCAAACCATGATGTGTGAAAGTAAACTCCAAAGTGGTGAGTTCACCACAGGTGAAGTTTTCCCCAGTATCTGCGTGCCGCAGGGAAGTCTCTCACCACTGCACACAGACCTGACTGGGAGGGCTCATGCTGTGGTGTGGTTTAAACTGTGCCATAAAAGAAGCTGTTCCAAAGAACTGCATGCAGTGAGGAGGTCCCTCATGCAGCCATAAGAGGATCAGCTGGGGCAACATGCACCCCTGAGAGGATCAGCTGGGACAGCAGTAGCTGAGAGCTCTATACCACCTTGGCTGTGGCTGGCTCTTCTTGCAGTCAGCTGCAAGAGGAGCCCATCAGCAATTAGTATAGCTGAGTCTGAATAAAAGCCAACATTTTTCGCTTTTCTTGGGCTCAGCTATATTGAGAGCCAAATCAAATTCTCTAATCTGTATTCAGTTGAATAAATACCCCAAAAGGTATTTTTATAAGGTATTTTTGGAGTATTTATTCAGCTAGGTTTATACTGAATGCACACCCCTAATCCCCAGAACAGCCCTTTTTGGTAGGCATGCCTCCTACCATTTTCATCAGCAAAAAAAACCCTTGTTGAATCCAAACCAAAGTGGGTCGCCTTCATAGCCTGAGAAAGATGGAAGCATTCTGACCCAGCTGCATCAGCCAGGACTGGGTCAGGATGTGTTCAGGCTAGAATTTTCTATGCTATTTTAATCTCATTTTTGTTTTAATTGTAATAGCTGTTAGTTCTTGTTTTTTATGTTCTCAACATTTACATATCTCCTTGTTTAAGGAGTGCTGGCAAGATTATTAGCACCCTGGCCAGTTCCAGAAGGCAGGTGCTAGGATTAATGGTAAACCGTAAGATGAATGAAGAGGTTTGAGAGGAAAAGATACTGTATGGCCACTGCTTTAAAAAAGGTAAAGGTAGTCCCCTGTGCAAGCACCAGGTCATTAGGTTTGCTATTGACACCTTGATGCATACAGCAGTTAAGAGTTGTCAAGTCTGGAGGGGTTTTTTTTTGTGTGTGACATGCCTTCAGTGTGTGCATGGATGAACCAGAGAGTGTTATTTCCATTATTAATAGTGATTATCGATGGTGTTTTAGTTACTGCAATACATAAGAATTTGAGTAGGCAGTCAAAGACATTGGAGAGAGGTGGACATGATCCCTCAGCAGCATAATTATGGAAAATAATGAATTCTGGTACTGACACTAACAAGCAATAATACTGATCAGTTCTCTGAGGGGAGCAATCACTTGATGGCACTCCTGATCAACGTTATCCGTGATTGCCTAGTACTATGCACAAAGAGCCCCATAACTTGATTGTGAAAGAAATACCCATTTTGCATGCATGAGTCCTTATCAAGATAGGTACATGGAAGCCACATACATATCTGCACTGGGACAACCAACCATAAGAGGATGCTGTATATGTAAGCATTTCCCTTTAATACTGCCCATAGTATATAGCCAATCCTTGAATTTATCTCTCAGTAATTTATCAGCTTGTTGAAAAAGTTGTACATTCTATGTACCAGCTGGTTGGAGTGGGAATGGCAACTTTCTATTCCTATTTCTCAGATAGGGCTATTTCATGAGAGGAGCTTTCTATGCTGGTGATAATGCTTCCCATGGCTAGCACCGAAGCAGTGGTAGGCTTTTGCAGTGACACCTTGATCCTAATTATGGAAATGGTAGAGGAAAGATTATCCCTTTCCCCCCAAAACCCCCACAACACATAAATAATAATAATAATTTTTTATTTATACCCCGCCTAGGCAGGCTCGGAGATGAAACACAAAGAGATGCAAACTTTACAACTTATAAATGGAATGCTTAAGTTGCACTGAACCTGCTTTGGAGGGAAGGGTGGGATAGAAATTTAATAAACAAACAAACAAACATGCTAAGACTGGAAAGGCTTATGAAATTTGAAGAGTGAGAAGAGAAGCAAAAGAAAAATAAGCAGATCAGTTAAAATGGCATGAACAGATTGGTATTTAATCACGTAACATCCAATAGGTGCTGCAAACACCAGGGGCGTTTTCGCACTCACCTTCAGCCGGCACGACCCCCCTCTTCACCGCGCAGGATCTGTGCGGATTTCGCACTAAATGCCGCGGAGCAGCCAGAAGAGCCGGAAACTCCCGTCGCAAAAGCCACGCAAACGGAAACTGCTTTTCCCGTCGCAAAAGCCACGCAAACGGAAACAGATCCTGCGCGGTGAAGAGGGGGGTCGCGCCGGCTGAAGGTGAGTGCGAAAACGCCCTAACAGACACTTAATGCTGGAGGAAATGCAGTGTTCTTATGAAGAACTAGGAATAAGCTACTGAAGATCTCAATGGTAGTTGTTTCCACACAACAAGACTGTTCAGTGGGGGAATGTTAGCTGGCTGGCTCAGATACAATCTTTGTGTTCTGACTACAAATGAAAGGGTTGTCATGCACACTTCTTGTTGGAATTGCATCATCTAGAAGAGTACATCGATGCAAAATTTTTTTTTTCTTCCCTTCATCCTTCTCTTAGTAACTACTGCTAAGAGAAGTAGTCTAATGTATGAGTCAGAAAGGAAGTGGTTTCATTTGGGAAAACTATGGTAGCCCATTCTGATCCAGCAGCTAGGGTGATACAGACATCTAAATAAATAATATAAATATGTTTTGGGGGGTTCAAGGGCAAAGACCACGGATGGAAGGAAAAAACAGAGGCTCCAGCCTGATAGCCTGAAAGTCACCTTGCATTCTTGCTCTTTGCCGGGGTTTCTATCTTTCTAGTTTAGCTAATGTAACCAGCTATATGGATGCCCTGAAATGAAACCACAAGCAAACAATACCCTTGGCCTTTCCAGTTGGCACTTAAACGCATTCTGCATCACGTAAGTATAAAGCAGATGCAGGTTTTAGAAAAATGCAGTTGACAGGAATATATGAATTTGGACTGGAATGTTAATGGTTTTGGTTCTTTCATATCTTCAGAAGGGAATGAGCTTCAAAACTCTCTATAGAAAAGTTTTCAAGACCTGAGCAAGGCTGTTATGATAGGACATTTTGGAGGTCATTAATTCATAGGGTTGCCATAGGTTGGAAGTGACTTGATGGCACTTAACATACATACATAGAAAAGAAAGCTGGGTCTGTCATCTGTCAGACAGTATATCTGATGACACAGCCCAACTTGCAGATTTTTAAATTTTGTATTGGTAACAGCCACCTTTCCACAGCGGGAACCATAAAAGAAAACAGCAGCATGCTAATCTGTTTGTATTAAGAAGTCTGGTAGTGGCAGTTTCCACAGCTCAACTGATTCTTCTTTTCCAAGTCCAAATGAAACAAAAAATCACAATTCCTTATATGTGGAAGTCATGTTAGAATATGCACATATCCCTCAAACCTACCTGAGTCCCCTGTCCCTGCCCACCTACAGAGTATGGCTCTCACTGAGTGGGAGGACAAATTTATCTTTTAGGTCGCTCATCTTTGCTGCACTCATTATTCTGTCATAATCCAATCTAAACACCCTCTTCTCTCATTCTCTCTACAGAATGGTTTTCTTCCCCAGTTGCATAAGGTGTAGGAAGTGTTCCAGTACATCCAAAGAAGGAATTAGCTTTCACATGTGAGAACAAACCATGGGATTTTCAGCTTCACAGAGCTTCTATTTACGTCTCTGTAATTAACATTAAAATGCCGTAAATATCACTAAGGTAACTGCTATTAGCAAGTTGATTCACTTGCTTGTAAGCGCCAACCAGCAGACTGGAGGTCACATTAGGGGATCTCTCATGCTGACTAAAAAAAAAGTAGAGGAGAGGGAGAGTCATTCTTTGATACATTTTTAACGATGTGCCATATGTTTCTCTCTTAAGATATGTCTTCGGAGCTTTGCATGTTATTGCCAAGGTTTAACAAATCAGATTACAAGAAATATATAGATGAGAGAGAGGCAACTGGAGGTGAAAACACCTTCCTTTGGGCCTTGAGACCCTAATCTCAAATTTTTCCTACCATACATGCTACTATGCACCTCAGCCCAGGGTTGGATCTACATATTTTTTGAGGGGGGGCAAAACCAAAAAATGGCACCCCTGCACAAAAAATGAAGGGACCCGTGGGCAATCTGACACACACACTCCATTTAAACACCCCATCAGGTGTTTGTATGGGGAGGGGAAGCCTTAGCAGGGCTGGCCCTAGAGCATTTTGAGCCCTAGCCAAAACTAACTTTGTGTGCCCCTCTGCAGCGCCACACCAGAGAAGGGGTTTAAAGTTTAAATTCCCTCCTCCAGAGTTGTGCAGCAGTGGCGAAAGAATAGGAACCTAGAATTGTTGGAATCATAGAGTTGGAAGGGACCTCCAGAGTCATCTAGTCCAACACTCTGAACAATGCAGGAAACTCACAAATATCTCCCCCTAAATTCACAGGGTCTTCACCTGAACAGTAAGAGAAAAACCCAGGTTGGTTTTCCCTTCTCAATATGGCATGCATTTCTTTCCAGGGGTCTGATGGCTGTTTGCATTTCTTTAAGTGCATAAACTGTTTGGGATCTACAGCAAAGAAGGCCACAGTCCCAAGCATACATACTTGATACTAAATGCTGAGCTATGTGGAACTAACTTCTGAGAAAAGGTTCAGGACTCTCAGCTGCAATTTTAGGTCCCCTCTTCTCTAGTCTCATTAAATTCAATCGGACTTTCTTACAAGCCAGTATAAAATTTAGAGAGCTTCTCACCTTGAAAAAGGAGAACTGGCAATAATATTAATAATTTTGTTCCTATATAGGGTGCTGTACAGACTAACATAAGGCAAGTCTCTGCCCCAACGAGGAGGTTACAGCTTGCATTTTGGCAAAGAGGGAGAAAGGGGGAAGAGCTAAGGATTGCAAGGGACAAGGAAGCAAGAATGCAAAGTGTTTCCAACTGGATACTCTAAAAACTGGGTTTGGGTAAAAGTTGCATCTACAATGATCTTCATGAATTCATATGATTTGTACATTGAAATGAATTCAAACCACTATTATTCTATAGATCCTGTCTTAGACTATAGGCAGGACCACAAAAATCATGCCTCTACGGATTCGTGGCGCCTCACCAGTGCAAAAACAGGGTTCCAAAGCATGGATCCTCATGAATTCATATGATTTTTATGGTGAAATGAAATGAAACCACCATCATGCTGTCGATCCTGTCTTAGACTATAGGCAGCATCAGAAAAATCATGCTTCCACGAATCTGTGGTGCCACAACAGTGGAAAAACATGTTTCCAAAGCATGGATCCTCATGGATCATCATGATTTTTTCTTTGGATCCCCCCCAAGCTCACCATCAGTTCTTATAGCATGTCCATGGGCAGAGTTTGCACCACAGAAATCATGGATCCACGGTTTCATGGCAGCACCATGGACCAAAAACTTGATTTTGAACCACGAATCCTCATGATTTTTGCTTTGGATCCCCCCAAGCTCACTATCCAATCACATATCATGTCCATGGGCAGAGTTTGCACCACAGAAATCATGGATCCACGGCTTTGTGGCAGCACCATGGACCAAAAACATGATTTTGAACACGGATCCTCATGGATCTCCATGATATTTGCTTTGGATTCCCCCAAGCTCACCATCCAATCACATATCATGTCCATGAGCAGAGTCTGCACCACATATCAATAAATCATGGATCCATGGCTTCTTGGCAGCACCCTAGAGCAAAAACTTGGTTTTGAACCACGGATCCTCATGGATCCCCATGATTTTTGCTTTGCATCCCCCCAAATTCACCATCAATTCTTTTATCATGTCCATGGGCATTGTCTGCACCACAAAAATTGTGGATCTACGGTTTCTGGGGTGCAAATTCTGCCCATGGAGATGATATGTGATTGGATAGTGAGCTTGGGGGGATCCAAAGCAAAAATCATGAGGATCCATGAGGATCTGTGGTTCAAAACCAAGTTTTTGGTCCATGGTGCTGCCATGAAGTTATGGATCCATGATTTCTGTGGTGCAACTTCTGCCCATGGACACGATATGTGATTGGATGGTTAACTTGGGGTGGGCCAAAGCAAGAATCATGAGGATCCATGAGGATCCGTGGTTCAAAACCAAGTTTTTGGTCCATGGTGCTGCCACAAAGCCGTTGCTTCATTATTTCTGTGGTGCAAACTCTGCCCAGGGACATGATATGTGATTGGATAGTGAGCTTGGGGGGATCCAAAGAAAAATCACGAGGATCCATGAGGATCCGTGGTTCGAAACCAAGTTTTTGGTTCATGGTGCTGCCACGAAGCCGTGGATCTACAATTTCTGGGGTGCAAACTCTGCCAAAGACATGATATAAGAATTGTTGGTGAGCATGGGGGGATCCGAAGCAAAAATCATGCTGATCCATGAGGATCCGCAGTTTGGAAACATGTTTTTCCACTGTTGTGGCGCCACAGATTCATGGAGGCATGATTTTTCTGGCGCTTCCTATAGTTTAAGACATGATCTACAGCATGATGGTTGTTTGATTTCATTTCATCGTAAAAATCATATGAATTCATGAGGATCCATGCTTTGGAACCCTGTTTTGCACTGGTGAGGCGCCACGAATCCATGGAAGCATGATTTTTGTGGTCCTGTCTATAGTCTAAGACAGGTTCTACAGAATAATAGTGGTTTGATTTCATTTCAATGTAAAAATCATATGAATTTATGAAGATCTGTGTAGATCCAACTTTTACCTTTTTCCATAAAAACTTACTCCAATGCAAGTCAATCACTGACTTCGAGACTCTCCTACCAGCATGGCATGATCTTCCCTTTGGGCTTGATGGCTCTAGGTCTGGAAAGGGTGGAGGGACAGGGGGTGGGGGTCTTGGAGAGAGCGAGCAGGTCTTGTTTATGGAAGAATCCCAGAGGTGGAATAGAGAAAGCGACTCTTCTTTCTATTCTGTTTCAGTAGCAGCAAATGGTCAGCTTGAATTTTTTTCACCTGCTTTACTTTGATGAGCTGCAGGGATGAACTGCAATTGTCAAACTGCTGGCAAAGGTCTTTTTCATGCAGAGCAGAGGCTGGTTTTTTTTTGGGGGGGGGCGAGATGAAAGCACTTCTGAAGGGGGGGGGGAGATAGCCCACGAGATTCTTCCCTTCATCCCTACCACCCCAACACACACAACTGGTTACGCTGTCGGGGAGGTGTGTATGACTAGGCGCCAATGGGAAGGAGCTGGGGTGGCGAAGAGGGGGGAGAGAAGAAAAGCAGCCAGGAGGGAGCGATTATGGCATTCCTGTATCGCTGCGGATGAGGCAAAGAAAGGGATTCCAGCGGGCCGGGTGAAAGAAGCCAATTTGGCACCACCCCTGGCAGTGCTGGGGGCAAAACACCCCCTCTGCCCCCCCCTTAGATCCAGCCCTGCCTCAGCCACTGTCTCCTCAGCTGAGAATCAGGACAGGGCTATTTAATTCCCGCTCCTCTGGGATTAACGAGTTTAACAGAATTTATCACCTATTGTGCTCCTCAGCTGATTACTCCTGCTCACAAGCCAGAACACAGGGGAAATAGCAGCAAGCAACTGAAGTGCCACAGGTCTCCACATAGGAGAAAAGGGTCTTGAAAAAGCTGTAGCATGTCTCTAGGCTCCCTTTCCCAAGCTGAAAATGTGCTCTTTGCTAAAAGCCGACAAACAGTAAAGATGTAACTTTGGACTAAAACACAGTTGTTCCAATAGTACTCATATTTCTTTAAAAAAATAGTCTCCCTTTTGGAGGTTTTTGGCTTTCTTCTTAAACAGAGAGTCAATGTTGTAGGCCCCACTCTCTTGGATTATGTGGCTCTACTTATCCAAACAGATACAGAGATGGCAATAACGACATTTAGGAAGCAAAATAAATATTTCCCTAGGCGACTTTGCAGTGTGAGAGTTGCTGCTGCTGATACAAGCAGATTTTCTTTCAATAAAAACTTATTTCCATGAATAGCTATAGCAGCCATTGCTCTCTAGAGCAGCTTTTGCAAGAGAAATGGGACTGCACCTCTGGTATCTGACCAGGTTTATTGACCTATATGAGGAAGTAACTGAGGATAGATATTAAAAAGCCATTTTAAAAAGTCAGGGATGGCTTCAAGAAAAAAAAAATTAAAATGATCTTACTGATTTCTCAACAAATTGTCCCATAGAAAATGCATACTTTGACATGAAAATTGTGACAGTTTGTCTGTCCTGTATGTCATTCAAAGAACTTTTTGAAACCTAGATTGCTTGCCTTCCCATATTAATTTTGCAGGTGACTGACAATTGCTTAGTATCAGCTACTCGGTTATGCTCAGACCAGCCAAGTTAATAACATTTGCCTCTGTGCTAAAGAACTCAGTAAACTTTTTTTTATAATTTTTGCTCCGAATGTCTATACTTGAAGAAGACTCCTTTCCTGTAATTTTATAATCTTAAAAACAATGGAGTCCATTAAAAATCATGGCAGGGTACCAAAAGCTCAGGAATACATTCATGAGTACATATGAAGCTCTATGTGTGCAAGCACAATCCCAAGCAATGGGGAATTCCCATTTACTTAGCTGGAACATTAATTCCTTGAGTAACAAAATGGGGAGCTTCTGCATATATGGAGCTTGATATACATTCTTGATCTTAATCTCAGAAGCAGTACAAGAACTTGTTGGGTTCTTTAGTTGCCCACCAGAAATAGGCCTGCAGGCTGTCTACCCAGCTTTGAGAAAGTGGCAAAGAAGGAAAGGACAGATGTATGCATAATTATAGAATGGAGGCCCACCCTGTTGCTTTACCATTCTCTTTCTTTGTTTTTCCTCTACTTTTAAAATGTAAAAGCTACTTCTTAGGTTGAATGAAACTATCTTCTATAAACTGTATGTACTGTGACCTTAAAACAAAAACCTTGCATCTGAAAAATCGAAATTTTGTGTCAAGGAATTACATACTCTGAAGCCTCAAAATTGCATCATTTATTCCGGCATTGCTAAGCATGGAGAGGGTCTTGGGACTTTCTAGTCGCTGGAAATCTTGAGTCACTTCTGACTTAGATTTCCAATAGCTCCATCTATATACCTCAAGAATATTTAACACTCAGGAGGACTATATACTTACTTTTTGAAAAATATAATTAGCAACTGTGATTCTCGGGAAGCAGAATTATGTGAGCTATTGTGCTCCTCTTCTGTGTTCCTACATGACTGACATCCCTATTACCTTAAATAAAATGTGCCAGAAAAGCTCATATTTCTATTTCTTTGAGATACCATGCAAGATAAATTTCCCTGAAGAAGGGATGAGGATTACACATCTCCTTTTGCAAATAAATGTTATGTTTGCTTCTTCCAAATAACATTTTAATGCATTTCAGTTCACACCCATGTGTGTGTGCGTGTATACACATCATGTGATCTCAAAAGAATGTGAGGGCAGCGTTAAACCAACTTATGTTTCAGAAGCCTGTGGTTATTTTTTCAGGGACTTAAGACCAGCAACCAACATTTTAACATATTCCAGAGTAATAATTTAATTACAACATGGGACAGTAAATGTACCATACAAAAATCCCCAGTATGGTGTGGAATGGGAAATCATTATGGGCAAACACCATTACCTATAGAGTATGTTTAATGAAACACTAATGTAATTTTTAAAAAAGAAATCACATGGGAGGGGATAATTTTGAGTGTGGGACCAGTAAGGGGTTTATGTGCAGGCTTTCTAGCTTTTTTGGGGGGGCCAAATCAGCCTCCCTCCTCCCTGTGTAGTTTCAGATGTGATTGCATTCATAAATGTGTTTGGAACCCTATGAGGGAATTCTGCGGGTGGAGTTTAGAAAAAATCAGCAGGGTAGGGGTTAAATATCCTCTTGTTTCTATTGGATGCCTTGTTCTCAAAACTGACCTCTCACAGAGCTGTTTTTCAGACACGTGCACATGTCCATGTGTGCACACACACAGAGGGACTGTCAGAATTCAATTTTATGTGTTTGTTAAGCCTCTGGTGTGAAGAACTATGATCTCTCACCAATTTACAGATAGCTTTCTGTTTCTATGACACTGATAATGTGAGACAATGGGCATGCCAAGATAAAAGGGATAATCAGCTACTGCTTGTTAGTTCCATTTTGACATGAAAGATCAAAACAAAGAAAGGTAATAATTTGTGAAAGATACAGTCTGTTGGTTTTCCATTCTGATGTACAGTTGTATGTTAATTCATTTGGATGACATCCCCATTAATCTGAAGTTATTCTCTCTCTTTACAGAAGTGGGGATTTCTTCCAATATATCAAATATAAACACAGGCAAAATAGTGACAATTTTGTGTAGTCTTAGCAAGGATCATTGCACCCATTACACATTGTTGAAAGGATACATGCTGTGTTTATTCCCTTCCGATTCCATTCCATCAGAAATCTGGAGACAAATCCTGGGGTGCTTGTTGGGACAAGAGCATTTTGAGAACAGCTGTTCCAAAGATCACGTTTGGCATGACTACTGCTCCAGCCATCCTGGATGCTTTAAAAAATGTGAGGTGGCATTTTACAATGATATCTGAGCACTCCTGAGTCACAACAGTTCCCTGGTGGACATGCTCCAAAAACCAGTCATATGCAAGAAGTCGGGTAGGCACAGCCCAAATTCAAATCAGCTTCTGCAGTCCACACTGTACATTTTTGTACTGTGAAATGGATCCACTTAATTTGTTGATCCTTACTCCATAACTACTGGGTCAGGATTTTGGATTCCTGCTTGTGGAAAGGGATCTCCTGTCCCTAGCTCCAGCTCCTGCTGTTGCACCAATGCATGGCAGGAGTTTCTCCGGCTGGGCTGGGCCTTTGCTTGAGCACAGTCATTTCCATTTCCTCTAGGTTTTTCTTTAGGTAGAAACAAGAGGCAGCCCAGGGATGCCTCAGAGCTCTTTTGAAAAATGGTAATTGCTTCTGTTTCCTCAAGATTCCTCTGATGTTTTGCCTGATCCTGAACATCTCATTTTGCTTCATTAAGAAGCTGGTGGAAGAAGGTATTACATGCTTCATCTTAGACCACAACAAATCTAATGTATTCCACAAGTGGAATTTTTACCAGCTGGAGTCCCAGTCAAAACAATGCCTCCAATTTATCTTGGTGGGGGGATGGAGGGGATGTCTTTTTAAAATTAGGGGGCACACCTAAGTAATTTTTTTTCTTTTTAGTGTATGTGTATAACTTCAAATGACCTAGCACTTTCCCCCTATGTTCTTCCTACAGGTACCTGTCTAAATATTAAATTTTGTGAAATATGTTGCATCTGTGAGTGCTAGATGTTTTAATGTTTCTTTAAATGAAATTATCGTAGTCAACTCAATTTACTTATGCATCTCCTTTAGACAGAGTTGCTACCCAGGAGTGGGGATATGGGAGGACAGCAACGGAACAATGGCTTTATATCACTTCCAGGGAAACACAGAAGTGACATCACATTGGTCACCTGCCATACACTGGAAATTTGAGGCAAAATCAAATGTTCAAGCTCAGGCTAAACATCACAGGAATTTTGTGGAAACAGAAACAAAATATTGATAAAAACCAGTTACCATTTTCCCAAAGAGTTCAGCGGCATCCCAGGACTGCCTCTGGTTTTCATCTAAACAAACTAACAAGAAAAATGAGAGGAAATGAAAAGGGCTGTGCTCAAGAAAAGACCCACCCCCAGCTGGAGGAGGACAGCATGATTTCAGCTCTCCTCCTCTGGCTCCTTTCCCAATGAATGTGCTTGTGCATGTGCCACCACCTTCTTGCCTTGCTGCTGCTTGTCTTGCTGCAGACTATTTTCACTGCCACCTCTTGCCTTGTTGCCACTGATAAGGTCAACTGTCAGGAAACAGGGGCTGCCAGTGGGAAGCAGAGCTGATTATGTGGCTAGCCTGGGCTGGGCTCCTTTAATACTGGAGGGGCAGACCAGGCTGAAATTCTGGTTTTGAGGCCTGCACCTGGAAGTCCCTCCGTGCTGCATAGCCAAAGGAGAAATCTTTCCCCTTCATTCACTCTCCAACCCCAGTGGCTGCAAAAGCAGTCCTGGATAAATTCCAGAGTCTGTCACTTTTCCAAGGAGTTCTGTAGCATCACTGGACTACCTCTAGTTTCTATCTAAAGAAAAAAAAAAAACTAGAGAAAAATGCAAAGGGCTGTGATCAAGCAAATATCTGAAGAATTCTGAAGGAAGACAAAACAGCTACAACCAAACGAACTTCAGCATTAGTACAAGGCTAAAGTGTTACAATTTACACAGTTTACACATCTGTTAAATGGCGGGGAACCTCCCTAAATATTGAACAGATCAACATTTGCAATTAAATATAATTATTTCAATAACAATAAGAATGTACTATTAGGACGTCGAGCACACAGCCCAATAATTCTTTAATTTATAAAGCAGAGACTAATATTGGATAAGGATTTTAAGCTTCTTAAACTTATAAGTAGCTTTTAGTGCCACCCAGAGCAGAGTTGCACCTTTCTAAATCTGTGGAAGTCAGTAGGCTTAGAAGAGGGTAACTCTACCCAGGATTGCCCTGCTAGTATCTAGGAAAAAAGTCAACCCTGTGTGGTACAGTCCTCTCCTACCTCTATATGTGTGAATCCTATGATTTATAGAAGTCTCACTGGTTAGTCTTTAGTTTCTATTACTCATTGTGAGAGGATACTGAATTAATTCCTGCAAGGAACTCTGGAAAGAGCTGTGGCTCAGTAGAAAATCTTGCATGTAGAAAATCTTATGTGAATTCTGGAATCTCTAGTGGAAAGGATTGTAAGTATCTGGGGAATTATTTTCTCTGCTGGGGCCGAAGTACTCGTTACAAGTCAGAAAAAACAACACTGAGTTACATGGACCAATGCTCTGACTAGGTAGAATGCAACTTAGTATGTTCATATACACATTTGTATTTTCATGCACCATGGAAAAATAGAAGAGGAAACAGTCCATTGGGGTGTCAAACATACGGATCCAGCCCTTGCGGAGCTCCAATCAGATCGCAAGCAGACCTCCAATCAGGTCTGCTGCTTTCTACTTCCTGTTCATCCTTCCTGTTTCCAGCATCAGAGCTGCTTTTTGCCCAATCTCTCCTATTTCCTGCTTCACAGAGGAGAGAAAGAGAGCCAAGCCTCCCTTTCCCTTGATTAGCTGCAGGCTCCTCCCTCTCTGGGGAGGGAGGAGGAAGGAAAGAGCCAGAGAGAGAGAGTCCCATAGCATTTTTAAGAAGACCAACAACAATGTTTTATTTCAGGTATAAGCTTCATCAGAGGGATGGCGGAAGGAGGGAAAGAAAGCCAGAGAAATCATGCCAGAGATAGAGAAAGGAGTTGCATGGTACTTGGAGGAACCCCCCCCCCCCCGCTTTGCAGTTCTAACAGATGTAAGGAGGAACAAACCTAAGAGCCAGGCCTGTAGCACCCCATTGGGCCCAGTCTCCTTGTGGATTTTATGGGCCCCCTCCCCAAGTCTTGGCTCCCCCTCCCCCTCAGAACCCCTCCCTCTGATCACCTCAGCACATGAAGCAGGTAGCAGCACCGGCAAGCTCTACCATGAAGCACTCAGAGCAGAGTTGGGTGGGTGGGCAGATTCTGAAAGCTGGGTGGGTAGGTGGCCAGCCAGCCCCACTCCCTGCTCCCAGCAGCCCTTAGTCCAGCCATGAAGAGCTGGGAGTTCCATGTTCTGCCTTGTTTTTCACTGCCATGAGCCTGAATGATAAGTTCTTTGGTGGGTGGGAGGAGAGGTCCCTAGATTGCACAGGCTGCAAGGGCAGCTAGAGTCCTTTAGGGATGGGGAGAAAGGGAGGATGGCAGCCAGGACATGTCTCCCCCAGCCAGCGTGTACAAGCTGTGTGCATTTCCTCTGCTCCTGGTTGGGGAAAGGCACAGGAAAGCAGAGAAATGGGAAAGGAGCAGTGGTGGGATTCAAATAAATTAACAACAGGTTCTATGCCCAGAGTATTGCCGATATTAGGCCGATATTAGGACAGCCTCCCCCTCCCACCTAGGTTATCTCCACTTGCACTTAGGTTTGCACCCCACCAGCCACTTCGGTCCCTCAATTGTCTGACTCACTACTTATTTACTCAAGATTAATTAATTTGAAAACCCACCCTAATACTCCCTCTAATTGATTAGTCGAAAATTAATAAATTCATTCCTAGCATTATTAATAAATAATCCCCCCATCAATCTTCCCAATTAATAAGCTAAAATATAAATATAGATATATATTCCAATATATAAATATATAATAATAATTACATTTACCAATCAATTGACTAAAAAAAACCCTGATTAATTAATTAATAATAAATTCCAACTAGTGGTCAGTAAAATCTTATAGTCAGTGGGATGGAAGTCCAATTATTAAGTCAAGTTGAGTGCTGTTCTTAAAGTGCCAGTGCGTTGTTATCAGAGTGCAGTTCGCATGGAAGTGGCTTTCTTGGGGCCTGGTAGTACTCACAGCTTGGCGACCCGGAGGGGGGGGGTGAGACCTCCCCCGTGTCCTCCCAGCTGCTCAGTTGAGCCCCTACAGCTTTGGCCAGGGAAGAGCACAGCCCTGTAGGCACCACCTCTTCTCTGATCTTTCACAGCTCGGCACACACCCCAGGACTCCCCGTATCACCTGAGCCCCGTACAGGGCTTCCCAGTCGGGGAGTTCCCGGTTGCCCGCCCAGCCATGCCCAGGTAGTGTCCGCAGGGTGGGAAGGTGGAGAGTGGGGGGCGAAAGTTGGGGGTGCCTACCGAGGCCGATGCCCTGGGGGCAGTCCGCCACCTCACCCACTCACAATACTCCGCTCCTCGGCCTCCATCTGTCACAACCTCCGGCCACACCATGCAAATATGCACTTTCCTCATTCTCTCTCCCACAGTTCGAGCCCCGAGCACAACACCAGTCCTGCTCAAGCTCCAGCTGCGGCAGCTCTCTGCACGGTTCCTCCCTCGCCTCCCCGACTCTCCGTCTCAGCTGCCCGACCGAGCCTCTCACCTTAGTCCGTGGCTACAACGGCCACAGCCTCCAGCAACCTCCCATTCAATCACAAAGTAGTGTTTTTCGCCGCACGCTCCACCCGGCCGGCTTCCAAGACCCCCCTCCAGCCGACTCCGTGTGCCTCGCCACCCCACCAGTGACCTCCGCTCCGCACAGGTCACATTTCCCGGCTCTCCATCCCAGTCGCCCGGCCAACCGTTCAGTCCAGACCGCGGTTGCGGCGGCCGCAGCCTCCGGTGCTTCCCGCACGCCTCACTCAGCCAGCTTCCAGCGCCTCTCTCTAGCAGCCTCCCTGTGCCCCCGCCGCCAGTGCTCCTCCAGACATGCATCTCAGTTGATAAGTAAATTCAACAGACTCTACGTTTATGTAGTTTTGGTGTTTTGCGGTGTTTTTGTTATTTTTCCTCGGAGCCTCAGCACTCAGGCTCCTCACAGCGCCGCCATGTTGATTAGCAGATTTAAAGAGTTTGTTTTAAAAATTAGCAGCAGGCACCCGGCCAACAAACGGTTCTGCCGAACCGATAGCAAATTAGGTATCGGTTCTGTAGAACCGGTGCGAACCGGCTGAATCCCACCACTGGAAAGGAGTGCAGATACAAATCAGCCTTCTTTTGAACTTTGTAACTGGAAGTTGATCATTGCAGGCTGAGCTCCAGGAAAGGTAGAAGGGGAATCGGAGCTTACGTGCAATTTAAATCACACTGGAAGGGGAAGGAGAGGGGTGGCCCCCAGCCTCTCCAGCTTCTTGCTCTCACCCCATGGGCCCCTCCTACGGCCCCCCTGTGGCCCCTCCCCCTTTGACTCTTAGCTACGGGGCTGCTAAGAGCACAGCTTGCATTCTTTATTATCAGAAGACCCTTAATGACTAACAAAATTTGTGGCAGGGTAGGAGCTTTACTGAGTCACTGCTCACTTCTTCAGATACAGCTAGAATGTGAGTCAATCTGTCCTTATACCTTGGAGAGTGGAGTGATTTCAGACACCAAATGACAATAGCAGTCATTGGTAACGAGAGAAGAAATCTAGGTCTCAATTCAGTCCAGGAGGATGCATTGTCTTGAGCTACATTATCAGCAGCAATCTAATCTCCCTTTGGAATTCCTTTGCAAGAGAACTGCTTCTCTTAGGTCAGCAACACATGTTAAAATGTTCACCCACTGGTTTTTAAATGTTGTGGTTTCTAATAGCAGTAGAAAAAGTAAAAGTCCAGTAGCACCTTAAAGACTAAAAAAAATTGTGGTAGGGTATGAGCTTTTGTAAGTCACTGCTCATTTGTTCAGGCTTCTTTCCATTGATTCTTTGCATCCTCTTTGACTGAATCCTCCTATATCAAACTGAGACCTAGGTTTTCTGTCTCATTACCAATGCTGATATCTCCATGCTTGCAATCCTTCTCTATATCACACCTAATCCAATCATGCCTACTACTGCCATTCAGCATCTGAAATCATTTGTACAAAGTTTATATCTCTGGTACCTCATGTTGCATTTTATGGCACATATGGCCCGGCCTGACAAGGTGACATTTATGTCAGATCCAGCCCTTGTAACAAATGAGTTCAACACCTCTGCTTTAGATGATTCTTTAGATGTCAATGCTTTGCATTATCAGATGGCACCAACAACAGTACAAACCATTTCAGAAGTCGCAACCCTCCTACATACATGAGGGAACGCCTCTTCTAGAATGTGCCATCTGGTGACACGCATAATGTGCATGCATGTCTCACAGCCAGCCTAATTTCAGACACAGCATTCCCTCCAGTGTGAGAAAAATGACTCTTCCGACATGCAACTTGGAGGTTTTTTTTTTTTTTTAATGTACTGGCATAATTAGAAGTTAGAAACTAAAACCAAAAAACTTTCCTGCAATTTGGAAGCATCTCTGTAATCAATCACTCAAAATGATTTGTTCTATTAATCACACTAACTAATAAAATAAAAGTGGTAGAGGTAGATTTACAGCTAACAGCAATGTCTGGAAAACCATCACATTCCACATTATTTAGATTAACCCAAGACAGGTAACTCTAAAAGTTTTAAGTTTTTCTTGGTTTTCTCTTTTAAAAAAAGCAATGATTCAAAGCTGTTTAGGGATGATAGTTAAATAGAACCTTCCTTCTCAACAGCAACATAATTCTGAATGCCAGTGTTTTTTTTGGGGGGGGAGGGGGTAACAATTAAAGAGGCTTTGGTTTTTATGGTCACTGGTGGAAATAAGATGCTGGGCTTTTAGACCAATCCAGCAAGAATTTTCTTAGGTTTTCTTCTATATTTGTCTGCCTTATCCCTGATAAGATGAGGAGTGTAGTTTGAATGTTAGCTACATTTTTGTTTACATCGTAAAAAAAGTGCACTTCCAAATGTAAGGAGGATGCAGAATGTGGTGGGAGAGATTTGAGTGTTGAGGATGTGAGTAATAAGTCTGGCAGGTATTCATAGCAGTACTTTTTCACTGGTGGTCCCTGCAGCAGAATGCGCCCAGTCTGGCCTGCAGACCCTGTTCTACCCTGCCCGCCAAGGTTTTCTCAGCACCTGGAAAGGCTTTTCTTTCTCTCTTGGGTAACTCTCCACCACCACCTGATCTTGGTAAGGAATTGCCCCTTGGTAAGGAATTGCCCCTTGGTCAAGACTCTCCCCTTTCAAGTTCTGAGGCCTTGCCTCTGTGTCTCCTGCTGCTCAGTGCCTATTCACTATGGGGACAGCTTACTGCCTTGTGCACCCTTGGAGGAATAGCCGCTTGCCAACTGTCAGCCTTCCCCCAGTGTTCCGTTTTAAAATAGCATGTCCAAGATGGTGCTCTATGTGGTTCAGAGAACCACTACTAATATCCAAAATTGTAAAGTATTTATTACAGAGAAAATGTTCACAAGCGTCTTTTTAGTACAGTACCAGATTGAGTAAGGATCCAAAAAAAATGGGTAAAATGCAGTTCCTCTGTCCTCTCTCTATATGCCCTATCCCATGTTAAAATATAGGACAGGCTCCTTAGCTTAAGAAGTTACAGATCTCTACAGAATTACTCTGACCTTGAAGCTTTCTCCAGCTTCTCAGGCCAATACAAGTTTAATGGCCACCGCTTCCAGACCTCAATGAAGAATTCTGTCTGCTCTGGTAGATTCAGCACAAAACAGAGCTTCCTCCTTGCTCCCTTGAGTTTTATTACCTCTCTTTTCCCCACCCACTGACAGGTCAAGCCAGATCAGAGAAGGTTTTCAGAATTTATTTCCTAAAGTTCCTCTAGTATTGAACACCTCCAAATCTCTGTTCCCTGCTTGAAGGGGGGGGGGGAGAGAGCTTGACCATCCAGTTGTCTAGACCTATTAGCATTTGTATGAAAATGGGTTGAGGTAAGTCTGGGAAGCAATTTAACTGACTTCCCTCCCTCCTGCCTTGTCTCTGCCCAGAGAGAGAAAACTATTTTAAAACTCAAAATGAAGGTTTTGCTCATTTCAAACCTCCAAAGAAAAATGCATTTCTTCACAGTCTCTACACTGTGGAACTCCCTCCCCTCAAAAGTGTTATTATCCCCTGCCCCATTTTTTGTGTTGGTCTTCTAGTGAAATTTTCAGTGGACTTGCCTTTCTGGATGACATTTGAAATCAACCATGTTCTGTTATCCAGATATTCTTTGGAATGCTGCTCTGATGTTTTTTGTACTCCTATGCAACTTTTATTATATCTCACTGCTTTTAAATTAATCTAAAATATTCTTAGTCTTCATCTTTTGGATCTCTAATGTATTCTTATATTCTACTTGTAGTGTTTTAATATTTATGGTTATTGTGTGTGTGCACACAGGAGTTCTTCCTTTTGTGATGGTCCTCACTGGTACTGAATATTAGGACCTCTCTTTAGGGGATACCAGTACTCCTGGGGAGGGGAAGATACGACGGTGGGACGAGGCAGAGTTATAAGGGAAGGAGATCGAGACATAATAGTGCTCGACCCCCTTCCAGCCTCCGTCCCATCCCGACGGTGACAAGTAGTAGGGCCAGGCTGAATTACTCGCCTCCGTCACTGGTGTTATGCAATGCCAGGTCCATTAATAATAAGACCTCTGTCCTGCGAGAGTTTCTGACCGAGCAGGACATGGACCTGGCTTGCGTGACCGAGACCTGGGTGCGTGAAGGGGAGACGGTAGCTCTCTCCCAGACCGTTCCCCCGGGATACTCGGTCTTCCACCAGTCACGGACTAGCGGGCGGGGGGGAGGGGTGGCACTTCTCATACGAGAGGCTTACTCCTTTAGGGCCCTTCCGGCCCCAGAGATTCCAGGCATAGAATGTGTTGGCCTGATGTGGGATGTTGGGGAGGGGTTGGCGATCTGGCTGGTGTACCGACCGCCTAACGCACCGACCAGCGCCTTACCGTCCCTGATGGAGGCCGCGGCGGGCTGGGCGTTGGAGCACCCAAGGCTTCTGGTCTTGGGTGACTTCAATGTCCATGCTGACGACGCGGCCTCCAGCCAGGCGACGGACCTGGTGTCATCCATGGCGACACTAGGACTCTCCCAGGTTATTACAACGCCCACTCATCAGGCGGGACACATGTTAGACCTGGTCTTTGCGGCCGGAATACCAGTGACTGATATTGCAATGGAAGCAGTGCCATGGTCAGATCACTTTGCCCTTAAGGCTCGTATGGGAGTGTCACCCAAAACCTGTTTAGGCGGAGAGCGTATTTTAGCTCACCCGCGGAGCCAGATGGACCCAGAACGGTTCCTAACGGCCCTTCGGGACACCTGGCCTGCTGGCGACTCCCTGGATGATCTGGTAGAGTCCTGGAACGATGGGCTCTCCAGGGCCATCGAGGAGGTCGCGCCCAAGCGCCCTCTGCGTTCCCGCCCGAAGCCGTCGCCCTGGTTCAACCAGGGGCTGCGGCAACAAAAGCGGGGACTCAGAAGGCTAGAGAGGCAATGGCGGCGTACTCGAGACGAAGTGACCCGAACATCTTATAGAGAGAGTTTGAAGGCCTATGAGATGGCAATCAAAGCCGCAAAGAAAGCGTTCTTTGCGGCTAAGATTGCGTCCGCGACTTCGCGCCCGGCCCAATTGTTCGACATAATTAGAGGACTTACAACACTGCCGCAAGGCAGACCAAATTCTATTGAATTGGAAATAGGCTGTGAGGCTTTTGCGAAATTTTTTGTGGATAAAATCGCGTCACTCCGCCCCGACTCCTCTGCCAATTTTGAGACAGTTAGCGAACTCGAGGCTCCGAGCCTGTCTTCGGATTATATGCTGGATGACTTCGACCCCCTCAGCCTGGAGGAAGTTGACAGGATCCTCTTAGCTGCTCGCCCAACTACCTGTAAATTGGACCCATGCCCTTCCTGGCTTATTAAATCTTGCCAGGGTGACCTTAGATATCCTATACGGGATATCATAAATAGATCCCTGAGGGAAGGGCACTTTCCAACGCCACTCAAAGAGGCTGTGGTCCGTCCCCTCTTAAAGAAACCATCTTTAGACCCGGCCCAATTGGCACACTATCGGCCGGTCTCAAATTTGCCCTTTTTGGGCAAACTTATTGAGAGGGCAGTGGTGATGCAGCTGCAGACTTTCCTGGAGGATGCTTCCATCCTTGACCCATTTCAGTCCGGCTTTCGCCCGGGACATGGGACGGAGACGGTGCTGGTCGCCCTAGTGGATGACCTTCAACGGCATCTGGATCGGGGCGGCTCGGCGGTGCTGATTCTGTTAGACCTGTCGGCTGCGTTCGACACGGTCGACCATCGGCTACTGAAGGGTCGCCTCGCCGACGCAGGGATTCAGGGGTTGGCTTTACGGTGGCTTTCCTCTTTCCTTGAAAGTCGGGGACAAAGGGTCGCAGTTGGGGGGGAGCTGTCCCGGAGGTGCACACTTGATTGTGGTGTGCCCCAAGGGGCGGTTCTCTCCCCGATGTTATTTAACATCTATATGCGACCTCTTGCCCAGATTGCCCGAAGGTACGGGCTAGGGTGTCATCAGTATGCTGATGACACCCAGCTCTATCTACTGATGGACGGCCAGCCGACCTGCGTCCCGGAAAATCTAGATCGGGTACTATATGCCGTGGCTGAATGGCTCAGACTGAGCGGGCTGAAGCTTAACCCTGCGAAGACAGAGGTCCTTTGCTTGGGTCGCCGCGGTCCGGAAAGGGGAATCCCCCTACCAGCCTTTGACGGTGCGCCGCTGATAGCGGCGGACAGGGTCAGGAGCTTGGGGGTGCTGTTGGAGCCTTCCTTAAAGATGGAGGCTCAGATAGCAGCCGCTGCCAAGTCCGCGTTTTTTCATCTTAGGCGGGCAAGGCAGTTGGCCCCCTTTTTGGAGCGCGACGACCTAGCAACAGTGATCCATGCCATGGTCACCTCGAGGTTAGACTACTGTAATGCCCTCTACATGGGGCTGCCCCTGTCCCGAACTCGGAAATTGCAGCTGGTGCAGAATGCCGCGGCCCGGCTGTTATTGGGTCTCCCAAAGTGGGAACACATTCAGCCGGGTCTTCGGACCCTGCACTGGCTTCCAGTAATATACCGAGTCCGGTACAAGGTGCTGGTTATCACCTTTAAAGCCCTATATGGCTTGGGACCTGTCTACCTGAAGGACCGTCTTTCCCCGCACGTTCCCCAGAGAGTACTGAGGTCGGGAACACAAAATCTCCTTACTATCCCTGGGCCGAAGGAAGCCCGTTTGAAATCCACCAGAGAAAGGGCTTTCTCTGTTATGGCCCCTACATGGTGGAATCAGCTGCCGGAAGAGGTGAGGGCCCTGCGGGACCTTGTACAGTTCCGCAGGGCCTGTAAGACGACCCTCTTCCGGCTAGCCTATACCTAGCTTGAGAATTTTAATGTAACTTGCCGGATTTCTTTTATATACAGTTGAAATATTTATTAATATTTATTGATAACCATGGTTTTATCTGTTTTTATTTGTTTTAAATGCTGATCCCTTTATATGTTTAAATACTGTAATTTTGTTGGATCTATCACTGGAAGCCGCCCTGAGCCACTTGTGGGAAGGGCGGGATATAAATCCCAAATAAATAAATAAATAAATAAATAAATAGGGTTGCCAAGTCCAATTAACGAAAAATCTGGGGACTTTGGGGGCGGAGCCAGGGGACTTTGGGGGTGGAGCCAGGAGACATTGGGGGTGGAGCCAAGAACAAGGGTGTGACAAGCATAATTGAACTCCAAGGGAGTTCTGGCCATCACATTTAAAGGGACAGCACACCTTTTTAAATGCCTTTCTTCCATAGGAAATAATTAAGGATAGGGGCACCATCTTTTGGGGCTCATAGAATTGGATCCTCTAGTCCAATTGTTTTGAAACTTGGGGGGGGGTATTTTGGGGAGAGGCACTAGATGCTATACTAAAAATCTGGTGCCTCTACCTCAAAAAATAGCCCCCCCCAGAGTCCCCAATTCCCACAGATCAATTCCCTATTATTCCCTATGGGAATCGTTCTCCATAGGGAATAATAGAGTGCCCAGTAGACATTTCCCTCTCCCCACGCTTTCTAAAGGGGGGGAGGGCCTCCAAACCAGGGAGGGCCTCCAAACCTGCCCCCTCCCTCTCTCTCACACACAAATACTTACTAGATCTTCTTCTTGCAGAACTTTACTTGCTGTGAAAACGAAAGCAAAAGAAAGGGAGGGACTGTTCTCCATGGAAACTATTACTGATCCTTTCCAATGAAGCCCTTCCTGTTTCCTGCGCAGCCTTAAAGGCACACATTTTACAAACGGATCAGGAGCTCTACAACTACATGATGTCTACACGCATGTTCTCCCCCCCCGGCTTCTGGATTTTTGGAGAGCGGGGGAGGAGGCTGCAAATTTGGGGGTCCCCCGCCAGGGCGGGGTGGGGCGGGGTTGAGAAGCCTACCTATCTTCCAGGGTCTCCCAAGTCCTGAGGGGAGAATTGGTGGAAATAGATGCAACCTTATATATGAGTACTGGCACTTTTTTAAAAAGCTCTCTGCCTGTCTCTCTTCCCCTGCCTACCTCCCTACCATTGCAAACTGCCCTAGGTACTTCTTGGAGCAAAAGAGTAGAATAAAAATAATTAAAACAAATAAATGGAGACAACAGTGAACTAGGGAGCCATTCAAAATACTTATAACTGGAGACTTTCATTGCCAAATTCCAAATTCACTACAGGTATGTCATAGTTTCTATTCTCTGAATGTTGTGTTCTATATTTCATTTCTTCTCTATCCACAACCTTTAGGAAAGAAGCTCAAGGATACTGTTCTCCACACTCATAAAAAACCTTCATTGATTCCAAGGGGATTATTAGTGAGAGAATGATTGATTTAGTGACAAGCAAGTTGTTTCAGGCTGGTGGTATGATTTTTCTCAAGATATTACTGCCTAAAGGTCACAACAGAAACTTGCTAAAATAGTGTAATAATTGTAGTAGACTTATTGTCATTTATGTTTAATGCACATGTAAAATAAATTATTTAAAAAGAAGTGCAAGAGGTAAGGAGAAGACTAGATTTTCTAAAAATCCGAGGTAAATGGCTTTGTGTCCTAAAATTTAGTTGTTGTTATAGAAACTGACAGATTGTCAGCAATAAATCTTCTGTTTTCAAGGGTTTCAAGGGCTCCACTAAAATCACATCTGAGAGATGTATTTCCCTTTTTCTTAATGCGCACACTTAGAATCTGCTCAGAGTGATAAGTGATGGTGAAACCATGCCATGTTGCCTTGAAAACTGGGACATTTTACAATGAGTTCTAAACAGAACCAATGGGTCAAGCTACCTTCTCCCACACATTGCTTTTCCCTTCAAACCACTATCCCTGTAAGTTGATCAAACATCTGTTTTGTTTCTGTCTTGTACAATCTGAGCCAGAGCTGTTTAGTCTTTAAGGATGACCATACCCAGACTGGAACATCACACTTTCTGGCCAAATTAGGAATAGATTTTGAGGGGTCATTCATCTCCACTGTAAAGCATAGTTTGCTTGGCCTCATGCAGCAAGAATATACAGAGGGCTCATCTGTATATATTGAAATTCCCTTCCTTCAGAATAAATGTCTTACCAAGGCCACATCTTTGGAAGCAGAAAAAAGTAATCTGAGGAGGGGGCCAGAAAAATATAAATGCTATAAATTTACACTGGCATTTTGTCATTGATTTCTGAAAAAGAACCTTCTCATAAATCAACAGGAGTCTCACTTAAAACTGATTGCATGGTACAGCCCACATTTAGGACAAATGACACAGTGCACTGTGAGAGTATTGTCCTAAGAATAGGTTTTTTCCCTCTCTCAAAATGTGAAATTCATCTTCAAACAAAAAATTGGTTCTGCTGCTAGTAGATGCACTAGCATCCTTCCTTTAATGAGTAGATTGAACCTCCAGTTACTTTTATTTTGATGTTTGAAAACCATGTGATTGCTAGTAATGATGGGGAGGTTTCTGTATTAAGAAAAATACAGTTATTATATCTTGCCTTGGAATAGGAGGACACCATCATGTATTTTATCATCTTCACGTTAGATGTGTTAAAAGTGAGACTGAGCTTAATGAAGTTTTCTTTCTTTCTTTCTTTCTTTCTTTCTTTCTTTCTTTCTTTCTTTCTTTCTTTCTTTCTTTCTTTCTTTCTTTCTTTCTTTCTTTCTTTCTTTCTTTCTTTCTCTAAAGGGAACATGGTTGTTAATTGCCACAAGTAATACCAATGTGCATAGAAACCAGGGGCTCTGATTAACAC